>NC_139768.1:16725464-17397964 GCF_965231275.1 Zosterops lateralis
GCATGAATGGGTCAAAATTATACAGGTATTTCAAATATGCTCTAGAATACGGATATTTTGTACTAGTTCTAATATAAATGTATAGGATGGAACAGCAGGAAAAATAACCCTTATCTTCATTAAACTAGAGGGGAAATTGATAGAATAAAATTAGCCAAGTTGAAATACGTTGTATTTCTTTTACACAAAGACTGGATGAGTAAGTTTGCCTCAATAGAATACAGGATTTTGTCCAACAAAATGTGGAGCTACATCTTTCCATATCTTGCAGCTGTGTGCAAATACATGTGAAAGGAAGAAGTTAACTTTGTTCAAGTTTTTGAAGGCTATACAGAGAATTAGGTAGCTTGGCTTTACAGTGATAGTTCAGTATATTACATATTTTATGTAAATAATAATGATGGCTAAACTGTTGTTTGAGATTTGATAAAAATTTAAGATTATCCTGACCACCTGGGTTTTTTGGGTTTATCTATTTTTCTTTTTAGCAAATGAGTGCAGCTCTGAGGGAACGATTAAAGAAAACAAGACGTTCATTTACTGCCAATTTTACAGTGGCAAAGCGGCTCAAAGTAGACCCTGATGAAAAAGACTCTGCTGGTGCTGACACAGGGTGCCTGCCAGAGACAAGTACAGACTGTTCTAGATTACAAGATGGCTCTGAAAACTTGGAAGGAAATGGCCCTGATCACACACGTTTCAAAAGTCCCTCACAGGAGAGTGATCCCTGTGGATCAGCAGAGAATTCAGATGTGCTCCAGGCTGACCTTGGTCAGCAGCGGTCCCTGGAAGAAAAAGTAAAGCTGCTGAAACAAGTACAAGAGAAGGAAGAGCTGCTTCGTAGGCTCAAACTGGTGAAGATGTATCGATCCAAGGTGAGGCAATACCCACTGGTTTTTCACTGTGGTGTTTGTGTGTTCTCTCAGTTTAAGGCATTTCATAAAAATACCAGGAGGATGTGAAACCCCCCTTATGTCAGCAGATGACTCTTTGTTTGTTTGTCCCAATTGCAGAACAACCTGTCTGAGCTGCAGGCTTTGATAGCCAAGTGGAGAAGCAGCACCCAGCTGATGCTGTATGAGCTGCAGTCGGCCTTTTCTGCAGATGGCAACAAAGTGACTCTCACTCAGCTCATCGATACTTTTGGGTTAGAAGACCGGTTACTGCACTACAGCAGAACAGAAGAAGATTTTGTAGATGCATAATCTACAGTTGCAGAGCTTTCTGTGCACAGACACAAAAGCAGAAAAGACTGAATAAATTCTGATTGTGTCAGAAGTGTTGATCAGACAGTGGACTTTATGCTTTGGGGTTAGAAGGTTTTCTCCAGAGATACTTGTAAAGCTGTGTCCATACATACAGTAGGCACTGTAAAAAGCATTACTTTATGGGAAAAAAAATCAAACTGGTGATATTTTGGAGAATCTGGCTTAAGGACTTGTCAGTGAATTTTTATTTAATAATAAAAAAAAATAATTCACAGTTTAACAGGTAGAAAGCAGTCCATTGTTCGATTAGTCTCTGCATGCTCACTTGTATTGAAATAACTCAAATTGTCAATTCTGTTCATGTTCAGATGGGGAACAGTTTGGTTTGTTTGTAGATACACCCATTTTACAAATGTCTCCCTGGTGCCAGTCAGCCAATGAGGGCTAATGACAGCATTTTGTGAGTTAAGTGAAGATAAAGCTCTGGAATATTAACAACATCAAAATTAGTTAACTCCTACTGAGGGAAATGTGCTGTACTGCAGTTGCCTTCAGGGACTGGTCCAGACAGTCCATTCAGGGCTGCTGTCTCATAAGCATTCTGCCACAGCCTGAGGTAATAGAAGGGAAGGCAAGAAAATTGAAACCAACTTTCTATTCTCCTCCTCTATCTGAGAGCCAAGGTGTTTTTCTCTTTTCAAATAAATAAGAAAAACAAGGCCTTGTTTATGGGATTGCTTCAAACATAGCATCATAAAGCTGAATAAATCTTTACCATTTCATTTATTCTCTAATAAATGCCTTTTTTAAAAGTTTTTTTATTTAACCTGAAATTTTATTTTTCTTAAAATCACTGCTTCCCAAGTGTAACAATAGATAAATCTTAACTTTACTTTACAGCTCTCCCTGCTAGCAATCTTGTTTTGTCATTGCTTATACCCTACCTCTTTTATTTCCAAGTGCTATATCTGTTTCCTTAATAAGGGAGTAATTTCTTAGCTCAAGAGAAAGAAAATCAAAGATCATACAGAACCTTTTAACTGTTGATAAGGCTCATTAGACTTCAGCCTGTACCTACAACTTGCTCTTAAGAATACTGACTGTTGCTGTCCAGAGAGAACTAATGCAGAACAGCCTCTTATTGCAATCACATTTTGAGTATTAAAGCACTATTTCTCTGCCTTTTTAGGCTAGTGCAAAAAAGATGATGGTGCCTGGTGTAGGGGCCAGTTCTCTTCCCCCAGGTCCTTGGCACAGTGGGAACAATGCTGCTTTTAGGATAGTTTCAGCAGAAAGACAAAAGGTCTTGTAATAAGTGAGAAGTAATTAGAATCCTTACAAATCCCTGTTAGAGATGGTAAAGCAAAAAAGAGATGTACAGGATCACAACTGAAATATTTTTCTCTTACAGATGTAGAATTTTAAGCTAAAGTATCAAAGCTATTGTTGCTCTCACAATGAAATAGTTTTAGATGTCATGTGAATTTATGAAAGGAGAATTGACACACACCGTGGAGCAGGGAAATAAAAGGCAAGGAGCGTGCCCAAGTAGGTAAATCAAGCTCTAGCAGTGGTTAACTTTATCACAGGTTCTTTATTTTCCTTAGCTGTCCTGGAAGGAGCTGGAGCTGGCAGGACAATACACTACATCTCAATGTAAAGGAGTGGGAGATGCCAGCAACTATTCCAGGAGGCCAGATACTTCCAAACCAGGTTTTCCTGTGCTTCTGCCCTTGGCAGCAGCCACAGCTCCTGCTGGGTGTGGGTGATTGTACCATGATAAGGCACAGCTGCCTTTGGCACACATGGTCAGGACTAAGCATCCCTACAACTGCTCAGAAATCTACACCTGTGCCATCACAAGGGTAAATTATGTCAAATCCACAGATATGAATTGTAGCAGATGCCAATTCATAGATTTCTTTACCTTTAAAAGGTTTTACAATTGCATATTGCAAACAATGGACATACAAATATATCTGTTCTTCTATCAGTCTTCATTTTCTTGTATCCTTTGTTTACTGTAGTGAGCTATATGGTTTATATAATAAAACCCATAGAAATAAATCTCATCGACTGAAATATAATGGGTTTAAGACCAAGTGTAAAAAATACAAATCAGACAACCAGGCATCTTTCAAATTCCTTTATTTTAAAAGGAATTACAGAAGGAACAATTTGTGGAAAGAAAAGTTCAGGGAGAAGTATCAGCTGTCGAAACTCTTTTCCTTAGATAAGACAGTGGTATTAGCCATTTACCTAGGCTCTGATTTTTAAATAATGTGGACTCTCCTTGGTTTCCAACTTTCAGCTTCTGATAGAAGAATTGCACGCTGTTTTTCCTGTTCCCTTATAAGGATCCGTAGATATTTCTGCTTCACAATCTCTTGGTAACGCTGCCTTGTGATCTTTTCAGAAATATCCCGTGTGTCTGCAGAAAACAAAGTATTAGTGTTAGCCTGTGCTCATAGGGGATGTGTAGTTTATATTCATATGGGACTTGCCCTGGGGTTATTCCAAGTTCTGTATAAAATAGGCAAACATTTTTAAAAAGGTTCACAGTTGGGCTTAAGAGCCTTTATAGTACTGAATAAAGCAAAATATTTGAAAAAGGTACTGGGCATGCTTTCTTTAGCTTCTAGCAAGTACCCACTGTTTTGAAAATCTGTAACTGTTTTCCACTAGCGGAAACATCTTTATAAGTTTTCCTAATAGTGAATACTATTCTTAGCTTCACATTTCTTCCTCTGTTCTCTTGGAAGGGTGAAAAGAAGCCCATTGAACAGCTCTCAGAAAAAATGAAAGCATGTTGCCTAATGAGGTTATTAATGATTGTAATAGTTTGACTTGAACAATTTCAGGAATGCAGTCAGCTTTGGTTACAAGAGCCACAGGAATCTCCAGGTAACTCTTCAGTAACCATGTTAGGTTTTGGCAGAAGGACTCTGCTCACTGTGTACATACAGTAACACACAGGCATCCCTTGCCCCTCAGCTGATGGTGGAGAACAGCACTGTCCAGCCTTGGAATTATTTTTTGAATGTTCTTTGCTTGTCCCTTAAGGTGCATCAGTGGACTCACCAGCTGCCTTGAAGATGTGCATCCTTTCTGACACAGCGACAAGCATTTCCTTCAGCTGCAGGCTGAGCTCGTAGTTCGCTTCCTCCTTTAGACGGATGCACTTTTTCAGCTCTCTGACCTTTTTCTGATGGTTTTTCACATTTTTCTTGTGCAACTGTCCATTTTGAGATGAATAAAGCAAATATATGAGGTCATACAAAAACTGTTCAGACAAACACATGATGAAAAGCTATAATTTTAAGCACTGTCTTGCAGCTTGATAAACTTTCATGTATGTTGATTTGACTAGTAGTACATTGTAAGCTTTACTTTGTAAAGTGTCTTTCTCACAGGGTATCTCAGTTTATGGAGTTCTAATTTAAGGAACAGCCAAGAAATACAGAGGTATGGGTCAGGAAGGGAGATATATTAAAGATAAAACTGGAAAGGCAAAGAGAGAAAAGGAAGTCAATGGAATCAGTGAGTTAAGGACATGCTCTTGGCTGCTGGGAGCTGCTGAAGCTGATGGATGGGCTGTAAAGGGACAAGATAAATACTAAAGCTTGAAGAGGAAGAGGAAGCGGATGCCAACTAGCATGGCTTGGAGAAAATCCAGTGAAATCACGTAAAAATAAGGACAGTCATAATTTGAAGGATGAAATACATGAGGTAGCCAGCAAATCAGATTGTTGTGTCTCTTATTTTGAGTACAGAGGGGAGGAATACTTGGAACAAGCTGGTGCTTCTGGAGAGGAACATTAAACAGTGAAGACTGAAAGAATGCTTCATTAGAAATGAAAGAGTGACTTTAATAGGCAGTGCTATGTAAGAAATGATTAGCAGATCTGCATTCAGATGTTCAAGATAGGAAAGTTTTAATTCTGGTAACAGAGCAAGTAGATAGGCTTCATCTCTGCAGCAATCCATATATGATGACTGCTTCCAAACACTAGAGAACTGCTGCTGTAGACAGCACAGCTCAAGCTGAGAAAACTATTGAAAGCCAGATGGACAAATACATGATATATCTGTATCTATATCTATATCTATACCTGTATCTATCTGTGTGTGATACTATGGGTGCACTCCAACAGTCCTTGAGTTAGAATGCTTGTATCAATTGCACTTATTCTTTCAAACACCTCTTGCTAATGAAGGCAAGGAGGTGTATTTAAACTAGGGCTGTGTCTCAGATGTGGTGGTTCCCTTGGATTTACCTTATCCATGACGACAAGGCTCTGCTCCATTCCTGCTAAGTGCTGAGTGATATGGCTTTCGTAGTTGTGCACGGTTAGGAACTGAAGAAATAGAACCAGAAAGAAATTATCTTTTGCCTGTTCATTCTCAACAATTCCACCCTTCTATGAAAAGATCATACTATGTGAAACTCAAAAAACTAGAATTCTGCAGTGGTACAGCTTACTAGTGATCATAAATGGACCTTGTAAGGATACACTTGGATGCTGTGTGAGTACTAAACTGTGCAGCTGTTAAAAATGTTATTTATTATATATTTATAATGGAAACAAGGGCCAAACAAGTATGCTGAGGCTGTCAAAAACCCCAAGCTATGCTTTCGCTTATAATGTAATCTAAGCTAACATAGCTGGAGGCCTAAGACAGACTGTCTTTAGGCTAGGGAATTATTATTTTCTGTCTAGTGGCTTCCCAATCTTTCTTACTTCTTTCATTGTTCTATCTGCATAGTAATTGACAGATCAGAGAATTTATTGATTTTTTCCTTGAGCACACTGCTACTAAAATATCTCTTTATCAAATGACTAATGGTAAACCCCATAATATTTTATGGATCTATAACAGGCAGTGGACAGGTTCTGTAGATGTAAATTCATCCTTCCAGAGTACTGTCCCACCAAAGTGACAGGCAGAATTCTGTGGGCTGTTCTAGTTAGAGGAGGAGAAACAGAAAAGACCCAGAAGGAGCTCCTTGCCTACAGGATTAAACTTCTTTCACTCACTGCTTCATTAACAACTCTCATTCCAAATGGTCTCAGGTCCTTGCCCACACACATTTATGTAAGCCATCTTTTTTTCCATTCCTGTTGTTGGGCTATCTATTACCTTGTCTTTCCCACTAATCCCATATTTCTAATCAAAAGGTGACTGTCAGTCAATTCCCTCAGGGTATTCAAATTCTGATTGAACTGGGAAATGCCTTTACTATGGGTAGTTTAACTCTCTGAAGGGCAAGAGTTCTGCTCATCAGTTTAATGCACTGAGCTAATGGCAACACTGGTGATAAATTTGCCATAAGAATTTTTCAGTGCACTGTCACATCACCTCTTTGGAAAGCTGTTCTGGTGATTGGTGTTAGTCATGAAAGTCCTGTATGTGATATAGAACAAGAATTTTGTGGAGCAGCAATACAAATGAAGATTAAGCAAAGCATATATTTTGAATTTTCTTCCGATCCTTTGATTGAATTGCAATGTCCTTACGTGCTGTCCAACACTTTCCTTTTTTATTGTGCTTTATAGCTGTCCCCACTGCTGTATCTCCAGCCTACCCATCCTTCAACACCCCTTACTCCAAACCTTTATGCCACCCACTTCATCACCATAAGATTTCCCTGCAGTCTTCTACATCCCATACTGCAATACCCTCAGGCTTTCCCTGCAACCTTTCTCCTTCCTCCTTTCTTCTCCCAGTGGTATCCTTGGCTGTGTCCCACAACCTTTAGCTATTTTTCCTGGCCTGCCAGCTTGTTCAAAGCTGTGTAGGTGCTGCCATCCTGGCTGGCCGCCCCTCCTGCCTGCCGGGCATGGCAAACACTTCCCTGCTCTGCGGGGCCAGCAAATGGCAGTGAGGGTGAGGGAGTGGGACTCGGTGGGGCGGCCGTGGGAACGCTCAGCCTCCTGTAGAGCAGAGTTAGGGGACTTCTGTGCCATGCCCGATGGGGGGCACCTCAGACCTTCCACCGAAAAAGGACTCGGCTCGATTTAAGAGAGCTGTTCCTTGTGGCTGCAAAATTCTGATTCCTTATTCAACGCCAATTTTGAATCACTAAGAGTTAGGGCTAATTTTGCCTTAATTTAAACTGTAACATCCAAAAGAATTTCATCTCTCCTCAATCTCATGAGTAAGAATTCCTTTTGAAAGCTGAATTGTTGACCTATTAGGAATCACGTTTCTCTAGTAAGAGGAGATTTATGAGGTATAAATATAAATTACCTTTCTTACAGGTATAGGCAGACATAATATTCTGCAGTTAAAATATGAATCAGAAAAAGCAACTCACTAGCTGGCAATCTTTTGAAATAGGTAGTATTACAATATCCCGAGCCTTCTCTTTCAGATCTTGTATCTGCATTTTCATTTTCTTGTGTTCCCATTCCAGCTGTATTATTCCTTTAGAGAAGTCTTTAAATTCTACCATGGCAGTAATTTTTTTTTCTCCTTGTGCCTAAAAAAAAATCAATCTTAATTAACACACTTTACAGATTATGGAATAATTGCTTGCAACAAGATGGGCAAGTTTCCAAAGTCATAATTTTAGTCAATTAAACATGCTATACTGCAGCCTCTTTCCAGACTTTGCTCCAGATGGTTATCTTTTAAGGAAGTTCATTCTCTTTTATGCTCTGTGTCACAGCCTTAGATCATAGAAATAGATGAAGAAAATGACAACTAACCTCTCCCTCCATCTATCTATCTTATATAAGAATGGAAAGGCATTTTCATTCTACAAAATACAAGCTTGCTCTGTTTAAGGTATTTTCTCGATGTTACTGAAAGTTTTGTGCAGTAACAGTAAAAGACAAGTTTTGTACAGCTAGAATGTCTAAAAAAAGGACATTTCATGAAGGTATGAAAAGCTGTTCTAAGTATCATCACCAATTTCACCTTACATAAAAAACTGTATTAATTTTTAATGTAAGCCACTATTCAAATGCTTCTTATCAAGACTATAAGTTTGCCTTGAGGGAATTTTTGGACTAGTGCCCATGATATTAGCGTTTTCTAGTTACAATGTATGTGTAAGTGATGGTGTGTCTGAAGACTGTTGCAATTTCATTGATCTGAATTGTATTGATCAAACATCAAGAAAGCAGTCTGCACCGCAATCTTTACATCATGAGAAGAGACATTAGAGAATTCTTAATAGCTTCTAGATTACAATTGAGCCCGCTGGTGTGTTGTAATGAATTGAAACTAGATGTCAAACTGGAGAAAAAGCTGAGCCCCTGAAGGACAATATGTTTGTTTAGAAAGCTTAAATTTCCCCCAGATAATGTAAATTACCGCAAGAGCGCAATTCAGTTCTTCAACAACACTCCTGTCAATAAGAACAGCATCACTGTACTCTGGGATCTGAGTACTTTCCAATTCCACCTGTCCTTGTTTTAGCAAAAACTGGACAATCACATTCTGCTGAAGCTTCATCTTCTTCTCTTTCAGCCTAAGATGGCAGAAAATAAAAACAGCATTTAGTGGTTTCAACTATTTCAACTATTATAATCCTTTATATAAAGGGTTATATAAATCCTCCCATGATTCTCAATGTTTTTACTTATTACAAGTAGGTGGTATGTTCATGTAGGGCTTACTCTTTGACAGACTCTCTCTTCTGTTTGCTGCTAAGGTGATTACAAAATATGAAACTTATGGTATATGTATGCATAAAGTTTTCAAGCACTGGATTCAGTTTAACATACTCTAGCAGATGTTCTGAGGGAAAATGTTATTACTGAAAAGAAATCTTAGTATCAATTGAAAAGAAAACAGAAGAGACTTCCATCCAGGGCTATTTTCCTGTATATTTACTTTGAAATTTATTCTTGAATGATAACGAATGTGAAAATTACGTTATGTAGATGAAAAACATTAAATACTGCACATCCAAGCAGCAATGAAGCCTGCGTAAAAGAGTGCTGGAGAACAGAGGTGTATAATTTTGTTTTTAACTTTTGTTTATGTGTTAGTGGAGTATTAAAGGTCAGCTAAAATAGGAAAAGACACAAAATTACCAAGTGAGTTCTTGGAAAGTGTTCTCTAATTCTGACTTCATCTTGTCATTTTCATCCACTCTTCTCTGGAGACAGGCCTGCATGTCTGTCAGTGGTAGGGCCTTCCATTTCACCTAGGCAAGCAACATTGTCACATTCTCAACTTTTTCAACTTTGTATATCAGGCCAAGCCTCTTTGAGGACAGACAAAACAAGTTCTTAAGAAGATACCTGTATACATAAATATGCAGCTCAGTATTTTGAGAATCTCAGTACAGCATATGAGACACAAAGGTTACAATCCTTATACTCTGCTCAGGAAATTATTTGTTCATATATGCATAGCTTATTCATGTGAAGGGAAATCATATTTGCTTCTCTTTTGGTCAAATTTCGTGTATATCTGTCTCTGTATAATTCAGATTTATTCACTCATGCTTTTATAATGAACAAATACATCTCCAGAAACACATTTTGTTAAGAATTCCTGTTTATATTTTAGAAAAATATTGGAGTGCATTGGTGCAAGTATAGAATGCTTATGGGAGAGGATGAGTTCAACAGATAATGGGAATCAAATACCTCATAGTTTTTTTTTTAAGGATAGAGAAAAGGAAAATGATATTTTTCATTTTTAATGAAACCATATCAAGGTCACAATTATTCTGATCAAATCCATCCATATTAATATGCTAATTTTTCCTCTGAAGAACTACAGCTAGAACTGGAGAACAGGTTTCCCTGTTATTCTGAATTGAATGTAGCTAGAACAAACTTTCAAAGGCCAATGCAGTATATGCATCCTGCATTGTTACTTCACCACTAGCTTGACCCTATGTGAGAACTCCACTAAAGTTTAAGACTCAAAAATATCAAGAACTATACGAGCAAAATAAAGAATTTTACATACCAGCTCCTCACTCTCCATTTTATTTCGTCTGGCTAGACAAAAATGTTCCCACAAAGACTGGTCCAAGCCACTGGGCTTGTGCTCAGGACTATCCAGTTCATCCAGGGTTTTCATCAAAAGGGAAAGTGCATCTTGGTAATCCTCAACTGATCTCTTCACATAGGGGTTAGCTGTGTCAAGGAGGGTTTCTGTCCTTGCGGTCCTAGTGCACACACACAGCACAGACAGGATGTAATTTGTATTTTCTCTAGCACAGAAGGTCACAAAAAACCAAGAATGTTTTGTACTCTCAATGTCTTGCAAAAAGCAAATAGATAAGATGGTACAAAATAAGAATATTGTCTTGGAATCCGATGATTGTTTAGATTGCATTTAAAATAAATTTTGTGGGGTGAATAAGGAAATGTATATTTAAAACAGCAGTTGTTAGTGTGATGGGAAATTAGCTATTGTTAACTATCCAACAAAAAGCAGGCAATATAGTTTAGACTATTAGAATAAATAGTACTCTCATTTTTGACTTATGAGAAATATTACTATTTAAACAATGGAATCAGAGGGGCTCTTACTCTGGTCGATGTCTGTAAAGATGTAAAAGTTCCTCAAAAAGATCGTGAGGTAGATCAGCAAACTGCCTTATAAAACCATGTTCCAGGCTCTGGGGGTGGGGAAGAAAGCTTTCTTGTTACCACAATATTATTTTTTTTTTAAAAAATCAACCTGCCCATATCTTAGAAATACAGGATACAGTGCTCTTCCAAGTGCTCCCAAACATCATAGGAATCTGCACTATTTCATAAATTCTTCTATACACACACTGTCCTTTACTGCCTAAATTAATTGATCAGTGAGGTGGCCAGAGCTTACAGAGAAATACATTTTTCTCATCATGAAGATACAACATTAACTTTTAACTTCTGAAACTCCACATGTTTCCAAGAGTCTCACCTTCTCTTCATGTAATGCTTCTCTATAGGGGCCTCTGTAAGCCTCAACACCATGTTTTGCAGTCAGGACTTTTCTTGCAACCTTGACCTATAGTAAAAAGAAAAGATTTCGGGAATGAAACAGCCAGCAGAAGCAGTGAATAGCTATTCACATACAGTGATGAAGCTGACACCTTCTTAATTCTAGAGATAACCTTGTGAACTATTTTAAGTAACCAAGTAGTGCCTTCTTCAGGGGTCACTTGTAGATACTGCTAGAAGATGAAGAGCTGTGAAATTAAGCAAACCTGCTGCTTAAGAATGTAACAAATTTGTATAAGAAATGCTTACAAGCCTTTTGAATCATTGAATGTAATGAGATATGTTGATACCTTTTTTTTCTGTAGAGATTTCTTTTTACTTTCATGTCATCTCAGGTAAGACCAGTCAAAAAATCTCAGATGTTGTTCAGTGGAGAGTTATTAACTCTAGAATGTGATCTGCCCATTGCCATGGCAGTGTTCTGCTACGTGTCAGGATACTAAAGTCATGTTTTATAGAGGCTGTTAAATGCTAATACTCTGCTGGGGAGACAGTTTTGTTGTATTTGACAGTTTCCAGGGACCAAAAGTTGTACCAATGGGACCATTTAGAAAATAAAGGAAAAAAAAAATTGAAAATTGTAAGCTGGTATATACTTGGCCTCAGATGGCTTTAAAACTAGTCCAGACAATTCAGTGGTGGGGGCTGTTTGGAATCCCTCCCTGCAGCTCACAATGGGCTGCTGGCAGCTGCAAACACACAGTGCTCTGCTCAGGCTGAGCAGGTGATCTGACATGTGGAGGCAGCAGTATATTATCCCTGGACTCATGAATAGCTCCATGAAGACAAAGAGGGAAAATGGGATAACATTGTTCCAAAAGCCAGAACCAACCTGCAGAAAACCACAGTAAGAGGCTGGCATTGAAACCCAGCACCTACTACTGTATTTTCAGCTTGATACCAGGTACTAAAGGATATTATATGTAGCAAACAAATAGCAGCATGCCCTTCTGAATGTATGAAGTTTTACCAAAGAACTCCAGATGAACCAAGCTGAGTACCTATTAAGAAAACCAGAGGTATTTATAATGTGTGTCACCTGTACAAACTGGAAAAAAACCAACAATGACCCTGTAAATTGTCAGAAAGTCCTTTATGGCAAGATTTTGGTTTGGAAAGAGCAGACTTCACATGAAACTGTACTGTAAACATTACATTACTCCTAACAGCACTGTTCCAAATTATAACTTACTTTATCTTCCTTCTTTTTCACGAGGAATTTGTGAAGTCCAGCTTCTCTGGTATCCAACTCCTCATCCACCAGTAAAGCGTAAATGAGATTGACTATTTTGAGTTCTTCCTGTGAAATTATTGTAATTTTAAAAAGTTAACATTTCTACTGCACAGAGGCAGAGATGAAAAATTAATGCTTTTTGCAATACCTGGTAGATGGCCATCTCTGATTTCAGTTTCTTCTCAGAGAGTTTGCAGACAATCTCATCAAATTTTTTTGTTGTTTCCTTGATTGAAGCTTCAAGTTTGTTCCATTCACTTCTCAGAAACTGGGGAAGGGAAGGACAAGAGCAGCAATATTACATCTGGAAGAACAAATAATTTCTGATGTCTCTCTTGATATATATATATATATATGACAGGATGGAGAATGCACAATATGGAACTGTATAATTCAGCCAAAACGCCAGAGATATTACTTGTTTGGAAAAAGTTCTGCCAGGCTACAGTTATATTGTTCCAATACTAATTTGAAGAATAAATAATATAATTGTATTATTTGTGTATAGCATCAGCAACTCTGGGAATGAACCTGAAAAACACATTTTAGAAATACTGGTAGATTTGTGAAGGAAAGTTACCTTTGTAGGATATCACAACTTTTACAAGTTTTTGCCCATAGTAATTATTTTACGTGGAGACTCCTAATTCTGTCTAAGGCAGGATTTATTTAATATGCCACATGATCTTTAGTGATAATTTATTCTTAGTTTATCCTATTTATTCATATTAATTTTTAGAAGTTGCTTCTGAGAAAGATTGAAAGCTTTGGTCATGAGCACTGTGAACAAACCCATCTTTTTCCTCATTTTAATTTACCTGTCTATACTCTTCTTTTTCTTCATTCAGCTTCTTGACTTTTTTCTCATATTCTTCAAATATTTTCTTTTCTTCGTCAGTCCAAAGATCCTCAGATCTGGATAGAAAAGAAGGTGGAGGAATATCCTGGAAGTATTGAAAAAAATATGCTTAAAAAGCAATATTAAGTCTACATCAGTACACTAACAAACTACAGCATGCACTAAATTTAACAAAAGCTATTTCTCAGTAAGGTATAAGCCAAAGTAACATATATATTCTGTTGCTCTGGTCTTTTACTTGCACCAGTAATTTTAGTGTATATATATTTCGTGCTAGACTCACTTGCGAAATACAAGAATTTCGTACTCAAATACTACTGTCAGTACAAGATACACCACATTTTCTATTTCAGAACCTCAAACCTAACTCCATGCTAATGTAAACTTCTATGTAGAGTCCTAATTTTCCAAAACAGATTGATTTCAGAGGAGTGCTTGGGTCTGCCCTACCCTTTTTCTGTGGCACTTCTTCACATCCTTTCCTTCCTCTACTGCTGTACTCTCTATATTGGGTGAGTTATATGAAACACAGTGTTTTTCTGTAAGATCACAGACATGGATGATTGACCCTTCCCCCAGCAATATAGCTGTTATAATGGTAATGTATTACATAGATGTACATTAAATAGATGATGGTCCTACAGTATTCCACTGTAGACAGGTGTTGATAGGTAATTCTACACAGGCAGTAGAATCTTGTGGTCTTTTTTTGTGTTTGCTCTCTTACAGAGTCTATCAGGTAATAATGCAATTCTACTGTTCTCCAGCTTTCTTCTGTCACTGAGGTTGGAGATATTTGTTGGTTGAATTTCACACAGCCAGAAGAGCCCACAGGTTTCCTAAAGGACACAGCAGAAACACATCTCACCAATTTCAAAACGTCTTCTTTCCTGATTTCCAGCACTCCACCCATCATGTCATTAAGAGCACGTGGTCTTTCATCATCCTGGGAAGAGCCACAAAAAATACTTGAAGACAAAAAAGGAAGTGTAGCAATTACAAGTTTTGGGGATGGTAACAGTGTTCACCTCTAGATTATTCAGCCTGGCACTAGCAGATTGATGCTTTTTGAGGATGTGTGTGAAACATGCCAAAAGTCTCAGTTTTTTCTGGTAAACAGATACTCATGTGCCAAATAACTTAATAAAACTGTCATTTTGGCAGTTTTGGAAAGAACACAGGCATAGGTTATTTCTGGCCAACTGCCCAGCTATGATGAAGGAAGTTGTAGTTGTGCATCTGTTTTGGGGCCAGAACCATCTTAGGTTTTTTACAGATGCATTTTAAAGCCAGAGGAAAGCACTACAGTCCTCTAGTCTGAACCATGGAGACCAGAGGCTGCTGAATCAACAAACGCATATCAAGCACAAAGCTCTTGATTGAGGAGTAGCATAAATTTGGACATGCATCTAGTTCCCAGCCACCTGATATGGTATTTTAAATTGACCCTAAGCACATGTTTAATACCTGTGAGTCTAACACTCTATCTTTTCTCCCCCTAGCTGACCTACGTAGCTCTGATTGTAAACAACAATAAGAAGGAAAAGGCACATATAATCATTACCTACCAGTTTAAATTGATACTCCTATACTACATTACTGGAATGTTTCAGTGCTGCATTAACTAAATAAGCCTGAACAGAGACAATGGCTGTAAAAGGGATACTTCTTTAATTACCGTAGCAGCAAGGCGTCTTTCCATTTCCAGCCTAACCAACCTTTCTGCTTGCTCTATCTCCTCTTGAGTCATATATTTCTCAGCTTTAACCTGAAGGCACAAAATGAAATTCGTATCAGGGTTCTTTTCTCCAAATGTGATCACAGGAACTAAGAACCTTTGGAAAAATAGTGGTCTGGTTTTGGCTTGGATGGAGTTAATTTTCTTCACAGTAGCTGGTGTACAGTGAATCCCACAGCCTGGGGATTGGCATGTTGGTGGTGAGCAATTGTTTTTCATTTGCATCAGTTGTTTTTCTTGGGTTTGATTTCTTTCTCTTTTTATTATTTCCCTCTTAATTACATTTATGATTATGTTTTAACTGATTACATTATTATTATGATATTTGTCATTATTATTATATTTTGTTTCAGTTATGAAACTGTTCTAATTTCAACTCACAAGTTTTCTCACTTTTACCCTTCCAACTGTTTCCCTCACCCTGCTGAGATGGGGCAGCGAGTGAGCAGCTGTGTGGTGCAGAGTTGCTGACTGGGGTTAAACCATTACAATGGTGTAATAAAAATTCTCAATGCTTGCTGTATCTCTGCTCTATGACAATATTCCTCGAGATGAAAATTCTCCTTTTGAACAGCAACAGAAACTATATTTAAATATCCAAAAATAGAAACCACCATCACTTTTGTTGATATTAGTTGTGTTTTGTGTATGCCTTTTCTTACAGTGGGATAACATGGACTGGTGAGAGAGCAAAGAAAAATGGGAAAAGATTGACCACATGAGCAGATAAGATCAGTGGAATATATTGCATATGAAATATGATGTTTCTTTGTAAATATTTAATTGAATTTATAAGTGCATTACTAAGTATGCTCTAATACTTAGGTTTTTGGTTTAAAACTACTTTGGTTCCAAATGGCACTCAGAGAAAACAAAGAAACCCTAAACTACAGAAGCAATTCCTGAAAGCCTGGTTTGAATGTCAGGAACAAAGAATTTCTATCTAATTTATAGGCATTTTGAAAACTTTTAACAGCAATAGATTAAGTTTGTATACATTTTTTTGTTTCAGATTAACTCATTAATGCTTTTCTCCCTAAAAAGGAAAGGGAAGAAAATGAGCCAAAAAGATGATTTTAAGCATACAGACACATCTGCTTGAAAGTTTTTCAGTACTGACACAATGTCTGGAAAGGGGAAGAATTAGAGAGCTGGGTTTGAATGGGTGAAATACAAAGATGCATTTTTCAGACACCTCTGAATCCTGAACAGCGAGCGCTCGCTCCGGCATCTCATCGTCGGTAAGGACTGGCTCCCACACTTCAAGTGGAAGGTCAAGCTGTTCCAAGATTTCTTGGATCTTCAGGTTTCTTTCTTTCACTCGTGCTATCTCCTGCTCTTTTTTTTGTACAACTATGTCAAATTCCTCATTAAAAGCAGCTTTCACTTTGTAAATGATGTCCTGGAATACCAAAAAGGGAAACAGCAGTAATGTTCAGGTCACATCCATTCATGTTTATATACTACTCAAGCCATCAGAATCATGAATGTGTATTTGTGTGTCTGACAAGGAGATAAACTGGTAAACCCATTTTGTGTAAGTGTAGAGTTCAAGCTTTGCTAAATGGACTTAGGCAAATGATCTTGTTTTCTTTTTTTCCCCCTAGAAATTTTTATTCATTTTCTTCTACGCATTTGGCATTTAAGAAAGAATCTGAAAGAAACATGCTGCTCCCAAAGGTAGATCAAAAATTAGGCTGTCCTCTATTTGCTTTTTTTGGCCCTCTTCTGAAAAGAAGAGCTGAAAGAAAGAGGAGCTTCAACGGAAAAAAAAGTGACCTGTAAATCTAGAGATTGTAAATCACAGGAGCAGGGAGGCAGAGCAAAGGATATACTTTCCTGATGCAACCTGCAGCTTTAATATGCTTCCATGTGATAGTCTGTCATATGTAAGTAAAATGTGCCCATTAAACAAACAAACATTGGAAATTGACTTTTTAAGAGCACCTCAGACCTTATAATCATCTAAAAAGCACGTATTCTTACTGGATAAATTATTCTTTTAGCATAAAGAATTGATCTCAAGTCTCATTAAACTCTTTAATGAGAGTAAAGTATATGTCTCTCTTACTGTTAGATTTTTTTTTACTAAAATGCACCATGAAAAGGATACAGATACCCTGAAACTGGATAACCAATTTCATGAAGTCTTGTTCTCCCAACCCAAGCTGGCAAATCCACAACACTATGTGCATTTATCAGCTTTTGTCTCAGTTACTCAGAGACTGGTGTGACTCTCCATTGTTTAGTGTCAGTATGTCCAAAATCTAACAGTGGCTGTGACTGCTGTGAAAACCAATGGATTTGAGAGTGTCACTGCAGTAAGAGATTTCAAAAGATATCACCTTCAATAATATTGTCTGATTGAGTTTCTGCTCCCTGGTGTGCAAATCACATTGGTGGTATAGGATAGATGTGTCCCCACCATACTGAGAGCTCAGGCTTCCCTTTAGGCAGTGAGATGTACCACCATCAGCCAGTACTGCGGAATTCTCTCCTTCTTCCTCAGATAAAGCTGTCTCAGAGTCAGCCTCAAGATTTTGCTTCTTAGCCTGTGTATCAGAAACATGGCAACTGTGTTAAGTTTGTACATGATCCAGTGGCACACAATGAAAAAAGTCTAGAGGTTATATTCTTCAATTAAGCTCAGTGATCAAAATAATACAAATTGAAATGATCATATCTGGAATATTGGGTCCATTTGTAGGTTCCCCAGTACAACACTGGTAATACTGAAGCAAGTCCAGTGATAGGCCACTAGTATCAGTAAAGATTTTAAACGTTTTATATGTGAGGATAGATGGAAAGAACTGGAATTGTTTACCCTCAGGAAGGAGAAGGCTTGGGGGGTTCTTTTTCCTGTGAGGTTTGTCAAAGATGAGAAAAGGTAGCCCAGAGACCTTATGGATTCTTTCACCATGGAGATATTCCAAGCCTCACTGGACAGCCCTGAGTAAATGCTCTGGGAATGTTGGACTAGATAATTTCCAAAGGGCTCTTCTAACCTCAGCTATCCTGTGCTTATTTAAGACTAATACTTTTTTTTAACAACCTTTCATCTTTATTTATGTTTAAAAATATTTTTGGCCAACTTCTACAGCAAGAAAATGGGCCTTAGGAATGTAACTAGATAAAGAAGTGATAAGATGCTGGCTCAGAAGATCATGAGCTGTAGCTTAAGATCAGCTGTCTCAGTCTTCTTTACCTGAAGAACTTTCTTCAAAGCTTCCAGCTCTTCTTTACTACGTTCCTTCAGTGGATAATTACTCACTTGACAATCAATGTGGAAGCACTGTTCAAATTGAAAATAAAAAACCACAAAGTAAAAAGTTCTTCAGAATGCTTCTATCAGTTCATTTGCTCAATACCTGAATGTTAAACAGTTAAAAACTGCTTAAAATCAGGAATAAAATTGAGGATCAATTAGTACAGACAATGTATTAAATACAGTTTTAAAAAATAATCTGTGGGTGTGGTCTCTTTATCCATCTTTATCCACAGAATTAAACCAGAACTAGTTTGTTTGTTTGTTTGTTTGTTTTTTTTTTTGTAAAATGACTTGGTCTTTCACTTCCCTTGGGATAATCCAGTATCATCAGTTTGACTCATCTCCCTCTGTTTAAAATAGGCAAAATCAAGGTTAAATTTTGCCTTTATGGTCTCTGTAGCAGAATTCATACAGACTGACAAAGAAAAATAGTATTTACTTCTTTTTTTAGCAATACTGTGTAAATATATTGTCTGAGATCAAGGAATAGAGAGTTCCCTATTTGCTTATCAGCACTATTTTCCACCTTAGCAGGTAAAATCCGCAAGACTCAGACAAAATTAACAGAATAAAAGATTTCCCTGAGCCTTGGGAAGAAGTAAAGTTTTTCTCACACCATAAGCAAATCACAAATGTATGATTTTGTCTCTGTACCTTAAGGAATAAATAAACTACTGCAGAAAATGTCTTAGAAACAGAGGTTACCTTAACTACACGTTCTTTTACACACATGGTATCCCAGCAATCGTGTTTGATTAAATCCCGCAAATAGCAGTAGGATAAAGTCTGCATCTCAATCTCCTTCCTTGCCTTTCAAGACACAGAAGGGAAAATAACAGGATGTGGTGAACAAGATGTGGACAATTTGCATTGAGTTACTGAGACTAACAAATTAAATGAATTATCAGTATTTAATCATCTTAGACTATCACTGCTATCTTCTCCAGAAACTATCTGCATAGTAGTGGAGGTATCATTTTCAATAAGAAAAGCATTCTAGAACTTAAGTAACATGCCCAAGGCCACAGTGTGAAATTTATAGTTTCTGGCATAAATCATATTCCAATTTGCCTTGTCTGCATCAGCAGTTTCACCTGCTTCAAAAAGTGACTTTAAATACTTTTGTTTTTCTGCTTCTCAGCAGTGAACAGCAACTTTGAGATAATCCTCTGTTATTTACTAATTTTTCTCCTTTCCACAGATAGTTTTAAAATGTTCCCCCATTCTGCCATACCCTGGCCACATCTTCTTCAACCTCTGCTTGCACTTGTTTCAGTTCTTCTAGGTCCAGGCTGAACTCCCAGTGCTCGAGTTTCTCAATGTCTGGCACCTGCTGATTTTCATGCATCATTTTCTGAATCTGTTTTTTTAAAAAAAATATAAGGAGTAAAAAGTAAATTGAATGTGAATAGAGGAAATGCTATTTTTAACACTACAGAACTTGGTATCAGAGAAAATTATTTTAATTACTTGCACTTTTAACTGCCTTATGGAAAGAAGCAGAAGAAAAAGGAGGACAGTCTTTTCAGTAATGGAAGGTTGTTAGACAGGCAGAAATTAGCCTGCTGAGGGGACAGATAGCTCAACCTACAAGGGTGGTACAAAAAAAATATTTGGAGCAAAGGAAACTGAGAAGCAGACAGTATCTCCTGGCAGTTTCAGCATTGGTCCCTGAAGAAACACATCTCTTTCATACCTGTCTGCTCAGAGCTTATGACAAAAATGTAACTGGGCACCAGAGCTCACAGGTATAAAGGAAGTGTTCTTGTAAACAAAACTGGGGAGCTGAGCTATTACCCTTAGAAGAAACTCACAGTTTCCTGTAGCTTTTTAATTCCCATTTGCACCTCTTCCTTCTGGTTAGCAAACCTCTGAGTCTCTTCTCTCATAACCTGACATACAACAAATGCATTGTTGAAAGGCAAAAAAAAGGCAAGAGAAAAAAAATACTGAAGTAATCTAAAGGAACATTATCTGTACAGAAAATAAAATGCCAGTGGGGTTAATAACTGAAACAGACACAACTCTAATTCAATAGGATGATCCTTAGAATTGCACAAGAGAAAACAGATTTTACAGCCAGGTCACATTGTAAACTGGTTGTACAGCAATAGTGCTGAAAAAAAGAAAATACTAAAGGAAGACATAATTACAAGTGCAGTGCTTACAGACACATTGAACTGCATAAAGCCTACTGCCAGAATTTTCTAATCATTAGATTTTTCATTGTTGAAAATTTGCATTATTTTCATTTTTCATTGAGTAACCTGCTTGGTTTCTGGTAATAATCTTCTTGACAACTTTTTGACATTTATCATAAAAAGTCTTTTAAGTTTCTAAAAGAAGTGAATTTTTCTGGGTTTTTTCCCCCTTGCTTTTCTTTGCGCCTTTTTTTTTTTTTTTTTTTTTTTTTGTGTAGTCCTTGTGTAGAAGTCATCCTCTGGTTTTCAGAGCTCCTATTGTGCTAAGCACCTTCCCTCATAACCTTGGCCTAGAATTTCAAAAGTCTAGACCACAATGGTTAAAGAAAGGGCTAAATGTGAGAAAAGCTTTTGAAACTAGATCTGTTTACAGCAAATACTTTGGTACCCCAAGTGACTCATGACCCTTGAAAACTCTGGCTTTGGTTAATACTTGTTCTGTGAAAGTACCTTCTGTGTTTTCTGGCCTATCCATGTCATGTCATCGGTATTTGTGATGTTTCCATCTTCTTCTGTCCCCTGTACATAAAAAGATTTCAGTGGTGCCTCCTGATGTTTATATTAAGGGTGTAAACATCTGGCTCAGATACTTAGAGAGTGGGTAAAAGAAAGATGGAAATGAAAGAAAAGTGGATTCCCATTAGAAACACCACCACCACCATCCCTACCAAATTAGAGGGTCTTACATTTTTGTTGCCTAACCAGCCCCCAGATCTGATCCTGCAAAGTCTTGCTGTTATGCAAAGCCTTTTGACTCAAATGATTGACTGGACTAATCTCTGTAATCACTATTTTGTTTGATTTCAATGGAAAAACATATCATTAGTAACACACAATGTATAGCAGTAACATCACACTGGGAAGGACACATAACTTCACATGAGGAGAAATCGACTTTCACAGAGTTTTCTGTGGCCAAGTGAAACTGAAGATGTGAATGTCATCTTCCCTTAAATATTCCATTTCTTTGATAGTACTCTTACTATTTAAGCATATTCAGCCTATCCTCAGGGGCATTCTTCCACTTTAACAAAAGGATGAATGTATTAAGTACAATTTTTATCATGTACTATTTTAGGATAATGATCAAACTTTTTTTTCCCCATAAAAATAAAGAAAACAATAAATTTCTTTACTGGAAGTGATTTTGATGTGGATTCTGGGTCAGAGTTCCATTCTGCCATAGATGTTAAAACAGAATTTTCATCTAAAGTAGACTTGTTCAGTATATCAAGTAGAGATTGCCAGTAAAGAGCAGCTTGCTCAACTTCAGTTTCCTTTATCTCCCTGGTAAACAGAAAGGGAACTGATGTGGTTTTTGTATATGAGAAAAGGACAAAGTAATAAATATTCTTTATAACACAATTATTAAGTTGTTTGAGAATGCCTATTCAATATTTCTGTATTGTTTGAGTTCTATAATTGCATAATTAACTGAACTCTCCAAAGAAGTAAAAATTCTGAAAGATGGATTACCCATATTAGAAATACTGCTCTGACAGAGTCATCTGCAATCTATGCATCTACTTGAACATCTATTTTCCCACAGAAAAGCTGTACTTTCAAGGGTCTCTGACTCCTAATGCCTGCTAAGAGCTCTCAATAGCCACAGTAGAATACCCATTAAAAGTGGGATGTCTCCTTTTTGCCGAGTTAAAATATTATTGCAGGAGATTACATCCCTTACATCCCCAAAGAGCCCTTTCCAGAGCTGATTAGAGAACAATAAGTATCAGGTAATACTTCTCAGAAGATATTCCTATGTGTTGTGCTGCAGTCAGACTCAAAGTACAAGACTTTCCCTGAGCTAGAGAGGCCAGGCTGCCTCTAAAGATGAGAGGAATGATTTTATTTCTATCCAATTCTTCTCCTTACTTTGCGACTAAGAAAAAGGAAGTCTAGAATCACAAGTAGATGCAAAAATTAATCTATCAGGATACAAGAAATGACACAATCAATATTAGTCTGCCACTTTATACATACTTCCACTTCAGACACACCAGGGCACAATCATTTTCACCGTTAACTAGGATGAAATTGCCATCCAGGGAGAATACCATGGATCTGATTCCCCCTCCTTGATATGACTGACAATGCTTTTGAGCAAGTACATCCTAGAGGAGTCATAGAAGCAGTATCAGCAAATATGTTTTTATAATGCAATATGTCTTTAAATTATTTTTATTATTTAAATTTTAAAAGCATTTTAATGGTTTTTTATTTTTAGATAAAAGTCAATCCACAAAGGCAATACAAAGTACATAAAATAAAATACTAGGAGTTTTAAGTTTAAAAGGTTTGACTACACATGGGACAAGTTTGAAGTATATTGATTTTCCATGAGGTAAGAACAGTAGCAAAATGATCTATGCTACGATTTAATGAAGAAGGAGGTAAGTGGTTTGTATGATTGTATACACATTCATTATAATAACAATTGTCTCGTATAATGCTATGTCAGTTCATTTTCAACATAAATTTTTCTCAAACATCTTCTGTTCAAGTGAGGGAAAGTTTGCAGTTAAAAAAAGTGATTTTCACACTTCTGTCTCATGTAAATCAAACAAAGCCTGTGCCCAGATGCCCACCTACCAGAGTAGAAGTTTTGTAGATAAACAAAACACCATCCTTGGCTGCTGCTGCCAGCCACTGGCCATTGGGTGATAAACAGAGCAAACCTGATCCAAACTGTTTGCTAGGAATCTCCTCTTCTGATGAAAATACTGATGGATATCCAAATTTACTCTGCTAAACAAGCAAAAGGTTAGAGCAGTTCAGATGGTATCTATGCCATATGAAAAAAATTAATGAGAGGTTTGTGGGTTACCACATGCATTGCAGTTTAAACTGTTGTTGGATTATTGAGCTGAGGAAGTAGTGTCATTGCTGTGCTGCTGATTTGCTTCTCATCTCTGCAAAAGGCTCTGGATTCAGTGTGTTCCAGCCTCAATTTCCTGGCTCATAAAGGATAGGACACATCAAGAAGGAATGCTGACCTCTAGAATTCACCTTTTTTCCTGCCTTGCCTCTTAAACTTTGGGAGACCTATGAGCTGCAGAGAGCTTCAGTTCATCAGCAGGCAAAGACAGTGGTTTCCTGAAGCCCCCACTGCTTCATTGTGAGGCTGGGCTGGGTTTGCATCTGAGAGTCCTGGGCTCATGTTGGCTCAGTCCCAGGAGCTGCATGTCCAGGTTACTCAGCAGACTGCACAAATCCACAGCTCCAGCACAGAATCCACTTGTGAAGTCCCTGCAAGCTGTGTGGATTTTAAGAACCAATATAACAGAACAAGGACATTACTTTTGCCAGATTTCTGAGCAAATGGTAGGATACTGAAAGTTAATGAGTATGTATGGAATAGGTATTTTGAGTGGAGAGAGGATTTCTCTAAATACTACCCTGCTATATTAATTTCTTCTGCAGCCTTTTTTTGCTGGTATTTAACCACCACCAAAATAATGCAACTTCAGAGAATTACCATTCCATAGACTTGGTATTTACAGATGGAAGGTGTACAGGTGCAGTAGCCATACACAATGTTATTTTTCAGTCTGACTGCTGAGCTCAAAGGGCAATCCAGATCATATTGCTGCTTTTCCAGGTCACTAGCATTAAATATTCCTTGTTCGTTCACGTACTTATCATTATCTAAAGGATTGACAAAAGAAAGAGGGAGGAAGAGGCATGACTACCATTAATACAAGTGCTTTGTCTACAATGTAATTATGAAAATGATCCTCAGCAAGGAGTGAGCATGATGTGAGTTTTCACAGAAGAAACTGGAAATTAAGAGACTCAGATTTAACACTAACTCAGTGAGTTGTGCTGATGCAGCACACTGCACTGAAGCAGAGCAATAGCTCTACTGGCTCTATAGAAGTACTACAAACAGTTTAACCACAGTGATGTGACTCTTTACATACACTAACTTACTCTGCCTTCGAGTATCATGTCATCAGTGCTAATTAGTTTGCATGCAGGTTCATGTCACCATTGCCTTCAACTAGAACTTGTTTTAGGAATCTCTGACCTGAGGAACACACAGCCTGGGTGGTATTGGTTAAAACACTGCAGTTCACATCTTCAAGGGAATTTGATTCTTTTTAGTTCCCTAATTTGAAGTTTAAAGGGACACCTGAAATTAGGACTGACAAGGCGCCTTATATAAAATTGAAATGAAGATAATAACTGTGGATTTTCATCAGCTTTGAAAATGAAGCTCCATTTTATATATCTAAAAATAGGCACAAAATAAGTTCGACTTTAGTGAATATTTAAAGAAAATACTAACTTTGTTGAAAACTACAAAACTAGTTTTTGAAAAGTTTGTAAAATGTAAGGCCTTTTAAAAATTAAATGTGAATAACTTGAAAATCTGACACTAGACCTATTGCGCTTGAAAACATTAGTATATATTTCAGTTTTTACCTGTTATGATTGCTGAAGGCAGACGAAAAATTTCCAGTCTTGCTTGTTGGACCTCTGCTACATTAAGAAGTACCATCACTTCAACTAAGTCATTCTTTAAGTCAGAAAATACAGAAAGATGGAGCACTTCATCTGCCAGGACTGAAGCAGGTAAGGAACATCAATGGAATGTTAGTGCTGCATGGTAACATTGTTTTTACTAAAATATCCTGCGACACAAAGAGATTCCTGTTAGGAACACAGCTCAGGAGTGCTGCATGCACTCAACTCCCCTTGAGGCACTGGGTGCTGGGAATCCCTAAGCACGAGCACATTATTATTACATTAAATAGTCAAATTTGAATTTACCTTCAGTTTGAATTGTAACAATTTTGAGGCTGTTTGCTGATAAAAGCCAGATAAACCACAGAAAAACCCTCCTCTAACAAACCCTCCACACAATGAGAATATGATCAGGGAAATTACAAAAGTTATTTAAGGAGATATAATTCTGTTTGTTAAACCGATTTAAATTATAGAATAATGTCCTTTATACTTAAAATTATGGTGAAGATCTATACACACAAATATGATCTTTAAGAACAATGCTTTTAGAAAAAAAAATCACAAATTTCTAAATTTTTTTGTGACTTAAAATTCATCATATTTTATTCCTCACTATCAACCAGCAAAGCTGACAATTTCAGCACTTCCCATGCTAAAGATGTCTGTGGTAGAAATCTGAAACAGGAGATTACACACAGTTATTATAATCTACAATTTTTTAGTCCAAATTCTCGCAAAGTTCTTTAGTTCTTTGCCACCACTATTACTTTGGTGTTGGAGCTATGATCAGTTTGTCATCTAATCAATTTTTTTCCCTGTGACTCATACATAGTCTGAAAGAAAGAGAATATTGTTACATTTGCTAACTAAAATTACAAAGGGAAAAAAAAAAAAAGCAAAAAAACAAAACCAACCAACCAACCAGACCCTCCAAAACAAAAAGCTCCAAAAAGAACTCTGGGCCTTACAAAATAAATGGGAAGAATATGTTTAATCCTCCAAGAAAATATGTAGAATGAAGCTGAATGGCTTAGCCTGACTGACAAATACACTTAAAATGCAGGAAATAGAGAAAAGAAAATGTAATTAATGTTACATGTTGTTACCTATATATCCCAGAACTTGGAATAATTTTGACGGACGAGCATCTAGAATAAAGATGTGTCCTTCTGTAGTTCTTGCAATGAGGAACTTGCCACTCTGATCATAACTGGGTAAAATGCAAATCCAAGCAGAAATCAATTCAATGCAGTCAATAAAAGAGTTGAATAATTTCACTCCTATAAATTGCTGACTTCACTGAGTGCATAAACATAAATTTTAGCTTCTGGGTTTAGGACCAGATATAAAGCCCAGTGCTATGAGTGCAGCTTCTAATTGAGTAGGTGGTCAGTCTACAGCCGATCATACTCCACAGCAGTTTGCATTACCAACTTTGTTAAGTCATAATTTCTTTGACATTCACTATTTTAGAAATAAAACTATGACATAGATCTTGGTATTATTTTGAAAAAACACATCTTTGCATTGATTTAATTTTGAACAATTTGCTCTATCTATTTTTAATGTTCTATCTTAGCTAGCTGTGAAAAGGGATACATCTGAGTCTCAAATAACAGGCAGATTTATATTAAATTTTAACAGTTCAAAATCCATTCTATCTCTTGCAAAGTACAGTAAAACACTCTCAGATTTTTCAATAACAGGGGTCGGGGAGGAAGGAGAAACTCAACCAATAAAAAGCCCCAACCAAACAAGAAAAGCCTTTTAGGTCACTATAGTTAATTACAAGAGGACTGCTAATCTCCAGAACTGTAAGTAAATGAATAATTAGTAATCGTAACAAAAATCCACCATATAGAAAGAGATGACCAAAAGGCTTAAACTTAACTTCACAAAACCTCAAATTTATATTCAGTGAGAAATAACCCTCTAAAGCCAGATACATGAAATTGTGCATAATTACTGCATATGGTGATTTTTCAAAAAGGATCTTATACAGCAGTATCTTCTGTGTTCAGTTAAACCTTTTTAAAATACAGATCTATTACATATCTCTCTTATAAATCCTGCTACTATCTCTTGCAAGCAATTCAGAATATGTTGAAAAAATGTAAAAGTCGTTAAAATATTTTAATTTTTTATCTGAATAAAAATGTCAATTTTTTTTTGTTCAACTAATATCATTACTCAAGCAATAAATTGACACTCTCCCTACCCTACTACATACTTACTGCAAAGACAGCACTGGAAGTTTGGAAAGAAAAGTTCTGTGAACAACCCGTGGAGCTTCAGCTTTGGTAACATCAAGGAAACAGATTTGACCTATTTGGGTCCCTACAGCAACACTGTTGGAGGAGGGACAGCAAGCCATAGAAGTTGCCTAGTTGAGAAGTAGAAGATACTTAACAGTTCAACCTATTTTTATATATGATGCTATTTTTTAGGATGCAATTTACTTCGCTATTTAAAATTCGAAGAAAAAACCCCAAGTGGTTTATTTAAAAAACAAGTTTTTAACAAAGAAAGTATTTAGAGATGTATCTATGCTTTGTAGCTACACATCAAAAATTAATTCTGTTCTTCCCAGAGAAAAAGCAACCATTATATCCACTCTCCAGATTTTAAGCGAAAAAAGTTTCACCTAACTAAAACAGTGAGTGCACTGCTGTGTGTACAGCTGTTATAGAAAGGGATTTTTTTCTTTACTATGTCAGATTTCAGGGTTTGACTGCATCTTAAATCAGGACAAAGCATTAACAGTTTGAAACACTTTTATCAACTCAATTCTTAAAATCTGTTTTTCATTATCAGCCAAGGCATTTAGCTTTTATACTTCTGAAACTTTTCTGTTACTCATTAAAAAGAGGAAAAAAGGAATACCATAAAAATTTAGGTATTTTGTACAAAGATGTGCTTAAAGATGCATCATGAGGACATCTGGCTGAAATGTTTCCTCTGCTTTGTAGTCAAGATAAACACATGACAGGATTAGCTCAAGGGAACATTCTGAAAGATAATCTTTAAATCTCATCCATGGGTTGCTCAAAGACATTACTGAGCTTTCCTCAGCACTGATTGATCCAAATCTGTGGAATATTATGCTACCAATTGAAAAATAAAGAAAATTTTAAGTATCAGTCATGATATAAGCTCCTGGTTACATGTACCTCAATACCAAGGTTTAGCTTGCTGAGGAAAGTTCCATCTTCCAAGGACCAAACTTGTACTTCACCTGAAATTGTTACAGACTGTTGAACAAAGAAAAACAGAATCAGAAGAGGATGAAATAACCAAATAGTCTGGAAGTGATTAGTGATCTCCTACAGAATATAGATTCAACTAATCACTGAGCATAGCAGATTAAGGGTTACTAGTTTCCCTTGGGAATATTTGGCTTTTCATTAAATCCAGGTGCTGCAAGGTACACCTGCTTAAGGAATACTTTCAATAATTTTATTACATTCCTGCAGCTTTAAGCAGAATGAGACAATTTGGGGCAATTTTTGTTAGCTTGATCAATGTTAGCACTGCTGCCATCCTGCCAGCAATAGAACAACCTGCTTAAAATTTTATATGCATAAGAAAGGCCTTGAGGAGAGGTCTTGTTTTCTCACATGGAAAATAATGGAGATCAAAACAATACTTGAGTTCTTCCTATAGCCAGGTAATTTTGTAATTCCACAATTACAAGTAGTAAGGCTTACAAGAAGTAAGGCTAGAGATCCCTCAACCTTCACACTACTCATACAGAGTCAGGTAAAATTTAGCATTCCTGTGCTAATGGTGAACAAAGAGATCCAGCCAACTTAATAAACTACGATCCCCAGTTTTCTAGGCTGGCTACCTGGAGAATCCATGGCCTGTAAATGAATTGGTGCCTAAAATATATGTCTTGCAGGAGTAAAAGACAGTGAAAAGCAAGGAATTCCTAAGAATGGACAGGTGCATGAGTAAGGCCTTCTTTGTCCCTGGACCCAGCACAGAAGTGTGAACATCTCTCAGGATGTTCAATCTGTGCAGAGGGCTAAAAAGACCAGTAGCAATTGTTGGACAACATCAGTTCTCTGAACTGAATCCATCTTTTGCTGAGCTGTCTTCCTGAACAATCTAAGTCACACAAATCAGCAGCAGAACCAATACAACATAAATTATCCAACCTGCATTCCAAGGCAAGCTCTGACTCTTTTATAGACTATAGCTGAATGAATGAATTTACTTCCTTAATGAGAAGTTACACAACTGTAACAAGTATCAGAACAATCCTGATTTCTGCAAGGCTTTTCATTTTGTGCCTTAGCAACATATTGGTTTCCTGAGAAGAGGCACTATTCTATATGAGAAATAAAACAATTTCTTACCACACAGTAGTTGTTCCCTGGAGTAAGAAAATCAGCTGCCAGAAAACAACTGCTGGATGTGTCCAAGAGTTTGACAGCTTCTCCACTATGGGCAGGTCTGTAACTATAGACTGTTCCCTGACAAATGAACAGAAATAATCCATCACTGGACTATGAAACTTTTTATTAGAAGCTTTCAAAGACTTCAAACCCCACCCCCAATCTTTCTGAGCTTCACTCTTTGAATTTTATATTTGACTCTAACCTGAAGTAAAAAGTGCCCAGTAGGATTCATCTGAGTTTAGTGGATTAGATTAATTTATACTGGCTGAAGATGATGTTAGTTCCTTTCAGAGCACTCCAGCTAACCATATTTTCAAGAAGTTTTGTTTCTCAAACTAGCTTTAATAAAATAATTTAAGCACACCCAATTTCATGTTACTCCAGAAATAAATAAATATTCTACACCAACTCAAAACTTCATATCTGTATAGAGAACAACTCTAGTGCAGAGTCACAGTAGGTCAGCTACATGCAAGCTACACTTTTCTCCCTGTGCTGCCACACACCAAGCCTGGAATTCATGTCCAGCAGATCCATGACTTGGACACATGAGAGACCCTGAACATGTCCTCAACTGTCCACACATAAGGATTTCTGTTGGGAAATCTCAACATTAGGTACTTTATATTGCACCATCTGTAGGAGACAATTGTTCTGTGCTTCATTAAAAGTCTTTCCAATTTTCATTAAAGACGCGGAATGGAATATGTTCACCTCTGATATAATTTGTTGATTTGTGTAATTACATTAAACATTTTGTACTAATAGTATCAGCATATTCATATAGAATCCCAGGAATATCCCATCATGTAGTGCTGTTATCTCAAATGTTGTACCTGGTCAGTGACAAGCAGCAGACTGGTGTAATCAGGAGAAAACATGAGGCTGGATATGGGCTGTGAGATATCAGCACAGATTTTTATCTCATATTGCAGATCTTTGATGTGATAAAACATTAAAATGCCCTCCTGTGCAGAAAAGTACAAATACAAATGAGGTCTATGTCACTTATACTATCTGGCAAACTGAATTGCAAGATCTTCTGAAAATCTCTAGAGCAGCAGTGTTTAACTACATCCCATCACCAGTGGTGTCATTTGTCTTTAGTATGTTTAAATCAAAAGGACTCTAGACTGATTGTAAATCTGTTGAACATGAAAGTGTTCTTTAATACAATTCTAATTGACATTCCATGTTTGATAACAACAAACTCTCTCATTAGATAATGCTTTAGATTTCATATTGCTGTTTTTGAGACAGTGTAAGAATCTGTTCCCCACTTAAGCAGGAATGTACAATGGCATTGTCAGATTGGGTTAGATATTGAGTTAGATTTTGCACAAAATAATTTGGCAATTCTATTGGCCATTTTCTCTCCTTTCCTATTTTTGTCAATACTTCTTTTCTGTTCCTTTACAATATTCTTAAATAAAATCAGGATTGTCCTCTTTTATTGCTTCTTTGAGTACAGAAATAGAACCTTTTCACACTCTGCTCCCCCCTATGTCAAGCCTTCACAAAGTAAAATAGTCAACATCAGAGAGGAACTTTACAGTCCTGAAGCTCCTCACTTTTTCCTAACTCTTGTCTTTGCAGTGAACTCTGCAAACACACCCCATTTGAATGTAGATTTTCAAACACCCAGACTAAGTTAAAAGCCTAAAGGATGCCTTACACGTCCAGCTGCATACAGTCCCTCATTACAAAATGCCATGGCAAGTAAAGCTGTGCTTTGCAGATCACTTGGTTTGCCACCTGAAAGCACAAAACCAACATAAAATATCAAATTTAATTTATTTCAACATTATGTTGCAGCTCCAAATCTGGGATAACTTACTATTTATTTGTGAGTAAAAGGATCATAGACTCATTTAGATCAGAAGAGATCCTAGAAGTCCTCTAATCCAACCTCCTGCTCAGCACAGAGCCGACTTCAAACTCAGAACCAACTTCAAAGTTGGATTATGTTGTCCAGAGTCATATCAGCTAAGGTCTGAACATACCCAAAAAAAGAAAATTTCATATCTTCTCTGGGCAACTTGTCCCAATGTCTGACTACCTTCACAGTGAAAGTATTTATTTCCTAATATATACCAGAATTCCTATTGATGCAAACTGTGTCCTTGGGTTGTATCTTCTCTGTAACCTTTGATTGGCTAGGTAAAGCAATAGTAAAATCCCTCATTTCCTTTTCTCCAGGCTGAACAGAATTTTCTACACCAAATTTGTATGTCATGTACTAAGACATGACATACGTGTCTTAGTACATGACATTAATAACCTTTGTGGAAATGTGCTGAACTTCATCCATTCTATCTTTTTTGTACTGTGGTGCCCAAAACAAAGTGTTTGAGACAAACCCCTAAATCCTAACTCAGATAAATGATGAGTGATTGCAGTTCTAAAGAAATGCTAAAACTAAGCAATAAAGAACCTCTTCTAACACCACTTATTCCAATTTAAATTAGAACAAACAGAATTTTTTCCACTGCCACTGTTTCTCCTCAGGCTTTTAATTTGGCTGTCTCTTAGCACAAAAGCTATTAATCTTTTGTCATGTAAACACACATAAGATTGCCAACAATGTGTCTTACAGAGGCCAGTATGAGGTTTTCTAACCAGTGCCAGCTGTACTCACATATTATAACTCCCAGATATCAGCAGTGCTGCCTAAAAATCTATTAGCTTCATTTGAACATGGAAATACCTTTCTTTTTCTGCACTTCTCTACGAACATAGGACACCACATCTGTTATTTTCTGCACGAACTCTGCACAAAAGAAAACAATTTAAAATGTCAATCTTGTTTGTAGGTCAATATTGCAATACAAGTCAGTTGTATTCCAATCTACTGAACAAAAGGCCAGGTTCAGTATGCTAAGTGAAAAATGTGCATTCTTCCTCAATATCTACCATTTCTGCCATCTATGCCACTGAGCAGGCACAGTTCTGTTATTCAGTTTACAGCTGTAAAAAGGAGATAACATGGACTTGGCAAGGAGAGTGGTTCAGATGTAGATTTATCTTCCTTTTAGTACCAAATTATGGTATTCTTATTTGTAACAATGATTTTTTTTTAAGATACATTTATAAGGAAATTCAGCCACTCTGAAAACAATGTCTAAGTGAAATGTCATGGCTGCTTATCATTCTGTTTCCAACACCATATCAGGAATTCAGCATGTGCTTAAAGCTGGTCATGCACTTAAGCATTCTGCTAAATACATACAGAATGCAGTCTGTTTTAAATTAAGCAGAAGCTTCAGTATAGTATAAATACAGAGCATTTTGTTATACAGTTTTAAGACACGACCCAAAGACAAACACACAGGCCAAGAAAAAGGCCAAATGACCAATATTCTTGTTGCCTTCTACTCAACTGACAAAACCAATTCTGGTCACACCTCAAGTTTTTATTTCTTGATGATTTCCAACCCTTGATTTGCTAAATTTAACAGCCTGATGGTTTCAAAAAGAGATATAATGTTTTGTTAGGTTATTTTAAAAGCAGCCTTCCATTTTGGTGTTAAATATCAAAAATGAAGTCAGGGTACTTGCTGCAGCTTAAAAAATCATATATATGTAAACACAAGAAAATAAGCTTACCAGGAGATCTATTACCACTAATTCAGTGTTTGTTAGGGAAACAGCTCCATGCTAGGGAGAAGTATATTCCAGGACTCCTCCTAGACCTGAACGAAGTATGAACTCCATGTGCACCACAGGACTGACAGTGTCCATCCCATCAAAGGATGATGGGGTACAGATTGCCTAAGGAACAATTTGTGCTGGCTGTGCTTCAGCATCCTCCATTTAGGAGCCCTCTGAATGGGCAAAGAAGGGTAGTGAAATTTAGCAGAGGAGACACCTCAGGATTCCCAGAAAAAGAAGGCCTGAAATGGACTGTCCTTAACATGAAACTTTAGTCAGTCATAGCCTGCTAAAGGTCTCCATAAAAAAGACAGGTGGAAATACAGATAGGGCATACAAACCATGTTGGTGAGATGCAATCAATCAGAGGTCCTCCATTCCAGAACAAATTAAAACCAGATTTCTTTGTCTGAAGACAAAGATATCTTCTGTTCACTCTCTGTGCTTCATACATTCTGCAGTAAAGCCTGGAAGTGTTTGCAGCCTTGTTTTAATTATAAAATAGTCTATGTAAGAGCTGGCACTAAGGAATGCTATTAAACCACATTGCTCCAGTTTCATTTTTTGAAGACTCGTGAGCTTTCAAAGATCCCTTCTAACTTTATCTAACACAGCAAATTAAGACTATCCAACATTTCATGCAAAATAAAATAAATTATTGGTACTTAACCAATAATAAAATTAGTACTGGTATTAGTACTAGTATTAGTAGCTGGTATATCAATAGTTTAATGTTAATCTAGAAGGGTTGGTTAATAAGATCTGGACTCCTGGAAATAGAGCTAATTTAATCAATTTTGATGTATTTACAGTTTTGTTTTGTTTTGTTTTGTTTTCAGGAAGAAAAATGAGAGTTAAAAACACCTCCACAGAATCTCAAAAGACATTCTTATATGTTTACTGTACTAATAAAAATTAGGGCTCTACAAAGCAGTCTTATAATTTTTGTAAGGTATCCAATAGAAGAACAGAAGGAAGTACAAAAAGCTTTCACCTATATACTTTCTTCCCTGCTTGAATGAAACATACTCAGCTCTTTCTTACCAGGTGGAGCTTTTTCTTGAAGAACAGAAACACTGTATTGCTCAGCATCAATCGCCAAAACATATCCTTCTTTACAGCCCATGTATATTTCTGAGGTTGCAGTCCAGCAGTGGGCAGTGGGATGCACTGAAGTCTTAATACAATTTCTAGGCTTCAGTATGAAAATAAACAAGTTCAATCAACAATTGACAAATATTTGTACAAGCTGTTACATACATTTCGAGATAAGAAAAAAAAATCATTACCTCATAGAGTCTGACATCATGTTTAACATCAGCATTATTTTATTCAGTCATCTCTTCACTGAAGTCAGTAACTTGACAAAGAACATTCTCCAAAAAAGCACATGTCTGGAGATACTGGTGGAGAACTCACTTTTCCCTCTAGAGCTTGTTTAAATGATGGATTATATTTTTAATTAAAATCTATATATTTTTAAATTTGAATGTATCTGGATTTATTCTCCAGCACTTGTATCTGTTACAATTTTATCTCTTAACTTGTAAATCCCTCCAGTATCTTCCCTACAGTCACAAAGATATTGACTCACCATAACAAGGGCATTTCCCAAACTTTTAATGATAGAATTATGGTAAAATTTAACACACTGAGCCCCTAGAGGGTTCTTGAAATGTCAGAAGGGCACTGGAAGCCCCAATTTAAATGGTTACTTACTATGACCTCAGCACAACAAATGCCTTTCAAATTGCTTTTTAAGAATATTCTTCCACCTTATAGCCAAAGGGTGAACATGTGGTCCTTGCATACCTGGCAGTACTAAAACACATTTTGTTTGAATAGCTAATCTTATTGTATAATCCAAATTGCTCTGTAGAACAGCTCTGTCAATCTTCGTGTCATCTGCAAATAAGTGCTAGAAACATCCCTGACCTGGACTTCCCATGTGCCTTGAATTTTATTTCACTAAAGTAAGTCTCATAAATCTGTCCTCCATAAAACACAAAGAACAGAACTTCTCCAGCAAATATTATTAAAGACAGAGAGTGGTCTGTTCAGATACAACAGTAACAGAGGTCATAAAAACACCATGACAGAAAGAACCAGATTAAAGAGAATTCAGGGAGGGTAAGAGGGGGACAAACCACAAGAAAACGTTGGGAGAACATTTAAAAGAGAGGATTCAAAGCACCATGCATGTGTGTAGAAGTGATGAGGATCACTAGACAATATGATGGATGAAAAAACAAAGAAGGTTCTAAAATTCTCAAAAAAACCTGCTATCTCACGAAATGTTCTATAAAAAGAGGAAATATGGATGGACTTGTGATGAAAACATACGACAGAGATTCATAAGTACCTAGATTTTATTAGCAAAATATACCAATCCCTTGTTATATGCTTCTGAGTAAGTAACTTACATTCTATTCATGCTTACAAAGCATTTTTAGTTTCCCAGGGGAAAAATGTTATGGAAATAAAATATATTAATATTTACTTTATAAATCAAATACGGCTGACAGCAACAAATTTACAGCAAATAGGGCTTTACATCACCCAGAGAAGCACCTAACATAGGCATTTTCACTGATTTTATAAGGCTTGAACATCACAAATCTTTGGGAAGGTTGTATCTGAACTTCTGCAAAACAGAAACTTTCTGGATAAAAACAATTTCTGCAATGTTTCTTTGTACCTGCTGCCATGACTGTCTTTACACATAAAAATATGCTAATCCTAAAATGAGATTATGTAAATCCCAAAACAGATTGCTTCATGGACTGTGCATTGGTATGGTGGTGCATAATAATAATAATAATAATAATAATAATAATAATAATGCTTTTTTTTGAACTTCTCTTTTTAGTAGCACCTTGTCAAGGAAAGAAAAATCCATGATGGACTTTTGCCACAAAAAGTTTTATAAAAAGACAATGGAATAAAATTGGTGCTAGAGATGAAATCAATTCAAGTGGGCTTGATTGTCCCACTCTGCTCTGCACTGGCGCTCCCTCACCTTGAATATTGTGAGCAGTTTTGGTCACTGCAATATAAGAAAGATAATAAACTATAAGAGAGGCCAGGAAAATAATTAAGGGTGTAGAGGGGGAGCTTTATAAAGAGCAACTGGAGTCACTTCGTCTTTTCAGCCTGGAGAAGAAGAGATTGAGGGGGCACCTCCTTGCAGTTCCTTGTGAGGGAAAGAGGAGGGGCAGACACTGATCTCTGCCCTGTGGTGACAGTGACAGGACCCAAGGGAATGGCCTGTATCAGGGGAGGTTTAGGTTGGACGTTAGAAAAAGATTCTTCACCAGAGGCTGGTTGGGCATTGGATGAGGCTCCCCAGGGCAGTGGGCAGAGCCTGACAGAGTTCAAGAAGTGTTTGGACAGTCTCAGGCTCATGGTGTGACCCCTGGGGATGGTCCTGTGCAGGGCCAGGAGTTGGACTCGATGATCTTTGTGGGGCCCTTCCAACTCAGCATTTTCTGTCTCTGGTAAAGCACGTTTAAAAAACTCCGATCTAGAACAATCTCATGCAAGACAAAAAAGGATGGAAAGCTGTAGGATATGGAATACTGTAGGATATTTCAATTCCTTTCCCTCTGCTGCCCCGCTGTGGTTTCACTTGGATACATAGCCAGGCTCCGTGCATGGAACACTGACACTCTTCCAAGAAGCAAAGCAGCAGACTGGCAATGGGCTTGGCTTTTCCGTGCTGGGCTGGTGGAAAGAGGTGCTTAACTTGACAGGACATAACATGTGATTTCCCTCCAGCGTCAGAGCTTAGAAGATCTAAGAGTGCTCAGTTTTTCTGCTCGGTTAGAGATGGAGTTTATATGCACCGGCATGAGTGGAAGAGAGAATTAGTGCTGTAAGGAACAATAAATTGAAGTTCTAAAAAAATTTACTCAGCTACCATATCCTGGAGCAAGGTGAAAACATGCCAGAAACAGATTCATTGCCTCCCAGTGTTAAACTGTGAGTGTAGAACCTCACAGTTCAGTACACAGGAAACAAAAACCACCACCACAACAAAAGGATCAAGAGCCTGTATTACCAAAAAAACCATTTCATTTCTAAATAACTTGTTGCTCATTACCTACCAACAGGGACAATCAAAATACACCCATCTAATAATACTGGACAATAAATAACTATCAAAATATTTACCATATAATTTGAAAGAAAAGAAAATCTTCAATGAAGACTATTAGAACATGTTACTCTTACTCCAGAAATTTCTATGGATAAGGAGAACATAATCACATTGAAGGTGCTAAAAAGAAATCTAGGTTTTTCTGAAGGCAGTGCAGCTGGGAATTCAAAAATCTCTAGTACATATATCTAGTATGGCTGAAAGCACAAACTTTTCCATGTGGAAAAGTTCACAACATGGTTCTGCAAGTTCCAGCATAAGAACCTACAGAAGAACTTAAAGGCATCCATTCAAGGACAAATTCTATTAAGCCTCACAGACTTAATACAAGAACTGCTTTTTCTCCAATGCTTCTTGTAATTCACATCACAGAATAATGAACAAAGTGGGTTTTGCAGAGTTCATCATCTGCACATACCCTAAGAGGCAGTAAGGCAGAAGAAAATGCCAAGGCCCCAGAGGAGCACGTATTATCAATTTCAAACAAATTGAGAACCTTTTGAAGCCTCTAAAAAGATGCATCTCAAGGGAGGATAAAAAGTAAATAATCAAATACAAGTGAGACAAATGGCAAGGTCCAACACTTAAAGTGGTATGGGAATGTATTTCAGGAGCAGGGGTTGCTGTCTGGAAAAAAGCCTTCAATGTTTCCATAGCTTGTGACATTTTCAACATCAGAAAGAAGGCAATCCCAAAAGGAAGTAAGGATACATGAGGGTTACTATCAGTTTAACATGGGAATAAGTTTTCAGCAGGTCATTTTAGCTTGGGCACAGTTAAATGCTGATACCCTTCATACTTCTTCTGGAATACAGATTCAAGCCTCCACTGGACAGATACATGACTGTACTAGGGCCTGTGTCAGATATCTCAACTCTGTACTGCACAATGCAGCAGCACTGTGCCTTCTCAGTCTCCTGGCAAAATGGATTTCAAAAATATTGTTCAGGTAACAGATCCACTTACTGGGTTGTATTATTTAATATGCATTAGAATTCTGAATTTATTAACACCTATTTGTATAGGAAGTATAAAGACTTAGAATAGTAAAAAAGGAAAAAAATCAGTAAGTACCACAAATGTTTCTGCTTCCTCTCCTTTCAGTCCAGCAATGGCTGAAATGGGCAAATCAGGGCCATAGTATGGATCATCATTACGAAAAGGTGGGAAAAACAAATCCTCATGAGGACTCACAGTCCCACAGTTATCAGGGAGTTCCACAGGGCTGTGAAAAGGCAAAGGACACAGTCTGAGGAGAAGAAATATGAGCAATAAATGCTGACACAAAACAGAGAAGCTGTTTTCAAATTGGGCTTTATTTCTGCAAAAGTAACGGAGGAAAAGTGAGTATGCCTATGCATTTACATAGGCATTCTGTAATGCCAAAAGGCACAAAGCCCTTTGGTATTTTTTTCAAATGACAAATTAAGGCCTTGTTTATACTTTCATTAGTGTAACTGTGACAATATGTTGATGACATTAATAGTTAATGAGATTAAACACAGTTGGGAATGGTAGAGTAGCTGCCACCTCAAAGTATGTACGAAATCGTTTTATACGTCAAGACCTCCATCTTGAGGGATACATGCTTCTTTTATACCAGCCTCAAAAAACATTTTGGCATAAATAAACTCTAGTTTCGCTGTGCTCAGTGAATTGCACTGACAGGGCCATCCTCTCTGGACCTCTAAATTAGCCCCAGAAGTTGGAAATCACTTTGAAAACTGATACTGCTTTTGGTACAATTTGTGATTACAACAAGATATTGTTTAACTATGCTTACTAGGGACAAATTGATCCAAATTTGATGGTTTCATAGCTACAAAAGCAATGCTCAACAGAGCCATTTACAGAAAAGTAGTCCAGCCACTATCTTTATTCAGTCCCACAGCTTTTGAACAAGCTGCCAAAGCAGCTGATTAGTATTAACTTCATGGTGTGCATCATCTGGTCATGTGAGTACTAAGAAATGGAATCATAAATTTAATTCACTTGATTGACTTGACAGATTTATAGTGGTTGTGATTTAGCAATTACTGACTGCAATTGCTAGGTGAACTGAGACTAAATCCTTTGCAAATAGATGTGTGTTGCTACTCTTGGTTATTAAAATACCCTTGTAGACGTTGCTCTTAGTCTACGGGGTGTTCTACTCACTGTCGTGTAAGGTAATGCTCGTCCTTGCTCCTTTCAATGCACCAGATGGAAACAGAGCTCTCAGCAACAAAACACAGCTGCTGCCAATTCATGGGGTTAAAACTCAGAGAGGTTCCTGTTAGCCCTGGCTGAGACTCACTGCACAGGAGGATATTTTCTTGCCAGTTCCTTCATTAAGGAGAATAAAAGAAAATCAAATCCATTAAACAGGTAAAAAACATTGAAGCCAAAGGTCTGGATGTGATTAGGACTGATGTTCAAGATCCAGCTTGGAAAACAAATACTTTGTCACTGACAAAAAATTTCTGCTGTCAAATAAGTAAGGTCCTCTTGAGAATGAAAAGGATGTGGTTAATTAGCCACACATAAAATTATTACTGCTAGAAAATGATTGAATAACTGACATTTTAGAAACATTATCAGGCACTCCCGTTTGTGAAAAGACCAATGGTCAGGAGAAATGGATTTTTTTTTCATTAGCTCCATCAGTGACTACTAAAATGGGCCCAAACAATTAACTCTTCAGCACCCCAGCCTCGTTTTTCCAATCTGTAACATAATGACTATAATGCTTGCACCTGGAAGGTGTGATAATGAGGAAACAAACCACATTCAGCCTATGATTATCTATGGATTAATTACCTAGGTAATACAGTAATTGTGCTGTGAGTGCAGATCTACAAGCTATGGCTGCATTAACTAACTTGGACACAAACCAGGGCAGTTTGTGTGGAGCTGTTATGTGTAGCTAACAGAAATCTGGGAATCTGCTTTCTGCTGACTTTTCTTTTGTCCAATATAACCTATTTTATGTTTTCCCCATCTAATTTGCATATTTTTCAATATTCAGATTAATATTTGATGGTGTTTGCATTTTTAGGTTCTATTCAAGAACTGATTACCATCATTTGAGAAAATGGTTAAAACTGTTTCTTAATTTATTGGACAATCTATCTGACTGTTAATCTAAATAACATTTATAGCTTTAGTATTTGTCATTATTGCTGAGAGGAAAATCTAAAATGCATACACTGCTGTAAATGGATTTAGTATAATCCCTTAGTCTGGCTGTAATAAATTCACTCACAGAAACAGTCATGAAGCAAACAATGGTTAACATTTATAGCATATGCAAAAAATGGGAATTGTTCACACACATGCAGTAGCCCTCAGTAAAATTACAGGAAGCTATAAACTACAATTCTGACTTTTAAGGATATCTGTGTACCTTGCTTTCTAAAGATCTGTCAGCATCTTCTTGTCTCATACCTACCAGATAATGCCAACAGGGTTTTACAGTAGATAATTTGTTAAGATCTGAAACTGTGGTGAAACATATATCTGAAAAGGAATCTGACATTAAATTTCTCATTTGAACAGAAAAGAATAAATATTAGGGATTTAATGTCTCAGATGAAAGACAGCTTTTAGCTATCCACAAGCTCTTTATATTTTGAGACTGACATCTTTCAAAACATCTTCTCTTATACATCTGATTCCAAACTAGCTGCTTAAAGTCCTGGGTCTGTGCAATTGTCATATAGTCATGACATCTAATGCTCAACACTGATTTCTGACATCTCTACACACACATCTCTTTAATAAATGCACAATATAATCCAATCACAAAATTGAAGGTCCTGATTTCACAGTAAAGTCACACACCTCTGTTCAAATTATTACACATTCTAAGCTTAATATTCTAATGTAATTTTATTTTGTTACTAAATTCTTTGTGACTTAGGATGATTTTTATGACAATTACCTGCTGATAGTGGTAACATACTGATTCAAACTGGTTAAAATTGTTTGGCCTTGGAAATTACTACTACTTTAAAGCTTTTAAACATTTCTAGGTATTTCTGGTTTTAAGCATAATCTAGAGAAGTCTTTCAGGGTGGTGCATTTTTGTTTAAGAGCACATAATGAGCACATTGGAGCACGTGTGTTACTTCTGCTGTAGGTGACAAGTGTGTCAGCTGTCAGGCCAGTGAGCCTTTGCTGCTTTCCAGTGTGATTTACACAGGCATCATTCTTCAACTACTCTGTATGATCGGAGTTCACAGCAAACATTATTCTTCTTCAGAAGGATAAAGAAGAGGCATCCATAATAGTATCTCATTACTCTCATTACTGAAATTCTGAAATTTCAGGAGTTTCTGTATCTTCATTTATAATTGTACAAGAAAAGATCATCAGTAACTGAGACTATACCAGCTATTCCTTACATGTCCTTGCTTGCCCTTCTCCTACTTCATCCTCCCCATTTATTTTGAAGTGCTCAGACTCCACAGTAAATGGGAGCTTGCTGGCAATGGAGGCAAGAGCAGGATTGTATTTTACAGTACAATTAAATATCAAATATTTTACCTTTCTGTACCTGCACTGCATTATATAATATTTCACATCAATGAGCAGAAAATTATGATCTAACCCAGTGATCCAAGTTAGTGTTGTGTTAGTTAATGTTCAGATCACTGAACAAAACTATAAGCCAAAACTAAGATCAAGCAAAAGTAATTAAGAGGACCACTGAACAGTCCAGGGGGACAAAACAGTACAAATCAGCTTTAGAACCCTGTTCCTCTTTTCAGCAGGCAACTTTCTTCCACAAACAGCATGGTGTTCAACTTCCAGCAGTGAACAGATAATTAACTAATGCTGGAGGCTCTGGAAGCACTCCAAAAACAAAATCTGGAAGAAGGTAAAAGATAACTTTGCTACAGCTAACAGCCATTTTGACTAATGTCTACTAAGAGCAGAAAATAAACAGCAATTTTGGTACAGAAAGTTTGCAGACAATGATCAGTCAGGAAAAAAAAAAAAAAAAAAAGAGATGAAGGCAACCAGTATGTGTTCCACATTTGTTAGCTTAATCTGTGCTAAAACAGTAGTCATACAAAAATATTAATTAAATACAAGTGGTATAAGAGATTTTTTTTTACTCTTACCATACTGAAAGAACAAACTCTGGGATTGAGGAGTAACTGGCAAGATATGGGCCTCTAAAACTAAATGCAAGTAAGGTATAGTCCAGCTGAGCATCACCTGAAATGTAAAATTAAAGAACATGGTCTTAGGTTGTCCCAGACTTTATTTTATAATACCACAGACACTCTTCTCACTTCCTTTATATCCACCTTAACTATTTAAATATTCTTCAGGACTTTGATTTCTTCACTGCAGATTCTTCTTTTGATTTGATCATAAAAATGTTCCCTTTGTATCCCTGCTTGGATTTTTTTCAATTTCCTTTCCAATAATACCTTGAAATTGTAAAGTATTTTTCCCCAAGTCCCATGAAATCCTTTGCAGTCATAATTTTATTCATATACATGAAAAAGCAAGTATTGTGATCCTTATTTAAATGGCAAGGGAACTGAAACATGAATAGGGTAAGCAACTAAACCAAAGAGAGAAATTACATGAAGCAGGCAAAGACATACATTAGATTCTGGACTCCAAAGTTTAACTGCAAGAACCCTCACTCCCCACATCCTGGATTTCTCATCTGGCTTTCAGCAGTCTGCTTGGGAATCTACTGCAGTATGATTTTATTGCTTATTCTGACTACATTTTCCTAAACCTATTCCATTTAACTCCTTTTCTTTTTCTTTTCCTTTTAAATTAGCTTCATTATGTATGGTCATATTCCCCCCCAGCTTAAACCTAAATCAATTCCTTCCACTGCTTTCCATGAATCTCTTCATGAGACAGTCACAGGACATGTGACAGGTACAAACAGTCCCTGTTTTTCAAGTCTTATAAAAAAGCCCCACGACTTCAGAAACTGATGATTAAAGTATTGTTTTAATGAAATTATGATGATGAGGGTTACCACATCAGTACCTTTTAATTCTGTCAGTTTACTCAGTTCTGGAAAGGTGTAGATGTGTATGAGGGGATTCAGTTTCCTGTCAGAAAAGGCCACCACTTGACTGTTGGCACTTGCTGCAAAGGCTCCCACCTGGCCAGCCTGACACTGCACTGCTCTTGTTTTCTTGGTTTCGATGTCCAGGAAGAGGATGTAATTACCACAAGGGTAGCAGACAGTTTGATTGTTGATAAAGGCCAAGTTCTTGTTGGAGAATCCCTGAACCCAACTGGAAATAGAGCAACTGAAAGTTAAAACATTAATCGGACACATATTTCTCAAAATACTGTGCAAAAGGGAATGTTGTAACCTAAGTTACAGTGAACTAATGACTGGGATTTGTTAGACTCATACGATTGTTGCAAAACCACAACAACTAAGATCTGGTATTAGGAGTCACTAGTTCAGCATTTCCAGAAACATAGGGTCAATCTTACCCTGATGGAGCACAAAGGACTGGCATAAGAACATGGAGAGATGTTTTTATTTCTTTCAGTTTTCACAAAAAATAAAGTCAGCCGAGTTCACAGGCTCTGGTTTCGTTCTCACAAACCCCAGGGTATAACTTTATTTGAAAGAATTGCATGATCTATAATTGGGACCCAATTGTGTTTGCTTAACCTTTTTGCACTTTCATAGTTCATCTCGTACACATAAAAAGTTTAAAGGTACGGCTTCTGTTTATATGAAAAAAACCAGGAGGACTGTTCTGCTTTAAAGACTCCAGTACTTTAACATGATAAAACTCTGGAATGTAAACAGGATGTGTTACACAAGCACTGAAATAAATTACTGAAGAGGACTCTGTTTATGAACTTGAAACATGTCAACAAATTCGCAACTGCTTGCAGATGTTTTTACTTTTCAAAAAGTGTGTGGACAAACATCAGGGTTGTTTTACCACAGGGATTTGCATTTACCACCAAGTGAAGATGTCAGTTTAGCCAGCTGGTACCATGGCAGGAAAGTTCCAGCAGTGTGAGATACCCTCTGTACAGCACTGCTGTTAGCATTCTCTCTTTGAATTATCATTCAGAAACATCCCACCTCTGCTCTTTTTCCAAATCAGAGAATTTGACTGGGAGAAACCTTTGTTCTCTGCAATGACCAGAAGCATTTTTACACTCCTTTCACAAACATAAGTCAGTCATAAAACCAGCTCAGTTGCTGATCTTTTGTACACTTCAGAGAAGATGGTGCTAAAGCCTCAGCACTCTCATACTTAAGAACATTTTAAAATTACTGGTCTTGAGATAAATTAATGTCCAGCAGTAACTTCCCATTATATTTTCTGATGAGTTTCTGTTCTTGGCTTCTTTTTCTACATAGGAGTCAAGTAGAGCCAGAGAGGACTGGGAAGACTGATAATGTGGAGATGAACTGAAAGCCATGGCAACAGAGGAGACATTTCAGCTGATAATGTTTTTCTGGGCCTTCTTTCATACAGGAACAGGTTGAACAGGGGTGCCCTGGCACATGAGACCTCTCTGAACATGTTTGCAGAACTAGCTCTGTGTTTTTCTAAAACATTAGGTCTGAATCACTGGAAACGAAACATTTCTAATTTCTGCTTGTGGAGGTATAAAATGGAGAAAACTCGTACACAGGGATAAATTAATAGTGGTGACAGTAAAATTCATCATTCTTATACATCCAGTAAAGGCCTAAGGGCACAAGGGTTCAGGCTGTTATAGATAAAAGAGATAGATAGATAGATAGATAGATAGATAGACAGACAGACAGACAGATAGATAACGTCTTTACTGTGCAAGCGACCACACACTGGAACAGGTTATTTGACAGGCTGGGGAGTCTCCCTCCCTGGAGCTCTTCCAGAAGCATCTGGAGGTAATCCCACACACCACGCTCTGGGATGGCTCTGCCTGATCAGGGAGGTTGGACCAGATGACCTACTGCGGTCCCCCGAACTCGCCCTATTCCCTGATCCCGTCATCTGTGCCCTGCTCCTTTCCCTCTCCCGCCGCGCTGCCCTGACAGCCCCCGGCAGCGCAGCCTGCCTTCCTCTCCCTGTCTGACCGCCCTGTGCACGGCGCAGGACGCCGCACAGCCCAGCCGGGCTCAGGAGCGTGAGGGGGCAGTGCCGGCCGCCCCCACCTCACTTCCAGCGCGGCCTCCCTGCCGCGGGCGGCTCCCTCCGTGCCAGGCCCCTCCATGCCGGGCCCCTCCATGCCGGGTCCCGCCGTGCCCGGCCCCGCCGCCATCGCCACCGCCGCCGCCGCCGCGGGACCCCCGCGCCCTGGCAACAGCAACGGCACCCGCCATTGGCCGGGCTCGGAGCACTCAGCTGATTGGCCCGTGCCCCTGCGCCAGCCAATCAAAGAGTATTTCGGGTCCCTGAGGCGGGTATTTAAGGGCCCTGTGGGGCGGTATCCTCTCTGCCCTAGGGGGAAGCGTGAGGGGTGTGGTAGGAGCTCTTATGGTTCATAAGACGGGGTAGTTCTGCCCCTGAGTTGCTGATAGCTGTGGCTCTTAAACCTGGGCAATCATTGTTGCTGAATCGAGTGTAGGAGTACATTAGTCTTGGGGGAGAGACTGTGGGTTCTGTCTCTTGGCCGCCCTGTGTGTCCCTGCAGCGGGTCCAGTGCCATCTGCCCGCCTCTGCAGGACAGCTGTACCTATTTCCCATTGCCTCTTGTGTCTTTCTGGAGTTACCATCCCTAAAGGTGCTCAGGAGGGGTCTGGGTCTGGTGCTGAGTGATTTGGTTTAGGGGTGACAGTTGGACTTGATGCCCTTGAATGTCTCTTCCAACCTTGATGATTCTGTAATGTACAAAAGTTCTTCTTGGATTGTGTATGATAAAGCTCCTGAAGCTTCACAGTGAGCTGCGGAGTTTTCCCCAGGAAAGAAGAGAAAGCACAGCTGCAGTCTTTCCCTCTGTACTTGAAGATTTTAGCCTGGTAACACAGGGACCTCCAAGTATTTTAAAAATAGAAGAATTTCCTTTCCTAAGGTGTTGGAGTCCTAGAAAACCCTTTCACTAAGGGAGGATTGTTATTTATTGTATTGCTTGTGTTATCTTGCTGTTACTTCCCTGTACAGTGGCAGTGTGCAGTTGTGCAGTTCTGGCGTGCACTCACAGTGCTGGAGAGCAATAAAGGGAGAATGGCATTTCTGTCCAGAGGCAGCAGGACAAGCCCATTCCTTAACTCTTGTCTCCACAGGCACTCTGCGTGCCAGGCAACACCAGGAGAAAATGAGGAAGTGGGCTTATTTTCTTTGGTGCTTCTGAGGGCCTATTTTGGCGTGTGGGTCTTGTGATGCTGGTTTGAGTCCCTACATGCCCGTCTCCAGGCTGTGAGTTAGCAAGACTGCCTGGGTGTTTCATAATTGCCTTGAGAAATCTTTAAATTATTTTCTCTATTTTCATCACCCAAAATATTGCTGAATCTTTACTAAGGACAGATACTTAGGAGAGTAAGGACTGTGTCCTCTAACACAGTTGGGGTTTTTTTTAATGGTAGGGGCAATTATTTTGTTGGCAAAGAACACCTTATGTACAGGTTCTGTTTGCTTAGGGCATGGCATGCAACAAATTACCACTCCCTTTCTGTGCTGAGCTGCTTAACAGATGCGTAATCAAGCAGCAGTGACTCAACAAAAATCACGTTCCTCCACTGGAATGGATAATGGTGTCAAGTCATGGTTATGTTACTAGTGACCACCTTGGTGTTTATCTGCAGGTGAGATCACCACAGAAAATATTGGTTTTTGTGTCTGAGGCCCAGCTTCAGTGACAAAACCAAACCAAAACAGGTAGGACTTGCCCCCTGTGCAAGTATGGATCTACTGACAAGACTGAAGAATGCTCTATTAGCCTTGGGGGTTTGATAGAGGAGTGTGCATTGCCAGGAAGACCAGGATTTTCCCTCTCTTTGACAAGAGCTGTGCCAGCTCACTGGTCCCTACAAATGTACTATTCATGTACAGTGCCAACCTGAAGGTTAGTGTGTGGACCCACAGGGAGGGAATCACTTTAGCTCTGTGGTCAGAGATCAACTTGGACACCGTGAATGTGTGAAAATCATTAAGAGGAAAACGCCTCCATTTCCATTATTATACTCCAAGGAAAGCTGGTACAAGAAAGGTCCTGGTGCCCTAATCTGAAGTGAAGAGGGAGCAAAGGGACAGATGAGACTTCAGTCTGTGCTTTGGTTCTTTCTTTTGCCCTATGCACTGATGCTCCCACAAAGTTCCTGTTTGCAGAAGCAAGCGTGAATCCCTCTATAACTGCACTGCAGTGATTAAGTCAGATTTAACTTCTATACCCTCTTGTTTGTTGGGTTAATGTCTCTTCTCAGGGTGTTTATCATCAAGCAGAACAGCTGCGGGAGAGATAAACCCTTCTTGTTACCCTCCGGGTGGGGTTAGATCGGGTTTTGGAGGGTGGAGGAGGCACTGAGGGAACCTGGTATCTCAGCAGCTGCTGGAGGCGCTGGTGATAAATACACGTGGTGAGGTGGCGCTTGGCCGCGGGTGTCCTGTTTCCACGGGAATGCCGGAGCTGGCTGTGCAGTTTGTAAACGGAGAGAGGGAGAGCACTGAGAGCAGCTGAACGCCGCCCGTCCCAGCTGGGAAAAGACCACCGGAGCAGCTCTCCGGGCCAGCAGCGGCAGCAGCGCTCCCCGGGCCGGGAGGGAGGGAAGGGAGAGAGGCGGGGCCGGACATGGTCCTGCGGCGGGCGGTGCCGGCGGCCCTGGGGCAGGGCGCTGCCGAGGGGCAGTTCCACATCGGGTCAGTCGCTGATCGGAGCCCGTAGCGTCGTGTCGGGATGTCGGGGGATCAGTCCCGCAGCCTGGGCAAGGGTAAGCGGCGCGGGGCCGGCAGGGCTCACCGGCTGGGTGGGGGGGGCCGCGGTGACAGCCCCTTTCCTGTCCTGTGCTCTCCTCTCCCCGCAGGTAGCGCGGCGCCGGGCCCTGTGCCCGCGGGGCTGATCCGGCTCTACAGCATGCGCTTCTGCCCCTACGCGCAGCGGGCGCGCCTGGTCCTCCGCGCCAAGGGCATCAGGTGAGCGCCCCCTCCGCCCCCGGGCCCGCCCGGAGCCCGCCTGCCTCCCCTCGCTTGCCTCAATTAAACAGCCCCCAAAGGACTGATTGACAGGAGGCGTTCTGTGAGTCATTTTGCTCTAAAGCTTCAGTAAGTAGGATGAAATCAGCTGCATAAAGGCCCAAAGTAAAAACCAAGCTGATTTTCTTTTGTAAGTCTTGCCTGTGATAGCTTGCCCTGAGTAAATAGAGACAAATAGTGAGTAGAGACATGACATGGGCTGTTTGTTTTTGGTGTGAGTGGCTGTGGAAGTTCTGGAAGTTACGAATATTCAATGTTTCTCTTGTGTCACTGCCCAGCAAAACAAGTAAGTGAATAACCTTTTTCAAAGAGGAAATGTACAGTGTTCCTATAATATTGTCTTGTTCTGGTGCTGTCCTAAGTTAATGAAATTCAGTGCTTGTGTTTGTTTCTTTTTCAAGATAGCCGTGTAATTTAAGCATTCTTGAATGGGGTCTAATGTCTCCCTCAGGTGCAAATTAAAATTAACTCGTTTTCCCATATGTTTCTGGTACTGCCAAGTCCAGGGCCTGCCAGTGGTTTGTTAACCAACACAGGGCAGGGAGATCCTGTTGGAATAGGGAATGCTAACAGGTCTCTTGATAGTAAGATGAGAGTTGAGTTAGTTTTGTTTTTCACACGTTTTTGGTTTTTTTTTGTTTTTTTTTTTTTTTTTTTTTTTGGAAGTGTAGATGCAATAAGCTTCTGAATCAGTTTAATTATGTTTTTATTTAGCGTCTTTGGACTGAATTTGGAGCTGGGAGGTTTGTTGTAGCACAGTGATTTTGGAGGGGTTTTATGGCTACCTAGATGTGATAGTTACCTTCTGGTAACTTCTCAGTTGTTTTGAAGGTTCAGCTGTGTTTAGGAGACCTTTAGGCTTACTAGGAGTTTTCTGGGGTCACACATATAACTCACAATATAACTTCTGTTTTTTTTAATATATACATATTTCCCATGTATTTTTTAAAAATCAAAATCTATTTGCCTTTACCTTGAGCACTTGTTCTGTATGAGGCCATAGGTTAGGAAGATAAGTAGCTGGGATGCTCTCCTGATTTGTTCTTTGGTGTAAGGGCAGGTTAAGGTTCAGGTGCATTTCTTAATTTTAGTTTATTTGCAATCAACTACTTCTTTCTTAGACTGTCCCTGATCTCAAATGTGATAACTGTGCTGAGTTCTAATCTTTGTTTCTAGCCTGGTAGCTGGGTGCTTGTTAAACTGATAAGACATGCATACAATCTGCAAACAACTCATTACAAGTCAGTGCCTATTTCTCCTGCAAAGGTCGCAGTATTTCTGTGTCAAAGGATTAGTCCTGCAAACAACTTCAAAGAAAATGGAGTACAGGGGATTGAGGGTTGAGCCTCCCAAGTACTAAACTGTTGGGGTGACTGCATTTCACCATGGTATGGGGTGGACTGGAGCAGAACTGAGCTTCTCTGGGTCTTGTTTCTTTTGCTCTTTTAGCCATGAAGTAATCAACATCAATCTGAAGAACAAACCTGAGTGGTACTTTGAGAAGCAGCCCTCTGGGCTGGTTCCTGTTCTGGAGACCAGCAAGGGCCAGCTGATCTGGGAGTCCCCAATCACCTGTGAGTACTTGGATGAAGCATTTCCAGGGAAGAAGCTGATGCCTTCAGACCCATATGAGCGAGCCTGTCAGAGGATGCTCTTGGAAGACTTCTCAAAGGTACTGTGTGATCAGAGTGGGACTGTGTTTCTGACTCCACCATTGCACCAAAAACTGCATTTCTGTTGCTGATGTTGCTTTCATCCTTTAAGGCAGATTTTTTAATGCAGGGATGAGCATTTAAATAAGCAGAGGGGATATTTGGGGCCTTTTGCTGAGAGCACATATAATCCACTGTGTCTCTGAACTGCTCCCAGAATTATGTGCAGGGAAGGATGCAGGAAGGCATCCAAGCAAGTGAAAATTTGTATGACTGAGGTAGGGTTTTGAGCATCCTCCAATAAAGCAAAGGTTAGCAGACCAAACCAGCTGAATATGTGAGACCTGGGAAGTGACAATTGCTGTATTTTATTCTGATCCTTTCTGTAGGAAGTACTGTGTGAATGCAGGATGTGGGAAGTGCCTGCCTGAGAGAGCCTAAAACCATGGACAAGAGATGGCACGTGGCTGTAAACATGGGACTTGTATAAGGAGACTGGTTTGGGCTCTCATTTGAGGTTGGAGCTGGTTGACTGGAATTAACCTCTCTGTACTTGCATGTGATTTGAGGAGTCTAGGAAGTGAAAGAATTCACTTGGATATGAGACAGGAAAGAAAGAAACAGAAGATACAAAGGGATGTGGACAAAGAAGAGGAATAAAAGGGAGAATATATTTGTAACAGGCCTTTGTAAATAGACTGAATGGAAAGAGGGAAGTGTGTTGCAAGAAAGAAAATGTGCAGATGGGAAACACTCATCACTATTCTCTTCTTATTACAGGACTAAAACTCATTATTGTTTGTATTCATTCTTCCTCTAGGCTTTTGCTTGCCTTTTCTGAAGTGTAAAGGATTTTTATGTAACTCTTCAGTATCAAATCTCTTAAGATTTAACTTGCATTTAATATCTTAAAATGTTAACTTAGAAGTTTTGAGTAACTAACTTGTATTCTTGTAATAGGTGCATTAAAAGCTTTATACTTTCCTTTGTATAGATACCATCACTGCTTTTCAAGCATGTTTTGGCAGTCAAAGATGGAGAGGACACCACTGCACTGAAGGCAGAGATTGCTGAAAAGTTTGGCAAACTTGAAGAGGTGAGAGTATTCCATAATAACGAGCAGATTGCCAGCCTTTATATGTTCCTTTTCTTCCTTTCATGCTGTGGCCTTTGGAGGTAGATCTCTCATTTACTTGGTAGTTACAACAAGAAACAATTGTTTTATTACCCTCAGCCCAGGATGCACAAGAGCATCATTAGAATAAATTTCAGGTAGCAAAACTGAGCTTTATCTAGCTAAACTAAACTGTATTTAATGATAAAGACTGTGTAGACTTGTGGAGATTTTTGAATTCTAGCAGACTGCTGTTGTCTTGGCTATCTTTGTTCTGCTTTAAGTGAAGGAGACCATGCAGCATGTACTAAGAGCAAGGGCTGAAGAGTCTGAGCTGCTGAAGAGCATCTCATCTGTGATGAAAGCAGTGCAGGTCCCTTGGTGATGACATGAAATCCTTTTTCATTTTGGAGCTTATCTCTGGGAGTGGGTGGAAGCAGAATGTAATGTGCCTTGTAGAAATGCAACCCTGGACCATATTCTGGTACTGGTGGTGTAATGCAACTTGAGTGGAGCTCCAGGAAGTGTCAGGTGGCTTTGATGCTGTATTAGCCACTTGACAGTCCATGTCAGGAATGGTTCTTGACTAGTCTGAACAGCTGTTGGACTTGTCTTTGTCATGAACCCATTCCTTCTGTCTTCAGCAGCCACAGCCAATGCTTGGGTGGATCAATTAAGAGGAGTTTCTCCAGATTATTTCTGTTCTGGTGCAAAGCTGCCCATAACCTTTTAGTACTTACCTAGTTCTAACAGTCCTGTGCATTTTGCCTTTGAGTCCCCTTGGGCTGCCCTAACACAATTGTTTCCAGGGAAGTCTTGTCCATCTGATTAGACTGAGGCTGGAGTAGTGCACAAGAAGAGTTCTTGGGGGAAGCTGTGTGTTTCACTTCCTTGAAATACAGATGTGTTAAACATTAAGAAAGGATTAACCTTCTTCCTGCTTGGTTAATACTGTGAAATAACTTGCTGTTCCTTCAGTGTCTCTATTTTTCTGTACCCTGAATGATTTTGCAGCAGCAGCTGATGGTCACCTGTGAATGGGAGGCCGGCACAGAGCCATGCAAACTTTCCTCAGTGTATTACAAGAGATATTCCAGAGGGGAAGTAGTTTGGAACACTTCTGTATTTTGATTTCTGCTGCCCAACAGAGGGGGCTGTGTTCCCATCTCTGCCCCAGTGCAGCTGCTGGTTGTGTTCTCCCAGACACCTGGGAGCTCAAACAGCTCTGTGCTTCCTGAAGGGCTGCTTTAAGATTTCTACTAGATCATGGGGTTTGTGGAGAGGGAATAAATGCCATATGAATATATAGGGTGGTGTGTGTCCAAAAAAAGTCCAATATTTGTGAGATCTTTTGAGTTCCACTTTTAAAGCACCAAAGTGCCTGAAAATGGAGCCACTAATGAATCTAGAGCCACTAACCTAATGAAAGAAGAGAACAAGGTCTGGAGGTTCTTTAAAGCATATTAAAATTGGATGACCATGACACTTGAAAATGCATCAGAGTCATAAATGTAACAGGAGAACTTTCTACATGCTTTGTGGCCCTGCTTTCTGTGCTGAGCTGTGAGGAGGATCTCTTTCTGGTGTAAGTTACACTTGCTTCCTGTTGCCTTTGCATCTGGAATCAAATGCACTTTGAGATGCAATGTCAGAAATGCTTCCCTGACACCACTTGGCCTCAACTGCCATGGGAAAAGAGTCCTTGCTAAAATGGTGCTCTAATTTAGCAGGATGATAAATTTAGCTGGATTTGTTGCTCAAGGAATTCATGTGTGTTGCTGTGTTTGATTAGTCTGTGCCCTTTGTACTTTATGACAAGCAAGAAGTCACAAACATTCTAAGCTAAACTCCTCTTTGTGCACATGCTGCAGCACGCTAGTGATTCATATTTTGTGGCAGGTTTTGAGCCTCTGGAGAGGAGCTGGGCTGAGTTTATGAAATAGCAGCTGTAGTATTAAGCTTAACTATACTGACTAGCTCCGACTATGCTAGTACTGTGTGCACAAGAGAAATGCAGTCTTTTGTTTGCTCACTGATCCCTGTAGTGTCCCTGCCTTCCATTGTGCAGTGGGGTTTTTGTGTAGTGTTGTGCTGCACTTTCCCTTTGGGGGCAGCTGACATCTCTCACCCTTCACAGGTTCTGGCCAAACGTAACACGTTGTTTTATGGTGGGGATTCAATCTCAATGATTGACTACCTGATCTGGCCATGGTTTGAACGTCTGGAGCCATTCCATCTGAAAGAGTGAGTATTTTGCCTGGCTTCTGGTGTGTTCTGAAGTGCCTCAGCATCTTTATTCCTGGTGTACACTGCAGCAGTGGGCCACTCTTGGGGACTGCTGACAAAAGCTTGTATTGTATTGCAGTTTGGGGAAAGCATCCTGCTCTAAACTGGACATTGTACTGGAACAGAGAAAGTAGCAAAATGAAACTGTTCAAGCTGTTTTGTTTCCTTGATGTCCTCCGAATTTTCCATTTGCATTACTCAGTCTCCTCCTTTTTCCTGTAGTGCTTTGAATCACACCCCAAAGCTCCAACGCTGGGTGGAGGCCATGAAGGAGGACCCTGCTATCAAGGCTATAATAACTGACCCACAGACATACAAAAACTACCTCCAGCTATATCTGAAGAACAGCCCTGAGGCATGTGATTATGGGCTCTGAGGTGCCAGTAGGAACATGCTGGCTGAAGCATTAGTGCTGTTTTTCAGTGTGGGAAGTCAGTGTAATTTGGTGGGGGCTCTTCTGTGGTTGCATTTCATAGTGGGGAATAAATCTTTGCTGAAAAGGCTGGGAAACTTTCTGTGAACTTCACTCCTTCCTGTTCAGGGAAGGATGTGCTGGCTTCAAGGAGGAGATGGAAAGTCATTGTTGGCCATGAATATTGCATAAAGGAAAAGTCTCTACTGAAGAGGTGATGGTCTATAACCTCTGGCCTCTTTGTAGGCATTGCAGTGGGCAGTCCCTGAACTGATGCTGTTACCTGATTTAAAAATTGTAATACTGGTGTCTTGATAATGAATAAAAAACAAGTCATGTTGTCTTCAAACAGTTTTTCCTTCCTGTTTCTGGGCAACTGTTAGTCACTGGACTGGATATACAGAGAGAGAGGAGCAGTGTACTGTAAAGGCTAAAACAGATAGTGTGGCTTGTGAAGTTGTGATTCCTGGTTATCTCTTCAGACAGCTCTACTGCCAAAATACTCACTTTGCAGCCCTGCCCACCCTACCCCTGCTGAAGTCATGTTTGCAGGAACCATCTAGGAAAGGCTTCCAGTTTTGGTTAGATATGCTAGGGGGAGAGTGTATGGCTATAATCCTTCTCTGCCCTTCTGAAGTACTGGTGTGTTTATTCTAGGTTCTAACTTAAAGGCTGGAGTAAGGAGTAAAGCCAACAGAAACAATATCCCGAGCAGAAGGACATTTATTTTCTGTTCTCAGAATTTAAAGCATTGCTCTGCTTGTCAAGGTGAAGGTAAAATTAAGAGAACAGAAATAGAAAGAGTTTAGTCAGAACATTATGCTGGTGATGTCTTTCTGCTAGTGAAGGAAATAGTATGTTCTGTTTCATCAGGTAGGTGGCAGGATCAGAGCTTTTTAGTTGAATATCTTTGAAGCTATCCTGTCTGTTAATATAGCAGTGTGGGGACAAGATTATTTGAATCACGAGCAGTCACAGGAAAAACTTCTTCCTCTCTTGTTTTTTTTTTTTCCTTTTTTCCTGTCTTTATCTATGACTCATTCTGGTGTTGCTGGGTTCTGTATGTTTGTCAGACCACTAACAACCCAAACTAGCCATAAATCTGGGGAATAAGCACAGAGAAAGAAGGCAAAGCAGCGTGTCCAAGGGCAAGGCAGTGGTTCCCATGGGGCTGAGGTGGTTGTCATGAGAGATCCAAGACTGTTCCTATCTCCCATTGCAGTGAGGTGAGGTAGCATAGCAGAATGTAGTGGCTCATGGTAATTGAGACACTGGGAGTCTTGGAGATTTTCTGGAGGAAAAGTAGACTGATCTTTTTCCTGTAACATGTTCTGCCCTGGCACAGTAACTCTGAGGTTATGCATGATTGTGTAACTTCAAGTAGGAAAGAGAAATTTGATGAAAAAAGAATGAGCAGGAACTTGGTCTGTCAGCCTGTGGCTATTGGAGGGACTTGTTTATGCTCTTACTAGCTTTAATTCAAACTATGCAGCTTTTCCCCTCATGTTTTTGCTTCATGGCTTTTAAACACATCTGGCACTACTTAGAGAAATAATAATTATGCTGCTTTTCCTTCCAGAATATTGTAATTTCTTTAAAAGTTTCCAGTCGGGATGTGATGCTACACATGTTTCATAGATTGTCAGAGGACCCAGAGGAAGCTGAGAGCTGTGAAGTGTTGTCAGGATGTGGATCTAGGCCCTTTCATTAGATTAAAGCAGGGTTTGGGCTTTATAAAGCCAGTGTCTCTGAAGCATTGTTGGTGGGATCTCAGTGGCAAACTTCCAAGAATTAACTGCAGAGCATTTTGGTTTTATTAGCAGCTCTGCTTTGTGTAGGGCTTGTTAAAAGCTGTTAGGATAGTGCTAGAATTATGTTACAGTTTGCTCCAATGTGTTATTTGACTGTAGTGGGAGATGTAACATTAGGGAGAGCCAGTAACACGTTAAGAGCAGAGATCAGCATCCAAAAACTGAAATGGCTCCAGCCAGACCACAGTAACCCAGAGATTGTATTATATGAACAGAAAGAAATGCTCTCCACATCTTTATTTAGTGGCTATAGTGTACCATTATAAATATGCTACTTCAGCAAAAAAAAAGTAAAATGAAATATTCTGCCTTATAATTTACTATTAAATATCTGTGTTCTAAACCCCCAAGCTGACAGCTGGGGTCTTGAACTCATTATAGCACAGCAAGAAATGCAGGCCTCAGGCAAAGTGTTTTTAATGTGGTAATGAATGTGCAATACTGACCCAGTCTTGAAAGGAAAAGACAAGTTATGTGGAATGGACTGGCTCTCTCCTTTCAGGGTGGGTGGGTGTAAAGGAGACATTTGCATTTTCAGTTTTGGTCAACAGAAGAGAAAGGTGGAAGTCAGTAAGGAAAGGATCAAGCAGATGAACAGCTTTCCTCTTTGGTCAGAGTTCTCCTTAAAACCTTCTGTGGATCAGATAGTACAGTAAGTATGGTTTTTACTCACCTGCTCCATGTTTTGCCTTTGAAAATTGTTGATGCTCTTGTGTTCAAAAAATGAGGGTGCTTTTTTGTTCGGTTGTTTTCTGTTATCGTGCCACCAACTATAACTGCTACTAGCACAGGTTAAAAAAGATAAATTCAGTGTCAAGTAAACAAGGACAGAGTTTGTCTTATAAAAATAGTATAGTAACATGGTGGAAAATAGATACTTCAGGTTAGCAAGGTACTGGGCCTTGTTCTGTCCTGCATTTGTAGCATGTCCCTATAACTTTACTGACATCCTTGAGATATTTGGACATCATACAAGGTGTAGTCCAGTGTTTGTACATTATAATTTTAAGATCCCTTATATTGAAGCCAAGAGAAAGGTAAAAGGAGCCAAGACAGGAGGAAGGAATAGGGATCCCAGGTTCTTAGATCTGAGAGGTTTTGCTGAGTTTTGGGTAAGTTGAGTGGGAACCTGGGTGAATAGGCCTGCAGCTATAACAGAAGGCCCTTGCTTGGGGAAATTGTTGAGAATTTTTTGTCTAGGGAGGTATTAAAAGGGTTCTTGTACTGAAAGTGATAGTAACTGGGAATGCTGGTTTGAAAAGTTCCAAAAATAATGTACTACAGACACGTGAACACTTGTGTCAACTCCATATAGATGCCTGTGAGTTTGTTGCTTTTCCAATCAATCACAAAGGAAGAGAAAAGGAAATATCAACTTTTTGATGTATTTCACTTAATCTGAGATCCTTACCATGCTTCATTTAGCAGCTGTCTGTCCTGCTCACCAGACAGGCCTGGCTATGGGTGCATGTGTTGGGCATGTGGTGTTGGCACAGTGTTACATGTGCTGGGACTGCTCTCCCCAGTTTTCCACTGTTGTGGCATCTGTGATGTTCCCCTGCATTAGCAGGGTTTGAGAACTGTTTCTTATCCTCTTTCCTGTCTTTATTAGTAGCCTGATTATTTCACCACCATTCCTCAGACAGAGATTTCACTCGGGAATGGCTCATGAAAATGCAGTCTCTCTAAAGTCACGAGGTCGGGTGCAATTTTATCAAATCACTCCCATTTTCTGTAAGATGGAAACGTCTTTTCTACTGCTGGTCCAAAGCCAGCAGGGATGGAAGTTGCTGATTTATCTGAGTGATGCCATGTGATGTCATTAGTATTTTTCCCCTTGTACAACACTATGATTTACTAAAACAGGAGTTTCGAAACTTGTCAGTGAAATGCAACTGTGCTTGGGGTAGAGTGTGACAGCTGTTAAGCAGTCTGCAATAACATTATCTGAGTCCAGGAGAGAGTGAGAATGCAGCTGGTATGGAGGGGGTGATGTATGGGGCCTGCACTATGCCTCTTACAGCATCTTCTGGTGAGCAGGAAGCAGCTTGTGAGAACCGCAGCACATGCTGCAGGTTTGTGTCTTAGAACCACCACCCTTGGCAAAGCTGATGGAAAAAGCCACCTCTCCAGGGGAAAGGGAGCCAGGAATAGGGGCACTGAACAGCCACAAGCTGCGTAGGGAACAGACAGTGTTTCCTGTAAGCTGCAAACCATTAGCATGAGTCACCTATGTGACTGCACAGCAAAAGCATAGGAGGACTGAGAAAAAAGGAGGGAAGAAGCTGTCAGCTTCAGACTGCCTGAAGAATCAGTGACGACCAGTGGAGACATTATGAATTAATGCTGTCCTTCCTGCAGCTCTCTCCTACCCCAAAGGATGTTTTGTGCCTTTCCTTCTGTCATTCAAACCATCCTCAGAAGAGAGCTCTGAACACGAATTTGCTTTGAGCCAATCCACAGGTTGGAATGTGGATGTTTTTTTCCTCTATACATTCATCACAGAACTCTTCCCTGTGCCTGTTTAGACTTGGAAGCAGAGTTTGTCTCCCCTTACGTGTAGTAATTAAGGCATGGTGATTAATCAGCTGTTTGTCTTTGTGGGAAGACAGCTCTGATACAACCTGTGTATTCAAGCCCACAGATTAGGTGCCTCAGTTCCTCTCCATATGCTTTATGTGTCTGGACTGTTCTGTGCTGGTCTAGCTCTGCTCTGGATCAAACCTTTCACTTCCAAAGCTTTGCCAGGTGTAGCTCTGGCAGGGATGTCAGTGTGGGGCTATAGTAGACAGTTGCATGTGGACAAGCCTTGTTTTTCTCTAGTTTTGCATACAGGAGGTCTGTAATACTGATATGGTGTGATAGCCCTGAAGGTGAACTGAGCTGGCAGGAATATCCTGCTGAGAGTGCAGAACACTTCTGTTCTGTGGGAACGCCCGTGTGATGGAGGCCAGGAAGGGCTGCTCTGGATCATCTGTGCTCACAGGCACAGGAGCCATCCGAGGCTGCCCTGCCCTGCTGTGCCCGGTGTGAGCAGGCAGGGATAAGATCTGGAACATATTCACAAGCTAAATACCATCTCCTTGAGGATTTGGGAAATCTTTGCTGATTCCCAGTAGAGGGCTAGAGAGCAAGACTGAAGGTTGGGAGCCAGGGAATGGATTTCTTGATTCCCAGCAGAGGGCTAGAGAACAAGACTGAAGGTTGGAAGACAGGAAATGGATTTCTAGATGCAGCTGGGGAGGTGAAGTGACAGGCTGTGTGCTGTGGTTACTGATCCCAGACCTGCCTAGCTCTGCCTCCTGGGCCTGTATTGCACAGTGTTGGATCCGGAATGTTACAGTGTCTGCAGAAAGGTGCCTATTTGGACTTCCAATGGCATTATAAGTGTCATGGCTCTTCTGCAAAGTAGGACAATAGAGAGAAACTTAGTCTTGTCTCCTTACATGACTAAATCTTTGAGTTGAGACTGTTAATGGCTGTGGGCCCACCAGTGGATTTGAAGATAGTTTCACATCTAAAATAGACTCTTTTTCCTGCTGAGTGCCTAAGACACCTTTAAGAACTTAATTGGTTTTATTTTTATTTTTGAGCACAATTTTTAACACAGTGCCACAGTCAGACATTTTACAGGCACTCAAATATCTGAACAGGCTGTATTTAAATGTTTCACCTCAGCACTTTCTGTGCTTCCCCCTCTGAGCAGATCAATAAAGCTAATATCTTTTTTTTTTTTCTCCCGCCTCTAACATTCTGGGTGAGCTCTGGTTTTAGCTAGACAGATTTATAATTACTTGTAAACTCAGAGCCTTTATTTGCAGAGGTGCTGCCTTTGAATAATGACTGAGAAGCTTTGTTCTCTGCCTCTGCAGCCAGAAATTTTACTTCCAGCAGTTGAGGAGTCTCAGATGACACTCTTAAATGTAACATAAATGGAAAATGAAGTTTCTTTTAAAAAACGCTGTAACAATAATTGATCCACAGTAGAGGCTTGCTCAGATTTCCCTTTTGAGACCAGATTAGTCCAACAGATATGATGGCAATAACTGTTTGCATCCATCTGCCCTTAAGGCTCTGCTGCAAAGTTGGGTGGATCATTTTGAGAGTAGCAGAAGCAGTAACACAACTCTGCATTTTCTCACAACTTATTTCTTCAGGTCAAAGAAGACATGAGTGCTTACTACCTTTTACTGCACTGGAAACATTTAAAATACCTCTTGTGCTTTTGAAGCATTATGAGAGTCTCTGTCTCATATCCATTTGCCTGCTTGCTTAAAGATTATCAGAGGTATTTCTGAGCTCCATCAAATTGAGAGAAAGTTGTTTGATGGATTCAGAAGCTACTTGGAAGAAGATTAAAGCACAGGCCCTCTTTCCCCCTGGCTCATATGTGTGAACACACCAACTGCACAGGAGACTGGCTAAAAATAACCTAGTTTATGTTCCCATAAGGAATTTATCATTTCAGAAAAACACAGGACTGCCTGGAATTTGGAATTTTACTTGGAAGGGATGCAACAACTCACATGTTTGGTTGGACCTAATGACCTAACACCATGAGATATCCTTTTCCCAAATAGAATCCAGTTGAATACAAGTTAAAATCTGATCCTCTGCCAGTGGTATTTGGGGACAGACCTGTGTTAGCTTTTAGTGCTGCAAGCAACAAACTGTAATACAGAGTTGAGCAGAGTGGATGGAACATGTTCTATATGTGGGCAAATCCTGAGCAGTGTCCCATTCTGAGACCAGTGTTATCAGTTTGATCCCTACTTGGTACCTTACTGAATTCATGTTAGCATGCTTGTGAGTCACCATATCATCTGAGGTTGCTTTTGCCTTTTTTTTTTTTTTTTTAATAGCACAAGTATTTCTGCCTGCTTCAAATAAAGGAGATTGTGTCTTTGCTCACAGCTACCCCATAAGTGATAAAATGTCATTAGTTAAATTTTTAAGCTAAAACCCAGTCTCTAGTGGGTGACTTTCTCTTTCTGCTCTTACCCTTCTGTTCCAAAGCAACAGTGAAGCAGTAGATTGAGACAAAGGAAAAAAGTGTTCTAGAAAATCAAGAGCTCAGTGGAGAAAATGTTGCTGAGCTTGTCAGATAGCTTTGAATCAGGATGGGTTTATTCTTGTTTGGTTTGGGGTTTTTTTGTTCTAACAAAGTTGCACAAAACCAGGACTGCGGATGATCCTGGGCTACAGAATTCCCTTTCCAGCAGTGTGTGGTTGACCCTGGGAAATTTTAACTTCTGGCTAAGTAGATTTGGGCTGCAGCTTTTAAGCCAGCTGCTTCTTAGACCTGCGCAGTGCTGATTCAGCCCCAGTGAGCACTGGAACGCAGAGTTATTAAAGGTGTGCAGGGCATTCTGTGGGGCTGAAAGACACTTTGCCAAGGAAACAGTGGTGCTGTTATTATATGAATTAATAACTAGCTCTGGGTGTGCTTCCAGAGCCAGAGCATATTAGAATATTAACAAGGAGGTGCCCTTCCCTTAAACCAGGCAAAGTAGTTAAGCAAAGGGCTAAGTGGTGGTGGGTGGTTGAACTTGGCTGCGGATACCCATAAAATGAGCCGGTAAAGAGGATCCTCTGGCTGAAATGGAAATTCAGGACATTTCTTGTTCAGCCCATAACGGCAAAATCTATCAGCATTACTTAGGGCTTGCCACAAAAGGGTGTCTTTGAGCGAACATATTAATAATAATTACTCTGAGTTCCTGTGGATTTGTATTCTCAGGAAGAATGACCTCCCTGGCATTATTCTGGAATAGCTATCCCACTTTATGTTCATGTTGCTATTTAGTCTGGAATTATTTCTACAGGAATCCCAGGGATTCTTGCTGCTGGGCTCACTGTGCTGGAATCACACTGGAAACATCCCCGCTCCTTCCTTTTCCTCTCAGAAACATTTTGCAGGGAATTAGAAACAAAAGAGGCTTCATGCTCATTTAGATTTTGTACAAGACTTCCTTTATTATAAATAAAGCTGCAAGAGAAGATCTATACAGATTCAACAGTGTCCTGCTATAGAAGCAGCAGTTTAAGTACAGCATTGTCAATCAAGGAAGACCTTATTCTGGAGAGTTCTGGTGTTACTGCCCCTCTTGGCTGCATTGCCAAGGTTCATCACTGTACTACAGTTTTGCTTCTGAGCTAACATTATACACACAGACAGCCCCCCCCCCAGTTCTAAAAAAAAGACAAGTAATAAATAAAGCTGTTTACCAGGTAGGGTCCTGTGAGAGCCAACCCCTCACTGAGCAGCAGCAAAGCTGTTACAGGTGCCTAAAGTCTCATTTCTTCACCACAGAGAAAACACTGCAAAGACTTTGCATTAAAAATGGCTGGTGCTTGAATACTGGATAAATGTTTGGATCATTTTGCTAAACTACATCTTTGTACCCCTGTATATGCCTGTATACAGAGCAACCTGGAGAAACTCTCTTCTTTGGCTGCTTAGCAGTGAACACCCAGCACCTCCCCTTAGAAGACATTCAGCTCCTGTACAGCAATAATAACCTTAGACCAAGACATTTTCTAAAGGCAAATGGCTCCTGAGGCTATGCTGTAGATCAGTGGTTGCTATCAACCCACCACTAATTCCATTGCTTTGACAGAGCCTGTAATAAAATATTAAAACCACAAGCTGAGGGCACAGGGAGTGGTTGGAAACCAGTGGAAGGCACTCAAGAGTTCATGTGTTAAATTCACCTGGTTAGCAAATGGCAAGAACAGTAGTGAGGGTCCAGGACAGGCTGTTTACCTTTCCTTAGAATGCCTCACAGAGATACAGGCACTGCCAAAGAGATGTTTGTTACTCAGCTGCTATATGCAGTTAGGTTTTAAAAGAACGTTTTTCACTTTAAACCACAAAACCTCACTTCTACTCCCATCCTTTAAAGCTGCTTCATATGATTACCCACCCAGATTTCAATCAAGGCAGAACTGCCCATGGGCAACACTAAAACGTCTTAGGACATTTTCACTGGCTGGCAACTGATGGAACTGAATTGTCTTATAAACTTGATTTTGTGAAATGTGAGCATGGGCTTTTACTAACAGGCTAGTATTTGGCAGGCAAAGATTTGATCCAGGAGAGACAAGGAAGGCCAAGGAATGATGTGCTTCACATCACAGCCTCCTTGTACCATGGCAGAGGTGTGGTCCAAAGAAACATTGTGTACCAACCTCTCCTCTGATGGGACATGTCTGTACCTTTGGTTTGCAAGGAAGATCTCCACTCTTGAGATTTATAATCTAATCTCTCCACTCTGAGCAAATTTTATAATCACAGATAACATTTTCCCCCAACAGGTATGAGTGGGTCCCCTCACAGCCTGAAAGCACAGACCAGATCACTTAAAAGGTGCTCAGGGCAAAATGAGCATATTGCAAGTAGGAAAACTAAGCCAAGCAATTTGCTTTCAGTGGAATCAGATCCACAAATTACTTGATTCAGCTCCAGCTTCTGTTCAACTAAACCCCATGGGAATACTGCAGGGTCAGTTTGGGCGTAAGAGAGAACAGGCATACAAGTACAGAAAACAAAGAACAAAAGATTCAATCCACTTATCAGTTCAGGTTCCCTTTGAGTCTGAGCAGCAGCGCTTGGGGCTGTGTAAAGACGGGTTTGGGCACGTTTACAATCCCACTGCAACTGGTGTTGCAAAGCTTTGTTCTGACATTTTAATAGGGGAGTTACCTTATTCTGTTCAACAGCCTTTTCTTCTCATGCTCAACCTTATATAAAAGTTATTTTTCAACTCTGAATGTCATTTCCTGAGAAACCTTGGTCACAAATTTCTTTCTGTTCTTTGGACAGTCTAAATTTAGACTCCTGACAGGAAATGGCAGAGAAATTCTAATTTTTCTCTGGCTGGGCTGGGAGCACATTTAGAAGCAACTTCAACCACAACTGCTCCAGTGTGACCTGCCTGCCAGCAGTCTGTGTAAAGCTGGATCTGCTAAGGCACTTTGCAGTAAACCTGGGCAGGTAAAAATGGCAAATCTCCTGGGTTTGCAAACGACTGACACAGCTGATGTAGCCTCCAGGCTCCAGTACTGACCCACTCTCTCTGTACCTCTGCTTGTCACTACCTGCTTGCCATGGCCCCTGAGATTGCTCCTGCTCTCTTTCCTACTGGGGAAAGCCTTCTTGGCTATACTAAGGAAAGCCAGGGATTTACAGCACTTGTTAGCGTCAGCAATTAGTCCTGCCCTGTTGCTCTCCTGGCAATCTCCCAGGCACTCATCACCAAGGATGCTGAAGCAAGCACTGATGATCCAAGACTTTTTCCTACTGGCATTACCCACCAGCCTCTTCTCCCCCATTCCTACCTACCCGTTACTTTCTGTTCAAAGATCCTACTTAACTACCTGTGATAACAAAAGCCAAGTGAGGCAGCACTTTGAGCACAGCTCTGTCACCATCCATGCTTTCTTGTAAACCAGGCGTGGAGACAGGAGTTACAGCTTTCTCTGCCTTTGTGTGTGATGGCCCTCACTGGTGGCAGGACAGAGAAGCAGCAGACATCATGAGACAATGAAACAGCTTTTACCAGGAAAAGGGAAGAGAGTACTTGTCTATGGAGAGTTTGCTTATCAACTGGATAAGGCTGGATAACCAGCTTCATTTTTTATGTTGTCCCCAGCAGTGATACAGGACTGAATCTTCTCTCTGATATGGTAGAGAGGACTGATAAAAAGGGATCTGTAGAGTGATGGTAAAAGCATCCCTGATGGATCTTACCTCACAGAACAACCACCCTCTTGTCAACAGGATTATGAGATGCCCTAGTGTAAAACTTTGCAGGAATCCTAGTGTGAGAAAAAGGTAGGAAAGGCCCCTTAGCATTCGAGGCCAGGCTCCTGGGAGCAGCATAAAGCAATGATGCACTGGGCCCCTGGCTTGGACCCCACACTCAGGAGGGTGAGGATCTCCTGAGTCCTCTCCTTCAGCAAAGCACTAACATGCTTCCTGTGGGATTTCAGGAATTTGCATTTCTATAATGTTTTGTTGGGTTTTTTTAGCACATGCCTCAAGATTCTCCCCTGGCCTGAAACCCTGCAGCAGCTCTCCTCCTTTGCACTCCCAGCTCAGCAAATTACAGTCTATTAGTGCAGCTCCTCAGAGCAGCAGTCTTTAAAAAGACTGAAGAGAATGTATAAAGTAGCATTTGCCTGCATATGTGGAGCAGAAGGGATGCAACATGGATCATAAGGCAGCTGCAAGCAGCACTGCCCAGGTCTACTAAGTGTGCATCTTTTTCATTCCTTCCTTCTCCTCCCTGCTGGCCTAGGCCTAATTAGAACCATGTGCAGAGAGTCACATTCTACTTTGGAGGCTGATTGTTCACTCCTGCTACCAGACTTCTGAGATTGGCTTCATTACAGGATCATTTTGGAGAACTGCTTCTTTCATGAAAGCAAAACTGACAGCAGTCATAGAATCAGAATAGTTTGGGCTGGAAGGGACCTCCAAAGATCATATAGTTCAAGCCCTGCTTTTCCTTTCTCTCTAGGCTATTCTCACACCTTAGTGCCCCAAGGTAAGGAAAACAAACAACCCAAGAAGTCAGAACCCAATAGTGGTGTTTCTTTTATCTAAGGTAAAAAAGGTTCCTGTTCATTGATCCATACAAAATGGGCAGGAATATAAACCACTAGCCATGTTACCATGGAAGACTTGAATAAAATGGTCTGAAGACACAGACCCTGCTCTGCTACATTCTCCCATAGGAGAAAAAATGTGCAGGGGTGTTTTTGAAGGACAGGACAAGCCATTTAAGTTACTGCTGCAAGTCTAATCAAGAAGGCTTTTTCTTCTGCTGCCTTTTTTTTTTTTTTTTTTTTTTTTTTTTTTTTTTTTTTTTAACTACAGTTCCCTTTTGAAGCTGTACTTTATTTAAGAATCTCCATCCAGTCCAGATCTTGTGCATGACCCTCCTCCTTTCCACACCAGCATGTAGACTTATGTTGCACTTCCCATTGGTGAAAGAGCTCCTGCTGTCTGCAAGCAGACAGGCTCCTTTGATCCCAAGATCCTGTCTCTGATTCCCCCACCCCCTTTTTATCTCCCCCTTCGGAAGGAAATGAAGTATTTGGCCACCATCACACCCTCACCCCCATTTGCATTGCAGGCATCTGAATAAATTACTTCTATTTGTTGCTGTAGCATGACTGAGGCACAATAGAAAAAATATATTCTTAGCTGCATAAAACCAAGCACAGCAGTGGAACAGAAATCTACTCTGACACCACATCTTCCAGTTTCTCCTTATTCTCCTCCCATAGCCTCTTCCTTTCAGCAGGAACCATGGCCCAGGACTGGTTCAGCTCCAGACAAGAAGCTCTATTGGCAAAGTCAGTTGTGTCCAGGAGGCTTCAGCAAGTTGCCCTCTGGACTTGTGCTTAGAGTTTGGCATTTGTTAAAGGGCTTCCTTACGGATCCCATTGGCGTGTGCAAGGGGAATGTGCACTGTGTACTCATTTATCAGTGCAGACATGTTCCTGAGCATCTCGTGGAATGTGTCCACCATCTTCCTGTAAATGTCCCTGCGTAGCACAAAGGGACGGAAAAGGTTGAGAGGCTCAGCCCTCTGAAATATGATGGGGAAACCCAGCTCTGCTGGTATCTTCCCATTGCCAATAAAGAAGTGATAAAGCTTCTTTTCATGCAAACATTTCTCTAGGAATTTCAGCATGTCCTGTAGGCGGGCCTCCAGCTTGTCTGGGGCCCAGTCCTGACTGGGACGTGCCTGCAGGAGATGCAGCAGCACTGTCTTCAGGTGGTAGTTGGTGAGCCCACTGGGACCTGTGAGGCTGCATTGCTTCCCATGGAGGAAGGAGAGGATCTGAAGGCAGCTGACATGGCAGGCATTGGCAGGCAGTGTTTTGGAGACCAGCTGGATGAACCTCCTCTCATACACTGCAAAGGTGAGAAACCAGTGGGTGCTGGAGGGGATGTCTGCTGCCAGGCTGCTCCGAGGGAAGTGGGAGATGAAGTAAACGTCAGAGTTCTCATACTGCACCACAGGGGTGAGGTTGAAGGCAATCGACTTCCCTGATTTAAATTTTATCTTCAGGGCTCCTGGTGAGTCCAGGAGGCTGAAGGAAAGGTCAAATTCATATTTGTGGGAGATTCTGTTCCAGGCCTTGGTGACAGCAATCTGGAACCACTTCATGACTTGGTCAGCATCCAAATATTGAGTATTTTTGAAGCACAAGAGGTCTTCCATCTCACTGCTGGGCCTGGTACTACTGACCTGGCTATGGAGGAGGCACAGCATATCTTCCCCTAGTTTAGTCTTGTCACAGATGCAACCCGTTGCATCCTCACCTGCCCTGCACACCTTGATAGTGCCATAACCTTGTTCATCTGGGGGAAAAGAGTCACCAGAGCACCAGGTCTGGCAGCAAAAGCAGTAAGGCTCTGGAGGGGCAAAAGGCACTATCAGATCGCAGACGAAAGGTTTACGCACTCTCCAATTCTCATACATGCTCCCCACACCCATACAATCTTCCACTTCCATGTCAGCATCCCGGTTACACACACTCCTCAAGGCCTCCAGCAGGTCATCTGCAAAGCCTTCCACCATCTCCCGCATCCTGGCCATGTCTGCGGTGGTTCCCAGGATACGTTTCTCATAGAAGCTGGCCAGGACAGCCTTGTCAGGGAAGGCCACTCCTTTAAATGCCTTCCCCAGGACTGCCATGTCATCCTCTTCTCCTCCTGTGTCCTGCAAATTCCCTTCCTGGAAATCCTGCCTCCAGAGCTCGATCAGCAGGAAGATGACCATGGAAAGGGCAGTCCACATATCCCATCGGACCTTTTGCTCTTTGCTTTCCTCCACTACCACTGCAGCCTTTTCCAGAGCCTTCTGTGTGGCTTCCTGGTCTGCGATTTCCTGCTCCAGGCGCAACTGCTCCAGCCGCAGGCTCTCCTCCCGCTCCTTCATCTTCTGGATGATTTCTTCTGTGTTCTCGGGGACGGTGCCATTCTCCTTAGGGAACAAGAGCGGGTGGTTGACAATAGCTGTAATCACCAGTAGGCACACCCGGAAGAGTCCCACGGGCATGGCAGTTTCTTCCCTGGAAGAGAAAGAAAGGGGAAATGACCCATGATTTGGAATATATTCCAAATATGAAAGAAACGCCCCACTGCAATAAGAACTTTGACATCCTTCCCAGCCCTGGAAAAAATGCTTGAATCTAGAAGCCTCTAAGAGCACACCCATTTCTGCAAGTTATCAACCAACTTCCCTAAGAGGCTTTATCAGCTGATGGTGAGGATGAAACTGGCTCTTATCAAATGAACTTCGAAAAACAGAACTCTGAAGGCACTTCCTTCTGTCAACCCACTATGATGCTGTTGGATAGTATGGGAGGGCAGGTCCTTCCTTTGCCTCTCCTTTAAAATTCCATGGACAGAAAAGGAAACAAAGAAGCAGGCAGAACCTCCCCAAGTGGGAGCAGGACTGGAGATGAACACTGCTTTTCTTCAACATAAAGCTAGTATTTCAGATGTGGCAGTGGCATAGACAGGTCTGTCCTGGCTACCTTCCATGTCAAGCATGTCTGGGAACCCAAACAGCCTGCCTGGATCAGGGAAATCTTCAGTGCCCAGCTGGTGAGGTGCAGCTGGGTGGAAACAAGCCTGCACAGTTTTGTGCTTCTAAGCAGGCATTACAGGCAAAACTCTTCCTGCCTTTCAGCACCATCAGGATCTGGCTATGGCAAACCCTCCTGGCCCCCAAGGATGCCTCATGATCGCAGCTCCCAAGAAAAAGGGCAGAGACAGAGACTCTGCTAAAATGGAATGGGTTTCCTTTAGCCCAGTGGTTCTCAAAGCATCAGGCTGCTTAATTTTGGTGCTTACTACACTACTGACCTGTGGAGGACATTAGTAAACACCATGGCTTTGATCTAAGCCATCTCCCCCAGGCAACCCCTGAAGAGCTGTGCTTGCAGCCAGCTCACTCCTTTGCAGTGCCCTCAAGGAGGCTGTGAGCCACATCCTGGCCATGTGCCAGCAACAGTCCTGTGTGTCACCCCTTGCACAGGCCCTTGGCATGACTGAGACTACTACGGTGTTCTGGAGTGGCTTTGTGTGGTTACTGGCTCTGCTGCTCCAACCCCACATTTAATAAAGCTTTCTGTGCCATGGGGCTCACAATGAAAGGATTTAATTCCCAGCTTTCTGGGACATGGTGCCATTGCCAGGGTCTCTGCCTGGTGGTGACAAAGCCTCTCAGAGGTCTGGGCCAGATGGTGCTCAAGCTAAAGCCTGGGCTGTTTGCTCCCAGCTGGCATTTCTGTTTCTGGAGGGCTGGCATCACTGTCAAGAGCCCAAGTGCCTGTTCAGGGCAGTACAAGCTGAAGCTGTCACCCATTGCTGTAACATTGGAAGTTCACCAGTCCCTCTTTCTAGTAAAATCACCTCTCAGACTTAGCACAGGGAGATCAGAAGGACAAGATGGACAAGCAGGCATATTTCTTCTTCCAGCTGGGAAATTTTAGCAGAGCTGCTTTAATGCCTCAAAAGTGCTTGAGAGAGAAGGGTTTCTGTTACAGAAATAAAGTCTATCAATAACATACTTCATCAATCAGACCAGAAATAGCAATTTCATTCCTAAGTAATTCTCCTGGGGGAATGAAGCTGTTTCAGAGAGAGCCAAGAGATGGTGAGGTACTCTGTGTGCTCCAGGGGCTCAGGGCTGTAATTCTGACCCCCTGGAATAGCTCCTTCCTGGCTTGAACCCAGCATGTTTTGGTGCCACAGCAATCCTGCTGTCCCAGCATCTGGGCCAGAAGGAAAATATCTCTGGCAATCTCATTTATGCCTCCACAGAGCACACAATAAAGACAGATCCACCCCAGTGGAGCTTGTTATCGTAACTGCACAACAAACTGCTGGTTTTGATTGCAGGAACCTGGATTTCCTCAATGTGAGCATTTACTGTACATGGGAACTGTATCCTTCAGCACACAATTATCTTTGCTTATGAGAGGGCTGGGACTGGAATAACAAGGGAAGGGAACAGGATTGAGATGCATTGTCCAAGCAGCAAGAAAATTCACACGGTGCTCAGGATAATGCTCCATGCCCCTCCCTGTGAAACATTTACCAACTACCAACTTACTTTTTTTAGATCCCATGCACATGCATAGATGAATGTTCTTATGCAGACATTGCTCTGAAAACAGTTTGTGGCCCTATCTTGTCCTTTTTTACATTTACATTACCTCTTTCATTCATCAGGCAATGAATTAAAGCTGAATTAATGCCCAAATCTGGGTGTTCCAGTTATTCTGTGAGCTCCATGCCTGAGCACATTTTAAAAAGAAATTTGGGTTGCCCTGCATTGCAAAGGGCTTTATCAGTTTGCTGGGGCAGGGCAGGAAGTGCTGGCGAGTTCCATTCCTTAGTGTTATGCTCTTGCAGACCACGTGTGCCTTCCAAGCTTAAAAATAACATGGCCAGGGGCCAGGTGCCTCCTTCTTGCAGTCTTGACCAGGATGACATCACTTCTCTGCTCTGTTAGACCACTGTCCCTGTAGATGAAATGTTTCACTGTAACCACATTACTTCTAAAATAAGGCTGAAAGAAGTCAGCCTCCTTAGGATCTTCTTTCTCACACCCAGCTGCCCCTGGGCACACAGCTGCCACAGGTTACCTGTCCCAAAGCTCTGCCAGCAGCAGGGGTTAAGCCAGAGATCCCCAAGTCCAGCACTGGCTGGCTCAGCTGAATTCACTCCAGGTCACACTGATATTCTAGGATACCCCAGCAAGTGCTACAGGCATCAACCTCTGGAAACTGGAAGTGACAAGATCTTCAGATCACATTGATTTGCAAGAGGGATGTCTGTTTTCAGCCCAGAGCAGGTTCTGCTGGTCAAAACTGCCCTTTTGCTACTGCAGCTACTCACTCCAGAAAATGAAGCCAAACATTAACCTCAGTTAAAGCTTAAGTTTAATGCTGCTCAGTGACCAAAGTCACTGGAGCCTGCCCTCAGCAGCAGCAAGGGTGGTACAGACAGAGCATTCCCACATCTCTCAGACACAGCTTTCCTGGCTAATATGAAAGACTCAGCAATACAGGTGAAACCAGTAGCACTGCCTGCTATGGGACTCCAGCGTTCCCCATAACAAAGGCTGCTCTTTTCCCTTGCTTTTAACTTCAGCCCAAGCTATTTAAGCCTGATAAAAATATTTATGCCTGCTCAGGCTGAGACAGCTTTTGTGTGGGGAAGAGGGAGAGAGTCCAAACCTTTCCAAGCTTGAGACTAGGAAAGAGAAATGGCAATTTTTCAATCTATGCATCAAATTTAGCAATGTTTCAAATATGGGGGGACAAAAATAAAAGGCATTCGTAAGTTTTTAAATAGCAAATCCTCAAAGCAATCTGCAGCCTTTTCTGAATTTCTCACCCTGACAGTTTTTTTCCCATTTAAAGTATAAACATCTGGACTCAGTAACAGGCTTACATCCTACCTACCTTCTGCAGACCCTCTTGTTGCAGTCCTGGGGCTCCAAAGACCCCCCAGAGGGTGCTGTGGTCACAGGTAGGCCACTCCTGCCAGCAGCCAAAGCAGCCCCTGCTCTGCTCCCTGGGCCAGGTAAGAATGGAGAGACTCCTCTTTTCTCCCGTGGGCACAGAGCAGGGAAAGGTGCAGGAAGACCAAAGAAAGCTGCTTGAGAAATGAAGAAGGGCCAGGGTATGTGAAACCTCACTGTCTTGATGTGAAGCTGTCTCTGCTCACTGCCCAGCATGTGATGCTACTTGTTCAAACCTGCCTCTGGCACTAGAATTAGTTTCCTTCTGGGCTTTTCTGTGGCACTCACTGACTAGGGGCTTCACCCAGTTTAAGGTTAATGACCACTCTGCACAACCCTGGGAAGTGAGGGGGCAGACACCATCCCACCCTCCAGCTGGGAGTGAGGGCTCAGAGAGATAAAACAGCTGATTGCTCTGTTGCCTAATTACAAACAACCAGTTGGTATGTTCAAAGGGTCCAGCAAGAGCACCTGCATCCCTCCACCCTCAGCTCCCAGGCAGGTTAGACCTTATCCTTTCAAATCTGAAGCTGCCTCCTCAGCTGGAGAATCCTGACCAGCTCCAGAGCAGGTCCTGGATGATGCAGGAAGCCCCAAGAGAGGAAGGGGAAAGATAATGCTGCTGTCATTCAGTTCAGGTTGGTGGTATGAAGCCACAAGCAGGAGGCCAGCTCTCACCCTAGCTGATCTGAAAGGCCTTTGCTGCACAATTTACTAATGTTTGGCTTGCCCAGAGCATAGTTCCAGGTAGCACAGCATAAGGAAAGGGAAGCAGCACAGGAAGAAGCCTTCAGAACCAGGCGGCAACAGCAGCTCCACCTTCAGCTTCTCCTCCTCTTCACCTGGGAGCGCAACAAACCTCATACGGGGTTTGTGTGGACCAGCCTGAAGCAGCTGCTGCCCTGTGGCAATGTGTGCTCTCCCTAAGCCACCCTGTAACAGGGGATTTCCCTGAGGGGCAGCAAAGTCCTTCATGGAGATGATGATGCTCAAAGTCTTAACAATGTCCTATCCCTTCCAGTTAACTGTGCTTAATTTCTGATGTCCCTAAGCCTTCCTCATACCCTTTTCCATAGCAGCTTCAGAACCTTTTGCCTCGTGCTCAGCCTGGCAAAGGGAAGAAAGATGTGGCAGCTTGCAGCTTCCCTCTGCAGGCTGCTCATGTGCTCTGAGCCCAGATAAGCCTCCACTTTCTCTGAAGAGAAGGGAAAATATTTCCCTTTCATTAACAGTGCTTTTCTTTACTCAGGAGTTCCTCATGCAGCTTTATTTGTTCAGCCATTTTATTCCTCTAAATTTTGAATCATGGTAAGCAGAACATGCCCTGGCTGGTGTTCAGCAATAAACCAAGCAGAAGTGAGCTGAAGCTTTGATTCTTAAATTGGAAAAACCCAAGTCAAGCCACTGAGAGCAGTTCAGTATCACACTGGAACACGCCAAGGCATCACTTACAATGCTCTTGATTGCTTCCTGCGATCTGGCTGACACAAAAGGCAATGAATAGGTGGCTGCTACATTGTGTTTTGCTTTGGTAGGCTGCAAGAAAAGAGGCATTTCAAGTAGATTACAGAAAACACAGCTGGTTGGGAGGCTTTTTTCATTGAAAGCTGCCAAATTTTTGAAACCAGAACTTTCATGGGAACAAATATGATTTCTGACTCTCTTATTGGGAAGGTTCTTGAGGTTTGGAAAGGACTCTGCTACTTGTTTTGACTGCAGAGATTAACAGGTCAAACCAGGCACTAACCTGCAACTGGGACTTTCTTACTGGGAAGATGTGAACCTCAGTCTGAGGGGTTTCAGGCCCAGCCCAGCCATATTTCCTCATGGTTGAGCTTCTGGGACCTCTGTGGTTCCTTCTCTTGCTGTACAATAGCAAACAAATTACCTTTTGGCCTTCGAGTGTTTAGTCTGAAAACAGCTCCTGCTGCATTTATGCAGATCTAGTAAAGAATAAAAGTTTGCTGAAAGCCCTTGGTAATGCACCATATCCCTCTCTAATTTGCAAGTATTACTGCCACCTCTGCAGGTATTCACAGATATGATCCAGCTGCCACTGAAAGAAATCATGGTTTCTCTTAGTGGACACTACAAGCTATGATTTGTAAGACACTTGCACAATGGCAGAGAAATGGGAATTACAGAGATGCGTGTCAGTATTATTGTTACTGCCAACAACCTGGACAGATGCAGTTTCTTAGACAACCCCACACCCACACAGCACAGAGCACCCGGACAGGCTCTTGGTCTCCCCTCCCCTGAGCATCAGCAACAGTCAGCTGCAGCACACACAGCCCAGACAGGAAAATTAAGGGATAAAAATCCAATACAGAGCATGAGCAGCACAAACTTGTGCTATTCTTTCAGCCCCTATGAATTAAGCTGTGTGCAGGACGTCAGTGGGATGAGATGTCTACTGGGACAGAACAGTGCCAGCCACAGCAGCTCTAACTCATGTTCTGACTTGTTTTTCAGCATTAAATTAGTGCTACAAAGTACTGAATTCCAGCTGTGAGCACAATCACAGCTGGTTCAGCACAGACAGGTAGGATTGGGCTCTGTCTTTGGCTCTCTACCAAAGCCTCAAGTGGGGAAGGACCAAATGCACCAATACATGAGGTACAGGGGCCTGGATGCTGAGACTGGTAACAGAACCACGTTTAAAACCAGAACAAGCCAATTGGCCTGCTCAGGACTATGGCAGTCAGGTAAGGCAGAACAACTGCCTTCCAAACTATGCCTGGAAGCCACACCCCAGATTAGCTGCTTGGCCACAGCACAGCAGCTGGACAAGGCCACTTGCCTGCTAGCTATTGTTCTCCTGTTTGATTGAGAACGTTGGCCTTTCGCAATATCCGTGGACATCCTGTCCTGGCCTGCTGCAGTGCCAACGGGGTCACCCGCGCCGCCCCAGTCGGACATCCTGCCCAACAGGTCTGCTCTGGGCTTTCGGAAACAATATTTTCCTCCTGGGGGTCACCAGATCAGGTATTTCCAAGGAAATGCTGATGCTCATCCTGTGTACAGGACTAGATAGCCCTCCCTTCCCACAGGCTGGTGGATTTGAGGGGGGATAACCACGTGAAGGGCACTGGCAATGCTCTGGAAGCAGATGCTGCTGTGCAGCCCCAAGTCCAAACAAAGGATTTTGTCAGCTTCTCTCCAAGCAGAGGAGTGCTTGACTGGCCCTAGGAAAGACAGGTAGTCTCTCTCCTATCTGCCAGTCATGTACTGCCTTTGCTGTCAGGAAGCTTTTTCTCAGGCCTTGTTAACTCTCTCTTGCTTCAGTTTTAACCCCATAACATTCCAGTGCCCACTGTGGGTACAAGTAGGACAGTTTTTTTGTTTTCTTCTTGCAGTGGTACTCAGGATGTTCAGAGGTACTCCTGTCCTACCTCAGCTTTCACTGTACACAGATGCATTCAAAAGCTGTTGCCATAAAATCCCAAAATCCCCCTTACCCCAAAGCCTAGACAGTACAAAGTATTCTTTCTGGCTCAAAGGGAGTTATATGCCTTCTAGGGCTCTTTTCCAAAACCCAAAAAGATGTGGCATGTGTTTCATTTTCACTTTCATCAGCAAGTGGGGATTTATTGGGCCAATTCTAAGTCATTGTTTTTCAGTACATACAGGTATCATGCCACTAATCAAAACATGCTACTAATCAAAACACTAATCAAAACATGATCCTCTTCCTGCCCCAGAAGCCAGCAGCCACCACTAAAGGCAGCTTTAACAATTAATGAATAACAGAGACACATCATGTTCCTAAAGCATTCACTGTTTACTCTGTGCAAGGCTGGACCCAAGAGAGGGTGCCCATGGAGACCTGGAGACAGCCAACAGTGTGAGGAGTGTGATACTCAGCATCCTGCTCATTGCCGGAATGTGTTTTTATTGCTTTTTGACTATGCAAAGCCAGCTCAGCCCTTGTCAGCAAGCAGGACATAGGCAGTCTGTAGTGTTCCCTCTGCTATGGCCAAGAAGTTTTACAAATTGGAACACAGAGTTGGCTGCAGGAGAGGCAGGACAGCAAAGGTAGGAAGTGTGTATGTGACTCCCACCCACGTATTGAGCTGTTGTAGTAGGACCACAGCCAGGGACAGCTCACCTTTTTAAGCCAAATACATTTTGTTTGGTTTTGTCTGTTAATAGTGAGGAAAACAACTGCAGTAGACCAAACTTTTGTGGTGTGGATATATGTATATATATATATTTATTTTTTTTTTAAGAGGAGAAAGGCACACACAAAGGAAAAAAACCTTAACTTACCACCCTTACCAGCACCCTCCTCCTCCAACCCAACATGATGGGAATCTGGGCAATAGCTGGTCATTCCCTTGCACAATCTTTCATCAGCACAGATTTACAAACATCTCTGCTGCTCCACCAAAACCCTGATAGTGTCAACCACAATGGATGGAGCACTGTCACTGCACAGATCCTCTCTGGCCTCCACCTGGTGCTCTTGCTGGGCCCTGCTCTGGCTGTCACTCCCTCAGCCACACAACAGCTCCTTACATGTGAGGCAGCCATGGCTCGTGGATCTGGCCTGGCAGTCACCTCAGGGAGGGTGGTAAGTACAGCAAGAGAGCAATTGCCAAGGTGTTTGTTTAAATCTGCCCCCCTTTTCTCCACTTAATTCTCAGCAAGGTGGAAAAACCCCACACCAGTGGTTAAATCAGGCAGTGTTGTTAACTCTGGCTCTCCTCACCCTCAGGTAAGCATATGCATCCTTGTACATTCAGCTTAATCATACGCCCATTGGAACAAATACTTTGGTATTGAAATAATTGGTGCAAACATTATTAGAAAGATGATTTCCCAGCAGGGATACAGCACTCCAGCACATCTAAGAAGAGCACATGTAAATATTGGCAGGGCTCAGACATGACTCGCAGAGTGATTACGTTTTACATGTGAAACTCTGAAGTCCTATTTCAGCCATGAGCAATGAGCACTTATATATTACAGACAGTAGAAACCACAGTAGTTGCTGGATACTTCAACACTGAGACACTGAACAAAAATACAGCAAAAAGAAATTATCATTGCAGGTTGGGAATTTGGCTGATTTGAGATCTTCTGCTCCATCACAGCCTTGACTCAGTGACAAAGCCACACTCATAGGTCAGGAAATCTGCAGGCCCAAGTGTCTGCTTAAACAGGACCCAAAACCACTGGATGGGATTGAAGGTTTGTGTGATGCTGGACCATTGTTTTGCTAACCAGTCACTGCTGTTTGTATTCAAACAATAGGGAAAGAACTGTATTTAAAAGCTGGCTATTGTTGCCAAAACGTCACCACAGAAATCAAAAGCAATGCTTTATTCCATTGCCTGAAATCTCAGCTTTTTTTTTTTTTTTAAACACAATATAGTTTTTAAAATAAAGTAAAAAAACAAAACACAACCCAACCGACTGTGAAATCCCCTGCAGGGATGGGTAGAGGGTGTGGAAGGAAGAGAGAACAAGAGCACTTTTACTGCATTGCTCCATTTCTTTGCCCCTCACCAGGATGACTCCCTGATCTAAGCAGAGACACTGTGCAGCACACACAGCCTCTGAGGAAGAATTAAACCCTCTTACTTCATTACCTAGTGACTCCAGAAAAGATCAGGAGAAACAACACAAATGCTTTGGGAAGCAGAAATCCCAGTCTTGGCTCATTTGCCATAAACCTAACAACTGCCAAGGCAGACGCATGCACACAAATATGTTGGCTGCAGAATACTTCTGGCTAATCCTGCTCTTTAAAATGAGTTTGAATAAATAAAAAGCAGCAGAAGAAAGCAAAGTCATACAAGAAAACAAACTGCCCCACTTCCGTATGATATTTCCACAAAGCTCATCCTTTCAGCACCCATGGTCACCAACCCAGAGCCATTTTCACCCAAGGGAATGACTCAGAGACAGCTTATTGCCACATGCACCCATATTTAATAATTTTCATGTGCTCTCTGCTCAGTCCTCTCTTCTTACCAAGAAAAGGAAACATCTCTAAGCTCTTTGTTTTGCTGAAGAATTTGTAAACTGAATGCTGGGAAGAAAAACTCTAAAAATCCTCAAGGGGAAAGGAGAGATGTAGCTTGCAGTGCTGCAGCAGAAGTATCAAACACACATACATGAAGGTTGTGAAGCCACGTGGTTTTCATTTGGGATGTATGGGGTGAGCACATTCGGTTGCTTTCTTTATACCATAAGCACAACAAAGGAAGGCTTTGTTCGAAAGCCAAGGGACAGCCTCTCGGCTCACTTAAAGGCTGTTACAACGTAATGGGAACTGTGAGTCATAGCTGTGGGGCCCCTGCTCACTGGCACAAAACCCGCTCTGGTGCAGCTGGCAAGGAGCTCTGCAAGGAGCAAAGCCTCCAGCTCCACATGGCAGACCCAAAACATCCAGGACTAGCAGCAGATGCAAGGCTGAGCTGAGAGCACGTGTTGTGGATGACTTAGCACACAAACACCTCTCTTTCATTCGACATTTCTTCCTGAAATTCTGTCAGAGTGTGAGATCATAACCCTGCACCTATTCCAAGAGCACAATCAGCTATGAGTCAACGGGAAGGTGGGATAAACATCATCCAAGTGCCTTCAGACCATCTTTTGACTTTGGCTGCAGAGGAGCATGGCCATGATTCTTAGACTGAGCATAGCCAACTCCCTATGCTGGACCACACTAGAGCTCTGTCCTTAAGTCACCTACTGTGCCAGATAATTTGTGTCATTGTGTGTTACAGGTGGGGAGGGTCAACTGGTAGATTCCAGCTACTCAAAATAAAGACATCCCTTCCATTCTTGCCCCTACAAGACTGGAAGGTAAGGGTAATTTTTAATTACCATGAAAGAGTTGCAATCTGCAGTGCAGAGGTATCTGTGCTGCTGAAACTTCAAGTATTTTCCCTCACATTTCCAATAGTCTCAAGGTTGCTAAATCCCCAGAGGCCTTTAGAAATCAAATTCTCCTCTGAAACCAGTGGAAGCGTTCCTCCTGAACATCCAGGAGGAAACAGATTAGGATTGAAGCATTCTGGGTGCAGCTACAGAAGACCAAGCCCCTCTGAGGAGCATTATAGTATGAATATCAAGTGTGACATTTTAAGCTTGAGAACATCTTCTTAGCTTCGCCTCTGGAATGTGTTAACACTCTGCAAGAGCTTAAAAAAATAGGAGGAAAAAGAGGTCTGAAAAAGCAATAGAGTTTCTTCCCTCTGCCTACACGCATGGCTTACACTGTGCCTGGATGATTTCTGGCAAGTCTCTGTTTACTTTGTTCTGAAAAGCTTCCAGCAAATCTCTGCCTCCCAAGGCAGTCTAGACTACTGCTTAGCTGGCCCTACCTGCAGGAAAGTCCTTATCACTGTGTGTGCTTTCTCCAAAACAAGCTGTTTGGATCCCTGCTGGGATCCTGGCACAGGCAGGTGGTATCTTGTCCTAGGGAGCTACTTCACCTCCTTGCAGACATTGTGGGAACCATTTGCTCCCAACTCCTCATCGGGTGCTCACCACTCATCACCAAACCCTCTTCAAACTGGAAGAGCTGAAAGCAAGGCACTCTCAAACCAATTTACATTGGTTTTTCTGGGTTTTACCACAAACTTTACCTTTTCAACTGAAAGCACTCACCATCCCCAGAGGCAACCCAGCGAAAGATGAGTTGGTTACACTGGTGGCTCAGCTGACACCTTATAACTCATGTCCTTTTTCCTACGCAGGCACTAGAACCTTCTCCAAGTGCAAGTGAAGGAACAGTAACAGTTTTCCTTTGCCAGGCAACCAGAATAACCAGAGTTGGAGACTGTGCCTAATAGAGATTAAATTCTGGAACAGCTGGCTGCAATGATCCTCATTCTTGCCAACATCATGCTTGGTTTTTCTGAGCCACATACATGGCACTGGGATGTATCAGATGTTTTCCGTATAACTGCTGAAAAAGCATCTCTGCCTTGAGGCAAATATTGCTGATACAAATAATGTGCTAGATCAGCCAGAAAAACCTGCCTCTGGAGGAGGGACAATAATGAAAGATGGTGAATGGAAAGGAAAAAGAGAAAGAGCTTCATTTACGCACAGGAGAATGGCAGTGGGCCAACTCTCACAGCTTTGATCGAGGCTGGCTGGAGGAGCATGCCAGGGAACTCTCTGAGCAAAGCTTTGCTAGAGCAGAGCAGCTGTTTGAACTCTGTGATGGGAAAAAGAGGACAGACACCACCCAACACAGATTCAGAATAAATAAGAAAAAAAAAAAAAGTCATGTGGAGTGCATGAACTAACAGGTACTCAGAGCTGTAGAAGGACATTGTGGCAGCCAGCACTGCTGCTCTGGCACCTCCCTCTCTCATCAGCTCCAGTTCTCGCCTTCCCACCACTGCTACTCACAGAGCCTCCTGTCACACACTGGCAGAGCAGCACTGCCAGACATCTTGGTTTCACCCAGTTCTCCTTTTGGTGTGTTTTTAGGGGTTTTCATACAAACATGAAAACTCCCCATATTGCTGGCTTGTGAAAGCACTATTTCCCTTCATCGGCCTCTGCTGTCACCCTTGATCATCTGGAAGTTGTCCAGGCACTTCCAGGCATCTGTTCTCCCTCTAACACTTAGAAGAGGGGAATTCCAGTACTTTCCCAGTCTGGGTAAGGTACCCCTGGCAAGTTCTCCTCCACAGCAGAAAATGCATCAGTAGCTGATGCCAACAAAGCTTTGGACCCTTTGGTTCCCTTCTGCCATCACTCCCTGACTAGATCCCAACTGTACCAAGAGATAAGAACAATTTTATACTGAAAGTCCAAAAGAGAGGCTTCTAACACTGATCTTCCACACCGAAGCCATTTCCAAATTAAATCTTCACAACATTGCTGCTTTTGCTTTGCAAGAAGCTGTTTGAAGCTCACTGCTGGGAACATTTCTAAAATATGAGCCACACCAATTTCCTCTCAGCATTTCTGCTGCAAGGCTCAAGATCTCCTAGTGAGAGCCCATCAAGAAGCTTTTTTAAATCACATCAAATCTGGAAGGAAGAATGACCCCTGGAGCACTTACCTGCTACACAGCTTTGCAGGTGCTCATTAAACTTCACATTACTACTATCACTGTGATGCAGAGAAGAGTAAATTCAGTCACTCGCCACTGAAGCACAGCCAGGAAGTCTGCAAAAAAAAGACAATGAATGAGGAAGTGCAGGCAGAAGATGGGTACATAATGCAGTTATCTAAATTACGGATTGATTAAAAGAGAGATTAACTCACCCCCTTACCTAATAAAATGATCATAAAAGCTCCAGAGACCAGAAATAATCAGTTTGAAGTGATCAGGGAAGAGTTAAAATGCTGCTTCTCCCATGGGAAAGTGTGTAGATCACACTGTGGATCTCTCAGCCTCGCAGATGTGTCGGCAAGCAAGGACCTCCCTCCTCTGACTCCATCCTCACCCACCAGCACTCTCCTTTTAAAATGGATTAGGGTCAAATGAGCAGCTGCATAAGTGCAAGGGCTGGGACAGTTTTGTCTGGGATTGGTTTGTCTAGAAAAGGCATCTAGCTGCCCTAAGCAGCTTGTAAGGTAGAAATACTTGCTTGGGGAGCTGGGTTTATAGAGCTAATGGGAGAAACAGAAAACAGAAAAGGCAGGAAGCAAGTGAAAGAGGACAGGAAGATGTGAAACACAGAACCGCAAAAGATAAACTAAAATATTTTAGGATGGAGAAGTGAAGAAATTTTATATGCAACAGGAAACAAAGGCCACCAATCAGAAGAAGACCCAACAAGCTGGTTGCAGGCAGACAACAGGGACATTCCTCCTCCCCAGCTGCACACAAATGGGCTGGGGAGGAGGGATGCACCACCCTCATTTCCAGCTACCACCACTTCAAACCCTCCCATTGTCTCCATCCAAAGCCTAACGATACTATCAGTGTGGGCTGAGCTGAGCTTTAAGCCCATTTAAGGGCTCAGCATTAGGTTGACACATCCTTGCTCTCTTGAACTCCTTCAATTCACCTCCCTCCTCCCATGTACTACCTGCTTTGACCAGACTGTGTGTACAGTTTCACTTCTCTGTTTCCATCTTCCACTGTGAGGCCAAATTGGGCAAATGGGCTCTGCCCAGCTCTCCTATCTTGCAGGGCTGCTCGTGCCTCTGCTCAACCAGTGCCACAACACCACCAGCAGCAGCACAGACTGCTGAACACAGGAGAAAGACACCCCAAGCCCCAAAGGTCTGGATCTGCACTGTAATATCCCAGTGGATATTTGTAAGTCCTCAGGGCCTGCAGTGTCTGGTGTCACGGTGGCTCAAGGCCAGTGAGGTAGAGGAGGTGTGTCTGCTTGGAGGGAAGGAGGTATTAAATGCCGGGCAGGAACTGCTGCTGTGGGACATATGATTAACTTGTTAAGACAATTTCTAATCTCAAAAGAGAAGGTTTAAGTTAAACTATGTTTACAGATGTTGGAGAGACCTTGATTGAGCCTTATGGATACTGGAAGGCTGCAATGATGCCTCTCCAGAACCTTCAGGCTGAAAAACTCTCTCAGTCGGTTTTCATAGGAGCGGTGCTGCAGCCCTCTGATCATCTTTGTGGTCTCCTTTGTACCTGCTACAAGAGTTCCATGTCCTTCCTGTACTGAGAACCCCAGAGACGGATGCAGTAGTGTGGGTACAGTCTCAGCAGAGTGGAGCAGAGGGGCAGAATCCCCTCCCTCGAGCTGTTGGCCATGTTCTTTTGGATGCAGCCCAGGACACGTTTGGCTTTCTGGGCTACAGGCACACATTGCTGCATTGGTCCAGTTTTTCACTCAGAGAGACCCCAAGACATTCTCCACAGAACTGCTCTCAGTGAGTTCTCCCAGACTGCCCTCATATCTGGGGTTGTCCCAAACCAGGTGCAGCATTTTGCACTTGGCCTTGTTGAACTTTGTGAGATTCTTGTGGGCCCACCTCTCAAGCTTGCCCAGGTCTCCCTGGAGGCCACCCCTCCCCTCTGTTGTGCCAACAGCACCAGTCAGCTGTGTGTCATCTGCTGACAGTGCACTTGGTCTCACTATGCCACAGGTATTAGAGAGCACCAGCCCCTGAGAGACACCACTGACTCTCACCTGGACAGAGAGCCAATGACCACAACTCTGGATGCATCCATCCAGCCAAATCCTTATCCACTGAACAATCAACCCTTCCAATTCATTTCCCTCCAACTTGGAGATGAGGATATCACATGGAATCATGTCAAACATCTTACAGAAGTCTAGGTAAATTACATCAACCTGTCTTCCCCTGCCAAACATTGCAGTCACTCCATCACAGAAGGCCACCAGAATGGTCAGGCACGATTTGCCCTCAGTGAAGCCATGCTGGCTACGTCAAACCACCTCTTTGTCTTGCATAAGCCTTCTTAACACTGCTTCCATAAGGAAGACTGAGCAACCCAGCACCATGTTTGTTTTGAGTCAGCCCTATATGAGAGACTCCTCTCCTTGACAGAAATGAAAACTGTCCCTGCTCCAGTGAAGCTCAGCAGCTGATCTAACCTTCAGGTCATGGCAGTAAAACCTGTTTGTTTTGCTGCTGGTCAAGCTTGGCTTAGCCAACTTTGCATGGCCCACGTGTGTAAGTATAAACAAACTAAAAAAGAGCCCTGCTGCAGCTACACCCCAGGCCAGCTCTCCATCCCTCAGGCTGCTTGAAGGTTGGCCACCTACCTCTCTGCCCGCTCCAAGGAGTGAGCAGGCAGAAGGTTTTGCTTACACAGCTGAGCCCACATCCCTGCAAAACCTGGAATTCATGGTTGGGCACATGACAGTGCACACCCTGGCCACGCTCTCTCCCTCCAGCCTGGAAACCAGAGTCTCTACCTCTCACCACCCAACAATTACAAGTGCCGATGGAAAATATGCTGCCTGGCAGCAAACCTGCTTTTTCCTCAGTATAAATGGATTGTAATAACACTTGAGAGAGAAAAAGCTGGCCCACCCAACAGTCCATTTTAAAGGGGATCTAAAGGAATAAGTCAGAAGCTTTTTTCAGCTTCCTTTTCCATTGCACCATTACTACAGATTGCAATTGCAATTCTGCAGAGCAGAGTGAGCGGGACAGGACAGCACAGGACAGCAGGGAGACTCATGCAGGGTCATCATGGAGTTCATATACTGTGTAAATTCATTTGCGGGCAAGCCCAAAATACTGAAACCACAGTCAACAGGTAGACAATTGCAAAAGCCAGACTAAAATTATTCTTTGGAAAACCATACAGTTTTACTTAAAAAAACAAACTCAGAAATTAATGAGATCATCTTGTGAAACACCAGTGTTAGGTTTCTGTGGATCAGATTCCTTTCCCATGTTAGTCATTGCCATGCAAGAAGAATTACAAGCACTGGCATCCCTCTGAGACATCATGCAGAGACACACAAGAGCCCTTATTGCCACGGGTAGCACCAACAAAAAAACAAAAGGGGAACAGGACATGCAGCTTTTAGCTGCCCTAGTCATCAGATGGCCCAAAACATTTACTCAGGAAAACCAAATTCCTCAGTCCCTGACCAGGGATATTTAGTCTGACTTGAGTGGGGGGAAAGTAGAGTTAAAAAAAAAGAAAACAAGAAGAAAAAAAAAAAGGTTTTCTTAGTATATAGTAATGCTCCAAGCAACAAAAAGAGGAAGACAGTTGGGTGAGGGGCCACCACCTGAGCTCTTGATAAATAATTTCAGTGCCATTGGTGTGCACAGGTCACTTCTTCCTTGTAGATGCCACTGGTGTGAACACAGATCACTGAGTCCTGTACACACAAGTCATGCAAGAAAAAAATAGTGTCATCTACAACTGGGAGCCAAGAAACCCTCAGGGTTGGTCCCAGTACTTACACTGGTTCTCTGAATTTAGGAAATCAATTCACCTCTCTCCACATCTGTGGCAATCACACTTAATATGTGCATTTCCCACATGAGAGCAACATGAAGCATCTATTGTGCTGAAAGTAAAGCTGAAGAGAAACCCTGAAGTTTTTACTCCTAATTTCTATGCTCTACTTTTGTTTGAGGCCTGAGAGAACCCCTTTCACTTATACTAAGGAAAAACTGATTATAAAAGCAGATGCCTATGAAGGTGGCCACTTTAGTCAGAGCTTCAGCAGAGCATTACCATCATCACCAAACCGAACTCAAAAGGCTCACACAATACAATGTGCTGCCCTACAGGGGCTCTCCTGTCCCAGTGCTACTCTCATGGCAGCTCATGGCCAACACTTGTGCCTGAAGGAGACACACTGGGTATGGGCGAGGCCTACAGCACTCATTAAAAACATATTAATAGTAATATTTGCTTAGAGGCACTGCTCATCTTGCCTGACCACGTAAGAGATGCCAATAGCAGCATGTCCTATTGTCCTGAAGGACTTTAGCAGGGCAGTTCCCAAGAGAACAGCTTCAGTGGGAGACTGCCAGGCTGAGGATGCAAAGGCCATTAAGGCTTCTGCATATCAGTTTTACAGCCCATCGACTTCCAGTATCACAGTCCTGGCTCACTCTGGTTTGAGCTACAAATTCCTGCTGGCCACCTTCAGAAACAGAGCAGCTGTACTGAAAGCATCCCTCCAGCTCCACGGAAAGCTTCACTCAGACGGAAGAAGTTTTAAAGCCATGCCGCGTAACACCGAACACGCAGCGAGGCTCACTCGGTGATGCATTCTGCACGGAGTGCACCTGCGGGAGGTGAGCGGCCCCAGGACCCCGCGGGCTGTGCCACCAGCCAAGGGCCGAGCGGTCTCTGTTCACCGCCCCGTCCCGCCGAGTCCCCGCGGGGCTGCGGCCGCTCTCCCGCCGCGTTCCCGCCCGGGCTGCGGGGAGATGGATGCCCAGAGCTCTGCAGGAACTTTGGCGGGCTCATACCCCGTCCCAGGGGCCCGAGCCTGCCTGTGCCCCGGTACTCACCGAGACAGAGAACGCGCACAACACGAAAGTTACGCCGTAAGGAGAACGCGGGCACAGCCGCACCGACGCGACCCGCCGCGGGCAGCCCGCCCAGCCCCGCCGCTCCGCTCCGTCCCGCCCCGCATCCCCGCATCCCCCGCAGCCCGGGCGCGCCCCGGCTCCCCGAGCTCCGCTCCCCCAGCCCCGCAGGGACTCACCGGGCCGGGCCGGGCCGGGCCGGGCCGGGCGGGCTGGGCGGCCCCGCTCCCGGCGCTCCGCACACACCGGCTGCTCCCCGCGGCCAGGGGCAGGAGCCCGCCCCGCCCGGGCTGCCGCTGCTCTTTGGTTTGTTCTTCCTCTCCTCCTTCAAACCCCTCCCGCCAGCCCTAGGAGCCCGGCCGTGCCCCGGCGGGCGGCTGCGAGCTGTCTGATCTCTCCCCCGGCTCCCCCATTGGCTTCCCAGATGGGATTGGACCGAGGGCACGGCGGACGGAGAGGAAATGCGCTCATCTTGCTTCTCGGATGTATTCTGACCTCCTGGTGGTCGTGCCTGAAAGTCAGGAAAGCAGCTGAAACACGGAACCTCGTGTACTGTTCTTATCAAAGCAAAGGAGTAGATCTCAGAAGTGCTGACCCATTTTCGTGCTCCAAGCTGGCACAAGTAAAAAAGATGTGGAGCTGCTAATATCCTTCCCCAGAAGTGCTAATTTCTCTAGAATCATCTCGTATGCTGAGCAGGAAGGTCAACAGGGTCAGCTCCTGGTCCTGTCCTGTCCTACAGGACAACCCCACCATGTGCCTGACAGTTTGTCCAAACGTTTTTTGAATTCTGACAGGCTTGGTCCTAGTAGGGATGAGGGAACTGAGGCACAGCAAGTGTTAGCTAATGATCAAGGCCACAGTAAAGGGTTTTTGAAAAGGTTTTCAAACACTACCCTAATTCTAGAGTTAAAGGCCATCTTCTTGTATTTCTCACAAAAAAAAAAAAAAAAAAAGTTTTCTCAACAACTGTCAGTTTTACAGGAAGCTTAAGGGCATAAGCATAGTAACATCTACGTGATTTAAGAGAACTATATGGTACCCAACTTTTTACAGCATTGCAACAACTGGTTTATATCACTACTGCTCTGGCATGTTGCATGTTCTCCACCACCACTACTTTGATATTTTTTTTTAAAGCCAGATGGTGGACATGTGTGGCGGTGGGTGACAGTTTGTGTTTTATGTTGCACTAAGACTTTGCACTATCATGAAGGCACCAGGCAAATGTGGTGGCACAGATTTATTCTGAATCTGGCTAGCTCATAAGTGATAACTGGGACTGTTAAGTCATACTGTTCTTTGAAGTGAATTTCCTGAAGTGCTTATCGAATTAAGTAACAGTTTTAGTGTTGTTCCAAGGGTTTGTGTTTGTAATTGTGTAGACAGGCATTATTTCCTCAGTGTCCAAATCAAGTTTATTCAGTTTTATTAGCAACTTGGGTATTATTCCATTCCTTCCTCATATGCCCTAATCTATGGAAATATCTCTAGCAAGAGCAGTACTGGAATCTCCCTGCTCTGCTGCAGGACCCAGCCTGTCTGGTGCATTGTTTATTTCCCCTGGGAACTTCACAGCAGCAGGAGGAGAGAAAGCAGCTCCTTTGCCTGGATCAGAGCTATTCATCACCTAAGCCAGAGGAAAACCCACATAAAGCCCAATTAGGTAGTAATTACTGATTCTGAATGTGTATCTGTATGGATATACACACTGGACAGTACAAATCACTATAGGTTACAGTGGCTATAATTTATATGTATCTGCAAAATTTCTCTGGGATACAGGGAAAAGACCTGAACATTTTTCACAGGAAGGCTCACATCTCAACAAATTATATTACATATCCACCATCCTAGATTCAGGACCTACTTTCTATGCCACCTAAGATAGTATAAAATTATTATAATGATACAATGCGAGTAAATGGAAAACTCAAACCAAGACACATTCATTTGATTTGTGTTAGGGGGGTTTTGATGCAGTTCAGCAGTCTGAAAGAGGGAAAGCTAGAAGCAACTGACAACTCTAGGACATGATTCATTGTTTGAGTATTGCTGCTTTGCAGAAGGCTTGAGATCATTATCTTGCTCAAGGTAGTAATTTATTTGATAATGAGCCAAGCTCCGCTAACCTTACTCACATGCTGGGCAGGACCTGAAGCTGCAAGCAGTGGAGTAACAGTACTGGAGTTCTGGGACTTAAACTGTGGCTCTGTGACGTGGCTACTACTGCAGCAGAAATTAGATATAATAATATTATTTCTATAATGGACTCTAAGATCCCATCAGCAGGTGCAGGACAAGAAGGATTTGGGCTAAGAGTCAAATTTTTGTTGCCTTTCTCAGCTGCTTTCAGGTATGTTAGATGATCGAAAACTTAATCTTTCCACTAGTATTTCTAATTCATTACAAAACCATCAAGAGTTCCTTAAACAATTAGAAATGGTAAATAAAAATGAAAGGATACTGGAGACAACTTCCATGCCGGATTACACAGAGGGATTACATTAACACTTCACACAGAGAAAGCAGGAGTGATAATCATGCACTTGTCAGGCCTTGCTGGGGCCCACCCTTATGTAAGGCTGAAGGAGACTGCAGCAGGACAGTGCTTTAGTAGGCATAGCAGGAGCAGATCAAGGGGAGAAGGGAGTGGGGGATTCCCACCCATGGACATTTTACACCTCCTGGATATCATGCAAGGACATGTGCAGGGAAATGGGATTACCTCACAGCTGTGTCCTCCTCTACCCCTATATCTGACCTTATAAACATCTTAAATATCTGTGATTTCTCTACTCTTCTCTAGGTATTAAGATTTTTTTCTAATTCTAATCTAATTAATTTTTTTTTCTTCCTTCCAGACTGTCAAATAGTGAAAGATGCCTGACAAATTTTTCATCTAGGGAAAGACTTGGTGGCTCAGCATTAAAAGGCTGAAGAATAAAATGTGAGTAGAACAGGAATATTATATTATGGCCTGGATTCTGCTGCTGGAACCAAAAGGCTGTTGGAAAGCTAATGAACCTTGAGGACTCTATACATATTTGAAACTCATTTTTAAATAGACCCAAATGTTCCTTATTGGGAGGATAGCCATGGGTCAGAACTGGTAAGCAAGTAATGGAAATCATTGATTGAAGAAACCTAAGAGCTCTGCAGGGCCAAGTACATTTATGTTACCTTGTAGGCTTTCTTTTATAGCCTCCCCAGTGATTAATGATGCTGGGCAACCAGGATGGGAGAGGTTACTTCTATCAGACCATTCCTTCACATATATAGGAAGAAAAGGCCCCCATCTCACTCTGTAAGGCTGAAGACCAGACTCGTAGCATAAACCATAACACTAGTGATGATAAGAGCCCACAGTGGGCAGTGATTGTGATGGGGATCTGTAGAGCATTGCTTTCATCCAGCAGTCTTGGAGAATTCTTGTGTTTAGCTTCGAGGAGGGTAGAAAAGAGGAATTTTATAACAAGCATGGCATGCTATAGTAATCCCAGTTGCAGAACTGGAAGGAAAAACTGGGATGAAAAACTGGCCTGCAGTTTCAAACCATACAGGGTAATAGCAAGTTCAACTTAAGTTTCAGGATTACTGAATTAATTTTAGTTACTTTCTGTAACTCTCATCTATTTTTTTTTAATGTGGAGCATGTAATTGTACATTATACACAGACCACTTGTCAGCTTTAGCTTCTCAGATCTAACCACAAGGTCTTTATTTGGGTGTTCCTATTAATTGAAACATTGCTCTGATTTAACTTCTTATCAAAATGGTTATGTTTCCTCTCTTGAGGTCGTTAGCTCAAATCTAGTGCCAAACATGATCAAAGGTTACTGTTATTTGAGATCTGTTGCATCATCTTTATGAACAAAGTAGAAAGTCTCGATTCCGTTTAAACTGAACAACCGTTCTTGTTATAAAACCATCATTACATTTGAAAGTAACAGGTGGAGAGGACATTAAAAAAGAATATAGTAAAAATATCAGTTAGATAATTAAGTAATTGTGAACCATATAGCATTACCTTGTCACTGGAGAAAAAGGACCATTTTCAGTAAACTTCTGTTCCTTTTAATATTTCAAGACTGATGTAACTCTGAGAAGGCAAGTTCTGGTTTGTAGGGTATGTCCCAGGATATCAGCCCACTGACAGTGCCTGCAGCATCTCTGCTCTTTGGGGCCATGAGGCTCTGCTGGATTTCCATACTGCTGGGCAAATTACAAGACTTGCAGTTAGGTTAAGTAATATTTATCTAACAATGTACATATGTCAAACCATACTTTAATATTAGAAAATCGGTTGATAAATTTTGCTTTCCTTAGTGGTAATTTTCCATTGATGATGCTATCCGAGTAAACGGGGCAAAAATGCAGACTCTCACTGCGGAGCCCGCGTTGGCCCCCCCATCGCACCCGCGGGTACCCGGGGATGTCTGTGAGCCGTGTGCGCGCCGGGCTCGGGAGCGCGCTGCGGTCAGTTCAGCCCGCACGGCCGCGGTGCGGTGCTGCCGCCTCCCGACAGCCGGGACTGGAGGAAACACTTCACCCCCCGCGCTTTCCTTCATCACCTCATCCTCTCTTTACCTGGGGGCCCAGGGTTCCTTTTACACTTTCCAGAAGACACGCGTTGGCATGGCCCCTGCCCCAAATGCCTTACATACTCCTGGGTCATCTTAGGATGAGATTTTGCTTTATTATTTATTCTCTGCAGCAGCCCATAAATTGTTACATTCAGGAAGTAATGGCTTATCATTTTCATGCCACTGCAGTTTAAAATGTGCCCTAAATTAACTGCACAAAGGCTGTGACCTCAAATAAATCACTGAGCAAACATTTCTTCTCTAGTAACCCTTTCTGCCTGCACAACAACACACCCCGCTGATGCAAAACTCTGTTTTATGCCGCTGGTGAGACGGGTGATTCTGCTTATTTACCATAAAATGCACGTGTCTCTTGAACAAAGACATTCAGGGAAATAAATAACAATATTTTCAATGACCTGAAACTTTCTAGGTCTGGATTGTCCTTGCCTTGAATGGAGATTTATTTGCTTTTATTTAAGGGGTGTTTTTTTTTTTTTTTCTTCTGTAGCCGTTGGAGTTTTTTGTTTTATTAGCAGAAAGGTTTTTGCAGAGCTGGGGACATATGCTCATCTTAAAAGGGAGAGTTAAAAAGTGATCCCACTCGAAGAGCTCCACCTTGTCCAGAGGTTTTCTTATGACATGAGTGCATCATTTATAGCCATGACAGTCACGGCACCAGTGCAGGAGGGCAGATGTGGTTATTTATACTCCACTGATGAATCTCAAGCACAGGGAATTTTAAGTGGCTGGTCTTGAGCTCAAGTAAATTCTTGCTAAGGTCATAAACTCAGGTGTCCTCTTGAGTGTCAGTGCAGCTCCTTGTTTATGAAGCTGTTGAGGCATTCTCTTGTTGTTAATATAATTTGTTGCAGAATTAATTCAATGTGAATATTTGAGTCTTTACAGTCACACAGATTTGCATCCTGGTCACACTTATGTGCTATGAGTTGTGATGTTTTAAGGCTTTTAAAAAAATATGCTTTTGCATGAGTTATCATGGATAACTAACACTCACCCCACTATGTCTGCACTGCAGTTAGAGATGCACCACAAGGGCGAACTTGCAGAATTTGGATGAATTTAGCTCAAATGGAAGTTGTCATGAAGACCAGTCTATACAGTCACACACAGTCTCAGAGGACACAGATCATGAGGGGTTTGAAAAACCTAAGAGTAGAATCATAAAATAGGTTGGGTTGGGAGGGGCCTTTAGAATTCTTCTAGTCCAACTCCATGCCCTGAACAGGGACATTTCCAACCAGACCAGGAAGCTCATGGGTCTTAATAAATGGGTATAATTTTTAGACACATTTATGCTGTTACCTTCAAGCACAAACATGAACCTGAAGCCCAAAGGTGACTATCTCCCTTCCACTCCTCTTTTGTTTTTAAAGACATAAGAAACAGCATAAAAATATCAAAGTTGTATATTTGAGATGTAAATTGGTGGGCTTGTTTTTGTTCATCATATAATATTATTTTTTAAAATTCTGAGCATGTCCCCTTCCTCTGGCAGTATTTTGCTCACAAAATTAAAAGCATACCATTTCATATTTCATTACATGTGCAGTTGTTTTATGTTAAAGGTCTAGAAGTTTGGTCCTCTTGAGAACCGAAATCCTAGAATCAAGGAATTTATCATAATCATCTTCCTTGTAATTTTATTATGTAAGAAACATCAGTACAAAAGAAAAACAGGAAAAAGAGGAGTACAAAACTTAGAAAAGGAGCTTTATTGATTTTTTTTATTAGAAGCGTGCATTGAAATGATTGAATGTTTCAGTGTATAGGACATTTTGTAAATTGCCATGCATAAAAAGAATACATTATAAAATATGTATTATTCTCTAGTTATGATGGTAAAATCAGACCATTTGAAAGCATCCATTTGAAACTGCCTATTTTGCCACGTAATCAGTAAAATGAAGTGCTACAATTCAGGCTTCATTAAACCAGCAAGACAAAAAGTTTTCCATCATCATTATTTGTTTCAAGTGGTACTTTAAGGTCCTAACCAACATCTATGCTGCTAGGAAGTGTATACATCATACAGTACATTCCCTGCCCTAAAAGGCTATCAGATGGAACAATTTGTGTGCTTAGAGAGATAAACCCCACCATTTCAGGGGTTAGCTGGGAGTGAACATCAGTGGCTGATCCTTGAGCACAGCTCTGAAGTGGAGCTGATGTCCTGCCTCCCCTTCTCCTGCACCATGGATTGTGCCAACCCATCTACGTGCACAGAAGGCTACTGTGAGTAGTTGGGTATGATGATATGGCAGAAGTCAGGCTCCAAATGCCATTTGGCATGTAGTGACAGGACAAGGGAAAATGGCCTTAAGCTGAAAGAGGGTAAGTTTAGATCAGATGTTGGGAAGGAATTCTTTACTGTGAGGGTGATGAGGCACTGGCACAGGTTGTCCAGAGAAGTTGTGGATGTCCCATTCCTGGAAGTGTTCCAGCCCAGGCTGGAGGGAGCTCTGAGCAACCTGGGATGGTGGAAGGTGTCCCTGCTCATGGCAATGGGGTTGGAATGAGTTGACCTTTAAGGTCCCTTCCTACCCAATGTATTCTGTGGTTCTACAATTTGTGCCCCAAAGTTCACAAACCCTGTTTAGTGCCTTCCACAAGCCCTGAGTGGACTCAGTACAAGAAAGACAAGGAGCTACTGGAAAGGTCCAGTGGAGGCCATGAAGATGATGATGGGTCTGGAGCATCTCTTGTATGATGAGGGACTGCAGGAGCTCGGCTTGTTCAGTCTGAGAGAGCAGAGAAGACTGAGAGGGATCTCATTTATGCATATAAATGTCTCAAAGGCAGGTGCCAAGCTCTTTGCAGTGGTGTCCAGTGACAGGATGAGGAGCAATGGCCATAAACTAAACCACAAGAAGTTCCACCTCAACATGAGGAAGAAATTCTTTCCATAGAGGGTGGCAAAGCACTGGAACAGGCTGCCCAGGGAGGTCCGGAGTTCTCCCTCTGTGGAAACATTCAAAACCCACCTGGAGACATTCCCGTGTCACCTGTTCCAGGTGCCCCTGCCTTGGCAGGCCGGCTGGACGGGATGATCCCCAACAATTCTGTGGCTGAGCCGGCCCGCCCTGCCGGCCGCGCTGAGCTGCTCTGCTCAGGGAGTCTTTTGGGTCAGAGGGGAAACATTCCTCGGTGTCCTTGGTTAAAATCCCCGCGGCCGAACTGCAGCAGCACGATGGACACGCAGTTTTTGGAGAACAAGTGACCTTTCAGCAGCGGGGTAACCGGGGCCAGCAATGTACAGGCCGCTGGGCTGAGGGGGCGCGGGCCCGGCGCGGCCCCGCCTGCGGCCGCCGTTGCTACGATACCGCAGCGGCCTCGGCAGCGCCGCGGGCCCGGGCCGCCCCCGCCACCGCCCGGCACCGCCACCGCCCTGCCCCTGTCCCCGCCACCGCCCCGGCACCGCCACCGCCCCGGCACCGCCACCGCCCTGCCCCTGCCCCCAGCACCGGCACCGGCACCGCCCCCGGCACCGTCACCGCCCCTGCCCCTGCCCCTGCACCTCCACCGCCCCCGGCGCCGGCACTGACACCGACCCTCTGCACCGAGCCCGCCACCTCCACCCGACGGCAGCATGGCTGAGGTAACCTGTAACCTGTCCCTCCCTTCCCTTCCTGTCCCCTGGACAGCACCAAGGCTACGCCTCAGGATAAGCCCAACAACATCAGCTGTGTATCCTCTGTAGCCATACGCCGTGTTTGTGTCACCTGTGTGAGCAGGGCTCACTTACGTTCTCTGTTCAAGGCAGAAAGGGCCAAGCTACTTGTACCCAGGGTAGCAACTCTTAAATTTTTGGAGCAGCTGCTACATATAAGATCGTGGGTGTGATCCATGCCCTGCCTCCCCCCTCGTCTTTTAACTCTATTTACAATCACAAACACGATCAAGAGAGACGTACCTGAAGGGAGTCTACAAGAGGGATGGAGAGGGACTTCTCACAAGGGCATGTCGTGGGGACAGGACAGGATAGAGGGGAGCAGATTCAAACTGAGAGTTTAGACATTAGGAGAAAATTCTTTACTATGAGGATGGTGAGGAACTGGCACGGGTTTCCTAGAGAAGTTGGAGATGTCCCATCCCTGGAAGTGTTCAAGGCCAGGGTGGATGGAGCTCTGAGCAGTATGGTCTTGTGGAAGATCCATGGCAGGGAGTTGGAATTAAATGATCTTTAAGGCCCCTTCCAACCCAAACTGTTTTGTGATCTGTGGTTTGGAGAGGAGGATGAAATGAGAAGAAAGCTGTGAGTCCCAGAGCAGGTTTGAAGGAGGGCTGCACTGAGTTTCAGCTCACAGCTCGGATTGTTCTCTGATGCTGGCTGGAGTGTGGGCTGCAGTGTTAAAGTTGCCCTTGAGGTTTTCCTGCTGACAGGAGAGCTGCTTCCCTATCCTTGTGAGACCACCTCAGAGGTGCATTTGTAGGATTTGGCATCAGAACACACCTAGATGAAAAATGTCTTCAGTGTAAGGTTTAAGAGCTCCATTTCCCACAGAGGGAGGACTGGATTGTGTTGGCATTACTGGAGCTTTGAGACATGCAAGTCTCTGGCACTGTCTGGATAGAAATCATAAACTAATCAGACTTTAGAGGGTAGAGAACTGAGCAGAATTAGGACTAAAATACTGGGCTTCCTCGGTAGTTGATGCATTATTCAAACGCTATCACAATGATGGTATTTTATAGACTTACTTTTAAAGTAGTTGTGGGACTCAATTACAAGAACTCTGGCAGGTAAAGTACAAATTATTTCAGTAAAATGTGTTTGAAAAATAGCCTACAACATGCATATTATATGCTAGCAAAAGAACTGTTATTACTGAAAATTTTGTCATGATTTCTTAGTTATACACTCCATATATTACTTTTTTGTATTCTGGGGTCATAACTGAGATGTCAAATTCTTCCTGTGTGTTGATTATTTTACTCAGGAAAATCCTGACAAACCATATCTGGATGAAAGTGCCTTTGAAGCACTGGAAAAAGACTCCGAAGAATTCATCAGTCTACTGAGCAGAGATGAAGCTCTGGAAAAATTCCGTGTTGAATATGAGAAGCTCCTTGCTATTATGAAGAAGTCTCGTGAAAATGAACAGCATCTCATGGGGAAATGCAGGAAGCTGAGTGCTGAGCTTGCAGAGAAGTCATCCAAAGTAGCTGTGCTCACCAAACTTACTCATGATGATGAGGAAACTATAGCATCATTGAAATTGGTAAAGTTTTGAATAGAATGAAATGTGATCTGAAATTGTTAATGAAAATCATGGTCATAAGAAAAACACTTGCAAGAACACTTGATTTTATATAGAGCTGGGGGCTAAGCATAGAGCTGGCATCTCCAGTTGTTTAACCTCTGCTTTGCTTTGGTTTGCTCAGCCTGGTGTATTTACAGGTTTCAGTCAAATTCTCTGTTTCTTTGCACTAAATCAACTCCATCAAGTTCTCACTAATGGTTCAAGTACTCACTAATAGTTTTTGTTTAAGCTTTCCCTCTGTAAAATGGCACATTTTCAACTGAATGTACAGTTTTGGATTCATTAATACTTTTGAAGGGCTGCTTGGGTGTTAACTATTGCCAGAACATAAAAGAATCTACTTTTTGTAGAAGTACAGATTTTAGTCCAGGGAAGTGACAACTTATAAATAAATGTTTCACAGTACTTTTGAAAAGGAATCCTATATAGCATTTCAGTGTGATTTCACCAATTTACTCTGATGTGTTGTTTATTATTGTTGGTTTAAACTCTGTCAAATCAAAGTGCTTGGCTCACTAAAAGAAGTTGATGTTTTTAGGCTTACAGTGAATTTTGACTGTCAGAAACCTAAAGCTGCCAAGTGATCATAAGACTGTATGTGGAACTTCTTCATTCTGATGGTTAAAAAACTTAACTTTGTGATACCTAGATAGGGTTTAATTTAGCACTTAGTTAGGAAACCTCCATGCCTTACAATAAAGTATTTTGTTCCAGTAAAATAAAGTCTGTTTAGCAATCCAGAGTAATGTTTGAGCATTACAGAAATAGAAGTTCTTTGAAGTGAAGTTTCTTATCCTTAGAGTTACGAAGAAAATACATTCAGAGTAAATATAAATAGCAGCACTGTCATCCTCTGGCTGCAGCTTGCAAACCCATGGTACTGCCCAAAGCCTCTTGAAGGAGGAGGAGAAGCGTGGAAAATCTTGTTGATTTTCACAGCTGCTAATCGAAACGTGGTAGATGAACATCAGGAACCATAATGATCCTTATAATTTCCTTTTTGCTATTACGTGGCAATACTCTGTGTATGGACAAGGTAGTAGGAGAGGTGATCCTTCAAGATGTTCCCAAACTGAAGAGACACTCTCTTGGTAACATCATCAAACTGAGGAGTAGAAATGTTGGGAAAATAAGAGCCTTTCCAATTTCAGCAGGTAATTTGAAGCTCAAGCGGGCTATGACTGAACCATACTGCCTACTATTGAACCCATTAAGTGATTTTCTAGTGAAAAAGCTGCTTGACAATATGATCCTGCTAGAAATGATGTGCAATGCATAACATGGGACATTTCATTTCTAGTGGTGTGCTGTGAGCCAAGTATTCAGCTGATACGTTTTCAGTTTGGTTATGAGAATTAGTCCTTCTCTTAAAAGTTCAGGAATTATTTGGTTATTGTTTAAAATGTTCATGTCTCATTTGAGGTTTGGCTTGGTAAACCCTTTATATTCCATATTATTCTTTCTGAAGTTCTATTAGAGCTGTAGTGTCTCACTGCAATTTTGTTAACAATCAAAAAAATGTGTTTCCCATGTATCCAAGCTAAGTGTTGAAGGAAGTTCAAGTGCTAAAGTAGCCAAGATGATACTCTTCACTTCTAAATTAAACAAACAATCTGTCCCACAACTTAATTATTTATAAACCATAAAAGAATCCTGATGGGGATATTCCTGTAAAAATGGTATAGTTGCTCCAAATTAAGGCCCTAAATCTTGGTGACTTGATGGGTCATTAGGGTGAGAAATAAAAGTTGCCGAAGAAAAATTTTTCTCCGTGTGAAGCCTGTTTGCAATCAGTAGGGTTTGTTTGGGGCAGGGGTTAAGCACACAGATCAGTGGCTGGTAGGACGTGGGTCAGTGATAATCAATAGCTGTTAACTGTCAGGTGGCAGTTAAAGGATCTGTTTTGTAGTTTTAATAAACTGGACACAACAATCTGCTGTTTACAGTCATATCAAAGGAGCAAAGGGCCAACTTAATCATGAAGGGAATGCAATTCTGTTTTTCATGGCTAGGGACACTGATCCACGAGTCTGCTCTGGAAGAATGCTACAAGAGGAATTTATAGGAGCTTGTACTGCTCTGCTTGAAATGACCAAATTTTCAATTTCCAGGTGTATCAATCCAATATAATAAGAAAGCGTTTCATTAATTCTCAGTTTCTGAGCAATGAAACTGATGTCATCTTTGGGGTATTTAATGAAAGTAAAGTAAAGCAGTCGCTCTTCATAAGTTCTGCTTCACAAGTTCCAGAGTTCAGTACTTCTCCAAAGATTTTTGAATGATTCTAACAGCAAACATTCAGTGTATTTCCTTTAATTATGCGACAGACTGCATGCTACCTATCTTGTACAGTAATTACCCCGTGTTGCTGACACACTGCAATCTTTCACACTGAATAACAATGTGAATATTTCTTGTGTGAAGACTTCCATCGTTAAAATTTTGCTCTTTTTTACTTCTCAAGATAACGGATCTATAGATCTTACGGTAGAAGACACAACCAAAAAGCAACTGCAATAAACCTCAGTTTTGCTGATGCTGAAGTCTGTAGAAAATTCTTATTTAGATTTTCCTTATTAGTGTGGCCATCACCCGTGTCTTCTTACTTTATTGATAAAAACTGGTATTATCAATACAAATTCAATACAAATAGTTTTTACACACCAAAGATAAGGTTCAAAAAGCGTAGCTTAGGGTGACATGAAATCAGTGCTTATCTGAATGGCCTCATTGACTTCAAGAGATCACTTTTGCAAATACTCATCAGAAAAAATACTCTCTGGAGCCACTAAAACCTTTCAGAGGCTGTATTGATTTCATTCCCGAGTTCTATTTCCCAAAACTCAGATCGTAATGATTTAATTCACCAATTTTAATCACAGTCTAATCAGCCAGCAGGAAGCTCTGATTTAAGTAATCAGCTTTCATCTTATTTTCAATTTGCATTTTTCTAGAGAAAGGGTGGTTGCCTCTTACTGGTTGACAAATCTGAAAGATGTTTATTTACAGTTATATTTTATGCTTTTCTGCTAGTTAACGTGATGTCACTGTGTTTTCATGCCATTATTTCAGCCCAACATGCATTTATTTAAATTTCAGAATTAAGTATTTTTGTACAAGTTATTAATGAATAACAAACTTATAATTTACTAGATAATGCTTAATGCTTTATGTGTGATCATTACTGCATTGAATGGAAACTAGAACTCAAAATGTATGACATAAAAATTGATTTTATATATAAAACTGTTTAAAAATGCTTGATACATAAGTGAAAAAGCACATTTTTCAAGGTAAATTTTGAACTAAGTAATTTATTAAGTAATGAAAATACTGTTTGTAGGTAGTGAGTTTAATTAATTGTAATTTTCGGAATTTCTGAGCAAGGAAAGCCCATTGTTTAACTCTTTATTAGAATGTGTGGAAAAAAAGGAAGAGCAAAAATTCCTGTTCCAGATGGTTTCTCAAATTTGGATATGCTGAGCTAGCTGAATAAATAAAATGGAAATGTATTCACTCTGCAGTTTGATGAGGCTACAGATGTTCCATCTTTCAGCAAAATCTGATAGCCTGTTACTTCAGCTAGTTCCATGGGTTGAATTTTTAATTTAGGCAGTAAACAGCTAAATATTATATATATTTGATTTTAAGGGTTCCATAAGTATATTAACAATATACCATAACATAGGTGTCATAATTTACAGTTTAATGTTAAATAGGGTTGGGTTTTCTTTCAGTAACGGAGATGTCAATTACAATAAAGGATTTCTGTAAACAATTTGATATAAATTAATTTTTTTTATTTTCTTCATTGTGGAGGTGCTTTCTAAAGTATTTTTTCCTGCCCCCATTTCATATGATGCAAGGTTGAAAGGGTTATTATAGCCTGATATAATCATGCTTCTGTTTGGCTTTCCTTGGAGAGACCCTAGAGCTAATGTAGAACTGCACAGCCACACTTGGGGTCCAGATCTATACAAGTCCATGAAGTCCAGAGTTCTGCTAGGAGCCAGCTGAGAAAAGAGCATCATGCTGTGATTTGAAGCTCAGGGACTTCTAGTGTAAAAGTAGTATCTTCATTATTTACTGGGGCTTCAAGAACTTTCCTTCCAGTCCAGTCACTTGCTGAATGTATGGGGGGTTTTTTGTTGTTGTGGTGTGGTTTTTTTTTTTTTTTTTTTTTTTTTTTTTTTTTTTTTAATTGTTGTTGTTAGTTGTTTTGTTTTGGTGTGGTTGTTGTTGTTGTTTTTTAATCAGGATCTGATTCAAGGGAGAGAGATGCAGAGGAAGTTAAAAAATGGAGTCAATCCTCCTCCCTTACCCTGTTAGTGGGTATCAAACTCTAGGCTTGTGAGAGGCACACAAATCTTAAATTACTTAAATCTGTCATTTAAGTAATTCCATGTGCTAAAATTTGGCATAAGAATTGTGCCTTCTCTAAATAAGTAGTTAAAATCAAATTACACTAAGTACCCACAGATGAAAATGAGCAAAGAGGCAGAAAAGTTGAGTAACATCTTTTTCTCATCCAAATCAAATTGGATTCTCATTGTCCTAACAGCTAATAGGAATTTTACAGACATGAGCTATTTAAGTAGGTGATACTTTTGTGGACACTTAGTTGTCAATAAATTTTTACTGATATTGGTGGTACACATGTGATGAAAGCCTCACAGAGTGAGATTTGGTAATGTTCAGATCTGTGTGTTAAAGAAAATGTATTAGAGCTTTTCTGGTGTAAATTTGCCCAGCCTGAATGGCTCAAAATGTTTGTTATGCTCTCAGCCAAAACAAAAGATACCACGTGAAGTGAACCTAATAATGAAAATGCACAAAAATCTATTTTGTCAACTAAACGAAATTCAAGGTAATTCATTTCTAATTTGTGGTTATTTTTAAACACAATTTAATTTATGTAATTATTTTCCATTTCATTCCTAGGAGCTTGAAAAGGCCTGGAAAATGGTGGATAAAGTCTATGAACGGGAACAGAAAACTAAGGAAACCATTAGTTCACTGAAAATGGAAATTTCACGCCTAAATAATTTAATGAAGGAAAAAGCTGGACAGGAGTACAAGTAAGTTTTCCTCAGGGAGAGGGAAAGCCTGATCTGATTTTCTATCATTCTCTACCTTGTTTAGCCATGTAGACACAGTAGAAAACAGAGATCTTTTCTGCCTTTTACTTTTCTCATGAATACACAGTTATTTGTCTGTGTGTTTATGCACTGAGCAAGTAGAGAATCAAGCTCTGACTGAGTTCATTCAGTATTGGATTAACTGAGAGATCAAATAAGATGAATACTGTGCACTTTCTCAGTATGTGTCATATTGTTTTATCTGACAAACTCTTCAGAGTACTTTGAGAATAGGATCCTGTCAACATTTTTACATTTCACAGCAGCAAGGTCAAGTAGATAAATCAAGAAAGCAGGACACTCAATTTCTCTTCTGTTCGAACACTAGCTTTGTTATAAGGCTTTAACGCTGTCTATGTACTTGTTTGTATTTTATATTTATACACTTTCAAGATTATGTTTTGTTGTTTTTTTTTTTTTTTTTTTAACCAAACACACATAGAGGGACCTAGTCTGAGATGGAGCCTCTAAGCCACTGCATTGTGCACATAATAATCATCCTCTGGAGCTGCTCAGGAGCCCTTCAGAATCTACTGTTTGGAGCAGCAGGTCCTCAGAGACTGCTTATGCTGTAACATTAAGTTAAACTCAAAGATAAGATTAAGTGTATTGACCATAAATTGGTCTGTGCACTTTCTGCTGAAATTGCTGATGATTTGCCCTCCTGATTGTGCCTTGAAATTTTCACACTGTTTAAGGTATTTATTTATAATAGCATGCAGGATATGTATGGGACATGCTCGTCTCTGCACTCTGTGTATCCAGGCTGCAAAACCAGGAGGTCATCAGTGTGCTCAGACACTTCCCCTCCAAGGAATGTGCCAGCACATAAACCACCCGGGTCCATGAGAAATCCACTCCTTCACCTTTTGTCCCTGAAATGTTCTGGACCTGTTTAACAGCTTTCCTTGGATCTAAAAGCTTGGTCATTCAACCTCCCCCTAGTATGACTCTCCTTAAAGTCTTCTCTTTCTGGCTCCTTTTGGCATTTTCCTGCAAGAACCAGGAGCTGTTACTTTGCCAACACCTCACTCCTGTTTCCAGCTCTGCCCAGAGTCCCTGCTTGACCTGCCAGCTTACAATTTCTTCTTGAAGTTCCCCCTGTATTGCCCTCCAGTTCTGTGTTTAAATACTCTCTCCAGTGACAAGGCCATGAGACTAAGTAACTCTTTTGAAGATTTCAGCCTTGAAAACCCTATAATCTTTTAGAGCAATTAGGCTGCTTTTTAAGTCTGAGCTTGAACCCGTAGCTTGGACTTCCTTTCATATTGTAAATGTGTCAAAAAAGAGAGTCAGCTGGTTTTTTTTAAGATTATGTGACTGTAAGACATAACTTAGTTTGGTGTCCAGTCAGGTAAGGTGCAGAGAGACTGGTTACAACAGTGTCACATTTTTGATCCCTGACTAATTTGGCAGTGGGCATAGAAGAGGGAATTTCTTTTCCCTCTTACCTTTCTGGGAAAGGGAAGGTTTATTCAGACCCATGAGGATGTGATATGACAAGAAAGAGTTTTGACTTGGTTGGTGGTGATCACAGTAGATAAAGCATATATTTCAGTTGACCATCAAACTTAATACAGAGGAGGTTAAAATGAAAAGAAAAAAAACCAAATTCAACTGTTTCTCACTAGTTTTTCTCTGGCATAGAAGGAAGAACAGAAATGGCTTGTGACACTGCTTGACTATTCCTTGCTTCCAGTGTTCAAGATTTGCTAAGATTTCAAGAAGAGGTAACAGAGGAGCGAGACCAACTGTTGTCAGAAGTTGTGCAGTTACGTCAAAGTCTCACTGAAATCACAGAGCAGCAGCAGGAAACAGAGAAGGCAAAAAATGAGGCAGAGCAAGCCGTTTTGCAGGTCTGTACTGATCACAAGGTGGTGATTTTAGGCTTTTTCCTGAGCCTTTCTCCACACTTGCCATTGGTCTCCAGTGACTAGTATGCTACTACCTGTTCTTTTGCACCTTGAACATTTTCAGGAGTCCTCTGAATGGACTCTGCTGTGAATGACTTTTATATTTTTTTGTAGTTCCAGGCTATGTACTTTGCAAAGTGTATTGTCATGTACCAGCTGCTTCCATAGCTTCCCAATACCCAGTGAGGCCAAGGTTGGTTTTTGTGAATTGTAATCATCTTTAATGCTGAAGAAATGGGATGTTTTCTGTACTATAAATCCTTATGCCTTGAGAGACACTTAGAATATAGACCTGGAATGGAGATTCTTGGTCTTTTGCTGTTGGCAGTGGTTGCCATATTATGAGATAACATCATTTTTAAGAATGTATCAAAATCTGACTTAAATAATAAAGTTATTTTCTCTCCTCTTCTTTATGGGGAGCTTTTCCAGGTCCTTACTTTTTTAATGTTTAGGGACCTCCTACTTTCTTCTTTACACTGATTCTGGATTACTGTTTTTGAGCTCAAATTTTTCACCACACATTTTTCTGTAGAGAGCAGTCATACTCCATCTCAGCTTTACATTAAGTTAAGCTTTCTGTTTTTCTGACCATCTGATTAGACAGTTGTTCTTTGTGATCAGTATGTATGGCTTTCTTGAAAGGTATAGAGCAGCTAGAGATAGAGAAGGTTGAGGATCAGTGGAATAGCCACTGAATTGAAAGTAGAAAAAGATGGAAGATGTGATACAGAACTCTGATATATCAAATATATAGGCATAATAATGAGAAATGAAAGAATTAAAGTAGAATATAAATAGGGGCTGGAGCAAGACACCAGGAGAAAGGAAGAGTAGAAAATCACAGTTAAACAAAGAACAGAGAAGAGGTAGAAGAAGCATTTTGCTTTCAGTTTTTTATAAATCACAAATAGGAAAGTAATGATCAGTCTGGGTTTCATGCACAGAAATCGTTTCTATTTCTAAAGCAGATGACTAGGAGTGTACTAGAAGAGAATATAAAATCTTTGTTTTTCTGACAGCATTGTGGGCATGAGAGAAAACAGTCAAAACTTGTTGAATCTTGGCAGCCTTAATCTTCTGATACTCACTTCATCAGCCCTTAAATTTACAGAATTTTTACAGCATTTGTAATCACCTCCCATTCTCCCAGTATGAAATTATTCTCCACTTCAGACTGCTTAAATGACAATGTCTCTTTGAAGATCCTGTTGAAGACCCTGTCAGTTCTGGCAACTTTTCATCTGTGGGCTCAGAGGGGGAGAAATCTTTAAGCAAAGAACATCTTTCAATTGCTGGTCCCTGGCTGAACTGAATATTTCCATATGGATCAGCCCCCTGTGTCTCCTCTCTGCTGATTCTGCTCCATCAAATTTTTGTGGAGGGAGGGAGCAGAAGTCACAAGACAGTCTATTAAATATGAGAAAAAGTTCCTCTTTCAGAGTTCTCACATAGGAACTTTGAGAGTAGAAAGATTGAGGCCAGTTGTGAGAATGAGCACTGGTCTGACACCTCTCTCTTTCCTTTAATATCAGTTTATAAATGTTGCTGCTAGTCAGAGAGAATAATAATAAAAAATCCTTGCAATACAACATCAATCCCCAATTAATTTTAATGCTGCATTGAGAAAGTACCACTTTGCAAGTAACTTAGTAAAGACATTTGTGCCACTGCATCTCCAGAGGAATGCTTTTATGTTTGAACTGTGAATTTTTTTTAATTTTGTCTGGGTGAACTCACTGGTGTTTAACAAATTTTTGTAGTCAATAAATAGGGCCCTCATGCAGAATATTTTATTCGACCATTAGAAAATGTTATTACTTCTAAGAAGACCTGGCATATAGCGGTGGTTGCAGTTGTTTTTAAAATCAAGCATAGTCAGAGAGGTGAGAGGACTTGTCCTGAGTAAAAGGCAGCAGAATTTGAAATTGCTTTGTTCTCTTTTATTATAGCTTCAGGAAGAAATCCAACTGCGTCAAAGCGAGGAATTAAGAGAGATACGAAAGAAGGAGAAAATGGAGACTGAGCTGAAAAATCTTTTGGCTGAAATGGATAACAAGCAAGCTGAGGTCCAGAAGTTACAGCAACAAATAGAGAATTACAAAGAGGAGCAACTGAATATAGAAAATAATCTTAGAGAGCAAAAGGTAGAGTACATGGCACACTGTATTCGTCAGGTCTAAGATTAGACTAAAATGTGTAATTAAGAAGAAAATGGATTTTCCTGAGAGGAGAGGGAGGTAGATTATTTTAAATTACTAAATTTTAATAAATATTTATTTTTATATAAATAGTAATTTACTAATAAATAAGTATGTAAAGCTTGCTGACAGATTTCAGATAGATTTCTCACAGAAATTGGTAGTGGATTGCAATGATATTGTTCATCTTGAAAAATCACAGCAAATGAGAAAGTCTGTGAAGAGCATGAATGATCTATAGGAGCAGGAGACTGCCAGGTTGGACTTCTGCTTATATTGCCAGTTTTGCTATTGATTGTGTCTAGTGGCATTGGTAAAATTATTTTACCTCCATCCCCTTCTTTCTTCTCTTTCACAATGATTTTTATCTGCCTCTTGAGCCTGTGAAAGGGCATGGAACTGTCTTCATAAACCTTTATGATTGATTTTCCTCATTCTGTTTCTAAAAACTTTATCTGTACATGTCCTAACATAGTGTTCTGCAAGTGTGTGAATTTTCAGGTTTTCAGTCCATTTCCCCTGACTTTGAGAAACTCTCGGAGAAGCAATTTCAGTAAATGGCAGGGGAGATCTCATCACTGTAAAGCAATCCTACCTCAAGGGAAACTTCCTTGTGAGTTGTGTATGTCTTGTAAATTTATGACTTTTATGGCTTTTTCTTCCCTTCTGGTCCCTCATTTGAGAAGGTAGAGGTCTGCACCAATTTTTAGTCAACACAAAGTCTTAATAAAATACTCAACATAAAGAGATAGAGAGAAGACTTGATTATTTCTCTGAATATCACTGATTTGATGCAGCTTTGGAGGGCAGCTCCATCATATGCCATGGCAATCACGTTGTATATACAATTCCTGGTTCTGTTCCATTCTTCCTCCTTTTTAAAGTCTCTTTCTGCCTTTCAAAGTGTAGAGTTTAGGGACATTCAATTATCCAAACTGTCCTGGAAACCAAGAGCTCACATAAAGTACTGTGTGTGGGTTAATTAACCAGACTGCTGCATTGTCTTCCTTGCCTGTACTGGCTTGAAGGTGTCTGTAAAGGCCCTGAATGGTCTTTTGCTAGAAGTCTGTCCAGAGCATAGGCTGTCCAACTCTGCAAGGGTCAGGATAGAGTGACACAGCTATTGAAATTTCATCAGGTTATTGTCTCAATTGAATTGTAGTTGTTTGTGATGCCTGCTATACTTTTATTCTTACTGATTCTTATTTTATTAGAAATTTCTAATGAAATGCCTTTTCTTGAATGACATTGAAAATGGTTTGATACAGCTGCTATAAGCTTTATCCCACCCCTAAGACTCAATAAAGGATTGCCTAAAACAGTGTTATCCTGACATTTGCAATATGAAAAAGAGTATTCCTTGTTTTTACACTAGATTCTACTTCCCTTCCATTCATGTTTTTTAAGGGCGCAATATATATTGACTTCATCAGGAGTGAAAAATATGATGGTTGTTCTTTTCTCATTTATATCTGTGATACCTACAAGGAAATTTCCATCAAGCAGAAGATAAATCTGGTAGCTCCAATATTGAAATATATGTTCTGTATAGAAACCACAAAACCACTATTCCAGATGTTTAACTGAAGACAAATGAAAGAGAAAAATGCTTTGTCCTGGTCTCAGCAAACCATGTACCCCGATAAATGTTATCAGCACATTAATGTAGGATGCTTGATCATAAACCAGAGCTAACCTGCCCTCTGCTGATTGAAGTGATTTGAATCACATACTCATTTTCAGTAACTGTATGTAGCAAGCTGTATTATATGATGGTTGCCAAATGCCTAACAAGAAGTAAAATATCCATCTACGACCTGCAATAAAGACCTGCTAAGCTTTCCAGAAAACAGCTGGATGTGTTGTTAATTTAAAATTATGATTTCTCCATGTCATTATGACCATGTATCATATTTAGTAGTATTAGTAGCTTCATCAACAGTGAAGACTGGCTTTTAAGCAGACAAGAATCTGCAGCAGCTTTTATCTCCTGGGTAGGAGGATGGTTCTGTCTTGAGGTGTATGTAGATATGTAATGAGATTTAGAAGAAATAATAGGATTGTTCTTTAATCTAACAGATCTTGAATGAAAAAGCTGGTAATGAACTTGAGCAAATGAAGATGAAATATCAAAAGCTTGCAGAAGAGAGTGAGCAGCAGAGTGCAATGATTGATGAAGTGGTTAAGGACATTGGTCAGAAGACAGCACAACTGAAGGTAAGTTCCAGAAGGTGCATCCTACCAGCTGTATCATTCCAATGACACCTTACCCTTGGGACAGGGATGACTTCAGTTCTTTTCCTGATAGTTCCCCATGGGTAATTTTGGAGGAAACATGAGCAGTTTTTAGGAACAGATTAGGCTGATGCCATTATTTCTATGGCAGTACCCTGGTCATGGTGTCTCCAACCCTGTCATCTGACCAAGTAGCACCTGTTCTCCTGGAGGAGTTTCGTAAAACACATGAACCAAAATGCTCGACACACTCTTTTCGTAAAGGATAAAGACTCCAAACATGGAGTCACTTTTCAATCCTGAGGTCTTCAAATAAGAGCAATGACTTTCTCATAATGATTAACAAAATTTTAATTTTGCCAAAATTAATTGAAAAATGTTAATAAATTATAACAATGGTGTCCTGGATATTTTCCACTGAAGGGAATTGCTTTCAACACTAAAATTTCTTCTCCCTCAGTATTCGCTGAGAAAGTTAAATATAAGTAACCAAGATGATGTTTACTTTCAGATCTAAATGGTTTTGTTGCCTGACTTCACATTACTTAACAGTCATTTTATACAACTCAGAAGCAGATGAGTTTCAGTTGAGGAAGAATTAAAGGATTCCTGCCTATTATTTTTAGGGTACTTTGAGAGCACTTGACAATGGGTAATGTATAGATGTTGGATGCTATCATGCTATTTACCATATCTTGCATTTTGTGACACCATTGGGGTTAAAACACTAAACATTAGAAAATTCAGCTAGAAAATAAATATCTTCTTGAATTTTATTGAGTATAACTAATTCACCTAAATAAAAAACTTGTTTGCCAACAGAGACTGTTAGTCTGATAGAAACTAACCCCTGACAGATTAAAAGGTCAGTTCACAATTAATACAACGTAGGTGATTCTGATTTGGATCCTTAATGGAGGAAGATAGGAGCTTTCTTTCTGTTGTATTTTATTAGGCAAACCAAAGGATTTTTTAAAACTTATTTTTAAAACAAATTACTGTCTTTTCCAGGTTATCCAGTTTTATCATTACCAATACCATTGTTATTTAAAACTTTACAAATATGACTTACATCTGGGACTTTAGAGTGTCAGAGGATTTTGATTCTACAATCTTATCCTGATTTCAGGAAAAGTTGATGGAACTTTTAGAGTCATACACATGAACTTCTGGGAACAAAAAAAAAAAGAAGATACTGCCCAGTTAGTAGTTAAGCCAGCTTCTAAAGCTTAAGAGCCCTAGCCATGATCTGGGGTGCAGTTTTTGTAAGGATTGTGCCAGAAATACCATCCTGCAGTGTGCTGAGTGCTAGGCAATGTGAATTGTCAAAGTACTCTTAAACCTCTTGAAGGTTATTGTCAATAAGAACTGAGGAGATGCCCATTCTCCCAGAGGATGCTTCATAGCAGGATTCCCCATCTCACAGTAAGTATCTGAGGCTATAAGTGGAACGCTGTAGTCTGTGATGGCTGTAAAACCTAACAGTGGTACTGAATTATACAAAGTTACACTTATTTCTTAAAAGAAAAAAGACTGTTGTGATTATTGATTATGTTTTCCAGTAACCAGTTATGCAGTATTTTGGTTGATTATTTTTCCCTCTATTGTATAGCAAGTGAGACGGACTCCAGATTTTGCTTTTTCTTTAAAGCCATAGGTTATAAAAGAGGTGGGGATAATACATACCTGCTGCTTAGGGACATGCAATCAGACCACACTACAGTTATCTTTCTCATCACAGTCACTGCCTAATACTTCTAATGAAAATAGAACTGCCTGTTTTTAATCTGCTGAACTAATTGGGTAGTGCTGTGTAAAGTTTGCAGCTGGAGGTTCTTTATTGATCATCTTCCACATTAAAGTGTAAGATTTGATTATCATTTTCCTTTTCCAAGCTGGCTTTGTTTAAATTATTTTAAGTATTGTTCTATTAGCTATTTATCTTTCTGCAGATGACCCACAGCACTTATATCTTTTCTTCCTGAGCTTCATGGAGTAAGTGTACACCAAACAAAAAATCATTTTCTTCTTTCTTTCCATGGATGCTTTCTCTCCCCCTTCCCTGTTGCTATTCTGTAGGAGGTAGAGGATGAAGCGGCTCAGATGCGCCTTGAAATTTCAAAGCTGAGCAAAGTAAGAGATGTTCTCCAGAATAAACTACGTACTGCAGAGGAACAAAAAGTTGATGCAGAACATGAAAAAAGCATGCTAAAAAATCAAATAATCAGACTGGAGAAAGGTGGGTCCCTCAGAGATAGGTGGATCTGTTTTCTGAGCATTAACATCAGCCAATATGTAGGGTTGTGAAACCTGTTCACAACTGCTTGAACTGACCATGTAATGTCAAGGCTTTAAAAAAAGTCCACTAAATAGTTTCTGCATTTTTAACAGCTGTACAATTTGAAGCCAGAATGCATTTTCTTTCCTCTTTTTCTCTAGAGTTAGAGACAGCCAAAAAGCAGGCAGAGACTGACAAGAGAACCATAGATGGGCTTGTGAGGGAGAGGGATATGCTAAACCAGGTGAGTCTGCATTGGTCATATTGATAAGCCTCACAGTTTGAGAATGAAATGCTTGCAACTTAAACATTCAGAGCAACACAGAAATGTAGAATTCATAATGTTAGGTTAAAACCTTCAGATTTCCTTAAGGAGATGTAAAAACTACTTCTTTTCTGTGCAGTGAAATATTGTTAGTATCCATCAACAGAAGATTTCCAAGTTTTAACATATAAACCGTCAGGGAGTTCAAATTGCAAACTCATTATTTGATATCCGAAGAGTTTGTTACATCTGTGCTTTTACACTCTGTATCTTATGAAGTTTAGTATTAATCTAGGCAAACTAAGTGTTTGCTAATAAAAGAACAACCAGAGTGTTGATACACTGTGTTGCAGCTTGGCAGGCCGTTTGGGTAGTAATCCTCACTTTTAGATCTATTTTTCATACTGATTGTTTCCCATCAGCCCAAGGTTCTTGTACTGCAGTATAGCATCTCATGTTTATGGGCAGTCCTCAAGTGTTATCTACTAAATTCAATGCTAAGAGATGATTTCTGACATGCTTTGTTTGGTGTAGATTCACTGTCCTGTGTCTTGAATCTAGCAAAGGCTCTGATTTGACAGGTAACAAATATTTGTTTTGTACAGGGAAAGAAATTTTAAAGTGGGACCAGGAGGCTGATTTTGTAAAGATGTTATGTTGATGTTTTCTGTTTAATCTTTATGCAAAATTTTAAAGTAAGCTTGGTTAATTTCAAGCTTGAACTTTCTATTTAAAACATGAGAAAAAAAGTGTATTTGGCTTTATTGTTAATGTTACTGCCAATTGGCATGCTTTACAATCCAAATGCCTTAAAGCCGGTAAGGATTTTCCAGTCATTAGTTATATCCACTTGTAAACAATCCTGTCAATTTTATTTTGTAATGCAGACACTTGTGTTTCAACTTCAAATCAGAAAAACCTCTATTTAGCAGCTGTGCTAGAGATTTCATTTTTTTAAATCATATTTGGGGTTCAAGTATTTCAAGTGAACAAATTAGACAAGGAAAAATGACACTGAAAAGTCCATAATCCACTTTTACAATGGCTTGTTTTTGTCATAGGGGTAACAGTGTTGCCTTTTCGGCTCAAGACTCATTATTTTTTGTTCCCTATAGAACTTGATCAAGGCTACAAATGCTACTCAGAAACAGATAGATTTGGTGAAGCTCCATGAACAGTCAAAACAGAACTTGGAATCAGAAATCCATAATTATAAGATAGAAGCTCAGAAACAAAGGAAGATCATTTACCAATTGGAGAAGGAGAGAGAGGGTTTCATCAAGGAAACGAGTGAGCTCAAAGAGAAGGTAGGAACAGCTCTTTGTGCAAAGGGTTCTTTCCTGTCTTACTCTCAGAACTGTGGACATGATGCATTAATTTTCTAACATGCCAGTGGAAGAAAGCTTGGATTTGTGGTCTTCATACAGTGTACAAATATTTCTTGTTGTCAATGCGTGTTGCCTGCTACTTCTTCAGCTCTCTCTAGGAAAACCTTATCAATGGGAGAGAGGCTTATTAATTCTGTGAGAGACTTGGAGTCCAGCCATGTATTGCTCTTATTCAGCAATCATTTGGGAAACGAAGCAAGGGCTGGAGTTCAAACCAAGGCCCTTGACTTCTTGCACATGAGTCCCACATTTGAAACTCTTAAATGCAGTTGGAAGTTATACTTTGATTGTCCTGTCTTATCTGCAAAGGACCTTGTCTTGCATATGACCACTGTCCTAAAATCAAGGCCAATGAGAGGTAACAATGCTCAGCATCTTAGTAAGGTACTTCACATCTTGAGGGCTTACTCCAGTATATGAAAACATCTCAGCATGTTCAGGATAGACTGCAAAACAGATTTTCCAGGGGCAGTTGCAGAGGAATACTGCATAAAATTTGTGTTGTCTTCTGCCCATTATTATGTAAAATTTTATTCCTGTTGGAGTAAAATCAGGCACGTGTTCTTAACATGTTCCATTAATTGTTGAGTGTCACATTGGAGAGCCCTCCAAGGAGCTCAATGATTTACTGGGATTAGCTTTCAAGCAGTTTCAACTCAGAAGTTATTTGCTATCTTTTCACAGTAAAATTATCCTTCCAACTTCACGTGACCAGGGGGTTTTAAATCATTTTGGAATGGTATATGCTCCATTGCCTGGAATACTTCTTGTCATTTCCTTGTAAATAATATTCCACAAAAGTGAGATTTGTCTTTATTGCAAAGTTGTATTTTGCTTCTTTCCCTCATAGTGCATTTCTAACAGTATAGATATGAGTTAAGAACATTGTAAACTAGGGCCAGAGAGTAATTCGTAACGCTCAGAACTACAAGGGTCTTTCTTTTAATTTTGTTTGGGTTTGCCCATAATATTTTGAGGGTGAGAATGACACATGTTTGCTTGCTTACATTTTATTTTTTTGTCCCCTGCCGCTTTGGGTGTAAATTTTCTATCACTTCTTATAAGGCAGAGGCTCAGTAAATGGCTTATGACACTTGAGCTGTTTGTATCATCATGCCTGCATTGTGACTGCAAGTTTCCAAAGGACTGGCAGGCTTCCTTGGTTCCCCACAGGGGCAGTTCCTGACTCCATTTACAGGTGAAGAGCAGCAAGAACAGTTTTGAACATGGGAGTATATGAGACAGCAGCCTTGTCTGTCAAGTCCAAATGCAGGGTAGGAGGACATAGGATCAGGATTATTATGTAAATAGGTAATATTTAGGTTCACTGTTTGACCTATTCAGACTTGAGAAGCTGTGTCAAAACTACAGGAGTAATTTCACAGCTGGTAGGGAATGAGGTACTCTGGCTAGTCAGTGCTCTTCTGTCACCTTTTGCCACCAACCTGGTTTTGCAGGAGGTTGGACCCCACCTTTGGAATTGCATAAGAGCTGGAAAAGAGCCAGAGCCATCTAAGCCCAGATGTAGCCATACCGGCTCTGAAAGCTGTCTGGCTATTTATAGCAGCACATATTCTACAGAGCTGCAGAATTCATCTTTCAAAATCATCATTTACTATTAACTGATGAACAGAGTCAGCAAAGTTATATACACAACAGTAAAATATTTTTGGGGTGAGAATTCATGCATGACTTCCTCTTCTATCTATTGCCTTGGCTGACTGCTTATTTTCAAGTCAGTGCCACTTGTTGAAATTCTTACTTCTAGATTAGCCAGCATGAGTGAGAAAAAACATCTGTTGTTTTTTACTATGTAGTCTTTATTACTGAGTACCACTTTTAGTGGATTTTTTCCTTTTTGAATTGAAATCCTTAAATTATGAAAGGGTGGTTTCTCTGTTTAGGCTGCTGAAAAGGAGGCAGTGTAGTATACCTTTCAGTCCCATCTGAACTATTCCCTGGCTGTGTTTTCTGAGGAGTCACAAAACCACTCTTTAATATGATGGCTTTTTTCGAATAAAGCATTTTAAGATGTTAAGTTTACAGTTAACAACCTATCCAGGAAAATGAAAAGCTACATTTCCTTTTTTAAATTCACATAATCTCTTGAAAAACCTGATGTTCATTAGTCATATCATTAAGGCCATGGCAGCATTTCCTGGATTGGTTAAAAATGGATAAACAAATAAGGACAGCACCATTACTGACATATTGAGTAGGTTCATAGAACTAAAGAGGTAACCAGTAGTAGATGATAGTGAAGTGTACAAATAAAAAAGGCATGAGGTTTCAGGAAAAACTATGAATACCAAATCCTTTATACTTAGCTTTGCTAGATCTGAGAGGTATAGTGTGCCTACTGACTAAATAGGAATTGAGGATGCTCAGCCTCCCACAGAGTTGTGTTGTGAAACACTGCATGTCTCTCTTCTGTATTTATAAGAGAATTATTTGGGTTTAATCATTCCTGAAAAAGCAAAGTCAGCATCTAGCCTGAGAGTGAAACTCAGAAAACTTTGTCCACAATCTTACTGCGCTTATATTGTACCAGAACCAAGTAAAGCACTTACGAATGCAGTGACCTACTTTCAAATCATGCTCCAGACTATGATAACCATACTGCAGATAGAAAACATGCCTTATTGATTTCTTCTCTGTGCTATTACTATTGGCAAATTGTTTAAAAAGCAAAAGAAAAGGCAGGAGTCGGTTATAAACTGGGACTCTGTTTTTGTATTGCATTGTAAGCAGTTCCTGGGATCACCTGAAGTCAGCTACAATGTGCTGGAATTGTATTCCTGCTTCTGTAATAAAATTTTTGATATTTCGCTCTCTCCTATCTTCAAAGTTCATTGGAGGTAACTGGTAGAATATTTAATTATTTAAGCTTCTGCCCCATAGTTAGGCCTCCTCAAGGCTTTGCTGCAGTTTAGAACACTGTAACCTGCAAACTTTGCAGTTATTGACTATTTGATGTAAACATTTGGTTTTTTGCTTCTGCTTTGACATAAAAGCATGAATTTTAGCCCAAACATCTACTTTCAAAAGTGGAGTCAGGAGAAAGGGATATGAACTGCGTTTGGACATGGACTTCTCCACTGGATTTTGTCTGTATGATTCCTCAGCTTTTTTTAAATGCCTAATTTTTTTCTTAGCTTTAAGGATGGCATTGTTTTCTCCTCCTGGGCAGTGAAAATAGTAAACTGTGTTTTTGATGTGTGTGCTCCTTCCTATTGTTTTTATTTCTTATTTTTTTTTAATGCTGAATGCTATATGAATGCTGCTCCCTTGAGCTCCTCAGTTTTCAGCTTTGTATAGCAGGACAAAGGTTCTTGTGTTTTTAAAAAACAATTTAGAATATCATCATAATGATTAGCAACTATTTGTATTTTTCCCCTCTTACATAGCAATTATTATGTATTGTTATGGTAGTAACTGTTTTAATAAAAGTGTCTATAAAATTTTGCATTTTTCTTTATTGATACTGCATGTGATCATCTTCTTTCTGTAGTCTACAGTAGTCCATTCTCAGGTAATCTTCACATAATTATTTCTAATCTTTCATAGAAGCAACTAAAGGTGATTACCTACTTATTTAGACCAAGTGTAAGTTACATTTACTGACTTTCTTATTATAGTAATTATATATGAACAGTTTGTGATCATCAACTCTTTGTGGTCACTTGGTCATTAAAAAAAAATTAAATGGGTTGTTAGAATGTAAGAGTACATGCAGGGCTTCTTGGAAAAACATTTGTATTAATTTATCATATAGCTGACATCCAAAACAACATCCAAAATCTAGATTTGCTTCATAAATAAACCAAGTCTATTCTTGATGGAAACTGTTTATGTTGATTTTATTGCACCCACTCTGTGGGAATATTTTCTTTCAGTACTTTGTTGTTAAATTAAATATGTGCACCTCTATAAGTTTTAGTCTTGAGTAAAACTTAGGTATCAGATTAAAATATAATTTTGTCCCACATAAGCAAGTCAGAAAGGTGAAAGTTGTGTTTGTACTGGAGTAATTTTCAGCTGTAGTTAAAACTGCTTATCACATGGATTTGAACTTGTCATTTTAGAAGAAAATCACAAACTTTGTCCCATCCTTCTAATCTTGTGATGATGGTTTAATCATGTTCATTTCTTTCCTTTCCTTTTGCTCCAGGTCCTCCTTCACATGAAAGATCTTGAAATACATCAAATACAGCTCTGTGACTATGAGAAGGAAGTACAAGTGCAAATGATTAAATTAAAACAGCAACAAAACCTTTGTGAAACTCTGAGAGAAGAGAGGACTCTGTACAGTAAAAATCTGATTGAAGCAAAGGTAAAAGGATACATTTTTCCTTGTGTTTCTCTCTATGCCCTTGTTTTTTCCTGATTTAATTTTAATTTGTTAAAGGGAAGCTCAGTGGATCAATGGCAGAAGTGGCTTCTTCATTCCTGTGGGTTTTGGGGAAATGAATGTTTTAGGTCCTTGAAGTTTTATCTACACCATTTGTATTTGGACTGGAAATGGGAGTCCATAGTCATCATGTGGAAATACCCCTGCTTTAAACCATGCGTAAAATCGTGGTACACTGGAGGCACGGAATCATAAAGCCATCCTGCCTCCAGCCTGTTTTATCCCTTTAGGAGTTGTATGCATGTATGTGAAATAGGGTATAAGGGGAATAAGATTGCCTCCTTAGCCCTGAATGAGTATGCACATTACTGTAAATAATGATTTAGGAAGCAGAGGGAACACTTTCCCAGCTGAAGTGGAATTTTCTGACAAGAACCAAACGCTTCCACCTTGCTTGTTTCAGAGAGTGTCATTTTCCTCAGGAGATGATTCTTTCCATTCAAATCTTCTCCTTGGGGATCTCACTAACAATACCGGAAAGAAGAGAACAGACCACTTAAGGATATATTCTGTTATTCTGATGTAAAGATCTAAAATACTACACAAATCCTATTGTAACTGGCAGACATTGGGACCCTGGATAGCTGTCATTTTAAGCCTTGAGTTATGTCTGAATAAGTTTTTATGACATAAACATATATAGTAAATTACAAATTTATGCTGAGGTTTGAATAGGTAGGTGTTTTGCTTGAGAAGCACATGGGAATGAACTGTCTAAGTCCTAACCAGCTGTGTGCTGAATTTTATGAGGAATGCACCATTTTGCCATTTATGTGGGATGCTTTACTTGACTTTAGCCTCTCATCAGTGGATGCAGAGTTGGGATTCTTGCTTGCTCCCAAACAATCTCACAGGAGAAATAAGGTTGAAAAATCACAACAATGATTTTTTTCCTAGTTATTTTTATTTTAAAACAAAATAAATTTGGTTATTTATAAAGGATGAGCATCTATGTACGGAGTTAGAAAATGGAGCAGCCTTTTGGTCTTTGGGTTTTGAATGTTACATCATGGCAACACTATGCTGTTCACAGTTCCAGTGTTAGAGGCTAGTATTTAGACTTCAATAGCTTACTTGTCATACTACAAAACTCTTTTAGCAAGTCCTATGTGAGAAAATAGCTGACCTCAAAAGATCTTTTGGCCAAGGTAGTGTTATGTTTAGCAATGAAAAAAATAGCCATTCAATGTTCAGTAACAGGTCAGCCAGTCATGAAAGAAAAAAAAAAAAAAAAAAAGAAGGTTGTTTTAAACATTATGGCAAATTCTTTCTCATTTGGGGAAGTAAAATTTGTACAAACTTGTTCAGGTAAAGCTGGTTGCAAGTATTTTCAGATTGCTTGATGTGAAATGATCCAACGTCCACCTTGCTAGTGGTCTCCAGAGTACCATAATATTCAAGTCATTAAAATAGAAAAGGTATCTGGGCATGTTGTTAGTATGATATGAGTACCTGATGCTTTCATTCCGGGGGTTTCTTTTGGTGTTAGGAGTTCATTTATTTAAGCAAGTTGATTAGGAGACTAGTTTGCAAAATTATGTGTTCTTACTGTTCAGCATTAAATAAAGAATTAAGAAGGTATTTGGGTGTGTCTGGACTCTATATGCTAAATCTCTTTTACATCATCTTTTACAATGCTTAAGAGATTTATAGGCTGTGTACCGAAGACGGCTTATAATAACTTTTGCTTTGACATAAATGACTGAATGTGCAAACAGCTGGGCCTAGTGAGATATTACCACCAATCAGTACTTTCTCTGTGCTGTTTGGGTGAAGATTGCCATGACTCAAGATCTTGCTTAGCTACATTAAGAACTTTGTGCAAGAAAACATCCCTCATTTGTCAAGTAAATCCACACCTATGGTAGATAGTGCTGAAGGAGCTTTAAGCTACTCTGGTTTGGTACTGGAAGAGGATGTATTCACATGAGAGATTATGATGTCTTCTCTGTGAGGTGGTAGGTTCTAGCAGAGAAGCAATAGTCCCTAAAGCTGCTTTCATTACATCCAGAAGAACCTGTCTGTCTAAGCATTGACTCTGTTAGCTTCCATTTCATGGCATAACATAATGCTGTCACTGTGCTGAGCTGAAATGCTAATTTTATACAGGCAGGCACCTTTGTGCTGTGAGTAAAAGTATTCCTACAGACCTCATATCTCTTCAGAGCTACCAGCCTTTTTGCTCTGTTTTTGAGCTTAAAGTATATGCTAAATATTTTCACAGAGCCTTCTCAAACACTGAACCCTCTTTTGCACTTTGCACCTCTGTGCAAGCTAGCATATATTGGTATCTTGCTGAGGGCTATGTTTGCTTGCACAAAACAAGCTTCTCTCCAAAGATTTGTGCCCAACTATGTACGACCTTATTGGAAAAGATGCATGAAAACAGATGGACGTGATCAGAATCTTACTGATTTGGATTGACTGCTAGTTTTTAGAGTGTGTCCAGCACTTTAAATTAAATGTCTTATTAAACTCATGATTGATGGTCATTATTTTTGCCAGTGTATCCTTTAAAGGTTTTTCTTTATTGTAATGTCATGCTGGCATAAACAAAAAATTGTTGTTTAATGAAACTGTTTTGTTCTGTTGTATTAAAAAGTGATTTCTTATAGTAGGTGCAACAGGTCTACTTTCATGCACCATGGTTGTATTTTCCAATATCTAAATAGCCTGAACTACACATCACAAACAATCTCTTGCTTTAACCCTCTCTGGGATCACACTTCCTATTCTATTAGGATGAGATAGCAGAAATGAAGATGAAACTGAACGCTGCCACACGTGAGCTGGATCATCTGAAAGAGGAGCTCAGAGAGAAGGATATAGCCCTTGAGAAAGCACATGTGCAATTCCAGCAGTCAGAGGATGAGAAAGAGTCTTTGAAAGTAAGACCTTTGACAAAGATAATTTCTTGCAAAGATTGGATTCCATGATTTCACAGACTGCATTATGTTCTGACCTGTGGTAGTTGTTTTGCTGTATTTTAAGAAACTATTCTGTAAGTGAAGCACAAGATCTAAGTACCCTTTAGAGATACTAGTTGCAGAAATCTGTGTATCTGACAAACTTAATCTCTGCCTATAATTATAATAAGAGTCCTGAATTGTCTGTTGGAAGTTTTAAATATCTTGGTGACTAAACATTTTTTACTAAAAGTTCCACTTTGCTTGTAGAAATGTTGATTTTGTGGATAAACTGGTTCTAGCAAATGTTTTAATATAGACCATTATAACTCAAGCTTTTTCTCTTTAAGACCATTTTTCTTCCTACCGTGTTTAAGTGCAAACCCCATTATATTGCACAATGTTGTATTTCTGTGTAACTAGCAAACATTAGTCTTTTGGGAGTTGGGCAGTGCCTTTTAGTAGATCTCTCTGCACAGAAAGTTATTTTCATATTGTGGTATAAAGCAGCAAGAATCCATTATAAATCAAAGGAAATTTGAGCTTGAAGCTCGGGTTCTTTTTCTCAGCGCTGGCTGCAGCCCATCCTTAGATAAGCTATTAGATTTGTGGTGGTATCTCAACCCAATTTGCTGTACTCTGAAAAGATTTATGGAGTTGTGTTCACAGGAGTTTATTTTTAATCTTCACTAAACACTAGGAAAAAAAAACCACCCAGGAAAAAATGCAAACAATAGCCCCAAAAAACAAAAGTTCCCTGTCACTTTTCACAATGTTTTCTTTTGTCAGTTTATTGCTTTGCTGCAATGACTCCTTAAATTTTCAGCCTCTCTCAGCACATTACAGTTATGACAAGATGTCAATAGGGCTTTGTAAAAGGGTGATGAATTTGTATTCTTGTACCTGATCTGTCTCAGAGATGTTCTATCAGTGATGGAGAAGTCAAACAGCATCTCATTCCCTGTGTGCAGCTTTCTGCCTTAACTAGTCCCCTAATCTGTCTCATCACCTCAGAACTGCCTGCCATTTATTTGACAAACATATGATTGCTGCATGGTTTACCCACTCAATTATTCACCAGCAGGTTTGTCCACACACTGACATGACATTTCTGACTTGCTTCAGGGCATTGTGGTCTTCTACCTGAGTGTCACTGCTGAGCACTAAGCCAGAGAAAATTCAGAGAGAGCTGATTGTCACAGGCAGAGGAAAACCCAATTATTTGTGCTGCAAGTCAGCATCAATTTATCCTGTTTGCACTGATGTGAAGGAAGTAAGAAGGCTGTTCCTGGGAAATAAGTTTAAAGAATGTGCTAAATCATGGAGGACTGGGATTCATAGGAAGATTATACAGACATGCTCACCTCAGATGGCATAAAGGCCCTAAAAATGTCTAATCATGGTAAACCCAAGCTCTGTTAAAGCCAGTACAATGCCATTTTTTGGCTTCAGTTGGCCTTCATGCAGGGCTGCAGGTTAGAGTTGTTTGAGAAAGGATCTGAATATTGAAAAAAAAATCTGTCTATAGCCCTCGAGATTGGAGCTGCTGGCAAGTCAAGTGCTTTGTATAATTTTGTAGATATTTATTCATATTTTTTTAGCATTTTCTGGAAATCTGAATATAAATTCTGACTTGTTATTTCAGCATTCTGTGTTCAGTCCCAGTTATAATTTAAGTAAAACTCATGTTTTCCTCCCACCTCTAGTATAGTACACCAATAAAAGTATCACTTGCACTAATATTTCAGAATCTAAACAAGAATTTAGTTTGAGTTTGGTTTGAGATATTGGTATAGGTCCCATATATGTTATTTTTTCTTGCTGACTGTTCTTCCGTTCTAACAAATTCTCTGAACCAACTTCAAGTGAGCTGTGCTGATTTACAGCAGTTTGAGACGTGACCATTTTTCTGCTTGCACAGTGACTGTGTTTATTCATTTCCTTTTCTATTACCTGATGTACACAGACCCTCGTACTGTGGTTCTGAGCATATTTAATCAAACTGAAAATCCTTGTGTGGCTTTAAGTATTTATGTTCATTACTAAACAAGGCAGTTTAGATTTATTTTAACTGAGTGTGTTCCAATAAGATTTGTTTATATGAGTGTTTGCTGACCACATCTAATGCCACTTCTTGTTTACAGTTCATATTTTTCTGACATAAAAAGACCATAGAATTGTGATCTATTAAAAAAAATATTATCCAGCAATGCTGAACACATGAGCAGTTTTACAGTTGTGGGCAGCTTTTATACAGTGTTGATTGCATTTCAGCATAAAGTGACTTGCATTTTTATTCAGCTGATGAATTCTGATGAATATCTGACACTGAATAAGAGAGTTATGTCTTGCACCTAGAGGTAAATGAGGATTTTATTAAAGAAAATAAGAATGGAACAAGCTATTTTGTTATGATGATGGAACTATTTCTGTCTTAAATCAATGTTTTTGCAGGTGCAGCATTCACCACAGCCTCATTCTTGCAGCATTGGATGATGCCTGTTCCCAAAAGGCAGCTTGAACATCATCCTTTATAAGGGTCAGAGCTGTGGCAAAGTCTTTGAGTTGAGGCTTGAAAGTTTTCATATCTATGACAATGAACTGTGGTCAGCTAGTTTCACCTTGGTTCTAATAGCCTAGCAGTGATAAAAACTTCTAATAACCCAGGAAGACCCTATTAGTTTTTATTTACATACATGCCTTGAATTACAGGTTTTGTGACAGTGAGATAAAATGTCTGGGCACATTCTTGTGTTAGTTTGTGTTGGTGCTGTACAGTTGCTGTAGCAGTGCATTGCTCCTCCTTGCTTAGGGACAGCCTCTCTTTTCACAGTCTTCCTCATTTACACAATCACTAAACAAAGTTCTGTGGCTTTTAAATCTTGCTGTTCCCTTCCTGGTTGCCATCAGTTCTTTTATTACGCTCTGAAGCCTTTCTTGAGTTGATGCTGCTTTGTATTATACAGCAGAGATTGTTGCCCTTTTCAGCAAGGTGAACTGTTCTTTCTCACATCCCAGACTGACTGTGAATACCAACTCCATTGAAAAGCTTTCTAAATATGTGCTGTATAATTAAAAAAAAATTAAATAAGGCATCCCTGAATCACAACTTGAACCATTGTCATAGATAAAAATCCTTTAAAATTTCTATTGTGTTTAAGATAATTACAATATAATAGTATTTACTGTATTTCTTTACGGGTCTTCATGCTTAATTATCTTGGTGATTAGTTCTCAAAAACTAACAAAATGTGTACCTCTCAGGAAGCTAAAAGAATGTATGAAATATTTTTAACTAACTCTTAATTGTAGGTTTCTGTGAGGGGAAGTTATTAATTAACAGTTATTCACCTATATTCTTTATCTCCATCAGGCTGAACTGCTTAAGATGACAAAACAGGCTCAGGAAGCCAGAGCCTATATTGAAAATCAGGAGGCAGAAGAGAAAAACCTCCTAAAAATCATTGCTGAAGCTGATGCGGAGAGACTGAGGCAGAAGAAGGAATTTGACAGGGTAGGAATCCCTAATTTGAGTTTTCAAATACCCTGCATTCTGTTCCCTCATTTGTCCAGTGTATTTTTAAGATGAAGATTCTTAGGTACTGTGAATGTGAGAGTACTAAAACTTTATAATGCCATTTAAACCAAAATGTTAAGATACTGAAGTCAACAAAATCTGTAGTTTGTACTATTCAGGTGGATCAAACCCTTATAGGAGAAATTATTCAGTTTTTGCCATATTTCTTTAATTATTGACAGTGAAACCTCTCAATGTTGACTGATAAGAGTATCGTCATGATACTCTGGGATTGTGTGCAGCAAGTGTAACCGAGTTTGTGTCTTTGCCCTGTGCCCACAGGTGCTCTCTGAGAGACACGCCCTGGGGACCCAACTTATCCATCGCAATGATGAGGTGGCTCTGCTCTATGAGAAGATCAAAATCCAGCAGGCCATCCTGAACAGGGGCGAGACCGAGTACCGGCAGAGGATGGAGGACATGCGCATTCTCAGGCTGGAGATCAAAAAACTTCGGCGTGAGAAAGGGATACTTGGCAAGAGTGTGGCTAATGTGGAGGAGCTCAGGTAGGAAACCCAGTGGAATACATTTCCATAGTGACTTCAGCCATGATTTTGTTTAAGACAGAAAATATGGTTTATATGTAGTAAAGACTTGTATCAACAAGCATTATGCCTTGGAGAAGGGGTTTGGTTTGACCTCAAACACAGACTGGACTAAATTCTTTAAACAACTTACTAACAATTAGGAAAATTGTAGTACAGTAATGAGGGAAGAAGAGATCTTGGCCAAAGTTGTACTTTTTACTGTGAGTTACTGTCTACAGAACAAACCTGACAGCAGCAGAAAAGGTGTTCATAGTCCAGTGATCTACTTAGTGGTACAGTGGTACAAGGCCTAGATTAGTAGAACTCCTTTTGGTTAAGCAATCCACAGAGTTTAGAAGACACTTGACATATTTATAACAAAACAGTGTTTTCAGAGCTTTCTCCTTCCAGATTTATATGCAGATCTTATGATCTTACGAGAAAGGTTTAGTTAAATTTTCATTGAAGGTTTTGTTTCTTTAGAACAGCAATTTAATAGCCCAAACTTGATTTATCTCCTCCGTCTCCAGCTTAATGCTTCCTTTCTTGTTTACCTCTCCTCTACAGAGGTGTATTCTTTCCTGATGGGAAACTGTGGTCATTTTCTAGGAATCAGTCTTGATTTGTAAAGAGAGGCAGTTACCTTTTTAGCAGATAACCATTGTAGCAGTTCAGTGTAGCTACCAGTTTTGGGTGAGATCTTTAGTTTATCAGTATAATTCCACGGCTTTCAGCAGAACAAATTAACTTCAGTCTATGGTCAGTCCCATTGACTCCAGTGGAATTATGCCAGTTTGATTTGGTGAAACAGAAAGGAGAACTGGGCACACAACACTAGCAATTGCAGTTTTCATCGACTGACTGCAGATAGGAATGGGATTTGAACTTGCTGCCCAAATGCATTCAGCCGAAAGTCTGTTACTGTATTGAAACTCAGGGATGGTATTGAAGTGTAGTGTGCTGTATGCCATGATGGGTGGATCAATTCTTGCTAACTGCAGCAGCAATCTCATACTTTAATGAAGTCCAAAACCATCATGAAAACTGCCTGTCGAAAAGATTCCATTTATCACTTGTGCTGCTAATTAGCTTTCCTGATTTGCCAATTGAAATTTGAGGTTTTTTTCCCTCTTCCATAACCTTGTCTAACCTCACAGCTTAAAAAAAGGCCTTTTTCTCTTTAGTGAGCTAAATACAATTCTGAGCTTAGTAGAAGAAGATTCAGTGGTGGAGGAGGCACGTCACAATCTTCCACCCCCTTTTGACCTTGGAGGATTTAGAGGATCCTGTCACTTAAATGACAAGGGTCAGATATTTACAAACTGTGCCTTTTTCCCTGCCCTTCAGCCCCCTATCCCCACCATAAAAGCCTAGTTGTCAAAGAATCTTGGTAGTGCTCAATTAATTGAAGTTCAGCAACAAGTCACCTCTGAAATTCCTTGAGGAGATGTAATAAAAGAAATCAAAGTTCAGTTCTCTTAGGAACAGTGTCCATCATACTTAGGTCCTAGAGTGTGCTTTATTTAATGGATCGTGTGAGCCATGTAGATTTAGAACCTTTCAAACACAAGCTGTTAGATTCAACACAGGGGTAACTGGATATCACCCATAACTGATTTGTAGGTTGAACTAACTGTCCTTCTGGCCTTAATGTACATGGGAAGATGTGAAGAGTGAGATCCAGTAGTGTGTGGAGTAGATTGTCCGGGAGCCTCTTTACTGAGCCATTCTTAATGAAGCAAGTAAAGAGGTCCAAGTGTGTTATTTTATGGTTCCACCTGTTTAGTGGTATCAGTGTTGATAGGTTTTGCCACTACAGTATGTGCTTTCCATGTAGTGCTTCCTGTGCACCACAGTGCATGAGAGAATGATTTGTTAATGTCCACATTAGTGCCTTGGTCACATTGAAGTATTTTTGGTGTGTTTTTTCTTTTTATTTTATGCTGGTCTTCAGACGGGAGTTTAATCACATGCAGAAGGAACTGTTAAGGGAACAGACTCGGTGCAAAATTTTGGAAGAAGAACTGCAGAAGCCCTTGCAAGTTCACAGATGGAGAAAATTAGAGGTGATGCGTGAAGATTTTGTTTCCAAAGCCCCTATTATCGAATCAGTGACCCAGCAAAAGCCTATTTCATTTACTGTTATGTAAATGGTATGGAGGGACTGGGCAGACTGAAATTTCCATAGTACCAATGGAATCCTTACCTGCTGAATGCCTTCCTTGCACAATGCAATCAGTGTTATTTTTGTGTCACTTTCTCAGTGAAAAATTGCAGGGGAATTTGTAAAGAGACAGTGCAGTGCTAAAGGAAATAAGAATGCTTTAGGTGAATTTAGAAGGAGATGATTCCTTAACATGGATGGTAAGAAGTAAGATGACAAGGGAAAGATACAATCCTACCCTCACCAAACAGGTGATGTATTTGGGAACATACATATATATTCCCATATGTATATGAAAATGTATATGGGAAGAAAGTCAGTAATTGAAAGGCTCATAGGATAGGTAGACTGGAGAATGCATAGATATGAAGTCAGAAGGTAAATTACATCTGAGAAAAAACAGAAAGAGGCCTCCACATAAACAGTGGTGGATTCCCAAAGATAGTAATTCCAGGTAATGTGAGTTCAACTGCTTTTACATAAACAGCAAATCTAAGTTTTCACATGATTTGAACCTGCCAAGTGAAGGGGAAAACTAAAAATTCCATCAAGCATAGACAAAATATATGAACATCAGTTGGCATCACTGGGTATTTTTGATGTAAATCAGTGCCATCTGAGATTCCTCTGTTGCATGGATCTCTGATCTTATGCCAGCCTGGGTTGCTTAGCCTCTCTAATATGGAGTGATAATGTGCTCTGTCCCTGCAGAAGCAGAGCTGAATATTTTGACTGTGCTTACTAGCAGGATAGTGAATTTCTGATTTTTCCATGCTGAGCCTAAAGTTGGATAGTGTGATTAGCTTTTGTCATGGAAGGGAAATATAATGCAGGATACTGAACTAGGTTAAACACATCTAGGTACAAACCCTAGCAGCACCTTGTAACAAAGAAAAATCAGGCCAGTCAAAACATCCAGTGCTGGGGAAATGAATGTATGAAAAGACTGATAATGGGAAATCATGTCTTTCCATTGTAGGTAACTGGTTTGTATTTGGAGCACAGAGAGGCTAGCAGATGGCAAGATCCATGTGAAATAATCCTGATGGGGTTTTGGTTCAATTCCTAATGAACAAACACTCTCATATCACTACAGTTGTCACGACTTGGCACCATGCTTGGGCAGTGATATAAAAAAACCAAGGACTGAGTGGATCATGGGGACTGGTCTACTTTTTAGCCTGGTTTCTCAGGAAATGATGTTGTGTTGTGAGCACTGCATGTGTATCTGTGTTAGTGTCCTAGTTACGCTTGAAATGATTAGTCAATTTAGATGAAATCAGACAAAAGATTAAGAGCAGTGAGATACTGAGTTCCTTATAAGCTCAAGCAAATATAAGAGAGCAGGACTTTATTGGAGCCTTTATTGCAGTGTGACTTTAATCCTTTTGAGACACCACATGAGAGAGGAAAAACCAGATGGGAGAGAGGTGTTATGAGTCCCTGAGTGAGGAAAAGTTTCAGTCAGAGTTTGCCCTTCATTGAAAGACCAGTAAGAAGACACAAAGCACTGAGAAAGTAAGCTTTGCTGGCTCCTCCTCACAGAATTATTTCTTTGCTCCTTAGAGTTTTCTCCAGATTCAATCTGTGCCAAAAGAATGAAATGGAAGGGATGGAGAGACAGACATCTATTAGCTCCTGGTCTTATGGGCTATGTAGTTAGAAGGCAACAGTACAGTGCAAATACTCTGTCACCATTTTAAGCATTAATTTCCATTGGAGAATGGGATTTCACATGTATGGACACTTTAGAACCCCATAATAATTCATCAGTGTACCCCTCAAATTTCTTCCTCTAAATTCTCCAGATGTTTCAAGACTAAATTGCAGTTAGTCTTTCTTTTGTTTGATAGAAAAATCTCCTTAGAAACTAAGTTGGCACTGTTTGAAGTTCTTGAACAGCAAGAAGTACTTGCACTGCTCTTAATTTGTCAGTGAAGAGTTCCAATTGCTGCTAAAATTTATATATTAAGTTCTAGGACTGCTTGTATACATGCAATTGTTTAAAAAATAGCTGAATGCATCCTACCCTAACCCCCCTTTTATACTTTTTATTTTTGAACACTGAGATATTATGGTTTTCATTAGCAAAAAAGAAGCAGTAACTTGTTACCATGTATAATTTCTGAAACTCCTTTGTTCTTTCCTAGGCCAGTGACCCCACTACCTTTGAGCTGATTCTGAAAGTACAGAGACTACAGAAGCGTCTTATCAGCAAGACAGGTGAAGTGATAGAGAAAGAATTTCTCCTTCAGGTACTGCAGCACCATTGTTTTGTTGCAAATCATTAATGTATTTGACTTGCTCTGCGTTCTCTGTCTACTGACATGTGCTTTTGAATGTTATTTGTATGCACTTTGGATTTCTTTTGCATGCCCTTTAGATAGCTTTAGGTGGCAGCACTGACTCACTGAAAGAGAACAAACAGCATCAGATTAGTTGATTTTTTTATATTCTGGTTACTGATACTTTGTCAGCTCTGAAAAATACAGTTAAAGGTTGGCTTTAGTTTATTCATGTTGTAGATTAGTCTTCAAATTAGTCTTAGATTTTTTTGAAAGGTTTTTCTTTGTCATTTTAAACAAGTATGTTATGACAAGAACATGAATGAAAATTCCTGATTGATTCCATTTGTGCTAAGCTTGGCTTTTGGCAGGAGGAATCCTAAAGAGTTTCTGTGATTTAGATATGCCGCTGTCTGAGGCATGTTTGATTTCATGGTTTTTTTGCTGAACTTTGCAAAAAAAAAAATTTTTGTGATAGCTTATCTTTTTTTTAACTGTATCAGATGTCCCTTAACCCCAATGATAACAGTAAGATTTATGTTGTAGAATGAAGGAAAGACTGTATTCCTGTAGTGCAAATGTTGCTATCACATATAACAGAGAAGGACTCCAAAGAGTCCTGGCTTTAACCAGAGGTGTTAATCTGGTCTCTCTGGTGACTGTAGGGATAACTACAGATTACCAGCTCTAAGTGTGATTTTTAACATCTTAAATACCCTGATAGTCTTGATGCCTGTGTTGGGTATCACTCACTGGAGAGTAAAATGTGACCTGAATCTCCCTCTGTCTGGAGAAGCAGCTCAGCAAATCTTATCAAAACAGGGTTTGCCTCTATTTATTGTTTCATAGAAAAACATTGATCTGAAATTTCATTTGAATGTAATGTATGGTGTATTATTCCTCTGCTTAGAAAAATGTGATCTTTGTTACATAGCACTGAAATGCTGTCAGTGAAATAGTTAGCTTAAAATGTAGCAAAAATAGCTTCAAATTTACTGTGCTTTACCCATGCGCAAAACACATTCTGTTAGATTTTACATAGTCTCTGTTGCGTAGTCTCTGGCCTTATCCTTAGTATGCTCCTATTTTGCTATTATCTTTATTTTCAGCTGAAGAACTGAGATATAGAGGTATTAAGTTGCCTGCACGAAATAGTAGGTTTTTGAGCTTACATTACTATACAAGCCATTGGTATTATTTTTCTATCTCTGCAACGGTCCTTCTATGGCAACTCTATGACGTTTTTATTATTTTTCTAGATTTAAGACAGGGTTTGGCTATATAAAATCTAATTATTATAGCTAGAATTGCTAATGAGTTCCTTTGTGTTCTTAATTCAGGCACCAATTTCCTGTGTAACAATGCCGAAATGAAGGTTTCCCTCAGAGAAATAATAGTAAAGGCCAAAAATACTATGCTCCACATTGTGTTCAGGGAATTAACATCAACGTTTCTGGGCTCTTTTCTGTTTTTCCACAGTGTTTTGAGTCCTCCATAATGACTGAAATAGGGCTCTTTCATAGCAGGGTGTGGGTATGAGGAGGTAACCAGAGATGGAGAACAATTCCCAGCTCATTCCCTTGAAGAGCTCTATGTGCTACTGGATACAATGACCACAAATTAAGTGTACTAGCAGAGCTGCTTCTGCTGAGTGTCTGGATAACCTGGTACAAGGCATTTTCTTATTATTTGGACTGGTTGTCCTTTTTATGATGATAGTATCTCTTGTGAAATCCTACCCTGATACTCACCAAAACAAAACCCTCACTAGTAACTTACTAAACTGATGTTACCAAATTCCAGACTGCTGTGGGGAAAGAGTGAGCCTAAGGAACACTTCCAGCAGAAGGGAATAAACAGAACAGTAACATTGGCTTTCTGGAGAGAGCTCAGTTTCACACACCAGGAGGGTGGCTTCACTAGACCACCTTCTGGGCAGTTTGAAAGATTTGAAGTGTATTTGAAGCAAAGTATTTGAAAAGTAGTGTAGGATTTGATCCTGACTGAACTTTAAAATTATGAGAAATAGCAGTAATTTAGCTCCAATTTCAGGATTTTTAAATTTTGTTCCCTCAATATAATTTGCATGTTGAGAATTTTTTTTTTTTTAACTTTTTTTAAAACTTTTTTTTAACTCCTGGTAAACCCTTCATGCTCAAAGGCATTCAGCATCTCTTTATTATGGATCTCTCCTGGAAGTCAGCTCTGTTCAGTTCAGTCACTGCTCATTTGCAGGAGTGGGGAATTGCTGATGACTGGCCTGTGCCTGCTTGGCAGAACATCCCCCATATTCAGAGCTGGAGCCTGCAGTTTGAGGGATACAAACTTAGTAGTTCAGAGAAGGACTGCTATACCTGTGTTATGTTTTCTTGCATAAGTCACACTTCCTCACCCCCAGTCACCCTCATCCACATCTTGCTCTGTAACAAGGGCATAGCCATTGGGTGTATCAGCTTTAAAATGATCTTAATCTCTTGCTTGCCATACATAATCTTTTTTCATGTGTGTGTTTGGCCATCATGCCAGCAAACAGGATATTTGTTTAAGGTGAAGCTTGTATCTGTGTCTAATATGCATATATAGCATAAATTCCCTCACATCAAAGTGTATTAATAAAATAGAGTACAAAAAACCTTGTGTGTCGAATACTGAGCATTAAAAACACCTTCGGAGCGTAGAAATAACCCGTGTGAGGAAATGGTTGAGCCCAGTGTCAGCAACCTGCAGTTTGATTTGTAGGGTATTCACCCTGCTGCATACTCATGCAGAGCCATAATGTTTTTATAAAGGAAAAATAATTCCATTTGTATTGCATGCACTGTAGTTCTGTCTTCTTTTTTTACTTTTTGGTAAATGGTCTTTTAAATAAAGTGCAGGGAGCAAGGTTTCAGCTGGATATATAAATGGAAATTTTTGCTAAATAAGGATCACAGTATATAGATTCGTGTAGTAAAGCATTTGCTTACCTTACCTGCTCCTGATGTGCATTTGATCATATCCTTTTTATTAGCTTTTTCATTGTTTCTAACCTGTCATTTCTTAAAAACTGAGGCAGATGTAGAAGCAAGCTGCAATCCATGCTACATGATTAAAAAGAATGATTTGCTATATTTTGGTCAGAAAATTTAGATTGCTGACAACAGCTTGACTCTAAAATCTCATGCAAAAATCTATCTTAACCAGTCATCAGGACACATTTTTTGGATATGCTGAAAGACAGTGAATATGCAGCATGCTGAATGTTGTATTTTGCCAGAACAGCTTTTCAGAGTTGAACATTTTAGTAAAGTAAAGGTGTAAAAAGATGTCCTATGTTAGAGAAATTACTAAAGTCTTTTCTTGTTTCTGATTTATCTGTGCCCTGTTGCCACAGCATCTTGGGTTATAAGATATCAGCTCTCATATACCAAATAAATGTGGTCATCTTGAGATGCTACTTTGAAGAGTAGGTGCAAAGCAGGTGGTCATACTTTCTCTTTTAATACAGGCATTCTCACAGTTGTGAGCTGCTGTGGTGATGAAAAATGCTGTCTTAAAAATCAGATCCAAACCCAAGGTCTTGAATACTTATGATCTATAAAAATCCAATGGTGTTTTTTCCAAACATAGAAAATGTTACTTCAGGGATAGCCAGTTTTCCTGTCTCGGTCATTACCTTCCTTCTGAATTTATGCAGTCAAGACAGAGCATTTTTTTTAGTTCTTTTCTAAACTGTTGAGTAATATTGCAGGGCTTTGTTGAGAAATACATTGTATGTTATCCAGAACATCTCACTGATGGGTGAAGGTTTTGTGAACACGTGTGGGATGAATGACATGTGCTTTAAGGCCATAAGGAATAATTATTGATAAACAGGAGTGTCTGCAAATCCTGATTGCAAAAATACAGTTGCTCCCTTTGCATGTGGGGCAAATCCCTCCTGTGACTGAAGCTCTGCTCTGCTGTGTACTGAGCAATGATGTGGTAAACTGGCAGTGGAAAGTATTACCTTGTTAGGATTATGATTAGTGTGGTTTTAGGAACTTATCCCATTAAAAGTGAATTATGCACTGCTTTATTTGTTTCAAATTTAGTTCTATCTCTTCAGAGCAAACTCCTCTAATTTGATTTTATGTCTGACTGAGCAGAATTTTATTCAGCTGCATGTCTTGGAATGGATAACAACATAAAGATTCACATTATATGTCAGTTATCTCTTTTGTCAGTCATCTCAGAAGATTGTTCCTAAATGTAAAAGAAAGTGCAACCTAGATTATTTATTCAGGGAGGCAAAGGCAAATGTCTTACTTAAGCCTTTGCATGTAGTAGTGTAGCATTGTTCTTCTATGCATTCATATTTTTAAACGTTATTGTTTTAAGTTGTCAGCAATCAAAGCCCAGGACTGGGCAGTCAGGATGTGATGATGTGCTGACTGTGTCTTGAGCTCATAGTTCAAAGAGTGCAAAGGCAAAAGGCATGATTAGCTCATGTATCTGACTCAGAGATTACAGACAGATAGCACCCACATGTCCTTGCATTGAGCCAAGTTTTGAGCTAAGTTTCAATCCCCCCAGAGAACTGACTGTCCCAGTGACAGAGAGTAGGAGGAATTGAAGGGATGCTGCTGTCTCCAGCCCAGTTCCATTTCAGGTATTGTGAAACACAGGGACGGGAGAACAAGAGACTTTTCTCTGTGACCTTGGGCAGGCTACTTAGCTTGTGCATTCCTCGCATCAAGTACAAAGGGAACAAAGTAATTTCCATTCTTGTACTGGTGTGTGAATGAATATATTAGAGAGATGACTCAATTCAGTAGCGAAACACTCAAAATAGGCAGATGTTTTATTTTATTTGTGCTAACTTGGTAGTAGAGCTGTTCTATCCAGTTTGAGGTGCTTGTTGCTATAGTGTCTGAACATATACATAACCATCTTTATTTCTCAAAGCTGGTACTATAGTTTCATAAAGAAATCTGCTTTAGAACAGTGTTACTGTGTGGGTTTATACAGGTTGGCATCTATTGAAATCGAAGTTTTCTTCCAAGAAATGAAGGAGCTTGGAGATTTGCTTCCCTGTATTTGTTATGCAGTCCCCCCCATTTATTATATAAAATACTTTTTTTTAATCTCGTGGGGGTTTTTCAGCCCACTTTATGGGAGCCTAGTCCTTCTGAAAATCATTTTTTTCCCTAGCTTGGGGGTTTCAAGAAGCATGCTTCTGCTAAGATCTCTCACAGTGCTCAAGTAGCTTCCACATAAGAGAAATGTGTGCTCAAATGCTGAGTAAGAGATTTTCTCATCAGACAACATGCTAGGAAAAAGAAGTGAATACTCTCCCTATGCTCTACCTTTATTTTGGTATTCTTAAGGCCCAGATGAGTTTTATCATAGATGTTATCTTTGCATCTTCAAAATGGTTGAGATGTATTTTACTCTCTCAAATTTGACATTTATTTTTTTGGTGCCCAGTGTAGATTCTACTTGGATTTGAGAGTTTAACCTACTTGCATGTTACAGGTAGGGTACAGAGTCCGAGCTGGGGATTTTTGGGCAGAATTGTCTATTTTCATAAAAAATAACTGCAAATCGCTTCAGGAAACTAATGACTGTAGAATCCCTAAAAGTCTCTATTGACCTGCCCATTATTGTTCCTCTGTCATCTTGTCTTTAGAGAGATTTCAGCAGAGGTAGCTTGGGAGAGTGCTTTGTATGCACTGAAACTTACAGGTGAACTGCAAAATCCACTGCCAAAATGCAATCCTTTCTTTACTGCTCCTTTATCATTTATATATGAAGTCAGCCTTTTGAAGGGATTTTCCATCCAAAAATGAAAAGGGAAATTTTCTTTTTAGCTTTTTATAGTGCAGTAGGACTTGGTGCTTTTCTATCTCTGTTTCCTGGAGGATTTTACTTCCTCTGGAAGCACTGGATTAATACCCTATCTTGCAGCTCAAGCTAGCAGTTCTCTCAGCCCTCAATTAAAGGGGTGAGTATATTGAGCTCTAGGCCTTTTCCACACTTAAAAGCCCCATTTCTACCAGCCAAAAAGTAACTTTTCTGATTTAGCTTATACCAGCTCTTGAATGGCAGAAGACTTTCCTGCCAGTAAAACTGCATCTAATTGCGTAGACAGTAGTTGGCATAAACATATCAGCACAAGGGAATTGCACCACTAACTGAACTGAAATTGGCCAGAATTGTCAAAAACCACAAGAAAAAGCTCTTCAGGTATGTAAACAACAAGCAGAAACAGATGGAAAATATTGGCCCACTGGATAGGAGTTGGATAGGAGAAGTGAAATAGCAACAGTTCTTTAAAAGAGTGGAGTTTGACAAGGGCAAGTGTGAGGTCTTACAGCTGGAAAATTCAATCCAGGAGTGCAGGAGCAGGCTGGGATCTACCTGGTTGGGGAGCAGCTCTCTGGAAAAGGACCTGGCCAGCCTGATGAACAACAAGCTTAATATGAGTGAACATTTTGCTGCTGATGCAAAGAAGGGCAACAAGGTGCTAGGTTATGTCAACAAGGGCGTCAGGTAATTCCTGATGGAATAACATGGACGGAGGGTATTCCACTCTACTCAGCACTTGTCAGGCCACACACGGAATACTGTGTTCAGTTTTGGTCCTTGCTATATAAAAAAGATGGACAGGCTGGAGTGGGTCCAAAGGAGGGCCACAAAGACGATCAAAGGATTGGGAAGCTTGCCATAGGAGGAAAGTCTGAAACTACTGGATTTGTTTGGCTTTGGGAAAACAAGGCTAAGGGGAGACCTTATAACTGTGTCCCAATATTTAAAGGGGGGTTGGAAAGAAGATGGAGATTTTCTTTTTTACAAGGAATCACATGGCAAAGATGAGGGTAATATGTACAGGTTACTCCTATGGAATTCTGGTTATACACAAGAGGGAAGTCATTAACAATGAGAACAATTGGAAAGCATGGCAATAATCTCCCTAGGGAACTGGTGCATTTCCTAACACTGGACACTTTTAAGATCCATCTGGACAAGGTACTGGGCCATCTCGTCTAGATGATGCTTTTGTTGAGGCAGGCTAGACCAGATGATCCTTCAGGTCCCTTTACAACCTTCTATTCTATGATTCAGAGATTTAAAAGGTGTCAATTTAAAATTTAATCCCAAAGCCCTTGCATGAGTTGTCCCATTAAAGGAACAACAAATTTCCTGTTTGCTCTCATAGATGTATATTGGTCACAAATATAAGCAAATGGGAGTGAAGGAAAGATTGGACCATATGAATCTTGAGGTTTACTTCCAATGTAATATTCTATGATTCTGAGGAAGCTAAGCTGCCAAAATATCTAGCCATTGTTCAGATGGTTCCTGATGTAGGAGAGGGGAGGGAAGGGCAGAAAAATGCTCTTCTGTCCTTATAAAAAACTTAAGTGTTGCTACATACCATAAGGGAACAAGAGAGAGAAAACAGTACCTGGTGGAGTGTGAGGTTTGAGGTTATGACTCCAGTTCTAAGTTGGTGACCGGGATTTCAAGGGATTTGCATTGAAGTATAGAAATGGAAAATACCTTAAGGACTCAGGCCTAACATTTACTTTTTGGCTTTCAGCTGGATATGAATCATAAAGAAAAAGTTTACTTCCCCAGTGCCATGAGGAATTAGGCTGATGTGTCAAAGGCACACTGTAAGAGTAGCCTTGATTTAGACTCCAAAGACAAGCTCTGTTCTTTTTTCAAATGAAAGAATAACATGTGCCCATGAACTCTGGCTGCAACCCAATTCTAACTTGTGATGGACAAAAAAATACCTCCTTAGCAGCTCGATATTATGATATATAAAAGTCTGATGAATTAGTGCCATCAAAATAATTTCAGTCCAATACCTTGAAACTTATTTGAACTGGAATCTCCAATGTGGTATGAAGTGACATGTGGAGTTACCTAATGCATCAAGTCATCCTTTAGGACTGCTCTTAGATTCTTTCCTTCTTGTGCCATTCTTTTATTTTCCTTTTGTTGTGTTTGAAAGGTTCATTGCTAAACTAGGACTTTGAATGAGGATTTTAGCTTTGACTCTAAGTGGAGATGTTTTATATTTACTATTGGTTTTAAATTGAAGAGTTAATGTCTTTCAGTGATTCTATGCCTGGCATGATGATTTTTCCATGGAATTAGAATATCTCTGGTGTCTTTTGTTCTGACACAGGTCATTTTTTCCCAATTAACTTATTTAATTTTTAAAAAATTGATTGTGTAGCTGGTAGGGTTCTGTGAGTTAGGCAGAACCACTGACATTAAGCCAATTGTAGGATAATTGTTTCAAATCTTGGTGCAATTTACCAGGGCTCATATGCAATCCTGTGATGATGTAGTAAGGAATCATATCTCAAAAACATGAACGGTATGAGTCCCCTGTGTGAAGGTCTCTTGAGGGTTTGTGTATCTACCTGAAAGTTTTGTGTAAGCTTTAATAATTCAATAGATATCTGAGGAATGTTCAGGTCTTACCCTAGCTCTCTTCAGAAAGGAGTTGATTTCTATTTCTGCATCTTTCCAATACACTTCTTGGTGCATTAGTTTATTTTAGACCTTCTAATCTCAGTCCATCTAGAATTAGAAGATGTTACATGCTATAGAAATTTACAGCATGATAAACTGCTCTTAAAAACACACTGACATTTAGATTCTTTCCCTCCTCCCACATGTGTTGCAATTCAAGTGGAAGAGAATACAGTCTTCCCAGAAAAATAGCCTTTTTTTTCCCTGGTATGTTTGTTTAAACAGGGTTTTGAAAAAATGGGTAGGAAGTATGCTGATCACTTTAATGTCACCAGAGGAAGATAATTGGATGCTCTTTAGGGTGAGAAAATAATTTTCCAGTAATAATAGTGCAAATATTTCTGGTACTGAGAAATGGGAGGCAAAGCAGATTACCTAGTGCTCAAACAAAATACTTTTGGTGAACAGTTTTCTTAGTGGAAGAGATAATTTTTACTGACTCTTTGTGAAACTACCCTGCTCTCATAAACAAAACAGATTTCCCATGATAAATGGATTTGGACAGAAGCAAGGTGCAAGTGTATTTGAGAAAATAACTTCTGGGGATCTGCACCATTTTTAGCTCCTATAATGATGTTTTGGTCAGAAATATTCAGATGCCATTTACAAAGCTGAGGAAGTTGAAGGCAGAGTAAAAATCCCTTAGGGTTTATAGGTGGCAAATATACATGAATGTTGAATCTGTTTTACAAGTTTTTTAAAAGAATTGAAAATTTACTTTAGTTTGAGCTTGGAAGAGAACTCTAATGGGTCATCGGATGTCATCCCTCCTCATCATGCAAGATTGTTTTATTTACAATTTATTTACAAATACTATCCTTCATAGATGAGTGTCAAGCATAGTTTTGTGTCCTGCATTCTAATACATGCACTCCCAGTCCACAAAGTTTAGCATGCCTGAAGAGGTTGTTGTCTTCAAGTACACTGTGGCTTGTTGTAATTTTCTCCCACATTTGTAACCTCCTGCTGTAGTCCAGGGCTGCTATTTCTAAAAAGTGAGGAGCAGGTTGTATTGACACAGCCACCAACATGGTGGCCCTGGGAGACTGAATGTCATTCCTGTGTGTCTTCAAGGAGTTTTAGTGAACTTTAGCAATTCATGTAATAACTCTTTGTGTCCAGAACTCTTGTAGAATGAGAGGAGGATCACTGGCCTGGCTGGAAGCAGTTCTTCAGGATGTGTACAATAAAGATTTAATACCATTCAGATACTGGAACAAGGATGCTGTATAAAGACCTAAGACACAGCACTGTCATCTGTAAGCTGCATCAGCAAAACAGAAACAGTGATCACCAAAGTGTTTTTTTCAAATGTGTTGTGTTTGGTTTAAACCCAGAATCCTGAGCACAGATACCTTGTATCATTAGACTGAAAATATTTTGTAAAATGACCCAATCTTAAATTCTTAGTCAGAATTGCCCTTAACTTCAACATTAGTTTGCTAGAATAAAGCTTTGGATAAAAAAGTTTGGGAATTTTTCCAGTAAATAACAAATAACTGAAAACAACCTTGTTTACTCCTCATTCCTGTGTTCAGCATGTATCTGAGAAGGAAATAAATCTGCTGTGCACCCCAGGGTAAAGTATATTAATCAACCAGTTATCTTGTTAAGGGAAAATAAATGACTCGCTGTGCTGACTGAATACATTGCAGTGCACAGACTTTGCAGTGCTGCAGCAATCCAATACTGACTGTCAGCTATCCAGAATCTGCTAGAGCAGCTTAAATACTGGAGGAGTGCAGCAGCAGTGTAGCAAAACATTCACAAGCCTGTATTCTATAGGGTGGCCCAGAGCTAGAGGTACATCTTTGGTATTCACCATTTGGCAGGTGTTCTTGTGTTAAAATAAGGAGTGTTCTGCTCTTCCCTCAGCAGCAAGATATGGACAATCTACACTATCCCAGTCAGTGATGGATTATTATCTTGTATGACAGTTGCAACAACAGCAAAACCCTACAGAAAATTCCTTCCACAGGGACAGACTAGATTTGTCCTGTTCCAGTTCTTTTATTTTCATTCTTACAGTGAATGGTGCTGTTGTTGAGGGAACACATGCAGAAGGATGCTGCAGCTAAGACTGTTTTGCAGCTGTTAGAGGAAGCCAGGCGGAGCCACTGTGGCTGGTTTTTTAGAAAACTGGCTTAAATGGGACATAGGAGGACACAAACAGGTGTATAAGGAACTCCATTTCTCCACTCTTCTCTTGACACATCCAGAAATGTGCTGCTGAGTGCACAGGAACCACGAAGCTCCATAGGGAGAGTGTCTGCCAAATAGGGTGCATCAGTCAGCCAATTGCTGCACCTCTTGCAGCACCTCGCAGAGCCCAAGGCTTCCCATGCCTGTCTGATCTTTAAGCTGTAATCTTAAACGGGGCATGGGACACTTGAACACAGCAGTTATCTTTACATGGACATTAGGATTCACTGTCTTTCCCCTTCCTTTAGTCCTGTTTCTGTTTCTTTGAATTTTAAGAATCAGGCAAGGGGAGCTGAAAGAGAACTCCTTGAAGAATAGCAGAGGCTCAGCTCTAATAACAGTGAGTCTGAAGGAAGCCATGCATTAAAACATTCATGATTTCAGGATTGCTATGTGTGTTTCTTAGATGTACTGTTATTTCTTAATAGGTTCCAAAATGTAACAGGAGACTAGTCTTTCTTCCCTGAGATACTTGATGTATGCAGGGGAACTCTGCTGTCCTGTCAAAAAGATGTATGTAGGCTTTACTGCCTTGTTAAACAGGTATTGTAGATTTAAGTGGTGGCTTGACTTTGAGACAGCTGTTCAGAGGCAGCAATTCCAGAACACCAAAGGACTTGAAGCAAAGTGCTCTCATCTTTCAGGGAAATCTTATGATCTAAGTCAAGCCAGTGACTAAAGAGACGTAGGTGCCTAACTTAAAAATAGATATTTCTAGAAGGAGCTTTACAATCTCTCTGACCCTTCAAGGTCATCTATCAGATCAGTCTGAAATGAGAACAGAATCTGGGCCTACTGGGAATCCTCATCCCAAGATATCACCTGCAGGAACAGCTAATCATTATCAACAGATTTGTGATAATTTTCCTTTGATTAATCTAAAATTTTAAAAATCTTAATGGCTATTCAATAGTTGAAATACATGCAGTTTCACTGACATTAAAATACAGAGGGTTTAAATCAAATAGTCTAGATCTGGAGAAGAGACTTAATTTTCTTTTTTATTTCATTTTTTTTCTTAGAACCCTGTATAAAGTAATTATTACACAGTAAAAAGTCCCCCATCATTTGCTTTGTAGACTTATTCACTTAGAATATTTAGAAACCTTATTAATAAGATTTGTATCAACCTTTGATCTCCTTCAGGTCACTATAAGACAAACTGCTACTAGAATGCAAAGCAGAGATTTATTTAGAGCTCTCTTCAACCCAACTGTCCAGCAGCAGGCACTGTGAAAATAGTTGGAATATGTTACATCAATCCCTGTCATGTCAGGGGTAATTCTCACCTTCAAGGAACAGCTCACTTTCACGCGTGTGTATGTGTGTGTATTTCTACTCACACATATAGAACAGGAGATAATTAATTGATAATCTTCTGCAATGTAAAGTAGAAACACTGTGATTAAATGACCTACTCTGATTAATGATTTTGTAAACTCTTGTGTCATGTCAAAAGTAAAAAGGGTACTGCAGCTGTTATTTCAGCAAGACACATCCATGCCATTTTCTTTGGATAGGTTGTTAAACTTATTTCTCAGAGTTCAGAAGTTGAAATGAGAGGAGTATATGTAAGTTGTTTGTTCATTGGAAAAAAAATTGTTTTCCTACACCCTTATTAGGGAAGATCAGATAGTAACAGTTTCTAGCAATAATAATAAAAATAATTTGCAGTTGCACTCCAAGTGCAAATGCTCATACTTTGTTGTTCCTGGAAGATGGTGATACTACAGCATTCAGCTCTTGCTCTTGCAAAAACAGTCAAGGGTGAAGACCTTACAAAGTGCTCCAAGGTGTTTTTTCCCTCTCTCATTAAGCTGTTTTAAAATCTGCACCAGTCAATTTGGTGCAGTCTGGTCTGTGCCAAAGGAAACAGATTTGCTCTTGAGAAGCATTATCATCAACTGGAGAAATAAGTTACAAGACAAGTTTGAGTGGTGCAGATTTCACCAAAGATGAGATTATGCCAGCCTTTCCTTCAAGCTGGTGTTTTTCACAGGAAAGCAGTGTTAGTGTTGCTGCACTGTGAAGGTGCCTCAGTGTCCTCTTTCAAATAATTAATTTACCCAATAAAAAAATCTTACATTGGACAGTTAGAGAAGTGTCTAGGTGATAATGAAAACAAGAGCTGTTCTAGGGAACTGCATCCTTGCAAGGATGTTTGCTGGTGGATGTGGAATAGACAGGAAAGAGCAGGAGCTTTTGGAAAGTGTTTACAGAGAAAGTTTACACTGCACATTTCTCATAGTGCTGCAGGCAACTTTCTTCTGTTATTATAAAATTTGTGAAGGTCACCATATGCTAATTTTTTTTCTTTACCTCATAAAAATTCTAAAGATAGATGTCCTATGCCAACAGCTACTTCTAGGTATACACAATAACAAATAAATGTAGGGCTTGTACAGCTAAAATGGCTATGACTAGATATGTGTGTCTATGTATATATTTAATCCAGATTTCCATGTCCTGTTTAACACTTACGAAGAGGAATCACCACCCCTAAGGACGCTCTGCTGCTGCATGACATCGTAAACAAACTGCCTCTGGAGTTCAGCACAGCACTGACATTTTGGTTATAGTGCCAATAAACAAGAAACCCCCTGTGGCACATTGACTGACTTGTTATCCCCACCAAAGCCATGAGGAACTGTAGAGTGCTTGCACGGTTCTATATTGCTTTCTCCACCTTACTAATTAATATTAGAATTTTTATTTAGATTGAATTTTTAAGGACTGCTGCCACACACTACACACACTTTTGCGCTACATCTTTATCTTGTGGAGTTTTTTCTTTAGCTCAGTTGCAGGAGACAGGAACTGACATAAATTAAATTTACTCTGATGCAAAGTCTTTCAGATTTTTTTTTAAGTAATTCATGTGATAGAAAGCTTTTGGTGCATAATAGGATTTTTGTAGGTCTAGTGGAGAAAGCTCTTGGGGTGCTGCTATGCGAGGTAAATTTGTTGAATTATCTATTTGGAAAGAAGCTGATAAAAATGAGGAAGCTGGAATTGCAGGGCCTATTTCTGCTGTGAATACGTCTTCATTAAATGTATGGTCATCCATCATCTCTGGTTCAGAATAAAACCCTGGGCAAAATAACAAGATGTGTCATTTCCTGGTGTCATGGTGAGGGACAGGACGACACAAAATGGGGTCACATCTTTAGAGCTCTGTTCCAGCCTGGGAGTGGTGAATGCTTCCCATTCCCTGTCAATGGCTGTGAATGCCTTGCTGTCACTTTGGGAATGTGTCTGATGGTACTGATGGTTCTTCTCACGTGCAAAAGCAAATGGGGCTGTGCTGGTCAGCAGCAATCATACTTCTGAAGTAGGATTTTGCTGGCAAAAAAGATTCTTCTTGCTGAAGATGGAGCCAACTCGTGACCACTTAATCCTGGACAATCAACTGAAATTTGCCAAATGCTAGCCAGTCTTCTGGAGAAGAAAATGACTTTTTCTCAATTTGCTGTAGAGCAAGCAGGCCAGGAGAACTACAAAATATGGCTGAGACAGCATCTAGTTAAATTTAGGGGAAAGCACTGCTTACTTCTCCACTCTCCCTCGCCAAATTAATGGGTGAGAGACTTAGGGATGGAGAAAATTACTGTCATGGCTGGGCCTACAGACAGATCTGCAAGCTCTTTGGAGATCCCTTGGGAAACAAATCTAAGACAGGAAGGGCTGTTCTAACAATAACGTGCAATTTTATTTGCAGAATTTTTACAGCAGGTATTCACAGAGGTGCTGAAATTCTCTTTGGAATGCCTGAAATTTAACTGTAATTCTCAGCCAGAGTGTCCCAGTGTGCCCTACATACACAAAATCAATGTGACATCATCTCTCACCATCATCTTGGCTTAGTTTGTATAATAAACTAGTGAAGCTTGTTGATGTTATGGGCTCAGTCCTACAGCCACACATCTGCTGGATTCCATGGCAATTTCGTGGTGTAAGGATCCCGTAGAAAGCTTTGTTACTGGCCTAGACCTGATCTGAACATAGGTACATTTCTCTTACCAGTGAAGACTTTAAAGCATGGATTTACAGAGATTTGAAGGATCTTCCTTCACCTCAGGAAGAAGTGCTGTGCTTTGCAGTGTGTTTGTGACTCTAAGTTCCTTGACCTCGAAACCTCTGAACTGTGGAAAGAAAGATGTGTGTTGTGATGGCAGCCTGGTGTGAGGATAGAGGGGAATGTGAGGGGAGGCAGTTTGGGATGAGCCAAAGAAACACAGTCATAATGGATTGACAATATATTACAGAAGACAAAGCTTTTCTTTATGCATTTGTACTGATATATTTTTCTTGTTCATTTCTGATTTCTTATGTGTAGAGATGGAAGCACCTGGACATGCACCTTGTGACTCAAGTAGATTTACTCTTGTGGTTGCTGTTTTAAAATTAATTGAAATTAATTAATTTCTTTTTAATTGATTTTTTGGATTCTGTGGTAAAATTTCAGAAATTACAGAAATACCAACCTGTGAATACAAGCTTCTGCTGAGGAGGAAAGAAGTATCCACGGTTTTCTTTTAATGTTTTGCTGACATATGGTTCTTCTAACCCAGTGACAAATTAATTTCCTAGATGTGAAAGAGATGGACAGTACTTAGCAAGGAAGGACAGGATATGCATTATAAGACATCTGGTTCTGCCTCTGTTGGATTATGGATACAATATACATTGGACACCTAATGAGTCTCTGCTGTATAAAATAGATTCTCCTTACAATAGAATTGTATGCTTTGTCTCTAAATGAGGTTATTATACACACCATTGCACAGTGTTTGAAGAGCTTGGTTAGCCATTGCAGAGGGTTGGGAGAGAAAAAGATTGGAAAACAATTGCACTTAAGACCTTCAATCTATCAGTTGCCCCATATTTATCCAATTTACCATTACACTATTACAAAATACAAATACATAATACAGATACAAATTACAATATATCATATGTGTATATATCAATATACAAATATATATCTTACAAATACAGATACATTCAGAGTTGAAATGTTAATATTGACTGGCCAAATTTTGACAAGGTAGATTTTTGTTTTGCTGTTGTTTTTACCTTGCAGTAAAATCTTACTTCCCCAGAATATCTGGTAGTGGAAATACCACTACGAAGTGGCATAATAACTCTCTACTCAGAATGAATTATCAATTTAGTATTTGCTGCTATGCAAACCTCAGTCTGAGTCTCAGGAGGTTTTGATTCTTCCAGAGATAAACTGTGAACAATTTCATTTATAAGGAACTCTTCCTCAGTAATCTGCAGAATTTAAGGACAGTGCTTGCGAAAGTAAGGCATGATTTGAAATCATTCCATTTTGGGGTCCCAGCTTGTACCATTGTCGTGCATAATTTTCAGAAAATGATGAGGTCTAAAAACTCCAGACTCCTTATGCTCTTGAAGACTGGACACCTAAAATTTTACATCTGCAAAACAGCAAACTACTTCTGAAAACCCTGGCTCAACCACTGATAAAGACCAAATGTAGCAATTCTAGATGATGTGATGGCACCATTTCCCACATCAACAGATGAATTCTGTGGTAAGAGTTGTGGAGAGAGCTTATAAAAAAGACAGCTAAAAGGGGCTTTGTCAAATTCAGTGTAAATAATCATCTATCCTACCTCCTCTATGGCATTTTTGTCTTCATCAGTTAAATCTTTTGTCTGCTAGTCTCCTTTTTAATTCCAGCTGTCAATGTACCAGAAAAAGATGTGATCTTACTAAATAATATTATTTAATAATCTTACTAAATAATACTATTTAATGATCTTATTTTTTCAGGGTAGATAGTAAAACTATTATAATATGCAGCACTATGAAGGTGGCTTTTTTCAGAGCTTTGTTCCTCAGACTGAAAAGTGCACTCTCAAAATACAGCTGAAAGCAGCATTTCAGTACCGAAAGCTGTAAGAGGGTCCATGGTGTGGTTTCTTTTCAGGCATGACAATATCCAACTCCCACAAGTATTACTGTTCCAGCATAAAGGAAGAAGAGACACATGACAAAGAAAAAATATTTGGTAATTGTGCTAGTCATAATTGTTGCTGTTTATAATTTCTTTCCCTTGCCCAGAGCCCCTACAGTTAAACTGAAAGGTTATATATATATAAATCTCTGTGTGTGTGTGTACATGTGCTTTGCAGGCTTCTCTTTGGAAGAAGTAACTCTTTTGTACAGTCCTTTGCTGACATTTCTATAGCCAATCACATCCTGTAGGGTGAAGCTGTGATCCTTAATGCAAGGCAGTGTGACTCGTAAGAAGAAAGATTGCAATAAGCACAGTTTCTCGTCATTAATTTCCCAGCCCTGGATACTCTTCTAGTAACTGCTGAGGTAGAGACTGCTTGCTGGTGATGGTGTTTAAGAGCATTTCATTCGTGGTTTGAAGTAGCTGGATGTTTATCTTAATGAGCTCTCCCATTGCTATCACAACAACTTTAAATACCTTATGGCTAGTGACACACAGGCAGATTTGTTTCTCCAAATACCTTCCTGACTGAGTTGCAATTTTCAGTGAGGTTGACTTCCTCTCAGGCTGTGCTCCTGCTGTAGTAGTTTAATAAGGGCTCTTCCTTCTTGTGTGTTCCTTAGGAAAAGGAGAAGCTGTATGTGGAACTGAGGCACGTGTTGGCCCGACAGCCGGGGCCTGAAGCCGCGGAACAGCTGCAGCAGTTCCGGAACGTTCTCCGGGAGAAGACAAAGCAGATCAAAGTAAGAAGTGCCCAGTGAGCCTGGCAGAGGGGCTGCAGGGGGGTCTGCAATGAACAGTGGGCCTGCCCTAGTGTATTAGACCAGGAAGGCAAGGCCGTCACTGCATCTCCTCAAGGGACAACACAGAGCAGCAAACAAATTTTTTTTGTACATTATGCTACTTTATTTAATTAAAATAGAGGAAAGCTCTTCTTACAATATGAGTTACATATTGTAACATATTGTAACTTATTGTCTTATTACATATGAGCACAATGCTGTAAATATGGTTTTTTTGCATGGGCATTCTGGGATACTGCCAGCTTTTCATTCAGCTTATTCTCCTTCCCTTTATCTTAAATTGTTAATATCTTTAAGAAGCAAATCAAAGCCATTTTGTTTTCTCTTTAACAAACTAGTGGGAATATACTAAGAATCCAGTCTTAAGTTACTGTTGTTTCTCTTGTCATGTATATTTAGATTTGCAGGTTTGGAGATGACAGGAGGAACCTTGACTAACCTCTTGTCGCTCAGAGGGAGGAGTTCCTGCTTCCAAAAGGATCCTGTAGAAAATTTTAAAAGCATAATATTAAAAAGCAATTCTTTGATAGAATTCTATGATATTCTATGAATAAGCTGATCTTCTCTTATTCTTGTCTGCATGAGAGATCAGTCTCCCCAGGAGTTCATCTACTTCTGCAGCTTCTCTCTCTGTTGAAGTCATCATCTCCTGTTCACTGCATCATAATCACGTCTATACTAACCATGAGGAAAAAAATGCAGGAGCAGATGGCCCCTTAGGAAACAAAGAGGCTGTTATGCAAATCTTAGCTTTCCATGGAGGAGAAAAACAATGTAGAAAATGTACAATAGAAGCCAAAGTTTAGCTAAACTGAACGTGATTTGAAGTTCTCCATAGGGTCCTTATTTGTCCTTAATGCAGTCAATTGCTACTTTGTATTTCAGGCACAGCATGCTGTAGCACTATGGCATCCATGCCATTTTGGGGTGCCAGGTCAAGCTATTACCCTTTTGAAAAGAAAGAGCACTATGCATGCTCCTCCTTTTAAAAAAATGTACTGATTCACATGAAAGTGGCTTTGTATTCATATTTACAGTGCCTGGTACTACTTTGCCTGTGTGGATTGAATTTCTCCACTTAGCAGTGCCTCCCTGTGAATAAACCCTATTATTAGATAATTCCCTGATTTATTAAGATCTTAATTTTGGATTTTTGCCCAGCTTTATGTCCCAGAAATTAAGAGCTAATGTATCTATTAATGCCATTCCCATAAAGCTCAGAGTGTATTTTACATGTTGTATTATGGTTAAATGGCATAACCTTTATTTTGTAACATTTTTTAGTTGAACAGAGGTGAGATCAAATGAAACATCAAGATAGAAAAAGAGTTGTGGTAGAAAATTATCATGTCTTACATCATCAAATATAAAAGAAGAAAGTGCTTGTAAAAGTATTCCCTTATGTGTAAGTGAAGCAACATCTCCTGTTTCTGCTGTTTGTGTTTTGTTTATTAGGCTTTGTCTGCAGAACTGAGTATGTGTGAAACACAGAGCAAAGAGTACAAACAAGAAATTGAAAGACTTAACAACGAGCTTCTGGAAGTGAAAAAGAAATATCTGTCTCAGAAATGCAAGGAGCAACAGAAGAAGTATGGGAAAACAGTTTTGTCTACACAACTTTCAGCATAAGATTTTTGTTTTAGACCCTTTTGATCAGAATGTGGCCAATTTTGATTGAGTTGATACAGTTTTGTTGGCTAGTTTCCCTGAATGTTATCCTCCATGTTACTTCAATCTGGTCTGGATTTACCATGATCTATGGCCAGGACAAGAACATCCATCAGAGATGTTGCTGAACATGTTCTGCACTCCAGTTAAATTATTCATACCAATGAGATGGTGCCCAGAGAACACAGATTAGTGTCTTGTCTCTGACATCAAAGCATAGAATTATAGAACAGTTTGGGTTGGAAGGGACATTTAAAGGCCATTTAGTCCAATGCCCCTGCAATGAGCAGGGACATCTCCAACCAGATGAGGTGCTCAGAGCCCCAGCCTGACCTTGAATGTTTCTGGGATGGGGCATCTCCCACCTCTCTGCGCAACTTGGGTCAGTCTTTCACAACCCTCATAACAGAAAGTTTCCTTCTTATATCTAATCTAAATCTACCCTCCTTTAGTTAAAAACCCCTTACCCTTGTCCTATTGCAACAAGATTTCTGGGGTGTGAGTGCACGGGCTGGCTCATGTCCAGCTTTCTCCCACCAGCACCCCCAAGTCCTTCTGGGCTGCTCTCCATCTGTTTATCCCCCAGCCTGGACTGATGCCAGGGGTTGCCCTGACTTAGGTGCAGCACCCAGCTCTTGTTCTTGTGGAACCTCAAGAGATTCCTATGGACCCACTTCTTGAGCTTGTCCAGGTCCCTCTGGATGGCATCCCATCCCTCAGGTGAGCGACTGCCCCATTCAGCTTGTTGTCATCTGAAAACTTGCTGAGGCTGCTGACAGTGGACTTTACCTTTAATGAAAGATTTCTTAGATTTCTGCAGTCAGATGATGTGATCTGATACCAAGTTTTTCTGTATGCACAGAAAGCGTTTTGTCTTTCCATTCATTTCCATCCTCAGCCTGTGCCTTCCTCACACACTAAAGCACACAATTCTCTACAGTTGCTGAATATAATTCAAAGTTGTCTTTATCACTTCTTCCTTAATCCCATTTCAGACAGCAAACAATTTGATGACTAAATTAGCAAAATAACCAGCGATAAACTGACTTTTGTCCATCTGCAAATTGCATAATGTTACCTTAATATTTGGAATTAGCAGCAATTGTGCAGTGCTAATGGCCTTTCTGGAGCTTTAGGATCAATATGTGAGGTTACCATAATGCCTGATAATCCATTTCCAGCAGCTAAATGTCTCCTTCACAGTAGATTTGATGTTTTCATTTTGGCATCATGTCTCTTTCTGTTCTTAAAGTGAGAAGAAATTCACTCACATTTTGTTGTTGTATCTCACCTAGAATTAATTCCTGTCATAAAAACTCCACTTGCTAAAGACATAATTGCTTTAAAATAAAACAAAAAATACTGTGGGAGTTGACGGCGGCTAAACTGGGGCATGTTATACAGTGAAAGGGATTTCATGTTGAAAGTCATTTAGTGCTGGATACACTGTTTATGGGTTCAGGATAGATACCTGCCACTGGGGCAGCTTGTCATGTTGTTCTTTTGGGCAGGCATGTCTGTAGTCTGATGGGCACTGGTGTCTTTGTGACATCTGTGTTTTGGAAGCAAATTTAGGTGCTGTTAGTGGTGCTTCTGCAGGCTGGCATCATCTTGTGGTCCCCACCACAGCCTCAGGAGGCACCAGCACTCTGCTGCCAGCTCTGGCTTGCACCTCTCTTGTCTTGTGGCAGCTGAGGAGTGGTGTTGGACTTTGCTGTCCTCTGCCCCTCATGGCTTTGTGCCCCAGTCAAGCCTGTTGGTCTGCATCCTGCACAGAGGCATAACTGGGCATACCAGTCCTGGTTAACAGCAATTTCTGCTCTTTCTAGGCTGTGCTTTGTGTTGGCGAGGGAAACAACCTTGTGCAGCCCTCCTTTTCCAACCTGCCAGTTGTGCAAGACACATCACTGGCTTTCTGCAATAGAGAGAACCTGTTGTGCAGTCAGGTTCTTCCCCAAGGAGCCCTCTTTCCTGCCATACAGCCATTCCACACCACTGCTGCCTCAGGCAGGGCTGGACAGGCAGTGTCTGCTGTGTGGATGCTGGCCACAGAGCCAGGGCCATTTGATTCATACAGTCTCAGACTTCTCTAAATCCCAGCTGACAGAAAACCACTGAGTTGATTCTCTATCTTGCTGGCTAATGTTAACATCATGTCTGAAATAAATGTAGCTGGTTTTGCTAATAAAAAGAGGCTCCTGTCAGGACAATAGCATTAGCAACATTATTGACTACTCTGGTACAAAAGAGAATTAATACTCTCAGATAACCTTACACAAAGTTATCATCTAAAGCTTTTATTGATTTTCACAAGATAGCTTTGAGTTGTGATTTAACATCTTGGTACTGAATAAATGCAGCTTTTCATGTGATGTTGAAGGAATATAGTGACAGTGGGAATTTAGCTTTGTTTTGTGTTAAAAATGAAAATTCAGTGTTTAAGATTTTGGTTGTGAATTTGAAATCCTCTTTTTCAGCTTTCTGATTCTGAATATTGCTTTTCCCAGTTGTCTTAGCCGTTCTTTTTCTCTCTCTTCCTATTTTTAACTTCAGCTTCTTGAACCCTTTCTGCATCACTATTTTCCTAGTTGCTTCTAGCACCAGGATCCCGTTTTGATCTTGGTAAGGATTTGTGAGAAAATATGAAGCTTAAATCCACACCAGAGACCTAATCCAGCAGTCCTGTACATGTAAATAACTACACTGAGGGATGCCAGTAGTGACTGGGAGTTTTTGCACGTGGCTGGTTGCACATTAATTCTGCATAATATATTATAGTATTCAGTTGCATAGAATTTTCCATACTGATGAGCACATCTGTTTATTGTCTCCATGGGAGCATGAGGAAAAAATGAGCATGGATTCTGGATCATTTTCTCTCCCCAGACTTGGAAGCCCAATAGTGAGATGGGATAAATCTAAATACAGAATGTTTGTTTTTAGTACTGTCAGCTGGCATATCCATTAGGGCTACATTGATACGATTAAAAACCAGTTATAAATGGTTTGCACTGTTAACTTCATCTGTGCCACCTTTTGGCTTTTCTGCTACCTCTTTAATCGTCAAATTTGGAAAAGGATGTATAACTAAACATCTGACATGGTTTCTCTGAGCTTCTTCCTATCCTGACAGTTATTTAGGGGCAAATAGAAGAATAATAATTCCAGAAGTGTTTTCTTTTCCCTTACTGGGGAGTGAGCAAAGATACTCTTGTGACAAGGCTAGATTTTGTAGTAGAGTGGTTACACTCACATTTGTGTCTCAGTCTCAGTGACTGTGAAATAAAATAATGGTACTGACCTTCTTGGTAAAGCCTTGAGATTTCTGCTGTTAGGATAAACTAGAACTTCATAAAGCTCCACTTGGTTAATCTTAAGTATCTCAGGACCTCTCTCTGAAGCATCCAGGTATATGACAGTGAGTTTGGAATATTTGTAGTGCTCTACTTACCTCCCCAACTTTGTAAGAGTGGAACCAGCTAACTCTCCTTCCCTCCTCTTAAAGCCATCAAATTCAAGACCTCTTGGATTCTCAGATGGAGCAACTCCCCAGGGCTGTCAGTGCACCTACAGCACACAGCTAGTTTTCTGCACATGTAACAGACAGGGCAATTATCACTGGAACTTTGTTAAAATGTGAAGACAGATAGCACTATATATTCATTAAAACTCAACAAAGGAAAAAAACTTCCCCATTGGGCCTTTGATGAATGTAGCTGTTTGTTTGAAAACAGGCATATTCCAGCTAGAACAGGATGATGATTAGAAATCTGAAGTCATGGAGCTCATGTACATCCTTGCTCTAATGAGGTGCTCTGACCATTTTGGGAAGTAGCACAAAGAAAGCTCATTTATTTCTAATTTTTAATAATTCCAAACCTCATCAGTAGTTTTGTAATTAGATCCAAACAGACACCTAGTCTTAGAGGTTTACCCTAACAGGCTTTAATCAACACATTTTAAATGATCTCTTGATACGTGGTTGCATCAAAGAAACTCTGGAGGACACAGATTTCCTTAGTTTATAAACATCTCTGGGCTGCAGAATGAAATATGAATTTTCTTTTTCTTTGTTTCTATTTAAAGGGAGAAGGAGCGATCCAGCATTGATATGGGGATGAAATTACCACCCCTCAAGACTGCTGTACCTCACTTCAACATGGGGGGCTTTCCTTTAAGCAAACCCATTCCTAAAATTGCAGTCTAGGAATGCACTCATTTAGTTACATTCCTGTTCCTCATTTCTTGTTTGAAAAACCATAATTTTAAGAGATTCAGAATCTACTGAAATCACTGTATCACCTTCAGGAAAATTTTGTATTTTGTTTATAATAAAGCACATTTTTACACTGGAATTACATTTAATACTACATTTTACATTGCATTTATATTTTGTACGTTTAATATTTGAATTAACATAGTTCTTTTTGCAAACTGTGTACCAAATCGGCGTATTTGATGCCAGCAGATGCCTGCACGGATGTAAATGGATAGTAGAGGTATTTCTTCTTCAATATTGTGTCTCTATTTAGCACTGTAACACCACAAAATGCCTTAATGTGTAGTTATTTCTCTTTTATCTACCTCAGTTGTAAGCACGCACCCCATTTATCTTCTGAGTCAAAGCACCTAAAAGAAATGAGAATACAGAAAAGAAGAAAAATTAATAGGCTGATGTTTTAAGCCCTGCTGAGCAAATGCAAAATTAACAAGTCTTTACTTAGATGTACATATGTAGCAGTTCTCTGTGTAGGTAGTGTATAATAGGGTTTATGCAGTGCTTGCTGCAGTTGTTAGGAAGATCAAGGAAGTTTGTGGCCACAATGTACATTATTAAGAGCAGGATTGTGTTTACTCTGGTAGATACAACGTGACATAATTATGTCTGTTCAATTGGGGGGACTGTGCACACTCAGTGGGACATGCTGTTCTCCCACACAAATCCTTCCAAGCGATTAAAACTTGGACTCAAAACATGGCAAACTTTATGCTTTAATTTCTAGACACTTGGGCATTTTTGTAACTTTCAGAAATTGTTTTTGTAATACAGCAGGAGCCCTCCAACCTTTTCAGCCAAAAGAGATTTAATTACCATTCATTAACAAGTGAAATAACAAAGTCACGGCATGAGGTGCTGAAGTATAGAAAACTTTCAAGCTGTAAAATAAAATGTTTTGAAACCGATTTGAACGTGGAAGTTTTTTTTCCCTGCCTGGGGGATAAAAATACTTGTCCAAAGAGATATGCTGATAAATATTTCACATCCAGAAAAAAAAAAAAAAAAGCCCAAAAAAATCCCTTTGCAAAGATTTTGTTCTTTTCTTTGGTAGAATACATAATTAAATATTAAAGCTACTGTGGGAAACTTTAATGGAAGTGTTTAATACAAAGGAATCAAGTTAAATACGACAGGGATCTACTTTGCTTTTACACTGGGGACCAGAACACTTAGTCATCAGATCTATTGCATTTTTCTTTTGCCCCCAAAATGGCTATTATTGCTTTTTTTATTTTCAAGTGCATTATGCTAAAATTATCATTTTAGGGCAGTCATGCTGTCAGAATAGTGTCTTTTGTGTATCTGACATGTCCTTATAGATAGAATAATTGACAGTAACTGACATGGGCATTTGAGTCTGATGGAATCCCAAGTAGGTTTGACTGAAGCTTTTAGAAGTTGGTATTTGATAAGGTCCCGAGTATCCAGCCTGGAGCTGAAATCTGCTATGCTTACACTGGCAAGTAATTTGTATTGAAATAAATCATCAAAGACTCATTTATTAATTCACATGAACTAGAGGCACAGTTAGACTCCAGGAACACTGTCACTCTGTAGAGAAGCTGGTGTATTACACTCTAAAATGTGCAGTGTGCCCCCTAACTCATCCAGAGATAATCTGAGTCTGTGTACATCTCCCACAGAATCACAGGATTTTGGGTTGGAAAAGAGCTCCAAGATCATCCAGTCCCCCCTTTGGCTGAAAACCAGCATGTCAACTAAAGTTGGGCACTAAGTGCAATGTCCAGAGGTTTCTTGAACAACTCTTGAGCAGATGGTGGCTCCACTACCTCCCTGGGCAGCCTGTTCCAATGCTTAACCATCCTTTCAGTGAAGAAGTTCTTCCTGGTGTCCAACCTGAGCCTCCCATGGCACAGCTTTAGGCCATGTCCTCTTGTCCTGTCACTTCTGACCTGGGAGAAGAGGCCGAGCCCCAGCTTCTGTCAGGTACGACTCCTCTAAGGTAGTTGTAGAATTTAAGGTCAGTCCTGAGATGCCCTTTCTTCAGGCTGAGCCCCCCCAGATCCTTCAGCAACTCATTATACGACTCTCTAGACCCTTCCCCAGCTCCATTACCCTTCTCTGAACACACTCCAGCCCTTCAGTGTCTTTCTTGTGGTGAGGGACCCAGAACTGGGCACAGAACTCAAGGTGTGGCCTCACAGTGTGGCCTCACGTTCTCTCTGTTTGTTATCAGGGTTTAGTTTAGGAGACAAATTGTCTCAGCGGTCAGAGGAAAGGAGGGGAAACCAAGCAGATGGAATTTGTTCCCTACTTTCATATATTTTTATGAGTATAGTCATAAAATGGACACTTTCCTGTCTTTAGCTGTACTTAATAGTAGCTTGTATTGCACAAGTAAGAGGCTTTTCTGTAAATTATTCTTGACCTAAGTTTTTGCAGTCTTTAAAATGGTTGGGATAGTATTTGTCTAAAGACTTGCAAAGGTGGCTAGTCTTCTAGATTAAAGAAAAAAAGTAGGGGCCTGCAAAATAATGTGCTTTTCTCATAGAACATGTTCTTCCAGCCTAAAGAGCTGGGAATTGAATACAGTAAATTTCACCTACAAAGTAAAGAAGCTTTTACTTGTTCATCCACAATTTCAGGCATCGAGATGCGAATGTGTTGGCTACTATCTTCAGTTTTATTGCACTATTTACTTACTATGGAAACTAAATTCACAGGTTAATTCAGAAAAGAAGAAAAAAAAAGAAGACAAGAAAATATAGTCATCAAATTATTGCCAGTAACTTTCAGCATAATCAGGAATAGAATAACTGCAGCCAGCTTAATTTATAGTGCTGGAGAGTGAAAACCATTTCTGAGTTCATATAATAGAACGGATTAAAGCACACCAAATCCCTTCCCCCCTGGTCTATAAAAGTCAGGGAGCTTGAAAAATTGCTCTGGATGTCTGTGAACCCAGCTGATGCTGAGGTGCTTTTAGTGTTCAAGGATTTGGCTTGCGCAGCAGGGAAAGGCAGAGCGCTAATGGGAATATCATTTGTTCAGTCGCTTCTGCATTGTGAGCAGCAGCTCTGGAGTGCTTCTCTCAGTTTTGTTGCAGAAAAATGTTAATTGAATTCCAGACTGTGCAAGATGTAGCAAGTGTATCTTTAACTTCTTATTTCTGTAAAGATATGTGAAAAGATGGAGGTGAAGGGCTATGATCCATGGCACTTAAGTTAGAGGAAACCTTTCTTCACTTTAATTGCTTTGGATTGGAGCTTGCACAGTAAATCTATCCTGGAGCCTTTTTTAGTGAGCAAAGTATTTAATGTTCACTTCCAGAGCTCTTGCAGTACGTTGATAACATTTTAAGAATTTTCACATCAAACTTAAGCTCTGTCTGATCTTGTTTGGCAGGTCTGTGTTCAGTGTACTGCATGAGCAGGACACAAAATAGGCACCTGAAATATACACTGAAATATCAAGTTCAAATGTGGGACCGTGACCCTTCTGGGATCACCTGTGAGCTATGAAAGACAGAGAACAAGAGTCCAGTCCTTAATTTACCCTTGCTTTGTGAATCCAGAGCAGCAGGACCACATGCTACAGACCCAGTAAAATGTTCTGCTGCTGTAAATCTGGGAACAGATTTGAGTCAATAGCGGTGCAAACCAGGACACAGCTCAGACCCTGTTGTGCTGAGATCTACAAACCCCAGGACAGGCTGGGGAGGCAGAGAGAAGGGCTGAGAACTTGGCACACAGACGTTTACCAGCAGCACAGAGCAGAGGCTTTGCTGTGAGGGGAGCAGCAGGTGCTGGGCCCTGGGGCACTGATGGGTCTTGAGGGCCCTGCTCAGCTCCCCCCTGGGCACATTTAACAACCTCAGCCCTGCAGCTGAACTCCCTAACCTTTCTTGTCCTTTAGGGAGCCACTGGCACGTGCTGTGCCCTGACAGGACAACTTCAGTCTGTCTCCTGTGTACTGTCCAAGACCAAGCTGCCCACAGGATGAAGAGGGATGGATTTCATTGCCAGAAAAGGCGTCTGTGGGTGTAGAAAGCTCAGGTGAGCAAGGTGAAAGGTTTTTCTCCCAGAGCCTTCCAACAAAGAACTTCCCCAGCGGCGTCCAGCAGCATGGCCCAGAGCACTGCTGGCAGGTGGGTTGTCAATTATGGTGTGAGCCCACAGTGCCATGTCTCAGGCTGCTGTTTTTTATCTTTGTCTAGTGTGACACTGCTGTGTCCTAAAAAAGTTGCAAGATAGAGCAGAGAAAGCAATCCCCTTGCCTTATGCCTCGTTGCCCATGTGAGGTTTACAGAGGGCAGAGGTAGAAGGGGAGTCAAAAAGAAGTTGGGCAGCAAAAACAGTGCCTGCCATCTCTGAATGTTAATAACTCTTCCTGAATATTTGCCCATCCCAACTATCTACCCAAATTAGAGTCTCTATATCATGTATATTTGTATTTAGGCACTTAAGCAATTGAGTATTATTTTCCTAGCTGGTGGTTTAGCTGTTGTGCCATCTCCTCTAGCAGAGTGTATTTTTAGTGTGTTTAGTGTGTTTCTAAAAGCAGACACTTGATTTGATGCTCCTTCTCTTCCCTACTTGGGAGCTTTGTAAGCAGCCCCACACAGATCAGTAACTTATGCTGTTCAGCATACAGAGAGATGTCAGAATCTCATCCCCTGGGCTTGTTTGAGAGCCCTGTTTTCCAAAGGGGAGCTGAAACTCTCCCTGTAGCATCTGTGGGTGTGAGAGAGCAGGGCAGGATCTGTAGGACATGCTGCAAGTGGCTGAGGTCAAAGCAGCTGCCTCCCTCTCTCAGCCTTACCCTTCAGCTGGCTTCCTCCCTGAAGTAGAACAGCTATGAAGGTTTACTGAAACTTTTAGTCCTTCTGCAGACCTCAGTAGGTTTATGAACCTATAAACCTCATCATAGTTGTATAGAGTCACCTTAGATAAGTTGGAATTTTTGCTATTCTTGGTGGTGGTGTAGTTTTAGTTTTTCTTTTGTTGTTTTTGTTTTGTGGGAATTTTGTTGGGGTTTTTTTGTTTGGTTGGTTTGTTTTTTAATTTGTTTTATTTTTGTGGTAAACTCTTCAAATTACTCAAGACACAGAAAGAAAAAAAAAAGTGTAAAAGTTGTTTTGAAGGATGTTATATTTGCAAGAGAGATCTCAACAGATCTGGGTTTCCTTCCAAGGTGGCCAAGGAACCTCCCTTTCTGGTGGTGGGCACTTTAATATGCCCAGGTGTGAAGTGGGTATAAAAACTACGATTTCAGCCAGTCTAAACTGATTTAAACTTCACAGTGCTTTACAGCAAGAGCCATTTCTCGGGGCTCTTTCTTGGCAGAAGACTAAGCAGTAATTTAAAGCCATTTTAATCTGAAATGAGAATCTCTACATGGGGTTTGAATGTACTTCAAGTGAAGTATGTATTTGCAACTTTTGTTGATCCCTCTTAATTTTCCAAGTGTCCCTGTAGAAACAAAGCATGTTTATATAGGGGCAAAATGCCGTGATAACTTAGACTTACTGAGAGCCATAGGATGATAAAAGCAAAATTACTAAGGGAATGGTATATTTGGCATCAGCCCTGGGATGCAGCTGATTAACCATTCTTTCCTACAAAAAATATGAAGACCCTGATCAATGGGACTTCCTATCTCCCCTCCCTATAAACACCTTGAAATTCTATGCTAAGAATAGAGTGTTTCTGGAGGAAAGATACATGTTTTGTCACAAAAGTAAATTAAAAAAATGTAGAATGCTATGCCCATCTTCTGCCAAAAGCACCATTTTCTAGGATTGCTTTGACATTCCTGTGATCATGCTGAAAGCTGTTCTGTGGCAGCTGAGCTGCAGGAACTGACCACATGTACTTAGCTGTCCCCAACTGCAGAGTAAAATCTGTTTGCTTAAATCATCTTTGCCACTTCAAATGAAAAGGTGCCCATAGCAGCAGTTTAAGTAAACCTGTTTTACTTTGCAGTCAGGGCAGGCTATGAGCAAACATGTGAGGGGTGTTACCCGAATGGTAACAAAACCAAACAAATTTGGGAAAATCCTCACCAGGGTTCAGTTTTGCTCAGTGAAACTGTGCCTCTGCAGCCCCCTTTGATGAAGGATGTCCAGAGCCTTGTGATGTGGCTGAATGACAGGGAAAACTCTGGGAGCTGCCTGGGAAATAAATATTCTTGCTTCTGAGCCCCCAGTTGAGCTACCTCCTCCCGTGCAATTTCTGTGCTATTGTTCAGAGCAGTTATTGTTATTCCCTCTTGACCAGTTAGGAGAACTCATCACTGGAGTTTTATTTTAACTGAGTGTACACAAGTCTTCAGAAATTGCCAAGTCCCTTGCTGATTCAGGTGCTGTAGAGGAAAAAGACAAGCAGACCTGAAATGTCTTGGACCAGAGTTCTTTAACAGCCCTGCATTGATTTATTTGCTCAGTAGTGAGCTATTTGCTAACTCCTGATGCTTGCAGCACTCCTGAATTTGCAGCAGCTTTGCAAGTCAGCTTCTCTTGCCAAAGTTACCTTCAAAATTCCTTAGAGCAACTCTGTTGTGGCTTGGTTTTAGAGTGGATTCTGTTGTCCTTGTTGCAGAAAAGCTGTTTCAATTGGTATGCAGCACAGAAGAGGAGTGATGTGCATTAGCTGGAAGAAGTGAGCAATTAAGTGAACTTTGCTTACAGAGCTCAACAGATTTCTGCCTGGGAACATGAGTGAGAGTTTAGCCTATTCCATTTACATCTAAACAGATGAAATTTCTACTTTGCTTTTAAAATAATGTGGCTTAGTAAATCCAAGTCTTATTTTATTTTGCTTGTTTTCTGAATTTCACCATTGATATTGAATGTTGATGGTGTGCAAACCATTCCGAGGCCAGAGAGACCCTGAAAAACTAGGGAGATGGGCAATCACCAACTGTATGATTTTTAACAAGGCCAACTGCCAGATTCTGTACCTGGGATGGGGTTGTGTGTATAGGTTGGGGAATGAAAATTTGGGCAGCAGCACTGTGGAAAGGGACCTGGGGATCCTGGTCTATGGCAAGTTGAACATGAGTCAGCAGTGCCCTGGCAGCCAAAAGGGCCAGCCCTGTCCTGGGGGCGCATCACGGGAGGGGATTGTCCTGCTCTGCTCTGGGGTGACCTCACCTCCAGGGCTGAGGGCAGGTTTGGGTGACACAATATAGAAAAGACATTAAACCATTAGAAAGCCTGCAAAGAGGGCCACAAGGATGGTGAAGGATCTGGGGGGAAGCTGTGTGAGGAGTGGCTGAGGTCACCTGGACTGTTCACCCTGGAAGAGGCAGAGGGGAGACCTTATAGCACCCCACAGCTTCCTCATGAGGGGAGGAGCAGGGTCAGACACCACTCTCTTCTCTCTCATGACCAGTGACAGGGCTCAAGGAAATGGCATGAAGCTGAGCCAGGGAATGTTTAGAAAAAAGTTCTTTACCCAGAGGGTGTTTAGGCACTGGAACAGGCTCACCAGGGCAGTGGGCACAGCACCAGCCTGACAGGCTTTGGGAAGTGTTTGGACAATGCTCTCAAGGCACGTGGTGTGACTCCTGAGGTGTCCTGTGTAGGGCCAGGAGCTGGAGTCGATGATCCTGATGGGTCCCTTCCAACTCAGTGAATTCTATGATTCCATGAACAGTTGTCCCATGGTCAGTAACTCAGGATAAGCAGCCTGATACTCTGGATAAATACCCTGAGTGTCATCCTCAGCAATGAGCTGTTTCTGTCTTACAAGACTGTGGGAGCTCTGGTGGTGCTGGTGTTTGTGGTGGGTTTTGCTGTTGGTAGACCCCATGGTTGATCCTGCTGTGGGAAGGTGTGAAGGGAGAATGAATGGCTTCTGCAGCTCTCACCCAGCTCTCATGGTGTGGATAGGTGTCAGAAGAGTGGGATTCATAACCCTGGGAATTCATAACCCTTATCCTTTTGGTGGTTAACTTGAAATTTTGTGTAATGTGAGGCAGATGCCCATCTTCACAGAGCACCAAAGGCCCCAGTGCCTAGCTCTGGTGGGGTCTGCAAGGGTTGCATGGAGTAAGGGATGAGCTCTGTCCTCCTTCCCCAGATGTGGCACCTTTCCCTGCAGCTCCAGCCAGCAGCAGAGCTGGAATGAGGGTGCTCATGTCCAGGGCTGTGTGCTCTGCTCCTGCACAGGAACAGATGCCTGCAGTTTCCAGAGCTGTCAGTCATGCACCCTTCATAGGCACTAAAATTCAAATCAGCTGATATCAAGGGGAATTGCACGCCAGCATCACTTGTCTGATCAAGAGCATCACCTTGTACTCTTGAGGGATGTATCTTGTAATTTACTTCAGGCTGAGGGATAACTGATTTTTTTTCTTCCCTATCTTCTTTAGTGCAAGCTGGCAGCCAACTCCAGAGCCCTCTGCCCCCTCCCCTGCCTCTCCCCTGCCTGTTCCCTTTGCTGGCAGTCTGCAGATTTCTGCTGGGCTTTGATCAAGTTTTGCAGCTGGGACCTTTCTTTCTTCACTTTGTTTTACTCCATGTGCTGCCAGTTCTGCTTTCCCCAGCACCATTCTGTGTTCCTGGGCTGCTCCTGCTTTGCCCCTGGCTGCCTCTAGTCCCTGAGCTGGTGCATCCAAACAGCCCGGGGTCTGCCTGGGGGAAGAGAGACAGTGTTCACTGCTGTACCCCAGACTGGCCTCTGCCTTTATCCAGGCATCTGCCCTGCCTGGGTTGGAGAAGAATTTTAGAGAAGAAGCAAAGCAGGATGCAGTGACCATCTTTGGTGCTCTGTGAGCACCACGGGAAACACAGGTCACTGAGATTTTTATCTTTTTTTTTTTATTTTTTTTTTTTCTGGAGTTGAGGATGGGAACTTGAGACTTTTTGTGTCATATATTTGGCTAAAATTCACCTGAGCACAGCACAAAGGAGCATTGGGTTCTGTGATACAATCCTGCCTCCTGATATCAGATAAAACAGCTTTCTCCTGCTCTGGTGACACTGTAACCTGCCCAATTCCCTCCTGTCACCTCTGTCCCCAGCCTGGCGCCAGCATGGACAAATTCCCCCAGGCGAACCAGGCAGGGCTGCTGGCCCACTTTGCAGAGTGCCCCTTCCTGCCCTCCTCCCCTGATCCCTAGGACAGGCCAGATTTGCTGAGAAGCCAGTGGAGTTTACTTAAACCTATCATGAAGTGGAGTGTGGGGAAAGTCTTCCCTTAGGGCTGGGATAGTGCAGGGCAGCTTTGGGAAACCACCTTTGGCAGATGCCTGATGGGACAGCCAGCAGTCAGCAGGGGGGAAAATCAACGTTTTGATGGCTTTTATTTGAGTCTTGGGAAAACAGAAATTGCTGAACAATGCTTCCATGAGGAAATGCCCACATTCAAAGCACAGTCCATACAGTGATGTGCTGCAGGCAGAATGTTGTTCAGGGAACAAGTGAGGGTTGGGAGCAGAGATCCTCAGGATGAGAGGCTGATGTGTTGTCTCCAGCTTGACTGTGCAGTACCTTCATCCCTCTCCTCTCTGAACACCTGCAAGGAAGAGAAAGGCTACAAGGCTTTCACACCATGGCACACATCTTCCTTGTTTTTGAGTTGACCTCAGGCTGAGGGAGAAAGGAATTTGGAATAAAGGTGTTGTGTTAATTGCCTGCTGGGAGAAAGGCTCTTGCCTAGGATCAGGCATGGTGAGGTCTGTAACAGAATTTCACCTTTCTCTAGCATGTTCCAGATGAAGACTACAAGGAGAGGGGCCAACACCAACCACATCAAAACAACCCTGCTCAGACACTGTATCACACCTTGGACAGGCAGCTGGAGGCATAAGGTATTTCTTCCCTATGGCAGAGTCCCTCAGAGAAGTGTTTCAGGTGTGCAATATCCAATCATCTTCCCAATTATCTCCCATCTTCTGGCCCAGCAGTGATGAGAACAGGGCCCCCAGTCCTGATGCACAGACAGGGCAGTGGATGAAGCTGAGGAGGGCAGCTGGGAGATGCTTTGCAGGCAGAACCTGAGCTAGGTCCCCCATACCAAGCATCCTGGCTCCAGGCATTTTTTCTCTTTGATTTGGCATGAAAAGAACCCAGTTTCAATGCTGAGCCTTGAGCAATCCCTTGCTGGATTAGAATATTACAAGCATAGCTGCAAATCTACCAAGTTTTTCAAGTCTCTGCTTTCCCTCTGGAATCAGCCCAGCAAAAGCCACATCTAGGTGAGATGCTTCATCCCTTTTCTGAATTTTATTAATCTAATATCCTTGTCGAATACTTGCAGGCAGCTGCAGCTCAAATCATCCCGAGCTTTTCTTGTGATTGCTTTGCCTGATATCATGGTGAGCATTCATATCAACTGAGTGCATGATAGATGGTTAGATTTATGCTTTATGTTGTGATCTGGGGGTATAAATGTATTTAAGTGACTTATTCAACTTAAAACCCAGCACTGTTTGCTGCTCTCTCATCAGCATTACAGGCAGAGAGAGATAAAATAGCAGTGGTAATTGTGGCAATGGAGTGTCACTGACAAACAATATGAGCACAAACCCCATTTTTAGAGGCAGATGGAGTACAACTCTGTAATTTCTCTAGAATTATTTTTAGAGTGGGACAGACTGAAAGCCCCTTGGGGAGAAGGGCATCATGGAAGGGGAGAAAGGCTGGGGCCATAAGAAAACATCAGGACTTTGATAAGTTTTACTTTGCAGTCAGAGCAGGCTTATTAAAAAAAAATAAAAAGGAAAGAGAGAGAAGAAACCAAAAAGCAAAAGATCTGACAATCCTAGAAACATGAGCCATTTTCCAGGGAAACTCTCCCAGAACTAGAGCAGAATTTAGTGGGTGTGGTGGCGATTAATGGAGCTGTCTGGATCACGGGACTATAACCACAGCTCAGGCTGTGCATCAATCACTGTGCTGCATTTATGGCCCTTTTATGCCATCCCCCTCCTTTAAACCTAATTTAGGACTGTGCAGATCAGTTGCCAAAGCCCCTTTGGCCCCTGGGCTTTCCTGCTTTGCTTGCAGAGTTTAGGGGTGGCAGAAGCTCCTCTCCTCTGCAAGGACTTGTTTCCAGGCTGGTGTGGCTGCCAGAGGGCTCTGGGCTGGCTGCCTTATGACTGCTTTTAGCAACTCTGCTGCTCCTTCCCTTATAGCTGGTGCTTCCTCAAGGGCCAAGTGAGCTCTGCTAACTGGGAATGTTGGGGAAGGGTGTCCCTTGCTGCAATGGGTGTGAAGCTGCCCTGCTCCTGTGTGATGGGACGATCTCTGGGGTGAGTGGGTGCATGTTGGTCATGTCTTGCTCCACAGAAGCCCTAAAAACACAACTCATGGGTTTGTGCTGACCCAGGGCCAAACCTCTGTACTGAACTATTTCTTTGTGAGTTTAGGATGTTGTGCTCCAAGCCATGCCTGTTTCCTTGGATGGTGAGCACCATGTGGGAGAAGTTTCTAGGATTTGGTGGGGAGTTTTTCCAAAGGCACAGTGTATTTCCAGGTGCTGAGAGGTGGAGGGAATGCATGGAGCCAGGCTGTGCAGAAGGAACAACCCCCACTCCAAATAGTGTCAGCTGGGGAAATTAAAATAAGGAACGAGAAGGAAAGGTGCAGTGAGTCTTTCTGGTACAGAGACTGAGCACAAGGGAGCAAATATTGTTGCACTGTGATATGTGGTAGCTTTTGACAACTGGATGACATTTTGGCTTGCTTGGTGAGGAGGGGATAGAGAGAGACTAATGAGGAACTGGAATAATTTGGGATGCAAAGCTAAGGACTCCTGGGAGACACAAGAGGAGCATATGCATAATCTTAACATCTTTCTTTGTCCCAGATCCCCAGGTCTCCTTTCTTGGAACTTCACAAACTCTTCCTCTGAATGCTGCTGTAACAACACTCTCCTCTCCCCTCCCCTCTTCATGCTTCTACAGTGCAGCAGCTTTGGGTTTTTGTAAGGGACTCTGCTCCTCTGCTTCCTTACTACTTGTCCAGGTGTGCTGGAGAGGGGGCAGGACTGTGCCTGTGACACAGCCCAGGGCCTGTTGCTCATCCATCCCTGTGTGTGTGAGCTGTGTGGAGCCAGGCTCAGCTGTGCCTTGGTCTGTGGGGTCTGCTGGGGTGCTCTTGGCAACTCCTGCTCCTTTCTGGAGCCACTCATGGTGGTGCTGGAAGGGTTCTGCCTGTGGTGGATGCCCTGGTCACCATTACACCAGGTCCTGAGCAGCTCAGCTGGAACCATGAGGGCTGACCTTTGCTTGCTGGAGGCTGTTGCCTTTGCTGGGTGGGCACCTGGTGCAGTTTGATTGCTCCTGATCTATCCCTGAGCTTATGTAAAGCTTCACTTGGTAAAGCCACCCTTGGGTAGGGAGATCTATGCCTGTACCTGTGCAATAGCTGAGTTTGATGGCAGAGTTGGCAGCAGGATGTTATAGGGACAGGTGGTGGCAGGTGGAGCACTGGAATGCCTCACATGTCTTGGGCTGATGCCTGCAAGCACAGAGCCTGCAGCCCTGCTCAGGTACTGCCAGAGTCTTCCCAACACTGCTTAGCCCACTCTGCTTTTCTTGTCAGAGCTTTTGTGGGACTTTTATTAAAGATTTGGTGCAAGATGCCTGACAAATTGGTGAAGAGTGTTTCCAGTACAAAACCATGTTCCTTATTTATAGTGCAGTGTGAGAGTTTAATGATTTTATGGCACATGGGAAAATTAAGCTGGGATCTTTGCTTGGGGAGAAGAAGGAGGAATGAGGTGCACAGCAGGTTTAGTGCAGTGTGCAGCATTGGAGCATCTTTCTTTTCTGCAAAGTCTTACGCCAAGTATGAGGTACTGGCCAAATGTTCAGCTAAGGGCAGCCTGACTTGCAAGGACCTCACAAAATCTCAAAGATTTAAAATGATGCTCAGAGAGCATGTGCTATGGAGAGTGAACAAAGGGCAATGACTGAGCCACCAGGACAGACTTTCCCTGGGCTCAAGCAAGTCTGAAGTGCCCAGAGGAGCTCTAAAGGCTCTGCTCTTAGAGTTGGATGGAAGAGGATCATTGCCCCTCTCTGTGAGAGCACCAGGTGCTGGTGAGGGCTCTGGCTTACAGGATTTCTGTGGACAGCACCTCCATCCCACATGGCTCTTTGCTGAGTTGTCCTTGTTCCTCAATGCCAGGAGGCCTCTCTGCTCCTGTAAAGGAACTGTGTCGGTGATGAGACTTTGAGTACTGGAGCATCCTCCTGGATCTGCTCTGTCATTTTGGGGCAGATTTGCTGCTTTGGAGGCCTCTGCAGGTAGGTTTGAGTTTGCCTTTTTTGCACCTCTTGTCTTTATTACTGTTACACAAATGCTGTGATCCTCTCCCATAGTGTCCTCTCTCCATCCTTCATTGAAAGTGGCACTACATGTAGCCAGATATTTTGGTATGGGAAAAAAGAGGAGTTGATTCTTGAAGTGAACAACATCACTTTTTTGTCATTAAAGAAAGGACATCGGTGTGTCCTAAATTCTCTCACATGAGAGCTGCTATGCTGGGGCAGGCTCTTCCCTAGTTCCAGAGTGCATATTTCCCTGATTCTTGCCTGAAGATCAGTGATGACAACAGGAGACTTCAAGGCACCCAGGACCACATTACTCTTGGGTGAGAAATGACTGCACCATGGTGCTGCTGACAGGATTTCTCCTCCCTGACTGCTCGGACAGGGGCACAATATGCATTTACTCTGAATGTCAATTTTCTTAATTTAACGAAAAGCGTGTTAAGAATGCAAGGAAAACAGCACAGCTATGCCAACATGCTGCTCCTCAGCACTGCTGTGTGTTTAGGATGGGAAAGCTCTGATTTACAGAGCTGAAGATATCTTTTCCCATCTTCTTCCTAATTTTTATTTTATTTTGTTGCATTTTTGCAATTATCCCCTCCATGGCTATTATTTTTCTTTAATATCTAAATCATTTTTAAAGGCAAAGTTATCACTGTTTTGGAACTATGAGTAGGTTTCATTTTTATTATTTTTTTAATACAGCAGTCATAAGCAATTTTAAAGCACTGCTTTACTGTATAAAATGATCTTCCCTTATGGTTTGATGTTGATGCTGCAGTCTGATTTATTGAGGAGGACTGTAGCAAATGACATAAATACTTAGAAGATAATTGTGTTAGTGATGGACCTATGCACAGCACATATTTAAAAGGCAGAATGTCTCACATTGTTTGCTGCCAAGATTCCCTGGAGGATACAGGGTACAGGGGCAACTACATCAGCCTGAAGGGCTTGTGATCTTCTAGCCTGGATTTGGGTGCTTGACCCAAGCTCAGCCTGGCACCAGTTTTAAAGCAGATGGCAAAAGTATTTGGATCCTGTCTGCTGAGACAGATCCCAGTGGTCTGTGTGGGTGGCTGTAAGGGTGGCTCAGGCCCAGATGTGGAGGGTTTAGTGAAAGAGAGAGGAAGGGCAGAGCTGTGGGAGCATGGAGGAGCAGCAATAGAATGCCAGGGCCTGTGGCAGGAGCCAGGGCTGCAGGACCAACTCTGCATGTACAGAGGGACCCTGGGCTTGGTCCCCACCTCCTCCTCTTGCCTTCTGCTGCCTCCCATGCAGACACCACCCCAACAAATGTTTCATTGGGCTGAGCTGCTGCATCATCATTAACATCTTATTTGTGGGGAGATAAATGTGGCTGGCGGGAGTTATCTTCTGTGCTAAAAGTAAACATAGATTTTTAGCCAATAATGTAATTGTTGTACTTTGATGCAGTGTAAGTTGTTGTGGAAGCCCTGCTGTCAGTGGCTGCATGCACCCCTCTGCTCCCACTGTAAGGGTAGGGAGGCTGGTTTTATTTCTTCCTTTTGGAGCAGGACTCACACCCTTGTTTTCTGGTTCTTTTATCCCTAATATTTACCAAAATGTATTGTGTGAAAGCTGCAGGTTTGAGGGTTAGAGAGAAAACGAGATGGTGTGAGGTGGGGGAGGAGAGGGCAGGGGCCAAGAGAGCAGGGAGGAGCAGCAGGGAAGGAGATGTGATGAAGAGGTATTTAAGCAGTAGGAAGGTGGCGTTGTGCCTTTATAGTGTAACTGGAGAGACTGTAGTGTGACTGCAGAGTACTGCTGTAAGGGGCTGAACTTCACTGGCCCTTGCAAGGAAGGGTTGTCTCAGCCCTGTGCTTGGGGGCTGGCTGTGCACCAGCTCTTAAGGATTTCCTTGTGTCAGGTGCCCCTAGCCAGGGGTGGACTTGGAGATCCATCCCTACTGAAGCTGGTTTTGGGAGGTTTCTGGAAGCCTCTGTAAAGTGGAAACTTATTTTATTATTTTTTTTTTTCCTAGTGGTCGATGAAATGCAGACTGGTGGTGGACGTGATGGTGATGTGTCTGTTTGAAGTCTGCATTGAACCTCTTTGGTCTGGAAATCAAAAGTGCAAGCTCCTCTCTGGCCTGCTCTCCCCTTCCAAGCTCAATAGCTCAGAGTGGGGCAAACTGCACTGAGGTGAATCAGAAGAGTTTGAGTGATTGCACTCAGCTTAGCATCTCCAGTCTCAGATTCCTGCTGTTCTCCCCAGTGCAGGGAAGGAGCTGACCTCTTCCAAGAGCTACAGTCCTACAGCTTTGCTGGCTCTCCCCTCTCATAATCAAGAGAAACATCCAGGCACTGCACTGAATATCCTTGGAGCTTTGTCTGTCTCAGTCCTGTCTCCATCAGTTTCTCTGGTATGATGGATTTAGCAGACTTAACTTCCTCTGCCCCAACCCTGTGCATCCCTTGAATGGAATGTCTGTGCAAGGAACTGGACATGCTGCTGACATAACTCTGGGCAAAAAATGTTTTATAGATGAAGGTCACATTAAAAAAAAAAAAAAAAAAAAAAAAAAAAGTTGTTGAGGGCTTCTCCATTGGAAACAGTGAACTCACACAGGGCAGTAATGGACACTTTTATTGTCTTTGTAGAGGATTTTTGTTGTAATTTTTCAGACTCCTACACCATGATGAGAGGCAGGTATGTTCTATGTTCTGATTAAAACAGAAGGATGAATTCTTGGCTGTCTCCCTGTGAGGTACTTCAGGTTCAGTACAAACTGTCTAAGTAATGGGATACCTCACGCAGCTGCTTCATTTTCCTGACTCCCAATGAGTTGAGACAGCAAATACCTCACCAGCCGTGGAGGCTGTGGCAGTCTCATGCAACATATCTAAGGATGATTAATCCTGAGAAATAGCTTGGCCATTTATCTAGCTCAGGTTCCAGTTGCTGTATTGGGTTGTCTGGGCTGTGCAAAATGTGGAGCAAAGGAACTGCAGGTAGGGCAGGATGCTGGTGCTGGTGTCAGCTCCTCTCTGCAGCTTGCACAGTGTGAACTCCAGGGCAGAATGGTGCTGGCAAAAGAGCAGGGAATGAGGGTGTTGTAGTGCAAGGGGTAGACATCCTGCCCAGTGTCCTGCCCGAGTCAGAAAATGTCCAGGAGCTGGGGCAAATGGGGGGGAGCAGATTGTACCACCCACGAGGGAGCTCTTCTCCATCCACCCTCTAACAAACAGTGCCAAGGTGTGTCACCACATCTCTATTCAGCTCTTCCAAATGTCTGATTCAGCTCAAGGGGATTATTTAGCCCCTAGCAGACTGAAGTAAAACCTGCAGTGCTCTGTTCTGTTCTCTTGTTCTCCTTCTCCTGATTTGGTGCAGCTGGGCTGTCCTTTCTCATGTCCTGCCCTGCATCATGTCCACTTGGGAGCATGATTTGGATAGAGGTGATGGACACCTTCTAAACAAAGCACCCTGAGCCCAGGAAGATCATGAGCTTTATGCTGAGGCTGTGGTGCACAGGCTGGATGAACTGGTCACTGCAGCAGAGGCAGGATCCTTCTTTGCCCATGGTAAAAAGGTTTCTACACAGGAGGTGCTCAGTCCCTTGCTGTGGCTCCTGTGGAGATGGCATATCCTGGAGAATGGCTCATGGAAGGAGCACCCTGAAACCCAGGGCTGCAGCAGGAGTGAGACACACTCAGGCATAATTTGTGCTGTCCCCAGGTGCTCCAGGCTTTCCCCCCTCTGTTTACACCGTGCACAAGCAGAGGGGACGGATGCCATGGCAGATCTGCCTTTCTGCAGACTCAGGGCAGGTGCTGATCCCGCTGCTCCAGCAGAGTCAGCCCCTGTGGCGCTCCTTTTGGTGTTAAAGATGATCAGGGCTCATCACGGGGAGCCTGAGTGCCGCGATCATGGCAGGGAGGGATGGCTGAGGACGGGCTGCGTGCTGGGAAAGGAAAGAGCTGCCTCCTGTGCAGCAGCTGCTCTTCCCTTGGCTGCCTGGGTCAGAGGCTGCTCCCCGCTGCCATGTCATGCCGGGGACGTGCTCTCAGCTCCTCGCACTGTGCTCAGCCCCAAATGCACGGAGGACTGCGACCTTCTGTGCCCTGCTGGGAGGAGAGCAGCTCCGGGGGGTCCCATCTTCTCCTGGCTTTATTCTCTCATGTGCCTGGGAGGGGAGCTGTTGGCAGGTTAAGACTGAGATGCTAAAGCAAAAGACTTCTCCAGGACCTTTCCCTACACTTTGATTTGCTCCACTGAAAAGTCTGTCTGGGTAGACTACTCAGGCTCCTGTTTTGATCTATTGTGCCAATTCCTCTGCTGATAATGGCTGTTTCTGTGATTATGGGTACAGAGAGAAAGCAGAACCACTCCTCTGCTTCCTTCTGCCAACAAACTGAAAGCAGCAAAATGCCTCCCTCTAATTGCTGGAGATTAGTTTATTCTGGGTACTTGTGGGAGGCTTGTAGGCTTCTCAAGAGCCCCATAAATGTTTGTGTGCCCTTAGAGACCAGGAAAGTTTAAAGGGGAATAAGATCCAGGGAAAACAAGGCATGAAACAGAGCAACCTCAGAGGGGAAAATTGTGGAGAGGAGGCTCTGCCACTGGCTGTGTGCTGGAGTATGAAGATGGACAAAGCTACATTCTCCACTGACAGACACTGTTGCTCCATCACTGCCTTTGCTGGAAGATGCCACAGAAATCATTTGGGTGTCGACAGGAACTAACTGTGCTCTTTTTCTCACCAGTCTACCTAATCTTCTCCACTGATGTTTCTGCAGTCTTCCCCCTTCCCTTTTAAAAATAAAGCCATTGTTTTTCCTTTTGGGGAGCTGCCACTAAAGAAAGCAGTGTTGGAGGCATATAAAGTTTTCTCAGTCACTTTCTAACTTAAAAATACTGACAGCCTTTATGAATGGAAAAGAAAATTCAAAGAAACTTTGAATGCTATCACAGCTGGTTGGGAGTTTTCTAACTAAATGCATTTTGGCAGATTGTGTCAGCTTGTTGAAACTGAAAGTCCTCAATTGCTTATTTTAAAAAAAACTTGCAACAGTGAGGTGCTCTCAGCTCCATGAAAGAATTTCTGGCTAAAACTGGGGGAAAGGAGTAGGAGCAGCTAATGCCTTGGTGCTGGAGTGTTTGCTTCTGATGGGGGACATCCTGGCCAGACCAAGCTTTGTGACACAGGGTGCCTTGAGGAACTGGCTTGGTGGTGGGAAGGAAATGTCCCCTTCAGCTGTCACTGAGCCTCAGTGCTGTCTCATGGCTTGTCTCTTCCCTACAGTGCCTGCAGTGTTGTGCTGTGATGTAATGCTGCACTGACATACACAAGTTCCTGGAGTCCCCATGGGTCTTGTGGGGGCAGCAATCTCTGGGTCATGTGGAGCTATTTCACAACATGCCAGATTTATGGAAGAAAGTTTTTTTTTTATTTCTATTTTTTTTTAATGGCCAAACTACTTTCCCTCATGAAAGAGGAATGAAAAGGAGGCAGGGGGCAGATACAGAGAGAATGCACCAGAAAGGCTGTACTTTCATTTGGGGTTTAAAGCAGATTTCTGTGCATTTCAGGCTATAAGCCCTGGTAAGTGCAGCTCTAGGCAGTCTGGAGCTCTGTGACAAGCACTAATTTTGAGAGATTGTTCCTTGCTGATGGACAATTACACACCAATCACAGCAGGAATCTGAGCATGGCTAATGTAAATGGCCTGGAATTTTGCTATTTGGGAAGTAATGCTTTTTGATTTGTTAATGTTATATAGCTTTTACCCAGTACAATAAAAGTTCAAATGTTCTCCACAGGTTTCGTTTTTTCTCAGATTTACCCAGTAAAGGCAGGAATGAAATCCATAGGCACCGATGTTGTTTACAGTTACAGCAAATTGCCATTTTACTGCAGGTAACAGCTCCTGTGCTTGCCACCAGTAGGACTTGGAAGAAGATAGGCTCTTATGTGGGGCTTGTTCCTGATGGCTCTTGAATTGTTAAATCCCTGTGCTACTGAGTCCCACAAACCAACAGGACCTGCTGATGGCTCACAGCCCAAGGGACCTGCATGCCAAACAGGAAAATTTTTGTTCACAAACATCTTTGTGAACATGGTGTCCTTGGGGCTGTGAATGTATAATCATCATAGATGGAAGCTGTATGCTAGAGGGTAGAAAGAGAAAATAATATGTCTGAGACACATTTTTTTTTTCCTGTTAATGTACTGTAGCAATGAGAGGTTTTGGACAAAGGTCGAACTGAGCTGTTTGGTGTCTGTCTGTCAGAGTTGAGAGCAGTTTTGACATTCAGATGTTGCTCTGAGTGTGCATAGTACCACTTCTCCCTCAGCAGCGCTGCCCAAAGGTCAGCTCCATCTGCCACAAGTGCAAAACCTCATACAGTTTATGATGCCATGGCTCACTGCTGTGAATTCCACTAAAAAGATCTCATTGATATTTGGGAGGTATTTAACTTGGAAATCTGCCTGGAAATTGGCCCCTCTTCTCTCCCTCTCTCAGGGATTTTGTGTTTGGATCAAATATCTGAAAGTTTGGTTGGAGTGCTCCAGAGTCTGCTCAAGGTAATGGTGACACTCAGAGATGTCTCCCTGCAGAATTGTGTCTCAGACACCTCTGATGACAAATGCAGGAGAAATGCTGAAGGTGCCTGGGGGTGGCTGTTGTTGCATTGTCAACATGCTGCTTTGTTCCTGATGTGTCCCAGTAATGGATGAACTGGGATCCTGCATCACCACGCATGACAAAGTGGGCTGGTCAGTAAATCCTTGGATAGTATGAAGCCTCTGACTTCAAGGGAATTTCACTTCCTCGTGCCAAATAATCCACTCATGAGCATCCAAATGCATCTGAGAGCAGCTTGTTGGTAGCACCTAGATACTACAGTAATTGGTGAGCTATAAATACCAAAGGCAGACATAATATTAAACAGGCTGTGTCATCAATTAGCTAATGACAGAAGCATAGAAACATTGGATAAAAATAACCTGTAACAGCACAATACTTTCTTCTCACCCCCCTCCTACTCTCCCTCATGCAGAAATGAGCAGCTCTGGGACACCTCATTTTTTACTATTAATAATTTAGGAGCTGTAACGTTCTGCAACGAGCAGTGCCTGATCTGCAAAACATTCACTTTTTCAGATTGCTTTACACTTCCAATCATTTACATGAAGTAAATCTGGTAAAAACAATGGAATTTGATGCATGGGATTGTTTCAGGTCATGTGGTGGAGCCTGTGGTACAGCTTCTAAATGGAATTTGTTTAGTTCAGTGGCATTTTTGTGATGGCAACAGCTGCCTATTGTTTGTCAGTGTGACACAACAAAGAGCACACACAGACCCAAAGCATGGAGGGGGACCCCAAAAACTCAGTTTCTGGGCTCGGATTTGCAGCTGTCAATCAGTCCCCACCAATGCATCTCAGATCAATAAAACCTGGACTTACCCTGATGGAGTCAATGTAGTGTCAGAATCTGTCTTGTGCTTCCATTGCACAGCAGAGCCCTGATCCTACCTGATGCTACAAGTTGGTAAATGCTCTCATAGATGGGGAATTCTAGCTCCCTGTGGAGCACTGGCAGTAGCTCCTGTGTTTCTCCTTGTTCTCCCCTGGGCAGAGGACAAGCCTGTGTTCCCCACATCACCCTTGAGCAGCCTCGTGGCATTTTCTTGGCCCATAGAAATGCAGAGGGATTGAGAGGACTGACCTGCCCATCCCTAAGGAGCAAAGCCCCTTTCCCTCTGGATGTGTCTGTTGTAGATGAGCTCAAGCTTTGTGAGGCAGGGATATCTGCAGCCACAATTGCATGGCTCTGGTAAGGGCAGAGAGCAGATTTCTCACCTCTTTTTTCAAAAGTGCAGAGCTTAAAAAGTTGTGGAGGAGGATGCAAACAAGGTGGGGTGCAGATGGACTGGCCCACAGTGTGAGCATGTAGACCCTGTCCTTGAAGTTTGTCAGCCCAAGAGAACCCCTCAGCAAATTTCCAGGAAATAAAACAGAAACACAGAGAGTTCTCCTGAGTCCCTGTCCCAGCTATTAACACCCTTATCAAGCTTTTTCTTTCTGGCAAGGAGATGTTCTGGATGTGTGAGGCTGTTCTGAGAATTGGAGTCTGGGAACCTTTTCCTCCCTTCTAAGTTTGTCTCCATGACTTAATAATTGCTCCAGATCCTTTTTATAAAGCCTCAAGACAAGTGATCCATGACTTTGTATGGATTTTTAGGTGGGTGCAGGGCTGACTGGAAGGCTCTGGGGTCACTCCCTGCCTCTGGAAGCCTCAGTGCTGCTCCGTGTCTGGGTCATGCTGAGCTTGCCCTTGAGCTTCCGATGGGCTCAGCCTGGTCCCAAAGGAACACAGGTGTCTTTTGGGGCCGAATTTTGGCTATGTTTTATCTGGGATGGTGTGTAGCATAAGCAAAACTGGTTCCTGTTACTCTCTCCTCTGTCCCAGCTATTTTTGTTCTGTTTGCTTGATAGGGCTTGCAGTGACAGTTTAAGACTTGGGCTGTGGATTAAGCCCTGAAGCAGACCTTGTGAGACTTTGGGGATGAGGATTCACAGAGGAAAAGTTTTTTTCTTTCCAGTTCCTTTTGTAGTCAGAGAGCAGCCATCTCCTCTGCAGGGTGATTCAGAAAGGCTAAATTAAGCTCTTTCTGTGAATCAGCCTCCAGGGCAGCTCACTCTGCAGTTCCCATCTCAACAACAGCCCCAAGCACAAGCCAGGGCCCGGAGCCTGCAGAATTCCTGTGTGGAGCAGGGGCTGTGGTGCTCCAGCTCCATGGAGCTGGGCCAGTGCCAGTGTTAGTGCCACAAGCTGGGGATTTGGAAAGTCTGGGATTCCCCAGAAGACCTGTGATCTGGGGGACAATCCTGCTTCATACCGGGGAATCAAGTCAGGAGACCCCTGCATAGACAACTGCTTTGTCTGCACATCTGCGCACCCCTGAGTTGAGTGACTCAAGAGCCAAAGATGGCAAGGAGGAGAAATGCTGACACTGAGCTTGAGCAGAGAAGAGAAACAGCCATGATGCAGCTCTTGTCCACTGAAATTTCCTGCTGTTTTTTAACAAAGTCAAATCCAGCTTGTTTCTATCTAAAAAAAGTTTGCATTGTAAATGTTGAAATTCAAACATTTTGACTTTTACAACTTTTTCGGGTTCATTTCCCGTCTTTTTTATCATGTCATTTTCTCTCTTGCAGGTTGTGGCGATTAGGATAGGGTTTAATGAGGGTATCTTGAAATACCTCAGTGTTTGAAAATGGAAAGAAAATCCGTTTATTATTCTTTACTTACTTCTTTGGGAACTTCTGTCAACCTTTAGAAAAAAAAACCCCAAACAGCCAACTCAAAACAGCTGTCAAATATTGCACACTAAATGCTCTATTTCTCATTTGCCCCTGGCTAAAACACCTACCTGTGTGCAAGAAGCAACACCCTTGTCTCATTGTGAGCAGCTCGGGCCTCACTTGATGGGCAGCTGTAAAAGCTTTTAAAGAAAGGCTCTGGCTACCTTGTGATGTTGGAATACCCAGACTTGCAGCAAATCAACCCAGGACAGGGGAAACACTGGTGGATAGGTGTGAGAAAAGAGCAGTGGTGGGCACAGACAGTGAGGGTGGAGAAAAGAGCAGTGGTGGGCACAGACAGTGAGGGTGGAGGGTGGAGCTGGCCTGGAGGGGGGCTGGGAAGGGAGGGAGGGTGCGAGGTCCTGCCAGGACGAGCTGCTCAGAGCAGTGAGAGCTGCAGCCTGTTCCCAGGAGAGAACTCCTCTCACTGCTCCTTCTTCCCACTTCTGGCTTTTGTGAAGCTCTAGAAATTGCAAGCGGGGGTGATTTAGCATGTCACTGCTGAACACGGGAGGCTTTGTGGTAATTAGCTTACTGCTAATTAGGAATATCTTTGGGTATTTCTTTGCAGGAAAGCACTGATCCATTTATAACAAGTCATCACTTATGAAGCAATTATCTGAAAAATGTTTCCCCCTTTCTATATAAAGAATTATCTTCCTTTTTTTCTTTAATTTTTTATATCAAAACATGTTGAATATGCCTGTCAAGGATGATAGGTAATGATTCGTAATTTAAATGTTGTCAACATATCTTGTGAAATGTCTCAATAAGTAATTTTATTAATTAAAAAAACCTCCATCAAAATCCCCAAACCAAAAAAACTCCTTAACATAAAAGCAAGCATGACTAACTTCTCAGAGCAGAAAAGGGACATTTTATTTTTCTAAAACTGTGAGAAACTTTTGAAATTCGAAGACCTCTGTGTGCACACATTTCCATGTAAAATGCCACAACACCTGTGGTGTTTTGCCTTGTGTTTTTTTGCTGTTGATTTCCATGGCTGTTTGCATGTACAGGTGATGCAGGTGACACTGGTTTCTTCCCTGCTTGTGTATGAGGAATTGCTCTGGAGTAAAATCTGTGACTTTTAGGTGTCCAGCTTGTTTCATGCTATGAGTGTTGTGCTGTTAAACTGCAGATGTTTTATATGTAGCCAAAAGATAGAAATCGAGCTGGTCTCAAAGCTCTTTCACATACAGTGAGTAAAAATTACTGAAGGTGAACTCTTACAGTGAAGCAAAAAGCAATGGCTGAACCAGAACATATTTTAAGCAACAGACTCATGGTAGTGCAGAAAACTGTTCTGAGATGTGTGAGCAGTGCCTGAGTCTTATTTATTCCCAGATATTTTAGTTATAATACTGATGTCACAGAGGTCTCTACTGTGCAAGGCAGTGTGGAGGTGCAGGTACTGCTGCCCCCTTTCATTGTGTGCTTCTCCAACCTGACTGCTTGTTCCTGTTCCAGCAGATTCCTCTTCATCCTTTTGCTTGTGGGTTGCAGAGCACAACTCCCATCCTCTCCAGGCTATGTGAGCAGGGTGGAACGGGGTTTGCTGGGCTCACAGGGGTGTCCCATGTGCTTCCAGCTCTGCCCTGCAAACTGCTCATCGTGACTTGAAGGGAGGAAGCTAAATGCCATCCTGTTTTCCAAACCTTTATAGCAGTGATGATCGCAAGTTTGGCTGAATAAATTAAAAGACGTAAAAGCTCAAAGGGGAGGAAATGTTGTTTGTGTTTATTTTGAAAAATACATACCACTTTTTACAATATTTTCATGTCTCATTAAGTTCTCTTAAATTTCCTTCCTAGAAACTGTATGATGTGCTACTCACCACTCAAACTCAAACTGGGATTTTTATCATTGGCGCTATCTGTTTAAAACATGTTTGTCAGTAAATTCCTCTTATTTCCCCTTTTCTACCCACCCCTGGGTTTAAATAGCTCATAAACAACAATGAAATCAACAAAAATTGTTTTGTTATTCAAATGAGACTTCTTTTTCCCACTGCAAATTCCTTTCTCCCCACAAACTGTGTTTTTTAACAATAACAGCTGCCTAAAGCTCTCTGATTTTTCTTCATAGGCAATCATTCTGGTCAAAAACAAACAAAATAGGGAGCCTATTAAGCTAGAGCCTCTTTTGCACACCTGCCATAATTATTTAGTTATGCATATCAAAATGAATAAGCTGTTGCACGACATAATTGGTTAATTTTGATTATGCAGGAACTCATCTTGCTGCTTTGATACAGGAAGCTCTTGGTTGTGGGCTGGCAGTCAGTGATTAGAAATGGACAGGGTATTTCACAAATACAGGAGAGGTACCTGTGAGGCTGGGGAGGCTTTGCCATCTGTTCACAGATAACTTTTGGTGCTTTCCTACCTGCTAACCATGTGCCTGTTGCCAGAGACCCTGAGGTGTACTCAGTCAAGGGCTGGCACTCATGAAGTACACAGTTTGCCTATGTGTGTGCATATAACAAATATCTAGAAATCTTCATGTACATTAAAATAATTAACTAAGCCTTATGGTGACTTAGTGAGATATTATCAACATCATTTGACATGGAAAGTTCAAGTGATTTGACCAACATTGACTTGCTCTTGCACCAGACTTGGTGCAACCAGCTATGAGAGGAGGATCCTTGCAGGCAGCACTGAGGGGAGCAGGCAGAAGGACTGGCTGCTCTGCTTGCCTGGCCTCTGCAATGGTGCTTTGAGGGATGGGATGTAGCACAGAGCTGGTGTTCCCAAAGGGAAGATCTTACTGATGTCATGCTCTGTAAGCTGCCTGGGCCCATGGTTGTCATCAGAAGTTGGAGTGTGGCACCAGGTGGCACAGGAGGGGTCCTCAGGTGGTAGTTGTTGGCAGTGGAGGTGGGGAGTGCACAGTCTCCATGGGGAGAGTCACAGGCAGGGGAGAGAGAATGGGTTTCACAGTGATGGGTTTCACTGGGCAGCCAGTAACCCAAGCAGGGCATGAGTCACTATTGTCCAAAAGTTCTGAGAGTTTAAAGTGCCCTCTGGGTGAGGAAATGCTTCCCCTTTCCTTTGCTATGTGGCTGACAGGTGCTCCTCACCCCAGTGCCTGCCCTTCAGGGCAATGTGGCTGCCCCAGCCCTGATGGGAAGACTCCCCTGAGCTCTCTCTGATCTGCCAGAGGGAAATTCCACCAGTCTGACCAAATGCAGCTACAAAACGGGCTCGAAATTCCTCAGGCTGAATTTCTATGAATTGGGCTAAGGAAAACTGTAAAGAATCTTCCTTTGGGACTATGGCAGGCAGGAGACCTGGCAGGTGGAAACACAACCACAGGATGGGAACTTTTTTAATAAGCATGTCTGCCTGCATCTTTCTTCTCTGTATCTCCTGTAACCGCTGTAATTGATTTCTTGGCAGTGGAAAACCTTTTGAACTCGAGTTCTTAACAAGCCAAAGGAGAGCACACTACCAGGTTAGTGCTCCTAATTGACCAAACTCTTGGGGTTGCTCTCTACAGCAATGATTCAGATCTGGACCTAAAAGCAACACTATTACCAAGGTGTGGGTGGGGGGAGCCCAACCCCAAACAGAGCTGAGGCAGCTGATGAAAAGGCAACCATACTCAAGCAGACAGTGAAATTGGTGCCTGTAGCTTGCTGTGTTTGACAGGTGAATAGAGTTTTCCCTCACAGACTTGCTTTCCTGGGGCAGAGTTGTGTGATGCTGTTGACTGTTGGCTGGTCCAAGCATGTTGTGCTGAGGCCAATCTTCAGGCAAGATTTTGGCTGCTGCCAGACAGAGGAACAGGTGACTCCTTTATACCTGTGTGGGAGGATCGGAGGCTTGGATTGAACAGATGCTGAGCAGGGAGAGATGAGGTAAGTGGTTCACTTTTCCATGCATTTAAACCCTTTTCTCTTTTTTTTTTTTTTTTTTTTTTTTTTTTTTTTTTTTTTTTTTTTTTTTTTTTTTTTTTCTCTGTGGACAAATGACTTCAGCTGCACACAAACCCAGGGGCTTTCAAGTGTCCATTCCCAAGGCCTTGCAGAACTGTGTGATGTGGGGACAGGCAAACACATTCCAACAAAAAACTGATTTCATCAGTATAGTGATATTACTTCTGTCGTTATATCCCCAGCCCCAATACATATTATTACATAGAAATCCTTTCCCCTGGGCCCAAAGAGCATATTTTAGTTAGAAAGAAGGTGATGGCATTGCTGAAAGGATAGAGAAAGGGAAATCTTCCCCTGACTTGCCATTTGTCTCAGCTGTGGGAAACAGGAGGCAGTTCTTTTAGTTTGGGTTAATCAGTAAGAAGAAAGCCATGCTCTGGTTGGCAGTGGCGTGAAGGAGAGGCCTGGATAATGAGAAAGGAGGATTTTTAATGACAACTCATAAGGCAATGGCCATGTGGTGTCATCTTTTCTGCACTAATTATTAAAGCCACGGGCAGCAGTGGGGCAGGTTGGGAGCAGGATGAACAAAGTTTCAGTCAGATGCTGCCTCAGCTGCTCTTGAATGTGCACTGCAGAAATTGGGAAACAAGAGCTGGGAGAGGGAACTGAAATTCCCAGTGTGCATGCTGACCTCAGAGCAAAAGTGTCTCTACACTGTGCTTTGAGATTTCTCCATTGACGTTTAGCACAGGCCTGGACCTTGTTATCACTCTCTTTGAGCTATTCTATATAAAGTACCTTGATCTATTTAAGAGATAGGTATTAGCATGACGTGGGCGTTTTTTTATGTCCTCTAATCTTCTAATTCTGAAGTGGAAGATTTGAAGTGTAACGTGAGAAGTGGTGCAGCAGGAATTACTCTCATCCTGTATGAATTTACAGAAGTGAGGAGATCTGGATAGCTGAGCCCTGTGGGTTTCTCCAAAGGGGACTTTTAGGCTATCTGAGGTTTGCCCACTCCTCCCTTGTTTTAACCCCAGGTTCACCACATGGATAATGCAGTGAAAGTTAATGAAGTAAAACTTTTCTTGTAATTTTGATTGTTGTGCTTACCTGTAAGGTTTGACCTTGTTTTTCTTTGGTGGGGCTGGGGTGGGGTGTTTAAGACTCCAAAAATCTGTTGTAAAGGAGTGTGACAAGAGACATGCTCTGTCCTGGGAAAGCAGAGCTGGCTGTGAGGCATGAGGGATCACAAACAAATGTTCCTTGGGCTTTGCTCCTGGGAGTTAGATGGGTTTTGCAGTTTTCCATGGAGATATGGTTGTTTTCCCTCTACCTCAGCTGGTCCTACCACTGCTACTGTTCCAGGAGTTGTCCTTATGTTTTCTTGAAGGGGCTGGCTGGTCTCCTTAATTGTGACAGAAGGGAAATGGCACAGTCCATGACTGCTGAAAGAAAAGCTCTCAGCTTGGGCAGTGGAGTTGTGAGGCGTGGGAAATGGGATTCTTTGGCTTCATCCCTGCCAGCTGGCATCTTTTCCACTGCTCCTTTTCTCCTGAGTGCCACAAATCCATAAAGCACACCAGCCTGTCCATTGTCCCATAGCCCCTAAGGCTTGGCATGAGCCCTCAAGTTGTAACCATGGCCTGGTGTGGCTGGAGGGTCTGAAGCCACCTGGACACTGAAGGGCTTTGATGGAGATCTGAGTCCCAATGCCAAATTCTTGTCCACTGCTTGGTGGCCCTCTAGATTGATCATAGCATTCAGGGAAAGGGTGGTGAGAGGACAAACAAGCCCAGTGTTTGTTCCAAAACTGTAAAAAATAGGGCTGGAAGGGACCATCTAACTTTCTTGTGCATTAGGTTTGGCCTAAAGCACCAGATATATTTGATCTGAAACCTAGTCATGTTTGCATAGTAGAAAGCTTGATGAAAGCCAGAATTTCATTGTCTGAAAGTAGGCAGAGACCCAGATCTACTTTACTGAAAAAGACAAACTATTTAAAAAGATGTTTTTGGAAATCTAGGCAATCTTCTCAAGGCTGTGTGATGTCTCAGTGTAAATTCAAAAATCAATTACTTTCTTTTACACTAAACAATGATTAAGCTGTTCAAACCACTTGGCAAACAAACAGCTGCAGCATCCACAGAATGAGAACTTCTGGAAAGGACCATAGTGATTGCTTAGATACTTGTTTTTGATTAAATTAGAATACACATATATTTTCCCCTCTTCCTTCCCTCCAGTGCTGAGATGGGTTATGCAGGAAGCTCTGAACTTGTATTTTACATTCTTGTGCCTACCTCTGAACCCATCAAATATAAATATTTGAAAGTTTGACTTCAACTGCTCCCAGTAGTGTCTAGATTCCCAGATAAAATGCTAAACTGCCTAAAAGAGTCTAAAGATGAAACAAACTCATCAGTAGCAAAGCAGACCTGAAGATTACATATTTTGGTAATTTATAAAAGCACCACCTTTTCAGACCCCTCATAAAAGAAAGAATCTGTGTATTAAAGCCCCAGATTATCTGGCCAGACTCTGTAGCCATAGAAATCAAAGGCAAATGTCAGCTCTTCTTCTGTTTTCCTCTCCTCTCCAGGTGGCAAACTTGTCTTCAAAAAGTTTGTGGTTTTTTTTTTTTTTTTGTTTGTTTGTTTTTTTTCCTATGGGAACCTAGAAGGAAATCCTGGAAAGCAGATAGAGGTCTTGATTTGCAACAGAAAAAGCAGGGGCAGAAATCAAGGTCTTTAGCCCACGTAAGGCTGAGTAATCTGCAGGCAGCAAGGTGATGCTTTGTCAAGACATTGGAAAAGTAGCTCTTAACTCCTCATTGTTTGGCTTGTGTCTCTTCCTTGTGCAAGAACTCTGCATCTCTACATAAATCAACTCTGTCCTCTTTGTAGTGGATCATTTTTGTGAGTGCTATGGTTATGTTAATTTTTAACCTGCAATATATTCTCACCCACAGGCTGAATCCATGCTAAGAGGCAGGTCTGCTTTAGTCAGGGTATTTTGAAAGCTGTGTTGCTGCACATGATCTCCCAACAGAAGTGTTTGGGAGTTTTCTGTTGTTTCTATGCTCTTGCTGGTCTGTGGCAGCATGGGATGTCCAGCAGTGGGGCACATAATGTTCTGCATCCAAAGGGGATGGCATCCCTGAGGGACTGGCTGCTTGGCACAGTGAGGGACTTACCCTCCACACACAACATGCCTCACTCACAGCTCCTGTCTAGGAGAAATTTCAGTATATCTTTTTGCCTTCTCTACTCTGGGGCTGGCTAGAGGGCTGTCTGTACTTCTGTGCAATTCAGAGCAACCTTTCTATCTGAACACACCTCTGGTAGAGCACTGGGCCACTGTGGGAGATGCAGACCCTGTGCTACAGCTCAGCACAGCAGTGCCTGATGCCTGCAAAGACAAACATTGTCTGGTTGTGAGTCATGCCATGGTGTATAGCCCCCAAAAGCTCATTCTTACTGTCAGCTCTTTTTCCCTTCTGGATTTTAACTTTCTGCTGCTACTTAACTTTGTAAAATAATGAATGACAAAAAATATGTTCTTAGAAATTCATGCCTGAGGCTGGGGCTTTTTCTAAGTAGTTTTGGCTCTTCAGAGGGAAGCTACTACTAAGGAAAAATTACCATAATTAACTATAGTAAACTGCCTGCCATTTGATGTCTGAGACTTAAAAGCTTCTGTTGGGATCCAGACAGTTTCTAAAAACAAGGCCTCAGTGGCCTAATTAAAAAAGAAAGGGGAGAGAGAGAGAGAGGGGAGTAGGAAAGACGGGTGATAAATCTAAATAAATCACAATGAGCTGACAAGAGGAAAGGTAGGTTCAGCCTGACTTCTTCGTCCAAAAATATAGGCTGGGAAGTCGTGCCCCATGATGCTTTTCCTCTGAAGCAAATGATCCCCTGTTGCTCTGGATGCACTTCAGTGGAAAGGAATTTTGGATCAGTGTTTCTCAGAGCATTAAAATAGAGACATCCCCTTTAAAACTTCCAGTCTTGGGAAAACACATCAGATTTTGAGTAAGTTCACCCGGAGGCAGCAGCAGCCCTTGTGATGAATGTGGGCAGCACAAATATTTGTATAGCAATTAGCTGCACAGTGCAGTGATAATAACACAAATATGTTTTTAGTGATAGTGCTCATAGCAGTTTAAATTGGGGCTGTAAATACATTGACTTCCTGGGGAATGGGTATTCACACCAGCAGAAGTCTCTCTGTGAGCTTGTAAGTTGTTATGCTGCTACTGCCTCTGTGAGGTCAAGCAGGTTTCAAAGAATCACAGAATATGATAGAAGGGGCAGTGCTGGTCACACAGGGACACATGCAGAGTTCAGGCATATTTCACCTGGCAAGGCTCTTCCCTTGCTCTTCTGCATGCTCAGACTGCTTCTCTGCCCAATAAAATGGGAGGAGTGAACCTGATTTTTATCATTTTGTGCTGGAAGAAGCCTGGTAAAGGAGTTCATGCAGTCATGTTTATGGACAGTGACCTCTAGAAGTGACTGTGGTGGGCTCCTGTTGCTTTCTAGATGCTTTCCAAGGGCTCTGACTGATACAATCAGTTTGGGTTGTGGTGTTGGAGGGCATTTTCCTGTAAATACAGAAGTTTATGGGTCGTATCCTGACTCACAGCACCACAGGGCAAATACCAGCCCCACCCTGGTCCTCTCTGTGCCTGGTAGGGAGGATCCCTTGAGGCCATGAATTGCAATGTCACTACAGGAACATTTTGCACTGTCCCCGAGATTGTGGCCAGCTTCCCGGCATGGTGCCATTGGTTTGCTGCTGGGGTATTTGGTGCTGAGGTTTGGCAGTGCTGTACAGGTGGATTATGGATGCCTGTCTAGCTGTTTTGCAGGCCAAGTGAATCACAGTGGGAATTGCTACCAAATCCAAGGGTGCTCCATCACTGAGGACCTGGTGGTACCTGCTTCTGCAGCAGGTACAAGGGAGGGAGCACATGTGCAGGCTCTGCCCTCAGGCTGTGTCCAGCCTGGGCTGAGGGTGGTGATCTCTCATGGATGAATAGAACAAGCATCTAAGGGGATAGCACCACCCGAAAGGGCAGTCAGGACACAGCTGCCCTTCTCAGCTCCTGCACCTTGCCCCTGCAGGGTTTGCTGTGACTGTGTCATGTCACACTTGTGAGGGGGAAGCTGACACAGGTGAGATGTGTCATCCAGGCTGAGCTCTACGCTGAATTCCTCTCACAGCCTCCTTCAGTGCTGCTGCAAGCAGAGATTCCAGGAGACATGTGGGGCATTTAGAACCTCACAGCTTCTGGCTGAAAAAAAATAAGGAGCAAAGAGAACTGCTTGAAGGAGTTTGCACTTCTGAAAGAATAATTAAACTTTGCCCTTGAGGAGAAAGGGCACTGAGTTGCAGCTGCCTACTCGCTCGAATGAAGGTTAGTTATTTCCCTAAGCCTTTTAATGAAAGGGATTGAGCTCACCTTTCTCAAATCCCTGATGCAATGATGCTTTTCCTAACTGTTCCTTTTGGCATTTTGGGTGGCGGGAAAAGCAATTTATTTTCCTTCTGATGTTGACTCATCCCCAGTTGTATCTCTCTGATGTACAAGTGAGCCTTTGAGTTTGGCTCCATGAATCCTTCTGTTCTCCCTAAGTCCACAAATAAGGCTGTGCTGCTCAGACAAACCATCAATGTGGAAGACTCTTGCCCTAACGTCCCTAGAGGGAAAAGCAAAGCTTTCCTTACTCTGAGAGCTCAAAGCAGAGAAGAAGGAAGGAGCCAAGAAGGGCTACTGGCCACTGTTGGGTGTCTGCAGGGTCTAGGCCAGACCTGATGGCAGCCCTGGTGGGTCAGAGCAGAGATCTGTGACAGCACTGTGCTGTCACAGCACAAACACCTGTGCAAGAATTGGATGAGCAAAGAGTGATCTACTTTCTTCACTGCTACACTGTACTTCTGGTGATCTCAGAGGCTTCCAGAACCAGACATCGTGTCTCCTCCATTTATCTATGTGCTAAAAGTCCTGGGTCATGTTATGCCTTCTTTAAGGCTGCACAAGTGCAGTGTGATTCCATTTACTAAAACAGGATCACCTTGGCAGTCCTTTCCCATGCTGTTACCATTACAGATGTCATAGCTGCATCCTGCCAATCTTCCTCAAGGCAAACTCCAAGCACAAATGAGAAAAAGCTACTCTTTTAGCCAGTAGAGCCAAGATATCCAGCAACTAGAATAAACTAGACCAGTGAAAATATGATTTCTTATATCCTGTGGACTTTAGGAGAGAAATCACTTATTTGTCTAATATAAAGATGTGTAATATGAGATGTGCCTGTTTAATGGAGGGTGTAGCTCAGTAGTGCAGCTGAGCTGGTCCAGTGTCTTCCTGATTCTGAAATTTTTCCCTTTCCATTAGTATATCTTTAGTGGTAGAGCTATTGTCAGCTTTGATTTTGGTTTTGCTGGTCAGCTCCTGCTGAGGCAATTTAACTCACTAAGTTGGCACAAAAGCAAACTTGGCCAAAAGTTTTCCCCCAGGACAGAAAAAAGGAAGCATATTCTGTCAGATTAGTGAGCTGAACTGGCTCTGGATGGTCTGACACAAGGACATGGGAGGCCAAGGACACATATAATCAGGTTAGGGGAAGAAAGGAGGAGGGAAAGAAAGACTAGAACTAACTTTTTTGGTGTTGAAAAAAACTTTTTAAAGTAGTCTTGTATGCAGCTGAAAAATGACATTAGCTGTGATTCCTGGCGTTGTGGAGATTAATCCTGTCCACACATTTTCAGCCACAGTGGTTGGATCACACAGACTGTGTTAAAAGCCCAGCATGAGGACAATGAAGTTTCTTTCTGGGAAAGGGATGGGCTTGGAGTTAGGAATGTTTTTTTCTTTCTCCCAGAAAACCTCTACAAGATTGTTTACATGATTCTGCCTTGAACCTAATTATTCAGCAGAAGCCCCACGTGGAGCTGCAGTGTATCCTAGCAGAAGCAGAGGCACTGCTGGGTAGACCTATTTTACCTCCCTAAACAGCATTAGACGTGGCAAAGAAAGCAGCTGTCTAAGCTACAGTTGTTACAAGCTGTTTTCCCACCTCCTACCTCCCCTTTGAGATGATAATGTCTGCAAAACGCAGTGGTGTATGTACAGTATTCATGTGCTATAAATTATAGCACTTACTGTGAAGTGCACTGTGGAGATGGAGCTCCCTTTTCTTGTTCTCTGTCTATTTGGGACATATATTGCCTTTCTCAGTGGAAAGGCAGGGCAACAGCTTACACCTGCAGCAGCAGTTTCTGCCAGGAAGTCAGACACAGGTTTAGATCCACTTCCAAGTGACTTGGTGGCTGGAGAAAGTACTTTGGGGTAGTGGTGGTGGCTGCTGGAGGTTTGTGACCACCCTGGATCCTGGAGATCCAGGGAGGTGTGTGGAGGAAAAGAGATTCATTGTACTTGTTGGTAATCCTAGGGTGGTTTGGGCATTTTCCCCTAATGATCTCCTTGTTGGAGGGAAGTGGATATGGGGAAGGCCACGGTTCTTGCTTTCTCCTACCACTTGCTGGGGACTGAATAAATTTCTGTGGCTTTAAGTCTTGGAACAGTCTCAGGCTGCCCAGCATGTAAGGGACTGTGTCATGAGCCTTGACAGATGTCTGTGTGTGATCTTGCAGGTGAGATCTTCTGTGGGCCTGTCAGACCCAAACAGTGCACCTAGAGGTGGAAATGTGGTTCCCACAGGCCCCATACACAGGCAATGTTGGAAAAGGACTGTACCTTTAGCACCTCCAGATTGAGCCTCTGGACCTGAATAGCTCTCATGTGAGCGCTCAGTAAAGCAGTGTCAGGTGTCCCTGCACATGCACTACTGCCCATGTGCCTTGCCTTGGAAGAAGATTTGCCTTGTGCTTCATGCCAGAAAGTGCCCAACTGCAGCACTAACACAGCATAAACTGCAGGTTATTGATGTCAAGTGGCTGAAATTTCACCAAATTTGAAACTTCAGGAGCCAGGTGCTGGGCTGCCTTCTCCCCAACACTCTGCCAAAGCACCTGCTTCTGAGCACCATTCCTTCCCTTCCTGAGCATCTCGTGCCAAAGGCCATGCTGTCTGCAGTTCCTGCAGCAGCTCCCTAAGGCACACACTGCGTGTGGATATGTCCTGACATCTCTTCCTCCTCTTCTAGATTTATGCAAGTCCCTTCTCTCATCTTTTCTCACACTAGTCCTCCTTTCAGCAGCTGAAACAGCAGAGTGAGAGGTTTTTGAACTCTGGCTGAACTGATGGGATCTTTTCATAATTCTGCACATTTCCGCAATTAGTTGTGAGAGTGTTTTAATCTAATTTTATTTATTTTTAACCGCTGCTGCTCCTAGATTTACTGAGCTGAATGCAATTGCTTAGCTTCATTATTCTGTTGCAGTAGGTCTGGTGGCAAGTTTATTAAGCAATAAGGGATGAAAGGCAGCAAGTTTCTAGGTGGTTATAGCGTGTGTTGTGCAGTGTTGATAAGGCACAAGGTTGAAGGCTCATAACTTTAATCACTAGAGGAAAACACCCTAGAGAGACAGGATCTTATTGGTATAATGACATGGAAGTGAGTCATGAAAAAAGGAACTGCTATCAAAATTACCCATTCCTCTTTGCCTGGAGAAGCTGATGCTTGGGAGAGATCATTTGTAGAATTGCTCAAATGTCACATCTATGGCCATCTTCCCCATACATGTTATGGGTCAGGTTTGAACTTGAAATGGAAATCTCACAAGCCAGCTCCTTTCTATATCTTCTAGCTGGAGAGAGCTCCAGTTTTGTTGGTGAAATTCATGCTGAGGGGCTTCCTCTCCCTGCAGAAACCCTGGAGCTTTCTGTGTGTGCAGAGGACTGGTCAGATCTTGTGGAACCTGGCACGCTGCTGGTGATGGCCCTGCCAGAGTGGCTGTGGCTTCACCCTGTGCTGCTGCTCTTCTCCTCTGCCAGGACCCCATTGGTGTCCTGCATGATTGTAAAGAAGCATCATCCTCCTTGGGCCTGGCTGTAGCTGCAGCCATACATTGTGCATGGGGACTCTGCACTCCCTAAGCAAGCAGGTCATAGAATGCTGTCTCTCATTCTTGCTGAGCCCTATGTGCTGATGTGAAAGCAAGCTTTCAGGTATTTACTTGTGTGCTTTGTCACTGGTCAGCACTATGTGTTTGGCAAGTCATGTCACTGGTACCAGTTTCCCATCCTTACACATGCTGTATATCTAGGCTAATAGTACATCATAACATAATCCAGTAATTCCAGGGTGAATTAACAAATTTTTGGAGGACTAGAGATGTATCCTTTAGAAATGCTAAGTGATAATATTGTCTCCCTGTGGAGGCTGTTAGGAATTGTAACATGACATCTGAGGGAAAACTACCATTACAGCAACACACACAAACCAGATGGGCAAGTGATCCACACAGCTTATGTCAAGAAAACAGGAAGCATCTGTCTCTGTGGGAAATGGAAGAAATAATTAATGGATCCATGTACAGGCTGGGAGATTGATAGCTGTAATTTAGCAGTGGCTGTTCAGCACTTCTATCAGCAATGACAAAGTGGCCTGCAGTGTTACCTGTTTCCTAATCCATCTCTTGATCACAGTATGGAAGGGGGCTGGGGTTACCCTCTGGAGAGAGAGATCTTATAAAAGCAAGCAGCAGTGAAATACAACCATATGGGATACCATATGGGAGGACAACATCTGCAGAGGGCTTCATATTTTCTTTCTCATATTTTCCCACTTCTCATCTTATTGAATTGTAAAGGGTTATTATATTAATATGTAGATCAGCTCTGCAGCCATAGCTGAAAAGCCTGCTACTGTGAATCAAACTCCTGTAGCAGGGAAACCTGAGCAGCAGAGTCCCATGGTGATGTCAGAGAAGCAGAGGATTGCTGATTTAATGCTCCAGTGTGCAAAGTCTGGCCCTGTTGCAGAGGATGGGGGCTGGTGGGGAGCTGTGTATTATGTGGTTCAATGTTGTGGGGCCACCAAGCTCAGTGTACATTTCTGGCATTTACAGGGCACTGTAAAGTCAAAGTGCTCATCCTCATTTTGTAGTTCTCCATCAGCTGACTGGAATAGTCTGAGCCTTTTGTAGGTGGACTTTTGTGACAAGGGTTAAAGTGCTCAAAAGTTTGTCTGTTACCCCAGCCCTACATCCCAAAAATTTAGTGTGAGAGAACACCTCTGACTGCTGGTGTTGGCAGGTCTTTTCAACACTCTGCAGTGTGCCAAGCCACCTGCAGCATGCTGCTGGCTCAGAAAACAGAGCTCTCAGGAATTTTCTCCTCCTAGGCTGTGGGAGGAAGCAGGATATGGCAGAGCTGGACATCAGAAATAACAAATTGCAGGTCTGTTCTTGATCCTGGTTCCCTGTGGCAGAGACTTCAGGGAGTTTCCAGTGATTCAGTGAAAAGAGGAAGAGCAGGAAGATGAGAGGGCATCTCCAGGAGAAAAGAATCCAGTGTCATGGGCACCACTCCCTGGTTCTCAGCTTAAGATATTTTATGCATAGATATTTATTGGTATATGTGCAAGGTAGTCCTGGAGGCTGACTGGTTCAGACACAACTTAAAATCCTTGCTCAGGAGTAGCTGTAGTAGAAGCAAGCATGGGGGCCTCAGTCTCCAAAATCCAACACCTGTGCTACATGCCTTAGAGCTGGCTTTGCATCTGGAGAAAATATTTAAACTATGTTCTCAGGTGACTGAAGGGGAGTTGGGTCTGTCCGTCTTTGAGTTCTGCTTCCTGATGTGGAAAGTGAGTTATATGTGACAGGTGTCATCAGGTTATATCCTTTTTTGTGTGTGTAAGTCAGCAACTGAAGGGCCTTGCCTTTCACCTGACATGGCCCCAGTTTTGAAATCTGGTGTTGGAGAGAGACTTATTTTAAGAACAGAAAATTGTGGTTTACTGTTTTATAAGTCTGAGTCCGTTTATAGCCCTTTTCTTGTTCTGTTCAACTTAGTGAAACAGATTTTCATCCGGAGTAAATAATGTAACTGTTCCCTCCAGTGGAACTGTGATGATTCACACCAGCTTGAGTTTGGTTCCACTAACCTTAACTCCTCAATGCAATCAACTCTAACATAATTGCACTCTCATACCCATGTTTCACATCTCCGAGACTACTGCAGCAATTTTATATAACCTGGGATAAGTTCACACCTGATGAAACTTCTTTAAGGTCTCCCAGCTTCGCTGGGGATGGAGATGATTTGGATTTGATAAATCTTGATTTCCACAAGATTCAAACTTCCTGAATGTGTAAGGTTTTTGGGTTTCTGATGGCTCTTTACTTCATGAGCCCTGGTGACAGTGGTGTCTTAGTGGGGTGCCCAGGCATTGGCACCATTACTCCAGTGAGGAGCCTGTTGGGAGGGTTGGGGTGCTACTCTCTGGCTGAGCTGCACTGGAGCCAAGTGCAAGGCAGTTTGGAAACAGCCCAGCACCTGCATCTTTTCCTTTGGTGTAATGCTTTGGTGCTGTGGTTAAACTGCAAGGATTTCTAGACAGGGGTTGTGCAGAACCATGGACATTCACCCAGTGCTGAGCAAAGTAAGACAGCTGGAGCTGTCAGGGGGTAATGGGGAACCACAGTGTTTCCTGGGTGTGGGATGAACTGCATTCATCAGTTCCTTTTCATTGAAAGCCCTGAGTCACTAGACAAGAAGGGATATGAAAGAAGGAGGGAGTAAATTGACATGATGGCACTGGATATTTCCTTGCCTTATCATCCCTCATGTGGTTCCTTCATCTACCTCAAGGTCTAATTGTTCATCACACAGCCCTTTAACTGAGTGCTCTCTCTTGCCACTTTCTTTTCTTGATGGCCTTGTTGCACAGTGAGGATGTCTCTTTCCATGGCTGCTGCAGTGACTCTGGCCAAGAACCCATGCCATGGCCCTCTCACCTCCAGGAAGGATTAGAGTGAGCAAGAGAGGCAATGAGCCACAATAAATTGAGACTGTGATGTGCTGCAGAGCTCTATTCTCTAAACATCCTCCCTTCACTGAGGAAGGCAAAGTGGTTTGGTGATGGATTTCATGGAAAGGGACACCCAAGAGCAACAGCTATTTGAGAAAAGAGGTGTGCTTTATGGAGAGATTGTGTTTTTGTTTAAGCTTGCTTGGATGTCAAGATGACAGCTGTGTAGAGATTGTATGGACAAATGAAGTGAAAGCTGGTGCTCAGCAAGAGCAATGCAAGCTTCCCAGGGGGTATGGGTTTGCAGAACTACATGAAATCAGATTTCAGAGATCAGCCATGCTGAAAAGGTATTGACTGAAGATAAAAAGCAAGTACTTACCTGCTTGTTTTCTGCAGTGCTTTATTGCTCACTTTTGTTTGGTTTTGCACTGAGTAAAGGGATCTTTGTATTCTCTCTCAGTCAGGTCTACCCTTTGCAGGCCTACAGAGATCATCACTCTTTCCTCATACAGGAAAGGCGGAATTACACAGGAGAAGAAAAGGCTTTATTTTCTGAGTGTGCCAACAAACAACATTTTTCATGATTTGGCTGTATCTGCTGTGGACTGACGTGACTGCCTTCGACTCTTGAAGGATTTTTTCCCGCATTTTCCATTATGGGGTGAAAGAAGAAATGAGGCCAAAGAAATGATGTGACCAAGTATTGCCTGCTGTACTGTTCCTGGCAGTGTAGGGGAATCATCTGGTTCCTCAACCACATTCCTGACCATGGGCAGATGCTGCAAAGGGAGATTTTCCTGTGGGGCGCAGACTCTTCTGTGCCATGGAGGTTCTGAAGGTTTAAGCTGATTTAAATAAAAATCTAAAGATAGGACTTTTCCAGAGGACCTCAAGGTGACCTTCTGAGGAACTCTTCCTGTGTCATGAATGACTACAGGCATGTGGAGACTGTGGCTGTTAGCCATGGACCACCAAGCTCACAGAGGCTTAGAATGTGAGATCTGCTGGTATCATTCCCATCTGGGGGAAGGCAGAGTGGTGGCTTGGAGTGGTTATCAGCAAAATCCTGCCATTGGTGGCAAAGCTGGGGGGTGGCTCAAGGTCTTTTCACCCTCTTCCCTGTGTTACTTGGCTCTTCTTTCCCTGGGACCAAAAAAGTGCTTATGAGGACTGCACCACAGGGCAGAGTCTTGCTTTGTGTGGGGAGGGAGGGGGGGAGGTCTCTATGGCAGCCTGGACCATGAGACTTTTCACATCAGGGTTGCTTCACAGTGAGAGCTACAGGGTGTTGTGAGTATCCTATTAGACTGCTAATCCTTGACATGCTCACCTGGGAAGTGCAAGATCCAGCCTATGTTTCTGGATGCTCTATAAATCCCCTCAGAGCTGAGAAGAAGAGGGTAATGACTTCATTTCCCTTGAAGTCGAAGGAAAACTCCTGCTGACCCAGTAATTACAGATCAGGTATTTCTTTGTTCTGTCCCTGCAATCAGGCCTTCCATCTGTTTTTCCATAAAAAGCATCAACTACCTCAGAAAATCCTATCCCCACTCTTGGCAGCTGGGGTCATGCAGGACTCATTAAAGAAAGTAAATATAGGATGTGGGCATGCCTGGCAGTGACAGCTTTCTTGTGGTGCCAGCAGGCTCTCAGCCAGGTAATGGTGAACTCCCGGTGAGAGCTTCTCAGAGCACCTTTGGGATGTGTACAGAAGAGTTCTGTGGTGAGATGAAATATTTAAAACCACTTTGGGTTGAAGCGAGGTGGGAGAGCAGCAGCCTCTTTAATCTGTGCACAGCTTTAAGACTGCATGTGAATCATTGATGAGGAGGGAAGAGTGGTTCTAAAGCTCTGGCAGGTCATTAAACCTGGTGATGGACTCATTAAACAGGGAGCTGCATGGAAAGCCCTGGACAAAAGTACTGGAGTATTTCACATCTATTGCCCTGTGGAGGGCCAGCACTTTTTACCTGTGACTTTCAGGGTATTGTTGCAGGGTATTTTATTAATAAAGGCAAATGTCTTAGGTCAGTGGATCGTGTTACATAACAGAAAATGTGCAAAAAGCTTTTTGATCTGTGAGGCAAAAACATAAGAAGACACAATAGCTGGAATTCAGGACTCATGGTGTTTCTAAACATCTGATTGCATTGCATGGGGGATTGGGTAAATCACCACTGCCTAATCTTTTATCTGGGGCTTAATTGGGCTGGGGAAGGTGGGGGAGTGTTGCAGTGTTAGTGTTCCCATGGCTTCAGTGGAATTAGAAAATGACACTTTGCCAAGCAGTGTCCTCAAATCCATGTGTGTGCACAGTTTCTGCTGGCCTCAGTGCCCACACCATAGTGCTGTTTGACTCCTCTGTACCTGCTGATCTGTGCCTCAGGCTTTCAATGACCCACCTGCAAAGACTGTACATGCTGTTCAGTGGGTTGGATAATTTTCTGGCCATGGCAATGACAAATGCAGTGTCATGTGATCTCTTCAAATGGTTTGAATTTTGTTCTCTTTGGAGACAATTTTGCTTTTCAGCAAAACTGTGGTGAAGTGTTGGCCATAGATCTGAGTAAACCTGGACTTGCTTACAGGCCCTGTACTTCATTTCTGATTGTTAAGTACACAGATCTAGATACTTGAATGTATTCCCCTCTTGGCTTTGGATAGGTTTGCAGGATTTGAACAACATCCCTGATTGCTGTACATTTACATAGCTGTGTTCCAAAGCACTGTGCAAATGTCACGCAGATGAGATGATGTCTGCCCTCCTCAGAGGGATGGACATTGTCCCTCACCTGGCAAGCAATCAGCAAATGACCTTTTCTGCAGAAAGCTGCAGCTGTCTGCCCTTCCTTCTGTGGCCCTCAGGAGAGAGTGGGACCAGCTGCAAAGGAAAGGAACCTTCAGATTTGCAATGGGGAGGAGGAGCAAGAGGTTAGCAATGTGGAGGATGCTTCTGAATTGAGTGCTCTGAGTTCCTCTTCCCTCTGTCTCTTGGTTTGGAGAAGAATGAAAGGAGCTGAAGGCTTAGAGGAGGGACTTGTCTGTTGTGGCAGAGGTGTGGGGATTTCTCACTCAGATGAGGCCTTAAGGTAAGTCCATGGATTGCTTGAAGGAAGCCATAGGTGGTGGCAGGGTGGTGAAAGAGCTCATTCCCCTTGCTGTGTGTGGTGGCTGCATCTTGGTGCTTATAGCTTCTTCTTAAAGTTGTGTTGGGACATCTTACTTCTAAATGCAATTGCTTCTGGCAGTGTGGAGAGATGATGCTACTTAATATTGCTTAGGAATTCAGAAGAGGAAGTGGAAAATAATTGAATATGAAGTTCTGCTGCTGCTGCACATAAAGTTATCAAAGATGCTCTAGTTTTGTCCTCAACTAAACAGTAATTGAGTTGTTCCTTTTGCTTTTTCTTTTTTGTTCATTGCTTGAAACAAATAAGCTCTCCCTTAAATGAGCTATTTCCAGAAATCTTGTAAGCAATGTGCTCACTGGAGGTGGGAAGAGGGGTATGTGTGAGGGTTTGGGAATGCACAATTGGGTATAAGGAGTGCAGTGGGAAAGAACAAATGAATTCTGGCACTGTAAGTGAAGATTAAGCAGTGAAGAGAGTGCAGCTTTAGCTGGCAGTCATTGCATGAACAGCTTGGATATTTCAATAATCAGTTTAAAGTTGAGTTTATCAGGCTCTTCAAGGTGTGTGGTTGTAGCTCAAAGCCATTGAAAGTCAAGAGAGATTATGACAGTGTGGGGTAAAAATGCATTAATGAGATCTCCTCCATCCATGTGAGGAGGAGACAGAGCTGGTGTTGTCAGAGCAGTTTTCTGTTGCTTGTGATCCTTAACTCCTGTTCTCAACTAGGAGCAGAGAATGTTGTTTATTTGTTGAAAGCTCAGACACTACCTGAAGCTGAACCACCTCTGGACTCTGCTAGTAGTCTGTGGCTCTCCAGTCCCATGAAAGCATCTATTTTCTTTCCCCTCCAGTTGAACACAGTGGCCTGCAGTGGACAGAGAGAGACAAGAGCTCATCCTTGCTCAGGTGTGCTCTGGCTGGTTGATGTCACTCCCTCCTAAGTCAGTGGGGCTGCAGGCTCATGTGGCTGTGCTGTCCTGGCCATCAGACAGAAATCTGCACAAGGTTCTTGTTTCAGTGGGGCTGGACTCCCATGTAGTGTGGTTTGCAGTATTTCTACTTGGGCAAGTCCATAGGCAATTACCCTGAGAAGAACTGCCTCCCTTGGGAATCTCTGCCTGGGGATACCCAGAGGCTGTGCTGTCTGTGGCACTCCTCTGCCTGTAATTACAGGCAGCAACTCCATTAGATACTGCACTGAGAAATTAATCTTTATTTCCTGCCTAATCAAAAACATCTTGTTAGAATGCTTTGTTCCATTTTGGAGCTCTGTGGTGTGCGATCTCTCTCTGATTTCCAGCCTTGAGACTGGAAGGGATTCTGTCCTTTCTGATTTCTCCTGTGTGTAGCCAGTCTTCAGCTGAGATTTTTGGCATCTAGCAAAGGGCAGCCTCGACCTTGACTATAATTAGCTGTCCCACAAGCAATTAGTGCAGCTGCTATCCATTTCAGTCCATGGGGAGGTTGAGACTTGACCTAGAGGGAGAAGTGGTGCTTTGGGATCCAAATCTCTGCCATGGCTGGATGTAATGATGTCAATAGAGAATGTGCTTGCCTGGGAGTGTTTTTTGCGGTTTCTTTTGTGTTCATGCTTGTCTTTTTACTCTGTACCAGAGGTTAGTCTGATCATTCTGCTAGGCAGGTAAAGGTGCATTTAAATAACAGTCTTACCAAGAGAGGAGTGAACAGCCAGCCAATCTTCTATCCCGTTGTCTCGTGAAAGAAGAAAATTGTCTGTGTTATATTTCCCCTCTGGTATGACTTTGGTGCACTTGATATTATTTCATAATCATCTGTGTCTTTTTGACTTACTACTTTCAGCAGATCAACGTAGCAGGTTTTTTTCTAATCCAATGGGACAGCATATCATAGAGACAGGTGAAAGGGAAGCTCAGGAGGGAAAATATCCCCACTTTCTCCTGAATCTAAAGGAATGGAAGAAAATGCATTTGAAAAGGATAAAATTACTCAATATCGTTCACGTGGCTAGAGGATAAGGAAGGATGCCTGGCCACTTGCTGAATATGTGCTGGGGAATGGCCTACAAAAGGTTGCTGAGAGCAGGAACATAAAATTAAGAAAAAGGGAAACTGTAAACTGGAAATACTAGAAATTGTCCTAAGGAGAGATATTTAACAAGCTGTGGGTGATTTTCTTAAGGGAATGGATAAACTCTCCATTGCTGGGGCTTTTTAAAAGTAAACTGGATGAAACAGTAAGAAATATGCTCTAGGAACTAATCTTCTGTCAATTTGATGGATTAATGACCTAATTGGTCCTTTGGTTTCCTTCCATCTCTCATGCCTACTGTTCTGTGAGCAGCGGCTTCCAGTCATTAGGAATGAACTAGGTGAAAGGAATATGTTACTGGAAATGCTCATTTACTCTCAATGATTTGATAGTTTTCCAGGCCTCTTGGTCATGATAAAGCTTTGGTGTTGCAGGAGATAGAATGGGTGTGGGGCTCAGAGGCTGCCAAACTAAAGCCTGCTTTTTGCTTTCCCTATAAGGCCTTGAGTTGTTTCTGTCTCTTGGATAGGATATTTTTTTTCTGAGATCTGGATATTCTTTCAAAGCTGTGGCAATTTATCATCTCTTCTATGTCTGTAGGCTGGTCTGTGCCACCCTGCCCTCTCTGCAGGCTCCTTGGTGCTCCTCCAGAGCACAAACAGGCAGACAGATGGTTCTTGCACCACATTTCATGGGTCTGGGCTATTGGTCAGGCAAACCAGATGGGAAGTTGTGAAAACATCCTTTCCCCTTCCCCATGTGTTTTCCAGCTTCCAAGTTTCCTGTGCTGCGTAACTTCCCAAATGTCCCACACAGAAACTGGATACATGATCAGGGAAAGAGGGAGAGAGGGCACAATGGCTGTATTTTGGTATTGTTGGCTCCTGGAAATTACTTCCTGTGCATTGGAGGAAACTTCAGGATGGTCAGGATACTCGAGAAACCAGAACCTGCTGGTTCATTGAGAGAACAGCAAGGTGGTTTGGGGTAAGCACAGTGAGACACACAGCTGTGACTGCTACCCATCCTATTTCATCCCAGTAACAGTGAAGACTTTTTTTCTTCCCATGACTGTTTACTCTTTCCTTTGTGTTTTTCTGTACCATTTAAGATATGTGTACCATGGCTGTATCTACCGTGCTGCTACACTCAGGATCTCAAGTTCTGAGAAAACTGTCTTGCTTCTAGCTTCCTTGTCATCTCTTTCCCTTTGTACATCTGTTGGTAAAACAACCTGGCAATAGATGAAACTTTAAATACATTAGGCATTCATTTACACTTGAAGAGGGGAATAAAATATGCATGACTCACCATAATTCAGATTCACAGACTGTTTCCAGATTATGTTTCTGCAATCAAAATTTGACTTTTTAAAACAGTTTAATGACTGTAGGTGGTGTTATTTTTTTACTTTTTTTAAGGTTTAAATGGTGAAGTTCTCAGGGCATTCAGTGAACACTTTCTCATTTGATAGAGGTGATCTCCGGACTTCATGATTTCTTTTCAGAGTCTTCAAGTCTCGTAAACTGTGAGCATCATCAGTCCCTCTAACCTTGGGTGGACTTGCACAGACTGAGCCTTGGTTATAATTGGTCCCAGGTTTTTTATGTTCCAGAACTCAGCTCAGTCATAGCCCTTCTCTTACCTCATTTTCAATGGCTTCTTTTCTCACACTGCTTACAGGTGCCTGTTCCCTTGGAATGCAGAGTGCATTTACTGATTTTAAATTGGCCAAAACAACCTTGGAAAATACCACTTGAAGCTGCAGCTTCTATAACCCCCTTATGTCTTATCTTTCATTATTTTGGTGTTTACATTGTTTGGTGCTGTTCTGTATTACCCAATTGTAAATTTCCAGAAAGGAATGGCAGTGGAGTGGAACCACTGATCCTCTGTCTATAGTTCAGACTAATCTTAAAATCATTACTATAAAGAGCACAAACTTTATGCTGAAAGGAGATTTCTGCAGACTGTGTCCTTAGCTTTCTCAGTGCAATGCAGGATTTCTGTGTGTCTGAGAAGGGTTGTAGTTGCACATGTGAAGACAAGATCTTGGAGTCCTTTGAGAGAAGCAGTAGTGAAGATTTTAGGTAGTGAAGAATTGTGCTGGAGGGAGATGAAACTGGTGAAGGAGTGATCTGTTAATATCAAATGCCAGAAGATTAGAAAAAAAAGTGTCTACTGAAAACACTTGAAGGGGAAGGGCCACTGAGCTGTGCCTTTGGCCACTTGCACTTAATGAATGCCCTTGGAATGGCAGCTGTGCTACTGATCTGAAGTGAGTTGTGCACCATGCTGGTTAGTTTTGTGTGCCCTGTGGACAGAGAATGAAAATGCTAATGCATGATTTATGTGTCAAGCCAGCACACAGCTACATTACCTGGCTGAGCTGCACAGTGCACCTGTGGAATAGAGACTGCATCTCTCCAGGGTGCAGTGCTGCTCACCCTGACCTCTCTGCTTTACTGAGATGGTTCCAGCTGCTCCTCCTGGAATGGGAAGCATCCTATGTGCTGCTTCTGTGATGCTTGAGAAGAGGAAGGAAAACTCCCTGTGCTCAGCTGCTGACCAACAACCATAATGCAGCTTTATTGGTCTTGGGTGTCCCTGAGCTGAAAGTACCTGCTGAACTGGGAATCCAGGGAGGTGACAGAGAGTCTCTCAAGGCCATTTTATTGCAATCATTTCCTCAATAATTTGGATATGTCAATTTTGAAGTTCATAATTTCTTTTAGAGGCTTATACCATATTTGTGGGTTTCCCTTCTGGATTCTGCTAAGAGCTGATTGAGCAGGGATAGGGAAGAAGACATGTAAAGAAGCTAAATCAGAAGTATGACCTGGAAATCAGGTCATTTTTCTTTTTCTGGCTTTTGTGTTCTGGTGTTCTCAGCAGGCACCAAAAGCTGGTATTTTGTGCTGGAGCTGGACTCTATTCTGAGCTTTCCTACTGCTTCAGGGTCTCTGTGAGGGTGCTGCCTCTTGGAAATGCTGCTGGGGCATGGCCAGCTGTGGGCTGAGTCTTCAGGTTGTGTGGGTTGGTGGTGCAGGGGCAACAGTACATGAGATACAAGTAAATGGTGTGAGTACCATATGGATAATGGCTATTTATTAATATTCCCTATTCTCTGGATGACATTTGGCAAACTCAACAGCTGGACTGCCCAATAAAGAAATTCAAATGCTTCTTGGAATGGAGACATTCACTTGTTCCATAAAGATTTTGTAGAAGCCACGTTACCTGTGAGGGTGTGCTGTTTTCCACAGATCCTGATCTCTTGGAGTTTTATTTCTGTTGTTGATTCATGTGAGGCTTAGGAAAGCCATGTGTAATCCAGCAGGTGGTTGTCAACTTTATCATGCTGGAAAGGTGTGGCAGCAGGATAAAAGTCAAGAATTATCTTTTCTATTGATTTAATGTCACCTCTTTTTGGCAGAGAGCACAGTTAAATGCAGATATACAGCTCTTCTTGGCTGTGTGGTCCTTCTATCCCCTAACATGGGTGATAGTGAATAGGAATATAAATCGTGACTGCCAGGGTGCTTCCTCTTTTGAACCTCTTTGAACATTGTGTCATTTTCTTAAAAGTTCTTTTGTGTCTCAGTTAGAAATCCCAGCTGTGGGAGTTTAGTTCACCTGCAAATGAAGAGATTGCAGGAGAAGGGAATAGCTACAAAATCTCCTCTTTTTTTGTGGTGAGATGTTTTCTGCTGTGCTCACTCACCAGCCAGGGTTAAGTGGTAGACTTACTCCCAGCTGAGCTGAAACAGGACAATACTGCCCAGAGCTTTTTAATCAAGCAGACGATCTTGGTATCAATGTTGATCTTGGGATGTTATGTTCTGAAGCTCCTCAGTTTTATGTCCCAATGCCCTTATGATGTCTGTCCCTGCAAAAGTGCTGTGGTGTGTTTGGAAGGGGCATGGTGCTTTTCATGATCTTAAGTGTGCCTATTAAAACAAAACAAAAAAAAAGCTATATCGAAAATCCATTTTCTCCTTGCAGGTCTTGAGCAATTTTGTAAGATATAATAAGATGAGCAATCTGGTTCTGGCAGTGAAAAGAACAGATGCCAAGCTATAATTTCCTTTACCAGAAAATGCTATGGAGTCACTTTGTGTTGTAGAGAGAAGAATCTGTGTTATTAATAGAGGACAGTTAAAACTTGGAGTCCTGAGAGCACACACTTCATCTTATCTGTGCCATATGGAGGATGGTAGGCAGGGAGACATCCTGGCCAGCTGGGAGAGAGATTACAACATCTTGGAGCAGAAGAGGTTGTCTATACCTTGACTTAGCAGCAGAAACTGCTGGGTAGCACATCCAGTAACACCAAGGAGTTGTGTTTCTGGCTGTAGGCACTGTTTCTATTTTTTTTTTTTTTTTTTTTTTTGAAGGCCAGTCTCCATGGAAAATGGCAGAGCAAAGCTGGAATTACCCAATTGCACTGAACTGGTAACTGCGGGGCCCTTTTCACACTTCTCAGATTCACAGATTCAAGGAATTGACAAAAAAAAATCCAAAAAAAACCCACCAAAAAACCACCCCCCAACACACCCCTTAAGAATGCTGAAATTGCTTTTGTGAATATGTACTTTTTCTTATCCCCAGAAATATTCTGGGTGCATCATTATCTCTGCCTCCTTGCCAAGGTCAGACACCTACAAGCTTTTGAAACAATACTTCTGCCCACTTTTCTGTGGATACAGATGTGCAACACTGGTGGTTGGTGCTGAATCACAGGGGTAAATTGACACCTGAATTTACTATATTTTAATATCTCTGGGCTGGCAGGCCCTAACTTGTTTAAGCAGTTTGCAACTTGTTCCCTATTCTGTCCCCCTCTCTTCTTATTATGATTGTGTTAAGTATTGGGTCACAACTAACCTGTTTTTTTGCAGGCTGTCACAGAGATAGCGTTACACTCTCAGCATTGTCAGATTTGTTCATCTCCATTAACTGATGGGCTTATGCTTTTTTTTCCTCTCTTCTTTTAATGTATTTATAGAGCCTCCTTTGTTGCCTTTATGTCCTTGTTAGTTGTAATTCAACTTGTGCCTTAGCCTTTCTGATTTATCCCTGCATGCTTGTGCTAGTCCTTTATACTTTGAGTTTCTTGTCCTTGTTCCCACTTTCTATGCAGTTGTTTTTTGATTGTTCAGCCTTTAAAGTACTCCTAATGTAACCATATTGGTTTCAAGCTACATTCACTAGCTTTTCTCTGTACCAGGATGGGCTGCTATTGTGCTTTTTGTACAGTCCCTTTCAGCACTAGCAGATCCTCTGCATTCCTCCCTACATTAGATTATCTTCCCAAGAGACCATCCCTCACAGTTCTGAATGTGTTCAAGTCTGACGCTTTTTTTTTTTTTTAAGTCCACTGTCCTTATTCTCCTGGACTCTTTCCCTTCCTCTGCTGTCTTATGATCACTTTTATCTGCATTGCTTTCCACCTTTCAGTCCTTAACAGTTTCTCCTTATTGGAATCAAATCTAAATTCCCACTACTTACTATACTTTACCTCAGCTTTTAAAACAAAGATTCATGACCGTCACAAAGAACCTGGACTCTCTGTTTCATAGTGCAGTTTTCAGTTACCAATATCCTCCAGAGAAAGGTGATACTTCTGTTATTTACCTAGAAAAGACTCATCCACTTGCTTCTCTCTGGATAATTCCCACTTTTTCTTGAGCAAGAGATCTGGAACAGACCTGATATTTCTTCTGTTTCTGAGCTTCAAGCAAGCATTGCTGCCATTAAGTGCAGCACCTGTTCCCTTTTTCTACTGTTATTCATCCAAATATGTGCATTTATAGCTTCCCTTTTTTCTGTGTTCTTATTTCTTATAACATCATTTGAAGTAGGGAAAAATTCCAATGTTAGACACCAAGTAAGTAAAGTCACAATAGGAACTTTTGTAATCTCAACCAGAAATTGATTTTTCCTTCACAGTGGGCTTTGAGCTACTGTGAAACATCTTTGCTCATTATTGGGATCCAATACAAAAGCTGATAAACTAAGGCTGGTGTACTATAGCTCTGCTTTAAATGCTGTCTGCCCCTCTCCTTAATAGGCTGTATTGGAGAATGTATTTACTATGTCATTTGAGGCTTCTCCTCAATGATAGGATGAGAAGAAATGACCTTACATTGCACAGGTGAAGTTTAGATTGGACATTAGGAAAAGTTTCTTCACAGAAAGGGTATGTAGCACTGGAAACGGTTGCCCACGAAAGTGGTTCACCAGCTTTTAGGTATTTGGAAGATGTGAAGATGTGGTGCTTAGGGATGTGGTTTAGTGGTGGTCTTGACAGTGTTAGTTTTACAGCTGGTTTTGATCTTAAAGGTTTTTTTCCAACCTAAATGATTCTGTGTTTCTACTTTCTTCAGAGAAGAGTTACCTGGCCAGCTAACTCTGGGAATCAAAAGAGCACATTAATTCTCATTTGTCTGTCTCTCACAGGATCTCCAGTCTGGCCTCTCACGGCTTTCTGTTAAAATAGAAGGTGTATTTGCAAGCTTGGCTGGTCTCAGGACACATGGATGCCTCTGATTTAATAGCAGGAACAGGTAAATGTGCATGTGAAAGGAGACAAGCATTTTCAGTAGAACTGATGCATAGTTAAATGAAGAAACAGTGCATGCAGAACAATAGCTTTTATTGGACTTACAACCCTCTGCAGTATTTCATATATCCATAAATGTTATCTGCCATCACTGGACCTATTAGCTTGATCCCATTACTTGTGAAAGCCACTTTTTTCTTTTTCTTTCTGAATTTCTTAGGCTAGAAGTATTAACTCATTATATCAGATGCTGCTTCAGTCTTGCTGACTTAGGATGGTTTCCAAGAAGTTGTTTGCCTAAGGTGAGAAAGAGAAATGGTTCTATTATAAGAAGCTTAAGAGATCATTTGCCTTTCATGTGAATTGATTGATTCAGCTAGTGCAGATCACAGATGGGCAAATGATTTGACTACCAGCTGAGCTGGGATAGGAGTGGTAGGTTCAAGTTTCTGCTCTGCTCTAGAGTTAATCCATTGCCAAAATCAGAGATGTTCAGAAGCCTAACTCTGAAGAGGGGTTAGAGGTGCAAGTGTTTGGTTTGGATATCACAATCTCTGAAGCCCCCTCTTGTTTGAAGGCATATGTAAATACCTTTCTCTTGTGTCTGGAGCTTGGAAACTTTAAAGGTTCTTTAGTAAAAGATGGCTGGGACACAGTTTGTCTAGAGAAGAAAACATGCGAGGTACAGATTATCAACTACTGGAATAAATTACCCTCCAAACTCATGTGAATGTCCCCTTTCAGACATAAAGTGGCCCTATTTAGAGGAATGAGTAGCAGGGTTTTAAAACTTCCAGGACAATGATACATGTTTGGGAATGTAAGGAACACTAATTCATATGTGCTGCCTCCATGCCACTTGCTAATTCTCCTCATCTTTTCTGAGCATTGTCATGATGAAATGACCCACAGTTAAGTGTCCTTGGCAATTACGTGAGCATAATCCTCACAAATTCAGGTTTCTTTCACAGACATTGATGACAACAAATGTAAAACCTGTTCTGCACAACTGTAACTACTGTCAATATTTCCCATCTCTGGCAGCATTCAGCATTCCTGCCTGAAGTCTTATTCCCTCCAGCTGTGCTATTCAACCATCTGTGCCAAGTTTCAAAGAATTCTTTGCATCCTGCCATATTTGTTTGTCTTTTCCACATAGATACATTTTGAGGCTCAGGCCCTGTGTCACAGGGGCATCCCAGTGGTGTTGCATACCAAGGCAGACTACTGCAGTGGGTTGTGTAGATGTTGAGCTGAAAAGCAAGGCCTATATATTGGACTGTTCCCAGGGAAAAATTAGCAGTGAATTGGTCTTCGTATTGACTTTTGCACCTTGGTAATATTTCACCTACACATGAACAAACAGATCAACATGGAGCTCTGAAGGAAATAATTCGTTGCATTAACAGATAATTATTGGGGAACCTGTATCATCACATGAAGTATAAACCTGCTTCTGTGTGCAACAGGACAGCCATCTGTCCTGGGGTCTTTAACCTCTAGACCTAACAGCTCAAGGACGAAAACAGAAAAGCCTCTGTTAGAGCACAGGGATCAGAGGAGGCCTGTGTAATTACTAGCCATTAAATAAAGTATGCCCCTTAGTCTTCAAATGCCAGGGCACATGTATAATTAACTGATAAATTGCAAGTGGATAATTAGCCAGCAGCAAAATCCAGAGGAGCAGAGGGATGCTATTCACCTTCCTTTTCTTCTTGCAAGGAAGAGCACTATTGCTTACTTTAATGAAAAGTTGGTTATTGGGTTAAATGGTATGAGGACTGTCAGAATTGGGACACTGCACTTCACAGGATGACTGGCCCAGGATTTCCTGTCTTATGAACCACTGGTGATATTCATACAGTTTGGAGATGAATGGTGGTCACACTGTCTGTTATTTCATGTGGGTTGTTTTTGCACAGTCTGAGGGATTTGAAACACAAGCTGCTGCTGAAGTACCTGGCAGTCATTCACCCATGGAATTTATCAGCCTTGGGATGTCTGTAGGACTGGATTTTTGGGTGCAGATTTGTAGGACTGAGGCTAGATTTCCATGTGCCTGGTGCTGGTACAATGCTGCTGATAAAAAGATTGCTCCAACATCCTGACTTACACCCCTTGTGATGATGGCAAGGAATGGTCCCTTATTCAGGTCACTGTGCTGAGCTACAGCACATCAGCTAAGTTGCAGTGACTTTCCTTGGCTGCTGGGTTAAAAAACAAATGAACAAACAAAAGAAAGGAATTAATTTTAATCTCCTCTCTTTGCAGTCTTAACTGTGCTAGATAATCTCAGCCATTTTGTGATGAGTTTCCATGGACATTTACAGTATCTCAGAAATGTCATCAATCTTATGTCTATATGAACCTCTCTTATTTTCATAATTACTAAATCTTTAAACATAGTTTCTCTCTAGACACATCAATACTTCTAGATTTGACAAAAGTTGGAGTGAAACAAATAGAATGAGATTTAAGAGCTGAAATGAGATTTCTTTTAACTAACTCCCCACATTGGGAATTTTCGTATCAAAGGGTGTATTGAAAGGTGTATTGATTGTTCTGAGTGGCTGAAAACCTCACATGTTCAGTAATGTAACTCTGGGTCTAACAATCTGAAGCAGACTCATTGCAGTGTTCAAGAAATAGGCTGTTTAATGGAATTACTTGTTTGCTTGCAGTATATTACTCAGCCTTTAGATGTCCCCTGCTGCTGAAATCAGTTTGAAAAGGGCACTCTGTGGTTATCAAGGAAAAGGGAATGTAAGATTTGCTGAAGCCTCTTTCTGTTGCTTTTAATGGGTGACTTTGCATGTGACATTCTTTTTGAAAATAATATCTAATTCCATACACCATGGCAGATAACAAGAGTGGGTAGTGATTCTTCTAGCTCCAAAATCAGTTGATGCATTTCTTCCCAAATCAGCTTTTTAGAACTCTGAAGCTTATGATTATGCTAAATATAACATTTCCAGCAAAGTATATATGTATTTCTAAAGTCCAAACACATAGAAATTAATGTGTGATCATAGAACAGCAAAGATGTTTTTAAACATTAGATTAATATAAGAAGAAATAGAATTGGCACGCTGGAAGTGACTTTAGAAATACTCCTTTATAAGTACATACATAAAAATTATTTCATATGCATAAGCTTTTCCTCTCAAATAATCCCGCAGCATTTTGCAGATGGATGTACTAACTATAGCCAGTGAAAAACCGAACATTAAAATGCAACCTGAGAAGTGCTAAGACTCAGAAAAATTTGCAGATTTTGAGAAAAATGAAGGCTTGCTTGCTTGCTCCAGAAATTGTTTTTAAATGCTGAGTTTTGTTTTCCTCTCTCTGATTTGTATAAAAACTGTCCCCACCAAAGATGAAATATTTTTTTTACAAAATTTTTTTGAGAATCTTTTGTGTTTTGCATGATTTTTCCTTTTCCCTGCCCCAAAATACACTCAGCATGAGCTGATATAAATCTGATAGTGTTGAATGTGGCACTGACTCCACCACAGAGCTTTAACTTTGGGAGTCAATGGTATGAAGTAGCAAGTCAAAATCAGAGGAAACTTTGGAGAGCTGTGGTTCAGAGGGTTAAAATCTGGAAGAAGAAGACTTATACTCTGCTCCTTTCAATCAGTGCACCACTGGTTTGGTTATCAGGATTAATGATCTCAACTTTTGGCTCTCAATCAAAGAACTATGTTTCCAGTGCAATTCATTTCTCTTACTGAATAGCTGAATTAGATGCCATAAAATAACCTGCAGAGTCTCCAGGGTTGCTAGAAGCAGCTATGACTGAAGCTATGGATAGTTTCTGGTTGGATTTGATTTGGTAGCTTCTTCATCCCACTGCGCTTCTGGTTTCCAGATCGATTTTGATTTGGTCATACACCACTTCACAGGCTTCAGGTCTCTTAATCTCATTGTCTGACTGGCAGAAAATCACAGATTATCATTTTGTTCCTGTTTCCCTTATCTGTCTAGCTGTAGGATAGACAGGCATATCTTAATTGAGCTCAGTTCTGTGGTTGCATAACTTGTCTTATGTCGACTATCCCTTCCCATCCTAGCTTGAGGATCTCAGAGATGGCAGTAAACAAAAGGTAATGATGAAAGTCCTTGGAAGACTGAAATGCCTTCTTGTCAGTCCACACTAGATTGCCTTTAAGAGTTAGATTTCATGAGGAAAGCAGGCTGAGGCCTCCAAAGTATTGATCTAAGCCAGTGCCATGGCCATTCACCCATAGGGGAATATGAATCTCTGCAAATGGTTCTACTGGGGGATGAGAAACCAGATGCAGATCCCACAGTGCATCATAGATTCTCTCTGCTGTTTGACACCACAGCAGTTCACAGGGATAGCCCTTCATGGCCTGACCTCCAGGAGACACAAGCAGGGCAGAAAAGCTTTGCCCTGAGAGCTACTAGATAAAGCCCAAAGTTCCAGCAGGAAGAGGAGGTTGCTCATCTTTGCATTGGAGTGAATCTCTCTGCAGAAATTTGCATTACAAGAAAAGCTCTGGGAAAGGGTAAATCTCAGTGGCTTCAAAAGCCAGGCTTCCATGGAACTCCTTAGAGTGCTTTCAAAGCAAGCTGTCTTAGGCTATTTCATGGGTGCTCATCAGCCAAGAGAAAGCTTCTGGAGAAAGATTTCTGCTGAAATTGCTGTCTTTGTTAGACTCTTGGCTGTAAAGGTTTTGTAAGAATATCCTTGGAAGGCCTTTCTGGAGATAAAGAATTTAAAATATATGAGAAAATGTAGATATTAGTAAATGAAAAAATTACCAAAGACTTTAGATAGCTCATGCGATTGGACCCTATAAATACACTTTATATCAAGTTATGATAACAGTCTGCCTGCCACACATTTCCCTTCATGGATTTCTGAGGCCATTCTGGAGCTCGATGGGAACCCATCTGGTGTTTGGATCCCTTCTTAGAGACTGCAGTGACTTGTTTTGTGCTGGCAGACTTCTGACTGTTACTAATGGTCAAACAGCAGGGAGCTAAGAGCAGAATGGTGAGGAGGGTGCAGAGGAAAGGTCTTTCACCCCATGTTCCTGAGGTTGTCTTAATTAAGGGATAAAGGGCAAGCAGAGTTTTCTTCCTCTTACGCACGTTGAAAACAATTGCTTGTATGTGTCAAAAACATTTAATTCCCTTCGTGGCCTTCTCTGTGTATTGATTTACTCAATTAGTAGTGTGTGGCATGTTTTTCTTTTCAACCAAACTGAGTGGGACTTTTGACATTCAAAGGATTGGACAATGCACAGGAAACACACAAGCTGTTGGAAATAGTCTTCAGTACAGAGATTGCTGGGTCTCTTTTCCCCCTACACTTACAGCTTCTACAAAGCTCAAAGTACTCCACTTTTCCTGTCTTTGCAAAGTATTTATGGCAATAGAGATATACTTTGTTACCTGTAATTGTTGAGACCCTTATAATGCCACTGACTGCAAGAATTATATAAAGAAAAAGCCAAACTCAAACAACCTTAGTTGTTTTGTTTCTGAAGTGCTGGCATCAAATACCAGACATCAAATGGAGTGAAACAAAGTCCCTAATGTCTTGTTTTTTTGAAAAGATATAATGATCTCTCCCTCTCTGACAGACTATTTTTGGTCTCATTCAAAGCTCTTTGCTCCTGTTAATTGGAGGATGTGCCCCTGAAATGTGTCTGCATGGAACAAGGTTGGAGTTTTGAACTGAATGTTTTAAGAAGGATAATCAAACATTTGTGCTGCTGTGTTCTTCTCACTCTGCCAGATGTGACTCGGAGGCACTGCTAGATCAGAGCACAGAGGCTGAGGTCTGGCCTCCTTGGCGACTTACTGATGGCACAGTCACATTGACTCTCCTGTAGTATCACAGTGTTCCTCTCTTTGTCTTGCAGTGTTGGACTGCAATTGGAAAGTTCTTCAGCCAGATTCTAGAGAAGCTTTCTGTGCTCCTCTGTTTCATTTTCACTGTTCAGAGCTTGAGGTTTTATAGAATTAATATGGCTTCTAACTGAAATGGGCAAAACATTTAAAGAAGCTATAAAAATATTGGTAACTCATTTTCCCTCTTTACTACGTTTTCCTCCTGCATAGGTTGCTCAGTTGGGAACTCTGTTAGTGGAGGAATGGAACCTGGATATTTCTGCTGGGAACTAGAGGGGTCTCTGTAAGACTAAAGCAAACCTGAAAGGAGCCCTTGGCAATATATGAGGGCTGGGATATTGCTGGCTATAGGAAACTGTGCTGACACTTGTCAGCTTGGTATAACTCAATAAGGCTGGCCGTATGCAGTTAAAAGTCTATGTAACTCACTAAGCAAATTTTGCCTCAAGGTTGAAGTGCCAAATTCCAGTTGAATTTAAATATATCTTCATTAGCATCTTAGAAAATCCCATCATCAGTGACCTGCTGGGTAGCTTCCTTTTACTGTACCTTGTTTTACCTGCCCTTTTGCTTTAATTTTTTTTTTTGAAATTAACTGGGCTGATGCTCATCAGAAATTAGATATCTCATTTCTTGGTAGAGACATTGAGATCAGTGATTTAAACATTTTCTCTGAAAGAGGTAGGAGGACATTCCATTTTAAAAGTTAATGAAACCAAAAATACATGTGTTATGAGGGTTTGAATCCTATGAGTCTCACATAAGGTGCTTTCTTATTTCAGGTTGGTCTGTATGTAGATTGCTAGTTCCTGATTGTTTAGTCAGTATCTGAGGCCTTAAGGAATGTTTAGGTTAGGTGAAAAAATAGCTGGTGCAACTAAACACTTTCCTGATGTAATTGCATTCATCCAGTGAATGTAGGCCAGCCTTTCTTTCATCCAGTCTGCCCCAAAAGTCCCTTTATTTTGGAATACATACTCACTCAAAGAACCTTCCATGAATGGGTAAACAGTCAGTCTAGTCTAAGAGTCATGATTTCCTCATCTTATACTAAAAGGGATGTTTCATTTTTCCCTCTTTCTATTGAAATGAAAGAAGGCTACTAAACCAGTCCCCTGGAAAGTGGTATGAGCACTTACAAATCAGAACAAGGCAGCAGTGAGACGTAGGATCTCAAATATAGTCCTATTTGGACTTTGGGAAGTAGAAAATTAATTTATTTCTAAGGCTATTTGTTTAGGCAGCATATAACCAATACTTTTTTTTTCACACTCAAAATACTCCGTCTCATCCATTTTTTTCTGTACCCTTACTTACAGTGTGCTGAATAACATGGTCCCCAGAAGAGTGTGGGACAGACATCTATTGTCATATGAGCTGTGAAGGACCCTAGAGATTAAATTATACAGTTAGAGCTTTGCTGACACCTCATTGATTTCTGATGCTTTGCTCAGGAGAGGAATAAATTTGTTTAGAAGTATTGAACTCTTCATCCCTACCCTGGAAAGGGGGTCCTCTAATGGCTGCAGAAAGACAAGGCTGAAAAGAGGGTGTGCAGTGTCTGAGACAGATACTTGCCCCAGCTGACAGCAGCAGAGTTGTCTGGCTGGGTTTCCCTTGCTCTGCTCAAGGGAGTTCCCTTGTGGAATTGAGTGACCTCAGCCATAAGTTTGAAGAAAGGCTGAAATCCTCTACCTGCTCCTGCTGGGGTGTTCACAGCAGGACCCTGGTCTGTGTGCAGGATTAGAGGTGGCTTTGGGCAGCTTAGAAGGGGCAAAGCCCAAACAGCTTTAACTTTTTGAGAGTCTCTGGGTCTGTCTGATGTGTGACATGAGCAGGTAGCCCACTCATCTGAGGGCATTTCTAGCCTGGTGGATATTCCAAACATGGAATATATACAGAAGCCTGTGAACCTCTTCACCAGAGCAAGTTCTGCTCTGAAAACCAAACTATCCCCTCTTTAACTGGCAGATCTGGTATAACACAATGAGCCTGGTGCTCTTGGGAAGCTTCACTCAATCTTCTGCTAAAGGCGACTGTTCATTCACTCTGCAGCATAATTGCCCTATTTCAAGGCTAGAGCCACCTTCCCTTGGGACAGGTTTCACCTTTGCTCAGCTGAGCATGTGTAGGAGTGATCCACAGGAGCACATGGAAAGCAATTTAAAGCAGTAAATTCCCTGCTGCTTTCGGAAGCTGTTAAATCAGGCAGCTCTGGAGTGAAGAGAGGGTACAATGCAAGAAATTCTCCCATTCTGAATAGTTTTTTTCTGTTGCAAGCTGACATGGCTATTTTCCTCCAATGCTAAGTTCTTCCAGTATAAATTTTTCAACAAGTATTTTCTTTTTTCTTAACAGCATGTGGAAGAAAAAAAAACAAGATAAAGGTGGGAATTTTGATGAATATGCTATGTATTTGTAGTCTGGCATTTCCTCTAACTCAATAGAGCTGTAATAAAAAAAAGATGTTTGGATACAGATGAGTAATATTTTTACCACTTGTTTGGCACTGATTGATGGAAAGACTGTGTCTGACTGTTCTGTCTTGAATGACAGAAATAGGTCACGAGACTGAGTGAATTAATAAATGATAAAGGCTACAGGTCCACATGCTGCCTGTTTCCTACACAGCAAGAGTTTTAATTCAGGAAGTAAATATCTCCTCTGATTTGCCTTTGTAGTGGGCTGATGTGTGACCTACAGAATGAGGCAGGTCATGCTATAGAAATGAAGGTCTTTGTTCTGGTGTCTGCAGTAATGTCCCGTGGAAGTGTTCCTAAGACACTGCTATGGTGCACTCTTTCCATCACTTCCAAGTGATTAAGTTTCTTTGTTAGTTGAAGGTTTCAGCATCTGTCAGTTTTGGATGGTTTAGCTGATATTGTGCTTTGCCCTTAATCCTTCATGATGTCAAGTTAACCAGACCTGGCTAAAACACGTTCAGTTAAAACACTTGTTTTGCTACTTACCACACATACAGTGAAGCCACAGAGCTGATTTTGTGCATGACCTGATGGGTTTGCTTGGTTTGATTTTCTGGGGACCTTGAAATACTTTCACCAACATGAGTTAGCTCCTTCTGATATGCATAACCATTTCTATAGTGTTTAGGAGAAATACCCCAAATAGATTGAGAATAGCCATTCATGGAGGACGAGTTTGGACTGGTTTTTATAGTTAATTTGTGATTAATGGATAGACAAAATCTGCAAGTGAGTATATCCTGTGCTACTTCTAGCAGACTGAAATAATAATCTCCTGGATTTCTTGTTTGACCTATTTTACATAAAATTCCTGGGCAGTGTAACAGATATTAAACCAGCAAAGATATGTGCAAATAGAAAATCATAAATTTCTCCCAAGTCTAATGCTCTTTCAGATTTTTAATTTTATGTTTTGCTAGCTGATAGCACTTATTACGGAGGTCTCTCTGCTCTAAAATTGACAGAAAGATTTCAATTGCATCATGCTTAAAGTTTGCATCTGTAAACAATTCATTAACAATTTATTTTAACTAAATGGTTATTCAAATATTGTCTCCCACTCCCTCAGATCAATAGGACCTTCTCCAGAGGTGTGTGTAGCCAGCTGTAACAAACAGTGTCCATATTTATACTGGGCCTGTGCTGTTCATGGCTTGTCTATGGTTTGCTACTGGTTAATGTCCACAGCAAAGATATCAAATAAAATGTGACTTCTCTCTTGTACATGACCAGTTGATGTCCTGTTAGGAGGATTCCACTGAACAATCCACTATACCTGAGGGTGGCCTGATTACCTTGATCAGGGGCATGTTCCAACAGTGTAAGAGAGTTGAATCCTTTATTATAATTTAGGAAGAGACCCCACCCCTGGATATCCCTGTTTTTAGGTGATCATGTCCTCTGCTGCTGGCAGCTGCATTTAAACTGAATTTAAAGCAATCTGAGCCAAGCTCAATTCATCAGTGAAAGTTGCTCAAGATAGTAATTCAGCATGCACTAAATGAGATTCTTACCCAACAGGAGTCCCTATGGGGGACAAGACAGTTTCAGCCCACTGACTGATCCCAGAAGTTACAGTGGAATCTACCCTGACTTGTCCCCATCCTTAATTCACCATCATACTCTTCCTTTCCTTTTAGGTAGAGCCTGAGTGACTCCACTCATACAGACCTTTGTTTCTGATTGGTGTAAAAGGTCTCTTGCTTTGCTCTGAAAGTTACAGTCAATGAAGTATAGAGCACATGCTGAGTGAGGGGTGGTGGTACCTTGGGGGCAGGTAACTTTGGGATGGAGGTGTGGGTGAACAAAGCTCATCTGCAGAGAGATATGTTGCCACAGTTGCTGGTTCAGCAGAAAAACATCTCCTATCTCCTTTGATTGACAGCTGCTCTGTGATTTATCAGCTACATGGTACCATCAACTTCCCATCCCTGCAAAGGATTACAGCAGAGCCTGCTCTCACCTTCATTTCACCCTTCTTAGTCTGCACACAAGGTTGCAGGCTGTGTTGTATGGGGAATCATTGTGGGTTACATTTTGTGCATGCCAATTGCATTCCATCCTATAATTTCTGTACTAACTTCTGCTGGAATGTGCATAGTTTAACTTCCTAGTTTTCTCTAATTTTGCCCACAGTCATCATTCCACGCAGGGATAATTGTACTAATTGCCCTTTTTAATATAAAGAAAACATTAGTTGAGAATTAAGGATTGTTATAATAAATTTCCTGGAGCATTAAGTAATTTGTTTCTCACAGAGTTGTTTCTCTCTGTATTCCTGGTTTCAATCACTATATTCTCAAGTCCATCAGCATCTTGCAATATATAGCAGAGGGATTAGCTTGAAAACTCCTAACTACCTGTCAATGGAAACTGACAGGGACAATATTTAATTTAAGCCCTTCAGTAGCTTATCATTCATCATGGTTTTGATTTTAGATGCCACACTACAACTCTAAGATTGTTTTCAATGCTGGAGGGAGTACTCAGAATCAGGCCCACATGACCTGTTTACAGGAAGCCAATGCTACAGCAGGGAGGAGAAACTTCATCTCTCAAGTCCTTGACTGGGCTAATAACTGGGCCCTGCCCCCAGTTGTGTCAGCGAACAGCTTTGATTCCTGTGTTCTGTCTTATGGATATGAAAGAGAGATTCACTAAGGAGAAGTAAAGCCTCCAAACCCTTGAGAGATCAATGGCAGAGCTGGCACCAGCTGTAAGCCACAGAGAGCTTTGGATGCAAGATGTTGCCTTGCTGTTTTTAAACGTGTTCAATTAAAACTGTCTGAGTTTTGTGCACCTTTCTTTTTTGTCTCAATTATGTGCAGCTTTCTTCTGTTATCTGCAACATTAATTGTCAACTTGGCCTCTCCCAGAAGCTGCTCTCTCTGGAGAATGGAGCTTTTAAAACAAAACAACCCACCATCACTACACCATCTACAGCAAACCCAACATCCTAAACCCCAAAACAAGCCCAAACCCCATGCTGTAACTTCATGTTTGCAATGCCCCTGGAAGCAATACTGCAACGATAGCTGCCCGCTTGCCTTCTAGACTCAAACCAAGTAGGTTTTTTTGAGAAGCCCAAGTCTGTTTTGTATGCTCTCATTCCTCTCCGTAACCAAACCTCAGGCTCAAGTTACACCTTTGAGATCACTATCTCAGAAGTCGTCTATACTTTCAAGAAGTTGCACCAGGAACATCAAGATATGTGAAGACTGCTTTCCAGCATGGCTGTAAAAAGAGTACTTTTTGTCTCTTCCATCCATAAGACTGCAGCCAGGGAGAGAACGGGCTGAATTTTCACATGTCTAATAGAAAAACATCTCCCAGGAAGAGACATTAATTTGGGGGTGTCTTTTCTATCCAAATACTGGAACTCTTTTGAGGAAGTTCATGTTTCTGAAGTCTCCCCTGGTTCATGAAACTGGTTCGAAAATCACCAATTAATTAAAAAAAATAGGATGGGTGGAAGGGGCAGGCACTCCTGAAGGGATTTCCAAATTGTAATGAGCACGTCAGAGGGCATATAGGTTTGTGAATTAATACTATTAAACTGTACTGCCTGGAGTAATATTTGCTGCAGATACTACTTTCAGAAATAGGAAATTTTCTTCTCCAGATATATAGGTATTGGGCTGTGCACTGAGAGGGGAGATACCAAGGTTTACCGTAGCTGCCTTTGCTTGATGTTTGGGTTGCTGCAATACATTTTCTGCAAAGGTGCTAGAATAAATTAAACTGAATTCCTCAGGGGTTGTGCTTGCTGGGATGACATGAAAGTCAACCCTGGCTGTTGTCCCGGGAGATGTATGTGGGAGCAGATTTGTCTGTATGATTTTACTGGTTTACTTTGAATTAAGCACTCAAACTTGGTTCGCTTTGCTAAAAGCAGAATATGTTGCACTGGTATAACTTCAGAGTTAAAAAACAGGTGAGCTCTCAATACTGATTGATTGAGAGGTTCCTTCTCTGCCAGAGGGGTCTCAACTGGACTGTTGGACTGACCTTCAACCTTGTATTTATGCACCAGACAACAAGGAGTTTGCTTTTGAAATCAGTGTTGCTTGAAATGGTGGAAAGCTAGAAAATGAAATGTATTCAATGGAAATGTTACACTACTCACATGATTACTTTCCTTAAAGATATGGCGTTGTCATGGTCAAAGTAGTTCATTAATTCAACTGAGGCACTGTGTACATGGCTTTGGTGGCATTTATAGACTTCTCCCAATGTTTGATGGATGCAATGAAATTGAGGGGCAGCATCTTCCAAAAATTTGGCCCTGATAGTTTTTTAAGAGGTGCTTGTGCTTCAGCACCAGATGTCATTGTAAGAATTTAATGAATCCCTGTATCTTTACTTCACAGCTGACACCCAAAGTGGAACAGGCTGTGAATGTAGTCAACTCATGGGTTTTGAAGAGTTGTTGGAAAAAAGAAGTCAGTGTTTTAGTTCTTGGGATTCTGGTACAGGGGAAGAAAGGGACTTCTCACTTGTCTTATTATAAGAGCTGTTTCTCCAAATTCTCAGAGTGTTTTTCTATTCCCTGCTCACCCAGTTAGGAAATTAGTTAAGCTTGTGTCAACTAGTAATCGTTTTCAAAGATCTTTTTCTCCTAATCTGTGTTATTTTAATGATGAGACTTGCAATTGTTTCATCATTGCTTTGTAGTGATACAACTGTTAATCAGGTGTTAAACAAGGGAACTAGCTCATTGCTTTCCTCACATACCTTTATCTTGCAGGATATGCAGCCAGATTTTTGTTCTCTGATTGCTCCAAATTTTTGAGGCTTTTGAAAAGTCTCCTTTTTGAGACTTCTCTCCCAGCCAATTTTTTTCTGGTTTTACCTACGGGACTGCTTTTTTTCTTTATTAAATGCTGTGTTTAATGGGAGTTGTGTTTAATGGGAGCACTGAGAATTGGGCTGCTTTACTCCAGGGTTAGGGACAGAATTCATAAAAAATGAAAAATTAAAAAAAAAAAAAAAAAGAAAAGAAAAAAATCATCTAAGCAGAAGAAAAGCAACATGTTCACACTCAAAGAGCAGAGACAGTTGGCTAACTTGGTTTTGCTTGGCACATGGAGTTCTTCTGCCTGCCACCAGTCTGTACTCTGCCTAGAAATAACATTCTCACTCATGTTGCACCCTGATTTGGCTCTGTGGCTCTATTTGGTTAAGAAACTGCTGCAATATCTGATAGCACCCTTCAGCCTGGGACATAACACTCCTGTGTGCATTGGCTCTTATTCCCAACCCTTACTGGGCCTGGTCTTTGCTGCCAGGCTACATGCTTGTGTTGCAACTTGCCACTAACATCTGGTAATAAATATAGAACTTTCTGCTTATTGCCCTTGATATCTAATTACATTCTGAACTGTTTTTCTTCAATGCACCTCATAATGTCATGCTATAAAAGATGAAGAAGACAAGTTTTAACAATTCCCTGCTTAAAAGTAAAAGATGATACTCACAGTGGTGAACAATCCTGTTATTTTTTTCCTATTATGCTTCCTGCTGTGTACCCAATGGAGAATAAGGACCACTGTTCAATGGCCAAAGATGAAATTTTTATGATCATACCCTAGAGATTCAATAGTTTTCAGCTTCCCATAAAGAATGATGTGGTTTTAATGTGCTAAGCACATGTAGCCTCTGATGCTTTCAGAACAGAGGACTTCATGGGGTATCTTAGCAGCTGAATGTGCCCAGCCAGAAGAAGCAGGAGACACTGTAGCAGTGGGTTTTGCTGGAGTTGGGCACAACACAGGAGGGAGGGAAATAGTGCTTCAGATAAAGACTGGAAACTTGGGATGAAAAAGCTACCAGGCATCTTGCAGACTGGCAAGCAATGAGGTGAGTGTCCACCTGCAGCCACTGGAACATGGATGGATCTGCCAGGAAGGTCAGCTGCAATCATATAACATTAAAGAAATCAATGTGACCTTGATAAGCACATGGCCTGGTCAGACAATATTGATTCACTAATGACATGCTGTTGCATAATCCTCTCCTATTTGGGTCTGATGGTTTCTACACATGATTGATTTCAATGTTTGCAAGGAAGCACATAAGAAACAAAGAACATAAATTATTCCGTGAAAGTTGGTTCTTAAAAGTAAAAATGTTTTGGACAGCAGAGAATTTTGTTGCAGTCTGACAGACTTGTGTATACTTTTCTTTTTTTGTCATCATATTTTGAATCTTAGTGCTAACTTTTCAGAGAGTCACAGAAATTGTTTGGGTTAGAAAGCACTTTAAAGCCTTCTCCTCTGCAGACTGAACAGTTGCAGCACTTTGTCTTCACAAGGGAGGTGCTCCAGCCTCTGATCATTTTTGTGGTCCTCCTCTGGGTTCTCCAATATGTCTGTGCTGAGAGAGCTGAACACAGTACTCCAGGAGGAGGTCTCAGAGACCAACAATAAAAGGGCAGAAACATCTCACTCTTGTGCTCCTCAAGGATAATGAAAGGATGATGATCCGCTCTTCCTGCCCACCATGCATCCACAAAGAGTGCAGTTCATTGTCAGAGTTCTCTGGTATTAAATCCAAATTTATTTGTATGGCAGAGTGCCAGGGAATACAGAAGATCTCAAAGTCTTTGCTAAAATTCTGTTTCCATGCAAAAATTGAATGTGCTCAAAGAGCTTCAGAACAAGGACATCTTATTTAGGGGGATTCTTTCTGGCAAGGAGCTGAGGAAAGAGTAGGAAATGTAAGAGTTGAAGATTCAAAGACTTCCTTTTTGTCTACTTCAGCAATCTCTAAGAAGTTTCTACCTGGATTATTTCAAACATTGTGTGGGGCTCGACCTGACTTAGCAGTTCTATTCCTGCTTTATTGCCTTGTACAGTTTGAGGAACTTCAGCTTCATCCATTTTCTAGGATATATTTTTCATTCCATAACTACCTGTCAATTTGTTAGTTTTGGATTGTGATTTCAAGGAAACTCCTAATTCAGACTTGTGCAGCCATTCATCAGGTAAAGGACATGGATGAAAAATCTATATAGAAAATAGTTTAATGTTTTCTAGCTGGCTCTTTCCTTCAGGCACCACATGAAGGCTCCAGTTCCCATTCAGATATGGTTTGCACCACTGAATTGCTCAGATTTGTCTCAGGAAATACTGAGAATTTTGGGAAGCTGGAAAGCAACTAGTAAGGGAATATAAAATGAAAGTATGTTTATAATTTAGTGTCCTGAGTTTAAACAGAAGTTCAAAAGTCATCCCATGCATTCAGTGCAAAATCAGTCTGTATCTATAAAAACTGAGGACCCCATTGGTTTCTCAGTTCAGGACCCAACCAGGGCATTCTTTAACTATATGAAATTCATCAAATCAAATAGGAATAGAAATGTTACATCTTGGCTTAAAAAATTCATTCAGAATGGTTTTCTATTTCTAAAATATTTAAACATTTGCCTGCAGTCTCAGGAATACAAGCAAAATTGTGCTACTACATGAAAATCTTATGAACTAGCACAGAAATGGAAGTCTAGATGCAACTGCAGTTTAGTAGATGACTTGTATACATAACTGTAAATTATTCTGCAGAAGAATTATTTATTGAGAAATGCCTTGTTTTATGACAATTCCATAATGGGCATGTGGGAAAGAAATACATATCTCTAAACACACACATATATAACGTTATCATATCAAACATTCTGCAGCAGATATTTGAACCCGCCAAAAGCAGACCAGGGCTCTGCTTTCACTGAACCTCTGTGCCTTTCCATCCTCCTGAGTGTCTCTTCATCTTTCCTTCTATCCCTGCTCCTTTGACCAGGTCTGTAGTTTGGTACAGATCGTGCTTTTGCAATGCATAAAACTCAGTGTCTCTGTGCTGTCAGCCAGTGAAGACAGTTTGTGTTCAGGAAATTGTTCTCTAAGTACTGCCTGCCTGAGCCCCTTTGCAAAAGTTTGTTTTTCACTTGACTGGGTTTTTCCAGCTTCTTGCTTGTTTGCTACCTAAATATGAACACAAGGGAGCACCAGAGGGTTTTTTTAATGTTTTGTTTTGCTTTTTGTAGAAAAAAATAAATCAGTGAGTGGGTTAGTTCAGGTATAATCTGGGTGGGATCTGTGGCTGAAGTGGGCAGCTAAAGACTATTCTTCATTTTCCTTTGTGGCCAGTTGTCTTCAGAGGACCTGGGCTGTGTCACTTCCCCACCCATTGTTCTCGTCACTCCCTGAGGGACATCTCCAGCTGTCATCACCTCGCATGTTGTTCCCACATGTTTTAGAAGTGGCCCAGGGCACATCAGAGGTGTTGTAAGGCTCCCGAGCTGCTATGCTGGTGCCTGTGCACAGCTGCAGGTGTGGGGGCAGAGCAGGAGCCCTTCCCACTGATGTGTGTGCTTGCCTTTGCAGCCGAGAGCAGAGGCTGCTGTGATGAGCTCTGCAGGGCACAGAGCTGGCTGCATTAACATATTTATGTTGTTCTACAGCCCAAAGAAGCAAAACTATGATGTGTTAAAGCTACTTATCTATTGCTTATGACTACTGCACTACTTCTGTGTAATCAACCAGAAAACTATCTTAGGAAGCCCTATTTTGCTTCTTTTGATGTCAAGAAAAAATTCCCACTTACAGCAGTGGTACAGAAACAGGAAGGAGCAGATACTAGAAAAAAATCATTTGAAAATTATCTCCAAGAGGGAGAGAATATGTAGAAGGGACTATAGAATAAATTTACCACATTTGATTAGGTATGTGACACAAAAAAGACCAGAAAATGAAGAAGCCTTTTAAAAGGGATTGTTATAGAGCCAGAAACATTGAAGACTAATTTCTGAGGGCGGGGGGTGACACTAAGCAGAAATTTGAAATGTAATGAATCTTGGTCCTCTGGCAGGTGCTGCTGGGAATCTGGTGACTCTGCAGTAATTCTTGTCCACATGAAGGTACCACAGGGCTTAACATTGTCTTCCCCCAACATATGCAGGATTCCTGTGTGTTGAGTGGCCAGCACACTCCACTAAGCATTATGGCAGGGTTTGGACCTTCATCTGCTGCAGCCTCAGACAGATGGTTTTGGGAGAGAGGCAGCACAGTGCACAGCTCATGGGGGTGAGCATGCAGCTGTTTTCTATTTGTCTCATAGTAAACTTAGAGGTTTTAGTTGGGTGCTCTGTTTTGGCTGGGATGGTGCAAGACAGAGAATGCACTGTGTCTCTCTCCTGCCATGTAATCTCTCATGCAGCCTGCAGGCTGCCACCCCTGATTGTTCAGCATGATGCCATATGACCTGAAACATGCCTTTGTCCAGCTGGGGTCAGCTGTCTTGGTTGTGCCCTCTCTCAGCTTCTTGTGGCCAGGCAGCAAAGAATCTGACAAGGCCTTGACTTAGTGTAAGTGCTGCTCAGCAACAGCTAAAACATCAGCATGTTACCCACATTATTCTCATCCTAAATCCAAAATACAGCACTGTACCAGCTAGTAGGAAGAAAATTAACTCTATCCCAGTTGAAGAAAGGATAAGCAGTGCCAAAGGCACTGGTAAGTGCAGAATAAAGTGACTACTCTTAGCCAGTTTAGAGCAGCTTGCACAGCATGCTGGGTTCACTGTTACACTCTGGCCTGCTGCAAGCTTGAGAGAGGCATTAACTTTGCAGATCTCTTTTTACTGTGTGAGTGTTGTGCTCTTTCCTTGTCTGCCTGATCCTGGGAGCAAGGGGCAGCCCAACTGCTTTTCTTTCCCTGTCTGTATTGACTTACTGTTAAGGTTTCTCAAAGCTTTTTAAATACAAGTAAAAACCTCCTGGCCCCTTTGGGAATAAATCTGATTTTTCAGGTTTTATCTTTATCATTGATCCCTTTCCAGTTACTTCAGCCAAAGGTGAGGAAGTGATGTGTAATGATGGAGCATCTCTTTTTGTAACTGGGCTGTATGTAAGGGTCAGCTGTTAAGCTGAGATTCTTACAGAAGCCCCAGAAATAGGTACTTTCTGCTTTTGTGCAGCCAAGACAATTACACCAGGGAGAACACTCTACAATGTACTGAATTCTCATTTTTGCTCTTATACGTTTTTCTATTCCCCTCTTGCTCCCCAGAGAGTAAACTGGACAAAGACTACATTAGGGATGTATCCTGTGAGGTCAAACCCATTGCAGACATTTAGTGTGGCCTCCACAGGAAGAATTGCTCAACTCCAGTTGCAAGAAAGTGTCGATAAATGATTCCTGTACAAAGTTTACTTTTAAAAGAATTTAAAATTGGTTCTGAACTGACTTGAAGTAGAACATAGAAGAGGAGAATAACTGACCTGTAGTTTCATCTGATAGGGGTCTTCAGGTCATCTTGACATAGCAAATGGGCCTATAGTTAAGTGGAGATCACTAAGAGAACAGAGAAAGCTTCCTATCCTTAGTTGTCAGGGATGCTCTAGCATTGCTTCTATTAATTCTGTTTCTCTATTAGTTGTAAATTGTTCTGATAAAAGTTCCAGTATTTTGGTGGACCAGTTGGTGGGAGAAAATGAGTCTTTCATGGTGCAGGCCAAAGAGGAAACGAAAGTTTTTCCAGAAGTTTGCAGGAGATATTTCCAGGACATTAGGATGCCATCTGGCATAATGCACTTCCTAATTCAGAGAAAGGAGGCACAAATAAATGTGCAAGAAGGTTATGGTTTGGTGGTCAGTTCCAGGTTTGTTTCCTTGGTTAACTGGGTGCCACACTGGATAATGTTTTGCATAAAACCATGACTACAAACCTAGGAAACACAACTGCCAGACTTCTGACCATTAGAGAGAGTGAGGATGTATGCAGATGATCTGCCATCCTGCTGAGGCTGACCTTCATTAACAAACTTATTCCTTGAGTTCAGCTTTCTCATACACAAGAGATGGAGGATTTGTCCCTCAAGGACTCAAGGCAAAATCATGCACTTGGGATAAGGTGATGTCACCAGTTTGGAAGGACTTTTTCCCCACCTACCCATCAAAGTCCAGCTTAGACTCAACGGTCTTATTTTTCAGTGCTTTTCCATTGCTCTTTAGGCAGTAGTTATTACTGTGGATCCTGTATGATGATTTGCCTTGTAAAACATTCTATGACATGGTTATGAGGGTAGAGTCAAACAGAATAAGGTTTGGAAATTTTACGTGATCTGTGTTGCTGGTCCATTGTCTTGAACAGCAAAGCTAGATGAGGGGATTTCTGGCCCTTTTTCCCCTTTAAATTAGGGCATTTAAATTAGGATAGTCTCCTTTTCCAGTTTCCAGGAGAACCCCACAAGCCTTACTAGCAGGCCTGAGAAGAATGTGAACCTCCTCATGAACTGGAAGGTGCAGAATTGGTGGGAGAAAGAGAGGAACATTTTAAGCTGGCATCAATGCCAAAGATGTGATGCTACATCCCAGTGTCTCCACAGAGTCTGTGGAGAGACAGAGATGCTTCAAGAGATGCTTTAATTCAGAGCCTTCAGTAGATATCAGCAGAATGTCAGCCCAAATGAGCCTCTGACTCATTCCTGGTCTTTCAGTCTCTGCCTGCTTCTCTATGTGCCCTTTAGCTTGACTGTGCTTGAAGATGTAATTTGATTGCCAGGGCCACCTCCAATCCCTCTTTTCTCCTTTGTGTGTGTGGAGTTCTTCCACCCTGATTTGTTCCTCCTACCCAGCCTTTGTATAGAGCAACCTCCAACACAAAGTGCCCAAAAAAGGATTGTGCAGTTGTGAGGTGCTTGTCACCATTACACCTCGTCACAGCAGGGAGGTGACTCAGCTGCCACCCTACATGGCTGGGATGTGTCACCAAGTGAATGATGACATTTTCAAATGCAGCAAAGTTTGGAAGTGGAGTAGAGGAGAGAGGAGGAATTAGGCTATGAAAGGACATTGGGGAACATCAATGTTTTCAATAATCTGAATCTTTTAATTTAAGAAATATGCAGCTTAGAGAGAAGTATGATATTGTCACCTGATGAGCATGTTCTTTTTTTTATAGTACAGGCAAGACTGATCTAGTGCTTAGAAGTTTTGCATATAAACTGAGTAATTTAAATTCAATGTCCTGTTCTGCAGCAAATTTCTTTGATTTCTTTTACCCCAGCTCTAAAACAAGGTTGAAAATAGCGCTGCAACTTGTGAGACCATGGGGAGATTTCAGTCACAGTCTATATACATTGTAGATCTGTTTGATGGACCTCCCTTGGTACATCAGTTTGTGCAGCATTGGGAGCTCTTTTGATGGGTAAAACCATGAAAGTGCAAAACTTTTTTTAGCTGTTTCAGAGGACAAAATGGATTCAATACTTTTGGTGGCAGAGCTTGGACTAAAAATAAATCTACTCTGTTTAAGTGGTACATAGACAAATGGGTGTCAAGGCTGTCATGGAAATTAACATATCGAAGCAGTTATTTTCCTGAAAGGACAGGGTACCTGCATCCTTCAGATACTAGAAATAGTGAAATAGGAGTTGTTGAAACCCAAAAAATTAGTCTGTGGTTTTGGGGAGAGACACTTTATAAGCGTGAGAATTTTTCACTTCTGTAGATAAACCTCATATTTATTCTTTGCAGCAATGGACAGCCTCAAGAACTGCTAAAGGAGGAACAAATTGGGTATGAACTGAGGTTCAATCCACCACAGGCTTCTTTCGCTACTGTGTAGAAATTACTTAGGTACAGTGAGCCATGGTTTATTTGTAAACTGGGAAAAATATCCTTATGCTCGCAGTGCTCCTTAGTCCTAAAGCTAATTTATCAATTTTTTTATAGACCATTTATGTGCTATCCTGATGTCTGCAACTCTAGAGCCTCATTTGGATATAGCCTAAAACAAACTTCCCTGTTGCATCCGAGATATTGTGGGGCCATTCGGAGGTGGTAGACATGAAGTCTTGGCCAGAGACCGAGTTTAGTGTAGTTCCAGCCCGTTTCCCAGAGAATCTCCTTTGTGTGTTCAGGAGGACACGCTCTTGTCTGTTATGTGTGTCTGTTGTGGGCTGCTAAAACAGCTGACACAGATCACCCCAGAGGAGCTGCATGCTATAATTGGTAAATCTCTGTGTACAGTAAACCAGTGCATGGCATTGGAGTGTTTTGAGATTCCTTTTGGGAGAAGGAAACTTACATAACAGGATGAAAGAGCATTCTGTTTAGATGGGGAGAGCCTAGATATGTTCTTTCTTTGGTAGAGCTGTAATTCCATATCCAGTGCTTAATGAACAGGTGACAATGATAAATGTTGGAGGAATATTGTTGTTGAACAAATGTTTCAACACAGCAGATGGAAATGTGGATTCATTTAGTCTTTAGGAGTTCAGAAACATGAAAGAAAATTTGTGGAATGAATCTTCTGTGTCAGGAAGTCCAGGTTTGTGCTGCCAAAGACATTAACTCTTTTACTAACTGATTTAACTCTCTTTAAAACAAGCTAGAAATTGCTGCTACCAAGAAGTTGATTGATAGTCCAGCACTTGGGATTAGAAATCATTGTATATTCCCCAGCTAAAATGTCAGTGTATGTTAATGCTTTCCTTAGTGATAATTACTGAAGGTTTATGTGGAGAATGATCACATTCAGTTTTGCTTTTGTTTTTGTTATCAAGGTTCCACTTGTGGGATTTTTTTTTTCTTCCAGATCATACTGTTAGCCCTATTTCACACCACTTCTGATCTTAGTAGCTCTTTGTGCCTGTAGGTGACAGAACTGTCTGCTTTATCCCAGCAGAATTCTGGTAATGGTCTAACAGCTCTCTCTTACTGGAAAGAAGGCACTTCATGTATTACAAAGTTGTTTTTCCCCTCATTCCTGCATTTTGTTAATGTCATCTGCTTAACAACTAATACAACATGCTCTGTCTTTTTTTTTTTTTTTATTAGATCCTGCCTTAAAGCCACAATTCTTATTAGTCTTTAACTGCTTGCTTTGACTGTGATCCTTCAGTGCACCCACTATGATTCCTTCATTCTTGCCTTTGGCCAATTTCTGTCACTTTTTAAGTTTAATTTTGTAAGTGGAAAGGCAGAATAAGACTGCGCCTTATGGGAATTTACTAGTAAATTTCCATGGCAATGAGGGTTTTATTTTTCAGTGGTAAAAGAAATCAGTCTCAGTTGTGGGGGGGTAAAAAAGCAGAAAAAGTTATTCTGGTAATTGTTGAGGAAAGCTGACATTGAGGTGCAATAATATGTAGCCCCCAGAATGCCTTGTAGAATCAAAAAACTTCTTAAGGTGTACATGTGTTGTCAAATTGCCTCAACACCAAACCCGAGTTTCTAGTTATGTATAACACACTAATAAAGATGTGTCTGGGGGAGGAACTCGGGTGCTTTGGAGTTAATATAGATCCAAGTCCACGCAGCATCCTGACTGTCAGACTTCAGTCGCTGCTAGTGGAAGTTCTCTGAAGGAAAGCTTTTTGCTGAATGGTTATTGACTTCAAATTTGCTTGTGAAATTTTTAGTTGCTTCTAAAAAGCATAAACACAATGCTGCTTTTCATAAAAGCTTTTTAAGTAAGTCCTCATTATCTTATGAAAAATACGTTCTTTTAAACCCTCTGACAGGGCTGGGAGGAATGAGCAACTTACATACTTTTTCAAGTCTCTGCATAAATAAGAGAAGACAGAAAGAAGTGTGGGGAAAATGGAAGCGCTTAGAAAAACTTGTAAAATAAATGCCATTATTAAACATGCACAGTTTAGTTTTGAATCTTCTTTACAGGGAAAACAAACTGCCTGCCAATTGTTACAAATTTTAAGTGAAAATATGTTGGTTTTTTTGAAATTTTGAAAATATTTTTTCCCCAAACTAGCTCTATTTTTAAACCAAAATTTCATATAAAAAGGTGAAAATGTGACAATCTAGTTTCTGCAAGTAACAATACAGTGTGAGTTAGCAGGAAGCATGAAGTGCAGAGAGCCCTGAGCAGCAGCTACCAGAGCCTGCTTGGGAGGATGAGAAGCCATGATAGAGCCTGAAATCTGACTAGTCTCCCAGATGGGGAAGGAAAATGGTGCTTGTAGAGTCTCCTGCCTTCTGTTGCTATCCCAGCTCCGTCTGGCTGTGGTTTTGTGGCAGCTGTGATGGAGAGAGATACTTGTAGCATGGGAATCTTTGGAGCTGGAGGAGGCTGGCACAGAGGAAATCATGTGCATTTACCCTTGACTTGATCCACAACCACTTTTAGACTGTATGACAAGCAATTGTCAGCAAATCTAATAGAAACATAAATTAAAATAATTAATAATTACATAAATTATTAATTTTCCTCTTTTGGACTTTTCAGCAGACTATAATGCTGTCCTTAACCCCAGAAAAGGAAGGAAAATGACAAAAATCCTGGTCCTAGTGTCTCTGCTTTCTTTGTAGATCTACCAGTTCTCCAGCCTTTGGTGATGCCTGACAGCAAGCCAGAGAGCAGATGCCTGCCAACTTCTGGCAAGGGAAGGCAGCTGGAGGCTTGGAGTTACCATTTGGTATCAGAGCTATAGACTGTAGTTCTCTGTCTTTGAATATGTGAGTAGGCTTACTTGGTTCTTGTCATATTCCCTTTCCTTCCTTACTAGGGGGGCTATTACATCCGCCGGAGATGCAGTGTCTGAAAATGTTATTACAGAAATAGTTCTTGTGGTGGAAGGCCAGCCCAGCATCCCCATCCTGCTGCTTCTAGAATCTGCCTTCCCTGCTACCACCAGCACTGGGAGCTGCTGTCTTGGACCTGACATGGAGATGCAAAGTTACTTACATACCCTGCCTTTACAGTGTGTGCTCCTCATTTTGCCTGGTTGCTCTGATTGTGCTCCAGGAATTACAGTCAAAGGAGTCAAACTGAGGAGTGTGATCCTCCCACCACAATCCTGACTGTATTAAGGCTGGATCAGAAATCAGTCTGTAAGGGATGAGAATTTAAGACTAGAGTTTTGTGTTTGTATGGCTGGGAATTCATCTTTCTTTCTGGTCTGAGGAAAGAGTTTAACTCTTGTTCTGCGGTCTGGTATCAGACAGATGGGCTAGTGGAAAGGAGTGTTACTGACCCTGACCTGGTTGTTGGGCAATATTTGGAGCAGTAACATCACACAGCACATATGGGACAGCCAAGGGATCAGTCCCAGCCAGCATGAGCTCGGGAAAGGCAGGTCCTGCTTGACCAACCTGTTCTCCTGTTCCAAGGTGACCTGCCTAGTGGATGATGGAAAGGCTGTGTGTCTGCCTGCACTTTAGTGAGGCATTTGACACTGTCACCTACAGCATTCGCCTGGAGAAACTGCCTGGAGAAGATGGATGGGATAGGAATACACTTCACTGGGTTAAAAGCTGGCTGTGTGGCTGGGCCCAGAGGGCAGCCAGGGATGACTGGTGCTCTCAGGGCTCAGTACCGGGGCCAGTCCTGTTTCATATCCTTTGCAATGACCTGGGTGAGGGGGTTGAGTACAGTCATATCAAGCTTACAGACAGCACTAAGTTGGGCAAGAGTGTTGATTTGATGTGGAGTAGGAATGCAGAGGGATCTGGATATACTGGATTGAAATGGCAGTTGTGTGAGGTTCAGTAAAGTGAACTGCCAGGTCCTGCACTTCAGTCACACAACCCCACGTGCTTCTGTCAAGACTGTGATGTGTAATACTTTTTCTTAATTGATGTGCTGGTTCATGTGCCATGCTGATACGGATGGATACACAAGACAGGCTCTCAGGTAGTTTGCACTGTGTCTGTTACCTGCTGCTCCTTTTATGCACAATATAAAATCTGCATTTGCTCTCCAGCTCTTGTAAGACAGTGCTGGTTTGATGGCTACAAATTATTCATTTCTCTTCCTACCCTTTTTACAGTCTGCTTAGTATGAAAACAGTTCTTGGCAGTGACAGTCTCCACATCACATCAAATATCACAGAGTCACAAGTGGTGTGATCTTTAAGTGCATTTTCAGTACCTCTGCAAGGAGTTCTTGCCCAAGTACTAAACCAAATCCTATTGATATGGGTACATTTGTATTACAATGAAGTTCTCCCTCTTCTTCTCTCTTAACTTGGTTTTCTATTTCCCAAACCCAGTGCTGACATCAGGTACATGTATCTCGTCACATGGGCAATGGCTCCTTCTCTAAACTGAACTATTCCTGTCTCAAAAGAATGGAGAATTTTGTGACTTACCCTAGGCCACTGCGGTGTAGCTGGCAGCAATAAAAAAAGCTACAGCAGGGAATGAAGGAAGGTCTTTTCTAGATGATTTTGAGTTCAGGATGTACTCACAATTGAGCTTTTGTTTGCTGTTGTTCTTTTTAAATAACTAAAAATTCAGGGAGTGTATTGGGGGAAGCCACTTCGGTATGTTGGGTGCTCATCTGTCCCGGAGGATGTGGTGTGAACAGGGTGGACAGTTTCCTTCTCTGTGCAGAACAGAGCAAGGATTGTCTGAGTATGAGAAAGGCAAAGCAGTGATCCTTCAGACCATGGCCTTGTTACTCTGTGCTTTTATGTTTGAAATCAGGAGATTCTTTAGCTCAGCAATTTGTACTGCGCTGTAAGACAAAATGAATGAAAAGTGCAGTCTAGGGAAAAGACTGAGGCTTTCTTGGGTTTGCACTAAGATTGCCCCCTTGGTATCTTTGCTTTTTGGTTTTTTTTGTTGTTCTTTTTTTTTCCCTGATATTTGCCAATTTTGTCAATATATGGTAGGAAGGTCTGGGACTTTGTTTTCAGAACTTGGGAGAGACTGGGATTTCAAGGAATATGTGCCATCACCCTTATTGTATATATACAGTAATGTATAATACAAAGCTGAATTTTTCACCTTTTGACACCGTGTAAGGTTTGATTCTTACCACTGTGACATTATTCTTCCACTTCAGAATGATGCACAGCTTTAGAGCTTTGTTGGAGGAGGGAATATGTTTTCCTGTGATGTTGCTGACACCAGCCTTTACTTGGGGGTGAAATTGTGAGTAGAAGTCCTGGATAGCTCAGTCTCATTTGCCAGATTCCAAACTCCAGAGTGATGTCAATGAAAGGAGACATGGAACTAGATAACAGCCCCAAATTATCTTGTGTATGTGCCTGTATTCATCAGTCTATTGAGCAATCTCTCTCCCTCACACCTGAGGGTTACACTGCACTGCTGCTGTGGTGAGGTCGCACATCTCACCAAGCTGTCCACCTCTGCAGCATCTCTCCTCAGGTTTGTGTTCCTGAGGTGTGCTCCTGGCTGGTAGCTCTGCCTCAGGCCCTTCTTGTACTCAGTTCAAATGAGACAAGAAAGGACAGTGGAATTATTCTGGCCTCTTCTTGACTCTGCAGGGATTTTTAAAGATGTACTGTTTTACTTTTTTCTTCTAGAAGACTCCATGCATGTTTTTCTGTTTGCAAGGGATTGGATTTGCTAAACCAGTTCCCTTGCTGGTGGGGACACCTTTTCCTGTTAGAAAAACAAGCTGCAGGATACATATTCTATTTGTTTCAGCACCTTTGTAAACCCTATTTCAGGAAGATTAGCTGTGGAACCTGGTGCTGGATGAGGAGTAAATGTGATGAATGGCATTTCCTACCCTCATGTTCAGGCAAGCATTCAGGTTTGTTTCATTTGCATGGAAGTAAAAGGGTATGAACAGCAACTTGAGTGCTGCTTTCTCTTCATTATTCACCTAGTTAAGTCCTCACTTTGCTGTATTTGCCTTTCCTGTAATCACACATGTTGTTCATATCTCCACATGCTTTGGATGTGCCTTGAGAGATTCAGCTCCTGGTGTAAATTTTGAGTAAATGCCTTGAGTTTAGGGGAGCTGTTATTTAGCTACAACTCTCTCACAGGTCATGGAATTAGGGCAATATAAAACAGAAATGAATAAGGAAAGGTGTTCTGGTAGCTCTTGACCTCCCAGGGACAGTCCCATTACCTTTCCTGTGTTATTGGCTTAGAGTTGCTCTGTTTTACCCCCCCAGTACAGCCTGACTCTGCTGCCTCTTGCCCAGGGCTGTTCCAATACCACAGGAAGGTGAAAGGAGGAAAGAGAGGCACACTCTGGAAAAACACTGCAACTCTCCCCAGCACTAAACTCTGAGTTTTTACCCATCATTCTTATGTGACTTTTAAATTGGCCACAGCCAGTTACATTAAAGGTGAGGCCATGCCCTACATATTACATACATGAGTTCAGAAGTGACAGATCTTTCTGGGGAGCTTCCAGCAGCAGAAAACACAGAGCAACTAGAAGCAAATGAATGGGTGAATGTTTTATTGTTGGGCTGTGTAATGCTATTATTGTGGCACAGGACAGGGGTATTTGATGTTGTGCTGGTCACTTATTCATGTGTGAAGCCTCAAGCATTGATCTGTGGGGATTAAATGCATGCTGGAGATGTTCTCCGTGCTGTGCCACTTCAAATTCTCTCTCAAGATTCAACACATTCAACGCAAATAATTTTCTGTTTCTCATTTGCCAGTGAATGTGTGCTATTTAGTTTGTAATTGGAGCACAGTATGCTGCGTGTGTCTCTGCTAAATCATGAAAAGTGGTCCATTTTCTAAATTGCACAAGTATTTGTCACCTTTGTTTTAAAATGAGAGCCATAAATTTTATGGGGCATGTGAATATCTGTATTAGTTTTCCCACACAGGTGAATAAGTCATACTGTGATCTGACATGGGCTTTATGATCCTGCTCAGGTTATGTTCTGTACTAAATTTTTTCTGTTGCTTCTATATTTAGAATTGAGCTTTGGATTTTTTTATGGAAACAAAAATATGGAAAAAGTAGGCATATCAAAAGGGCTGTGCTTCTACTTCTATGTGCTTTCCATAAGCCAGGAGATGCAATGAGCTGTGGCAATTTGGGACGCTGGAGGTGCTTGACAGTCCATTGCGTATTAAATATGGTACATTTAAAAACTTTGATTTTACACAACCGCGGATCCGTTTGATTAATGTGTTTTCTAGGGAGTTTTTAAATACTTGTATTGGCTGAGCAAAGTCCACTAATGCTTAATGGGGCATGACAGTGGCCTCAGCCTGGCTGTGATGTGGAATGTCAGCTGACAGGGGAGACAGAAAGGGTTATGTTCCTAATCTTATGGGGGATGAAATGCAAATGAATTAATGGAACAGAATTCCTTCACACTTCTGGAAATGCAATATTTTTTTTCAGGTCAGCAAACATTATGAAAACCTTACCATCTCTGCCTCTGAAGAAACATGTGCCCTTCAAAAAGTGAGAATGAAACGTCTCTAATTTTTTCCTTTACTGCTACTACCATTTTTCCTTGAATATGTGGGATGTTCTTGGGGTTTTTTGGTGGAGAGGCTGAGGGAGGGAAATGGGGACAATTTGCAAACAACGTGACTTAACATGATAGAAGTTAATCAGAGTTCCTGTGCCAAGCCAGCATTAGTCAATAAAAGCACTGCTGCCCTTTCTGAGAGAATAAACATCTTTGTGCTCTTCAGCTGTTCTGTATTTTGGTGAGGGGAAAAAAAAAGGCTCAAAGAAATGGTGTAGGATTCCTGTCTGCTTATTATTTGTAATATACATGGCATTTGTAAGGCAAAGAAGATGGCAAAGTGCAGTGCGGCAAAAAGTGCTGATACAGAGTTGGAGTGGGGTTATCTGATATGCCTAAAAGAGTTTTTGATAATTTTTTTTACAGTTGCTTAAAGAAATTGAATTTAGGCCACTGCCAAGAACTGTTGAAAACCCCATTTTGGGCTCAGGTCATTTTTCTGAGGTTAACTGAACAGGAGCTTTGTGAATTTGTGATGCAGGATTGAAACCAATGAGGAAAAAGGAAATAAGAGGAAATCTGGAAATGCTTAGAGCAGTTACTGGGTGCAGTGTGGTTGGGAGGGTGACTGTAGAGGGATGAACCTCTCTTTTCAGTGCATGGGTCTGAGGGGTGCTAAACCAAGGTGTAGGCTGGTTTGCAGGAGCCATGTGAGTGCTGGCTGGAATAAGTGCAAGGACTACAGACAGATTGACCCTGATCTTATTTAACTTCTGTTCTCAAGAATTGAGTACATGTGTAGTGGGATCTTATCTTTAAGAGGAGTTGGTCTATTTAAAACATGACTCTGCTTACTTCTCTGGGCTTCACTGATCTTAGCTCAATACTGTTACTTATCAGTAAGAAACCAACTTGAGCAGAAACATGGATACAACATGCACTCTAACACTGATCATCTTTAGATCAGGATTTTATCATGTGAAAGCTAGGTTTACTTTGCATTTCACTAAAATGTTGTCAGCATCTTTTTCTGCCCACACCAGTACTTTTTCTAAGATTCAGAGACTATTTCTGTCCCGTTCTATCTCTTCTTGTCATCAATAGCCAGATTTTCACAAGAAAGAGTCACTCAGCAGGTCTTATTTTCACACAGACCAGTTTCCTGTTCATTGCTTAGGGCGTCATAGGGTGATTGTAATTTATGGCCATACTAAAGAGGCTTTACAGGGGATTTAAGCAGATTTAGCATGCACAGGACCAGAAAAAACAATGATTTGGCTTCCATTTTTGTAATTACACAATATGAGAAGGATTCTCTGAGCCAGGTGCCTAAGGAGTGGTGAAACCTACTCTCCTCCCTTATAAGTTGAGGAGTTGCCTCAGAGCACAAAGGTCTTATTAGATCTGGAAATTCAATGCCTTGATCTATCATAAATGTTTTAAGATTAATATGGAGGAGACTAAGTTCCTTTTAGTATTTCACAATTTGATTTTAGCCTAGATATTATTTCCCAATGGAGAAAGAGTTGTTTACTTGGGAAATATCACAAGTGGTGGGATATTGAGAACTGAGCAATCATTTTTTGATGCTTACACACAGACATCATCAAGATGCAGGAATACTTACAAAATGCAATGTTCAGGTAGATTGACCAAGAGAAGTTGTTTGACTAACCTCAGTAACTAAAGGAAGGTGAGTGCATATCTAGCAGTTACCATGAGTGCATAACAAAGGAGGCATCCTAACTTTGGTCTTTGAAATGTATTGTATGATTCAGAGATACTAGAGTGTATAAATGATACCACCTTCGTTAACTCAAAAACTATATCTTCTTGATTCAATTCTGTGTTTCCAGTGCTAATTAAAAGCACATCCTTTGACTCCTGGAGAGTTTCTTTGAAGCAGTACAGCTTAGAACAGACTGTGGTTCTGAATTTCTTTCATTCTCATTTGCTTATATTGACAACCAGTATAAATCTGAAGGCAAAAAGTAAATTTGTTCTCCTTTTAATAGGACCACTCATGCAAGGGCTGAGGGATTAGATTTTAAATTGGCACTTTTTAAACCTTTGATACAGTTACAGACTCAGTGAGCCATATTCACCTTTCCTAGAGTTAGAGCTAGCTGGAAGTTAGTTTCCTTCTTTGTCAAAATATTTTCTAATAAACATTTAGCCTTTCTGCTAAAAACAGTGCAAAACACTCAACAGCTAATATAGTTTGGCTGAAAACATACAGCTTTATTTTCTATTCTAGAGAAACAAAACAGACAAATGAAAAATGGCTAGGAAAAAGTAGACAGCATCTGGGAATGCTGCCTAAAAGAAAATCTTGGGGAAGGAAAAGAAGAGGAAAGAACCCCCAAATGGACAGTTTCACACTTCTGATCACCAGTAAAGACGTACCTCCTCTTTTCACCTCCTTATTCACCTTCTTTGGGTTCCCTTGCATTATCTCCTCCCTGTAAGAAATAAAACAGTTTAAGTCAGGTGGCAGATATATCTCTGCTGCTGTGGCTGTGAGAGAACTGCTCTTCCCTTGTGGCTCTTGTGGTGACAATCAAATAGGGAGGCCAGGGCAAGGTGCCCTGAGCATTCTGCAAGGAAACAGAGTGCATCAGTCTCTGCTGGGTTTGTCAGGGGTTTGCATGTCTGAATGTGTTGTCTCTGGAAGAGATAAGTGAACTTCTCTCTGTGAACAAGGATGAGCAGGGGCTGGAGGTGGTTTTGTGTGGTCATGAAATGGCTTGATTCTCACACTGCATCCTGTGTATTTGAGGCTTCAGTGATTCCAGGTTAGGACTGGAGTTTGTATTTAAATAGCAGTGCCCAGATATTTTAAAAAGATGTTTCCAGTATAAAACCCTTTTGCTAGTGAGAGTATTGTAACAATCTAGGCTTTAATATTGCTTCTCTTGGGAGATATTGGCAAGGACTTGCTGATTGTACTTTCTCTGAGTACACCTTTATAATCATTGCTATGCAAACCAGCATAAATGCTGCTCCTGCAGGCACCTATGTCCTTCAGTCTCAGCAAGAATAGATCAATGCACCATGCAAGATGAGGAGGACTGTGGAAAGCCAATATGCAGGTCTGGGACAGAATAAGACTTCTGAGGCAGTAGAATTGGGAAAGGGAGCATACAAATAAGGAGAAACTCCCCTTAGAGGTGTAGTCCCTGTCAAAAATAAGTTTCAGACCTCTGCTCAGAGCAGAGAGTGAAATGAATTTAAGGTGTAGAAGACCTGACCAGAAGGCAGAACAGCATCAAGATTTCTGGGCTGTTTAGCTAATTTTGCCATTAACACTATCACAGTTGCCCAGCTGAGCCTGTACTAACTTTACATCCTTTAAATAATTTGAAAAATCCTTCAAGACTTAAGAAGTTTGCAAAGCCCTCTGGGATCTGCTGGAAGAAGGGGACAAGAATGTCACACCCATTCTGTTGGTTCCTCTCGTGGCAGGGTATATTCAGAGCAGATGGGGTTGCCAACTCACTGGGTCGTTGTGGAGGTATTTGCTCAGTAATGAATGAGGCAGAGGAACAGACTGAGAATTCTGCACTCCAATACCCCACTGAGTCTGCTCAGATGGTAATGTGGAGTGTTTGTTCTCTTCAGGGATGTAAAGCGCACCATCTCAATGCAGAAAAACAGGCCTTTTAGAAAACTGGGCCTCTAGATACAAGGGAAATGGAGAAATGAAAAACTAAATGAAGCCAGGGTTTTTTTCTCCCTCAAATGAAGAGTGATCTCTCCTTGCAAATGAAGAGAAGCCTGAAAGATAATTCACTAGCTGGGGACTTCTGTATGGGTTTAACTGGAAAGAGGACAACTAGCAGCAGCCAGTGCATTCCAGCAAAAAGGTTTCAAATAATCACATCCCTGCATCAATCAAGAGCAGTAGAAATTAGGGAAATAAAGAAGAAGATAAAAGACAATAATCTTCCTTACATCTGATGGAGTCCTCTTGGACATGTGGTTTCTGCTGGGCTCTTCTAATGCATCCAGGTTCATTCTTGGTGCTGCAGCTGTTATAGGTCACTATTGTTTTGGCATGCAAATATAATGCCTAAGTTGGGTTGCATAGTGTGAGGACTGCAAAGAAGTATAGTAAATAACCACATCCTCGAAAACCTTTTTTTGAAAAAGAGAGAACAAAACTATCTTTCTCTCCAGAATTTACCTGACACTGCTGATATCAGAGAAAGAAGAAAAACCTAGAATAACAGGCCACACTGTCAGTGCCTACTCCATTCTTTATAAAAATATGTGCCAAAATAAAATTATTTTTGTCTACAGTCTGGCAAATGAGCAAACACTTAATCATGATGTCTGCTCATAGTTTTTTGACTTCAAGATGATCTGATCCAAATCTTCATTTAATTACATCAGCTGCCTCCAGGGCTCCCTGACCCTGTGTGTGTGATGTGGAAACAGGTGACAATAGCTGCTGAGGGCTATGGCTTTAGATTCTCTCTTTAGTGAATTCATTTGAGGTGCCAATTTATTTTGGATTCTCATGCACTGCTTCGTTTTTAATGAGGATTGTGAACTTGGGTTAAAGCAGCATTTTCAAATATTTTTATTTTGGTGTTGAAAAGCTGGACATAAGATGGTAATGTGTGTTTGCAGCCCAGAAAGCCAACCTGCATAAAAAGGAACAGGGCCAGAAGGGTGAGAGAGGTGATTCTGCCCATTTATTCCTGCTCTCTGAGACTCCTCAGTGTGGTGTATGGTGTCGAGCTCTGGAGCACTCAGCCCAGGAAAGACATGGACCTGTTGGAGCAAGTCCAAAGAATGGCCACAAAAGTGATCAGAGGGCTGGATCCACACCTCTCCTGTGAGGAAAGGCTGAAACAGCTGGGTTTGTTCATCCTGGAAAAGGGAAGGCTCCAGGAAGTCCTTATTGCAGCCTTTCAGTATATAAAGGGGATTTAGGACAGGAGAGACTTGTTACCAAAGACCTGTAATGACAGGACAAAGGTCATCAGTTTTAAACTGAAAGAGGAGATGTTATATTGAGCATAAAAAATTAATTTTTTTATGATGAAAGTGGTGAGACACTGGCAAGGCTCCCCAGGGAGGCTATGGATGCCTCATAATTGAAAGTGTTCCAGGCCAGGTTGGATGGAACTCTGAGCAACCTGGTTTCATGAAAAGTGTCCCTGCCCATGGCAGGCAGGTTGGAATCAGATGACCTTCAAAGGTCTCTTCCCATCCAATCTACTGCATGATTCTATTAAATATTCCTATAAAGGGCAATGAGAAAGGGAGACAAAATAAGGAGGATGAAATCTGTTGTAGAAAAGAATATAAAGGGTAAATGAGCATTGCTTTGCAGAGCTTTGCCTTGGTGGCTGCACAAATAAAACAATCCTCTGAAGAGAAGGAAGTCCTGTTCCCATTTCTCCAGGTGTCCTTTGCTGCACCCACGGATTTCCAGCTTAGGCAGAATAGGAGGAGGCCAAAGAAGAGAAACTCTTGGGGTTTTCTTTGTGAGGTCTAGCAAGGAGAGAGAAGTGCACAAGCAATAGCAAACATACAAGACAGCTGAGGGTTCAGGCAGGAGTACTAAGAGCAGTGTTACATTGCAGGTGTGTGTGCAGCCGCATCTGCAGCTGCCAAATCAGGTGAGCAAAGATTTCATCCCTCTGGTCTCAGCTCAGCCAACACTGCTACACATTTTTCTTTTTCTGGTATGCAGGAGACACATATCAGTTGTTTTGCTACCTAAAAAAGGAGACTTCTATTTTGGCAGATGTGGAAATCTAAGTCCAAGACCTAAAGGAACCCTGAATTGAGAATTAGAGGTATTAAATCACTTCAGCTGCTGCAGGAAGACATGTAACCTCCGAGTGAATGGGGTTGCTTGAGCTCCCTCCTGTGTCTATTTGTGTGATAAAGGTGGGCCTCAATGAGAGACCTAAGCAGGAAAAACTCTTTACTTGCCAGCTTAAAACACTTCTGAATCTCCTGTGCTGGTACTGCAGTGATGAAGAGAATATAGAGGAAAGTCTAGCAGGAAGAATAAGAAATATTCTGTTCAGTCTGGGAGGGGAAAAGTTAATTGCAACATAAAAACGCTATAATGGTAGTAATGAGAAATCCATGTGTGGAAAGTAAAGTGTCAGGCTGAACCTGCTATTTCTATAATTTACACAATAATTCAGGGTTTCATTTAATAAAAAACCTTGTTTAAAAATTCTTTAAAGAAAAATTTAAACATTTAAAGAGAATATTACCTTTGTTAAGGTATTTGTGATTTTTTTTTTTTAGGTCTCTCCTTTCTCTGATTTTCACTGAAACCAGAAATCTCAGTATTTCAGATCAGTGGTCTTTGAAGATGATATTTTAACCCCATTTTGTCCCTTTTCCCCTTCAGTATATTATAGAATACTGGAACGAATAACTTCTAGCTGATTTCTTTTTCTATTTCTCTGTTACTTTCATTGTTTCTTTTACCACGTTGTCAAGCTTCCAGGGCTGAAAAAGTATTGAAGAGGTGCATTGTGAAGAAAGGGAAAACACACACACTCCACAATGGAAAAAAGAACAAAGTGACCTAAAATCTAGTTTCTGTGGGTTAAACTGCAAAATGCAGAAAGGAGGGAAGAGGAGAAGATCCTTTCCCTGAAAATAAGAAAGCTGAACTTGAGATGTTGTGTGGCCAAAAGAAGGGCTTGTGTGCCTTTAAGTTTCTCTTTTTCATCGAGGTACCTTGTGAGCCCTATAAGAAGCTGCCATTCCTTTCCAACAAACCTTGCTCTCAAGGATCAACTGCTTGTAACTTTGAAATGGTTTCTGAAAAGGGAAGGAAAAAAACCCCAAAAAGGCAACCCTGTGAATGGAGAGCATTCACAGAGAGGGATAAATTTGGGTCCAATTGCTCTCAACCTGTTTTTTTTTAAATCCAGATCTGATTTGGTGTTGTCCTTTTGCCAGGCAGAGGGCAACTGAGTGGGGTCAGTAACAAAGTGTGATCATCAGTCTCTTAACTGGCCTGAGAGAGAAATCCCTTGGGTATCAGACTTATGTTTCTTAATTCCTTGAAAAGGACAAAATAGTTTCAGCACAGCCACTGTGATGAGCAGGAGAGGGGACACTTCCTGTGGAATGTGTATCTGTATAAAGAGGTAGGAGGTGTGGGATGGCCAAAACCCTGTTCAGAACTTTGCCTTTGATATGGTGAGGCAATTTCAGATCTATTTTACAAACAGATAACTGGGAAAGAGGTTTTAAATTCCAGGGGAAGGGAAATCAGTGTTGGTTTGACCACTAGAACTATCATCTTTCTCTCTGTTTGGACTACAGTCAACCTCTTCCAGATTAATAATCATAATAGAGCCTTTGAGCTTTTATCAGAGCATCTGATCTGATCTAACCTGTGGATGTGAAGATGAAAGGTTAATCCTCAGGGCCATCTGCTTTCTTTTACCTTTTCTGTCTGAATGCATTGTTTCTTTGTCTTGCCTGCCCACTTTTGGCATGCCTCTTGCTGTCTCATAACACTAATGCTGGTTTACATCTGGCTCTGTGCAGGGGATGCAGCCTTTTTGAGCAGCAGCTGCCTATTCAGAGATGCTTGCAAGTTTCCTTCAGTATTTCCTCTCCTCTCCTGGCAACTCCTCTCAGTATGATTTATGAATTGCAAGCATAGCTGGGGGTGATGCGAAGTATCAACACCTCTGAATTCCAGTGAATAGGAGCTGGGTAATTAATAATAACAAACCAGGAGTCTTTGCTTTGCATGGAGATCACGTAGCAGTGGAGTGTTGTTCTGTATTCTTTGGGAATGGGGGAAGCGAGTCCTAACCCTTCCCAGTGCTGTTAAATCTGCATGTTATTTTCCTTGGATAATTAAGTAATTCCAGCCTTTCAAGGAGAGAGGCCCCCTCCATTTCCCCTGTTAGCTGGCAGATGTAGAACATGCACCTTGCGGCAAATCAATGCTAACGATATTACCATGCATTACTGCAGCCGTGGAGTAGAGGAAGCCCAAAGAAAAATGTTCAGCCCTTGCCGATTGCATTGTGAGCATCAGGATCTTTTATATAGCAGGCTTATTAATTGCATTTTCATTTGTGTCCCTGTATTTTAACCCTTTTGAGAATGCTCTTCTGCTTGTGAGTGCCTCTAAAATTGCCAAGTGCTGGGCAGATTCAGAAAAGGGAGGAAAGACAAGAGTGGTCTCTGCAGTACTGCACTAGAACCTGGACATCTGCAACAAAGCTAAGGAATAGGTTCAAACCACCAACTAAAGAAAGAAGCTGTTCAGTCACTTGGTAGAACACAGAACAAATGCACTCTGTGTTGGAGTAACAAATGTTGTGGTCAGGTGATCTTTGAAGGGAAAAGGTTCCTTTGAACCTTCCCAAACCTTTCAGGACTTTGGTCTCTCCACACTTTGCCTGTGACAGGTTTGCATTGCAAAAAAACCCCGTGCAGGTTTTTCCTCCTCCTTCCCCAGATGAACTCCCTGATTTGCCCCAGTGTATTTTTATTTTGTGAAGCTCAATCTCCGTAACTGTTCTCATTTTCAGTCTGTCTTGAAAGCAGGGAATTTGTGTGTTGTTTTCAAGTCATAACCTAAACTTCAGTGGAGGAATTGTCTCTGCTGCATGTGCTGGCCTTTACCTGGAGCCTGACAGGAACTCTAGGCATTGCTAAAGTTTAAATTATTTTTAATTTAATAATTGGCACTTTTATTGTGGAAATACATTGAGCTGTGATGCCTGGCCTTTTCCAGCCAAAATTCATTATTCTGTGTGTGTTATTCTCTTTATGAGGCTGGTGTTATTTTTCCTAATTTCCTTTGGTGGTGTGAAACTTCAGTTGTTCCCCTGTGAGTTGAAGCTGTTGGCCAAGACAGTCTAGCAAAGGCTGTAAAAGCTGCCACTTAATTCTGTCCTACTTCTTGTCCTAGAGGTGTTGGGAGCACATATTTTCCTGAGACTCCCCCCTTAAGAATGTTTCAAACTCTGTTTACATGATTTTTGATTTAACCTGACTCCTTTCAGGAGTTAGTTATTGCTGATTCAGTGCACAGGAGATCTGGGGACTGCCAGGATTGGCTTGGTAAGAAACACCTGCCTACAGCCTGCTGCCTGCTGCTGTAGTTTTTGTGTTATTTTTCTTTATTTCCTTTTTGATTTCTTTCTTCCGTGCTAAGTATACAACCTTCCCTTCCTGCTGACTAGTATAAAGTCTTTCCTCAGTGCTGTAGTTCAATTTCTCTCTTGTTTGGGGTACTTCTTAAAAGAAGGGAAGGAAATAGCCATAGGTGAGAATCTTAAAAGGTGGTGTTTGTTGTGGGAGAGAAAACAGCACCAAGCTGTTGCAGGTTCAACATCCTCCTGTGAAGTCCCACCATCAAAGCTGGGGTTGCTGCCAGACTTGTTTCTCTCTGGCTTGCTAAGAAAATTCTGCCTTTGTGCACTCACACACAGAGAAATCACTTTGTATTTAGCTTGAATAGAGGAGAAACAATACCAGCTCCTTCCCCTTCTGAATCTATTTCAAACTTAGGGGAAGGGAAGAGTGGAAGAAGGAAAGATTTGTCTGGAAGAGGATAAAAAATAGAAAAAGGTAACTGGGGAGGGAACAGAGTCTTAGAGAGAGAGAACTGTTGCTGTGTCACTGACCACATCAGCCTCATTCTTCCAGTGCTCTGTGGGATGGGAAAAGGCATTTTGTAATTTTTCTGTCTTGTTTCTGCAGGAATGGAACAAGCATAGGGGAGGCTGCACGTTCACAAAGATTGACTTTTCACATCAAGGCAGTATTTGCACTCTGCCTTTTGGTGGCTACAAAGCCAATCCTAAACCCTCCTAGGCATGAGGCTTCATCAACAACCAAAAATGAAAAGCTGATGACAGGTGCATGAAATTTCTAACAGTAATAAGGATTCTTTTTCTTCAAGGAACCTGCAAGACTGAGGCATACCTTGGGACAGGAAGGGAGATGAGAGTCTTTTAGTCTTTCTGAATCAATGATCTAACAAATAGTAGCCCCTTTCTGGTTTTAATAAGCTTTTTTCCAAATGAGTTATGTCAGTATTCATAGAGTATTCTTAGATATTGTAACATCTTAAGCCATAAAAAGTGGCATAGTTGGACCCAGCTTTTAGATGAGCTCATTGAATTCAGAAGACAAAGAGGGGCTGAAGGTTTAAATGTCCTCATCCAGAGCTCTCTAAGTAATGCTAAGGAGCGTATTTTCAAAAACTTGGCAAATGCTTCTGAAAGTCCAGTATCTTACTGTGGTCCTAGAAGATTTGAGATCTGGGAGATGGGGGATCCTGCATTTCTGACTGGAGTCTCTAAGATAAAAATATATGGAACCTTCAATATACAGTGAATTCAACACCGTGAACTTGTGTGCTGCACAATTTATCTTTGTATATGCTGAAAATCTGTGCACTCATTCCATTCTGATAAGCTCTTTGGCATTCCTGATGATGCTGATTATCAGCAGAAGGGGATTTTCTTATCTTGACTTTAAGATGAACAACAAAACCCAGCATTAACTAGAAACATGATTTAAAACCTGCTGAAGTTCCCCAGAAAATTGAAAACACCCCTTTCTGCTCTGGGTCTCACTAACTCTCTTACCTGCACTGTGCAGGTTGTGCACATTTTGGGCAGCCTTATCAGTGGGTGAAGATAGTGCAGCTGTCTGAGCATCCCTGAATGAAAAGGGCTCTTCTGTCTCCCACAGATACGGTGTTCAGATAGATAAAATCAAAAGGAGGGATGCAGTCAGGTTGGTCACCAAACCTGACATGACATCTGCTCATGCTGGTGAGCCTGAGGTGAGATCCTCAGAAGTGGTTCTTCACTCTGCCTGCTGCAGTCCCAGTAGGGCCTGTGACTCCCTCTCCTGTTCTGGGGCACTGTGTCCATGGTGTGGATCAAAGAGAAAGGGGTGCTGTGACACAGGGAGGGGATCCACTTTGTGAGGACCCTGCTCCACAATCAGCTGGGATCAAGTAGTCCCACCACTGTCCCTTGATCCAGGCTGTGTAAAACACCACCCCTGGTGTGCTGCTATGGTACCTATGAGTGGTACCTGTGTTTCTTGCTGCTGTGCTGGGCTTCTGGACTCCCACTTCATCATCCAGTGCAGAAACCAGACTCTCTCTTGCAGCATCTGCAGAGTTTTCTGCAGCCCCTGTTCAGGAGCTTTGCAGTAAGTCTGTCAGTGCCACGGGCCTGCTGTGCTTCAGAGTCAGACTGTCTGCTGCACATCCTTGCTGGCTGTGCTCAGAGAAAATCTGTCTCATAATGGGGACAGTGCTACACCAGCAAAAATGGTGGAGGCCTTGCCTGCAGGTGATGTTTTGTCTGAGGGTACAGGGATACTTCAGGTCTTAATGATTTTTGTTTAGGTAGATTCAGGCTTTTCCTTGGTAAACGAGACAGCATTATCACAGAGCTGCTTTGTTTCCCAGTGACTGGTCTCACACATAATAAATAGGTTAAAGTTAACTGGAGCAAGCATTGATTTTTCTTTTAGTATGTGTGGGATTTCCTCCCTTGGGAGGGCTTGAGTAGTGTGAGAGACCTTCAGGGGAGGATATAAGTGTGTGAAAAGAGTGCAGAGTAACTGGGACATTAATTTCTTTCCCCCCCTCTCTAAATTTTCCTCTTATGATCTCTTACCTAACTCTTCCTCCTTTCTTTCATGTTCCAGCTCCCACTCAGAAATTTCCTGGGGGGATAGTGACTGGGAGACACGCTCTGGGTGTCCAGGGAGGTCTGGGTGTGTGCAGTCCTGCAGGAGAGGGACAAGAAGCAATGATATGCAGAGCTGGGCAAAACAGAAGGGCTGGGGTACTGGGGAGCAGGTCTACAATCAACAGTGGAGGCAGTGATATGAAGTTATTAATATGTGTGACAGAAGTTAACATTTTGTAATTATTTTTTTCTCACATGAAAGTCACAGAAGAGGAAGGGAAAAAAATGAAAAGCCCAAATAATCAATGCTGCTTTTGAAGGCTTTGGCAATTGCCAGGCTCTATTTGTTTCATTCTTTAGATAGTATCATTAGTCTTCTTCCATCCAAATCACCCCCTCCAAACAAACATAACTCCCCCAATTGCTTTTCTCTCCTTAACTGAACTCAGCTCCCCCTTGGTTATAGGAATGTTCTGCTACTTTATATTTGTGCCACAATTTGCCTTCCGGAACATTTACTTACTTGCTTACTTAGAAATCCTCTGCATTGCCTGGTGTTAGGGCATATGGTTTTCTTACATCAATTAAAAACCAACATGGTCCAACAGAATATAACACCAACCCCTGCTTCTTTGAATGGATGTTTGCAGCTGGGTGGGGATTAAAGCAGATCATAATGGATTAGATCAGGGATTAAAACAGCCTGTAATGGATACTGTGTTGAACTATTCCATTTCTATTCTTGGATATAGGCTGTGCAAATCTAGGGTTGTCAGATGACATCCTCACTGTCACCCTGTCATGCAAGAGGCCAGGTTTTGAAGCAAATCTGTTATTCCTGCAACGGGGATGGTACAAACTGGAAAAGCCTCATTTTCTGTGTGCTGGTGATGGGCACGCAGTTCGCGAATCGTGCAGGAGATGGGGGTGTTGCTCACATTACCTTTGTTTTCTAGAGAAGGAGAGAGATTTGAGAGCACGGCTGCTGCTCTCTTTGGCACGGAGGCCTCTGCTGAGGAGAGGGAGATGCAGAACGGGAAGATCCTAGTACGCAGTCCCACATCAGCAGTGGGACTCCCCCAGCTGCGCATCCTGTTATTTAACAGCTACTAGCAGGCACTGATGAAGGCATTTTAGAATTTGCTTCAGAAAGAGCAGAGCTTCCTGTGGGTGTCTGTCTGAGAAATTAGGACTGAGGCAAATCTCACATGGTCGGCACTGAATGTCTGGGACTATCCCCGAGTGCCATAGGTGAGGAGGACATTCACAGAGGGTGATTGCAAGTAATGGCCCTGCAGTTTGCAGGGTAGAAAACACCTGCTGTCGGAGTGGTGAAAGTACTGTCCTAAATAAAGTGTTAGGCTTCATGCAAGTGTTCTCCATCACATTCTGTGCCATGTCCAGCACAGCTGGGCTCTTGTGGTGACAAAGAATGATGTGGTGGACACAAAGAAATGCCTTGTGCTGGCAGAATTTGTGAAATGCAATGTGCCCGAGTCCTGTCTTGGTCTGGGTGGGCTTTGGCCATGAAGTCAAGGATGCTGCTGCACAAAGGAGTGACTGATCAAGATCTGGACAAGGAGTAGGTCTTAAGCAGTGTCCAGCAAGGCTGAGGAGATAAATGTTAACTAGTGGCTATTGCTAGCACCACAGTAGCTTTTACTGTGTGGTGCCTGGCCTTACTGTGATTCTGGATGTGCAGAGATCTTCAGGAGAGGCACTGAACTGCTGCTGGGTCCAGAGGGACTGCAGAAACTTTGATTATAATTTAAGAACAAGTTCTGCCTGTCACAGCTGCAGCCTTCCTGCTAGAAGATGGCATTAGATGGGGAGTGCCTCCCCTCACAGTGCACAAAAATGGCAACTCATTGGGGTGGCAGGTGTGCTGCTAAAGCCACATACCTGGGGACTCTGTTCCTGCAGCAGCCGAGTTTGGGGGGCAGTGGGGTCCTTCCTGTTCCCCAGAGCCTCCTGTTTGCTGACAGGCAGCAGCAGTGTGCAGCCCCGGGGCTGGCGTGTCCCTGTGCACGCACGGTGGCACCTGCCACGGGTGTGTGCAATTTGTAAAATCCCCTTGCCTGAGGTTTTATGGAGCAGCTCTGGCTCAGCCCCACGTCACCGCTCCCACACAAATAAAATGTCATCTAAACATTTTGGCAGCGCAGCACAAAAGGGAGCCGATTCCAAGCCAGGAATACCATCCGTTGCGTTGGGAGTGGGTGACTCGCTTCCCCTACCCCCACCTCCCACCTTCCCTCTCTGCCTCGGGAACTGAGGCTAATGAGGGGCCGCGATTGTGGGGAGGGCCCCCGCCGCCTTCCCGGGGCTGTCAGCGCTGTTCTGCCACCCCGGCCCCTCTGCCCACTCCTTCAGGACATCCCTTTAGCGAGCTCTCCCCCCGTTTGCGACAAGCAGCGATGTGTGTAGCCCCCTTTCCTCCCCCGGCTCCCCCCTGGCTCCCCCTGCGGCCGCCGGGCTGCACGGAGCCCCCATCCCGAGCCGGGCGCTGACCAAACTCCGGCCAGAAACCTCCCCGCTCCCAGGGCGGGCAGTGCCAGCTCCGGTCCTGCCCCTGCGCCCCGCTCCCTGCCGGCCTGGGAGACCGGGATGGGCGGCACAAAGTGCTGAGCCGCCCCCGCCCCGCGCCCGGCCACGGGGAGGGGGGAGACCGCGGGGAGAGGCGCGCAGTTGGTGGATCCGTCCTTGGACGGCAAAGAATGGCTGATGAGGGAAGCGGGAGGGTGGGACGATTAAAAAAATCGCTAATTATCGACACTTTTCAAAGGGAGGAGGAGAACGGGAGAAGGTCGAGCGTGGGTTTGATCCGAAGAGAAAGTGCCGACGTGTTGCTGCAATGAACGGGTCCGGAGGGACGTGGCGCTGGCACAGATGGCGATGACAGGGGTGACCCACGGGGACGCCCCGCAGCCGCGGGAGGCGGCGGCAGCCTCCCTCTCCCCTTCACAGCCTGCCATTACTCACACCTTGTCCGGGGGCTGAAGCTGCAAAGGCTTCTCGAGCTTTGCCAGCAGAAAACAGGTGTCCTGGCCGGGGGGAACCATCCGTGCCATGGGAGCGGGAGCGCTGCCGTGACCTAAGGAAACACATCCCCCTCGCTCCTTCTCCCGACACGGTCCCGAGATGCCGCTGCAGGGAGCTGCCTGCAGATACTGCCCTTTCTTCGTTACTGGCCCCACACAAATCCTGCCAGCCTCCCTTGCCGGACGGTGGCAGGGCTGCTGGGATTCCCACGCACACGCGTGAGTTCCCCCGTTCCTTGGGACGGGCACATCCCCACGGCCGGAGCCGGCTCTGGAGGGACGCTGCCGATGGCCGGCTCCGTGGGTACGCTGTTACACACACGGGAGGCACCCAAGAGCCGCTCATCCAGCTGCGCACCCCTGTGCCCCTTCCCGCGGCTGCCAGCAGCCTTTGTGCGCACACCAACACGCACACACACGGGGCGAGCGGCGCCCACAGCGCTGTAAACACCACTCTGTGCACAGATACATCAGGAGAAACGGGGATGACGGCTGCTTTATCTCGGCCGGGAGCACACATACCAAATCAGGAGCAAAGGCTGGGTGATGCTCCAGCTGATTCGGTGCAGCGCGGTGTCCCGCTCCCGCCCCCGGCCCCGCTCCCGGCCCCCGGCGGCGCGGCGGGTGACTCGCCGGTGTATTTCAGCGGCGGCGGCGGCTTGGCGAGGCTCGGGGCTCCTCCCCCCGTGTGGTGGTACCCTCTCACTTGATCAAATCCTTGAACGTGAACAGTTTCACTGAAAAGCACTTTTGAAAAAAAAAAAAAATCCAGCAACAGTAAGGAACAGAATCCAACTACCGGGGAGAGTTTTTTTGCTTTTTTTTTTTCCCTTCTTCCCTTTTTTTTTTTTTTTTTTTTTTTTTTTTTTTTCCTGGTCATCGTCTAAGAAGCTGAGAAAGAGGGAAGAGAAAAGCGAAGAAGAGAAGGAAGAAGAGCGAGAGAAAGAGGAGCCTTTTGCAAATAATAAATATTATAATTAGAATCCGGCCCCTTTCTTCCTAAAAAAAAAAAAAAAAAAAAAGCCCTAAACGCAGCGCCTCATCCCCCTCCCTCTGCAAGCCCCCCGACTCGCTCCGCAAAGGCATGGAGAAGGGGACCAACTGCTTTCCGACCTGCCACACCATTTTTCTCGCCTGGACATGGTTCTTACTTCTCTCTTGGTGTTGCACCGGCGCCGAAATAACTTGCAGATCCTGCTCATCTCCATCGCCCTCCTGGCCGTCCTCCTCGGCTCGCTTTAGGCAGGAGCAGCGCCAGCCGCCGCCGCCGCCGGGAGGATTTGGGAGCTGGCCGGGCGGGCGGGCGCGGGGCTCGCTCGGGGCGGCGGAGCCGGTGCCGGGGCCGCGGGGAGCGCCGCTCCGCTCGGCGGGGGCGGGAGGCGGCGCGCCCGGGGGCCGGGGCCCGGCGGCACCGCGGACCCGCCGGAGCTCCGAGGGGCGCCGGGCGCTGCCCACCGGAGGAGTCCGGGGGGTGCCCGCGGCCGAGGGGCAGCGGCCCGGCCGAGCTCAGCCCCGCGGCGCCCCGGAGGACGGGAGAGCGGCGCGGCTGCGGGGCCCCGAGGAGCCCAGGCTGAGCAGCACCACCTTCGCGCTCACCGGGGATGCGGCGCACAACCAAGCCATGGTGCACTGGTCCGGCCACAACAGCAGCGTGAGTACCGCCCCGCGGAGCAGAGCAGAGCCCGGCCGAGCCGGTCCGGCGGCGCTTGGCGGGGAGGGAGCCGGGACAGCGGCGGGCCGGGACGGGCCGAGCCTGGCGCTGCAGCCCGGGGTGCGGGAGGAGAGGGGCGCTGGGCGGGCACCTCCTTATCGCCAGGGGGAGCGGGATACGGAGCGATGGCCACTGGAGAAAAGTTTTCCTGGGGAAGGGTGAAGGTAGCGGGAACACCGCCCGCCCCCGGCCCCGGAGGCAGAGCCTCCATCCCCGGGCAGCGCCCCAAGGCCGGGCCGGCCCCAGCCCTCCCGCTCCTGCTGTCCCCTGTGCCGCGCCCCGGGGACCCTCACTCTATCTCCCCGTGTGTGATAAACACTGCCGCCCTGCCTGGGGTGAATGATGTGTAGGGATGCTGGAAAAGCCCTCCAGTGCCCCGCTGTGAGTGCTGGAGGCAAGAGAGATCCCATTAATTCATTAAGGGGTGGAAAGCCCCACAGCGCGTCAAGGAGCTTTGAGTGGAGGAGGCACGTAGTGCAGGCAGAGTGAAAAGTTTGTAAAAAAATCCATGGCATCTCACGCCTTTTTCCCGAAGTCAGTAACAGCGACTCGCTGAGGTGTCCCTGGAAGCCTGTGGGTTGTGTGTGCTGTGCAGGGGGCATGTCCCAAAGCCCACAGGCTGTGCTGTGATAGTGCAGGACCCTCCCTCACACCCGCTCTGCAACGCCCGGCAATGGCTGCGGACACAACTTCAACTTTCTTTTGACTTGCTATCAGAAATACCATTTCTACTCTCATGTAGTCTGAGAACAGATATAATGTGAAGGACTCTGGGAAACCTTTATGTCTGGTGACAATATTCCCATTATTCTGATTATTATAGCTTGTCGCTGCCTTGAAAATGCCTCTTTTATTGTTTTTGCTACTATTGGAAATGAGTATAAAGCAATTAACAGCATAAAACAGATTGGCTGCGTTTTCAGATACATTCTTCATGGAACTTACTAGCCATGAAAAAGCAAATTGTCTATGTACTTATCTGTGTCTCTATCTAGGTATCAGCTGTAAGCTTCTAATGTGCAATTCAACTGTCTTTTTTTTCTTTTTTTTTTTTTTTTTTGACTAGTTTTTTTTTGTCTATTTATTGCTACTTAGGCAATAATTCTGACAGCAATGTAGATGTTACTTTGATTTAACCAATTTTTAAAGCCAGTTGGGTTTGCCAGACATGAATTTCACTCTCATTAAAGATGAAAGCAAGCATTGAAGAGAAAACAGCTGTATGGTATATTTCAGCACTACACTTGTCTCTAGGACTATTTATTTTTAACATAACATGCCATGTAATGAAGAAAACAACCTCTATGCCCTCTCTTTTGTTTCATTTTGATGCTGAATCAAGGGGTGTTGAGTAAAAGAAGCTAAAATGCCTCCCCCATGCCTTCCCAGCATGGATTTCCAATAGTTTTGAGTATTTCTGCTTTAAGTAGCAAAGAAAACTCATTCTGTAGGCATTTTCAGGGGAAAGAAGGGTTATTTTTTCCTAAAGCACAGCTCAGAAAGTGATTTTCACAAAATTCTCTCTCCTTGGTTTCTTTTACAGAAACATGCTATTTAAATAACTCAATTCCTTATTCTTCAGGTGACTGAGAAGGGTAATGAAAGAAAATGTCTTGATTGTTCATGGCATGCCATTAGGGTTTTGCACCTCAGGATACCATGCATTGAAAGCTTCCAACTCAAAAGCACAAGCTAAAGCAAAAGACTGGTGTTTATTGCCACTGTGGTGTTTGTAGGAAGGAGAAGCAAGCGTGGTAATAAATTCTAATGTTATCTTTTTGTGATTTTCCTAATATGAGGTCTAGCATTCTGAGACTTTTTTCTCTCCTGTCTATTGCGGAAAACAGACTGCATTTAGTAATTAATTGGATTTTTTTTTTTTTTTAAACTGTGTAGAGGGAAAGTTATTTGCCTGAACGTGGGTTCTTTCATTAATTAACAGATAAGGCTGAATCCAATGCCTGTTTTTTCTGCTGCAACTCAGTTTTTACCTAATTCTACTGCTGAGGTGTCCATGGCACAGGAACATGAAGCAATTTGTCCAAGGTCACTCGGGCCAACAGTGTGGCTTCTTTTGCCAGCCACATTGGTCCCCAGCCTCACATCACAAAGCATAAATTTTCTTAGGTCACAGGAGATGTAAAGCAGCAGGAAGGGGTGTTGGAAATGGACAATAGATATTAACTCATGTCATGATTATGCCAGCTGTCCTAGTAGAGTAGGTAGGATGTGTCTGTATGTTATTGTATTCAGGCTCCCAAAGCAATAAAGAGGCAAACAGCTATCTTTTATCAATTCTGGTACTTGACCAGACTTCAAAACCTCAGCTTTTGTCACTTATATGTTATTAAAAACATGATCAGTCAAGTTTTGTGCATTAGTAATGGGGTATTCCTAAAAACTGGATGGATTTGCAAAGAAGAGGAAGGCAATGAAAAATTGGGGTTTTACTGGGATGTATAGAAGATCTGCAGACACTCCACAGAAGGGAGGTCTTTGCAGCTGCTGGATGTCTTGCAACCTAGAATGCTAAAACCCTTTGCTTTTTAAATTATTGTTATTTTAAAAGCGTCTATTCATCTCCTATTTCACTTTTCTCACACGTCCCTCAAATCACAATTTAACTTACTAAAACATAATCCTTCCCAGGCAACAAACTTTTGTTTTCCCTGTTTGCTGATAGTGAGGTCAGGATTATGACGGAGGCAAAAGTCTGGTGAGATCAGGGAATTTGGGTTCTCTGCTTTGTCCTGCCCAGAGGCTTTTTGGTGACCTTAGGAAAGACAATTAACCTCTCTGGATCTCCTCTTCCATGTTAAATGAGGATAGTACTACTTAGCGACCACAAAGTGGTGGTGTGGAGCAGAATTCATTTCTGCTGTGTACAATACCTGAGGATCTTGAAGTGAAAATTGTTAGGAAAATACAAAAATACTACTCTTTGTAGAAGTGAGGTTTGTGTTCTCTGTGTTCTTAGGAAGGGAACTTGGCTTGATTCAGTGGGTCTGATATTGGAAAAAGCAGGCTTCTATTTGAGCTTCAAGTATCAGTCTGCCCTAATAGAAGCATTTATTGAGCAAGGTCATGAAGCTCTTGAGGGACCTTGGAGAGATCAGATAAAATGTTTTCTTGCCAAGGCTTTTCTAAAGAAAGGAGAATTTTTAGTGAAAAATACTATTATTCCTAAAAGATCTGCAAGCCATTCTTTTTCCAAGCCCATTCCTCTCTGAACACATATGCTGTGTACAAATGTGCCATTCAACGAGCAGTTGTACCCTCTACACTTGTTTTCCCTCTCTAGATGTTTATGTTAATGCATGAAATTTTCTTAGTTCTGCTCATCAGATGCTCTCTCCAACCTTCTTGTGAAGATGATTTGATTCCTCATATGATCTTTTCCTCCTTCCTCTCTCCCTGATTTCTAGGATAAGGACCTGCAAAAAAAAAGTAGCAGCACCTTTAATGCTCTTACAGTTTTGAATCTCACTATGTCATTTCTTGATAGTAAGTTTTCCAAGTGATTTCAAGAAGCTACAGTGAAACACACTTACTAGGATTGCTCTCCTGGTATGATCACTGGTGGAATGGGAAGTGGGAATTGTTTTTGTTAGGTTTCAGAGTTGTCCCTCTGATGAATGTAGCTGTTTATAGGAAGTACTTGATTTTGTTCATGCTTTTTCCATGATGGAATCACTACAAATTCTGTGGCATTGTGGCTGGGGTTTTTTCACCAAGAGAAGAAAAGGTGCACATTTCTGGCTTTCTCTGGAAGACATTTTCAATCTGCTCTCTATGGAGATGCTGCGTCTATGATCACTGCATCCTTTAGCTATCCCATGGATATATGCCTTTGCATTTTCTAGTAACCAGAGGCAAAATCCACAGAATCATTGAATATTAAGGGTTGGAAGGAATCTTAAAGATCATCCAGTCCCAATCCCTGCTGTCATGGGCAGGAACATCTCCCAAAATCTGACATAAATTCTCCCAAACTGCTGGAATAAAGATGAGAAATGCACTATAATGCCCCAGTAAGAGTAGGAGAGGGCATTTGTCTAAGGCAGGTATATATTGCAGGTTGCTACAGCCAGGCCAAGTTCCTATATGATCCTGGGGGTTAGATTTTTCATACTATATGAAAAACGTCAGCAGTGCAATTTTTTAATCTCATTGTAGTAGAACAATGAAGAAGATTAACCGATGGAAGTTTGGTGTGCTTCAATGGTGCAGCTGCTGCTTGTGAAAACCATGCAATTGCATGGATGCTTGCAGCATGACCCAGGCCCTGGAAACTGAGGAAGGCAGGATTGGAGCTGGTGAGACACTGGACTGGGGCCTGGTTTTATCTTGGCAGCCATGCTGCACTGTTTTGTCCAGTCAACCTGTGACTGTCATTTCTAGAGTTAATGTGGTTCCAAGATTCACTCCAAGACTTGAAATATGAGATGCCTTTGGGACAAGATAATAAAGAGGAGGCTAATGATGCTGCAGTAGCTTACAGACATTGGAAGTAGAGTTAGGAGATGCAGCTTATCTTTTTGGTTGAAGAGGGATTAGTATGTGTTAACAGCCCCAACGTATGACATATTGGACTTTAGGAAAAGTTTCTTCTCAAAGGAAGTGCTGCAGCAAGGTACCAGAAAGTCTTTGGGGATTTTCAAGATTCATGTAAAGATGATGATCTGATGGGAACCACTCTGTTCTGAATGGGTTTTCTTTACCTCCTACTACCACCATCCTTTTTCTTTGCCCTGTGCAAGCTCTGGGGGCTGGCAGTGACAAGCAGGTTGTGCAAGTTCTCACAGTGAAGCCTGTCTCTTCCGGGAATGATTCCTCTGAATGCTTTTGGCAGGGTTCTGGTGTGATCTGCTAATGTACTGGTGGTTGGATGCTGAGACATTACTCACTCCCATGGAGCATTTTACAGGCTGGGGAGGCCAATGGGATCACTCTGTGCCAGGTAGTTTTTCATTAAGATGCCTTCCAATGTGGTGTGTGATGGGCAATATTTGCAATTCCAAATAGACTGCTATGCTTGGAAGGGAGAAAAGGGAATCTTCAGGCAAGGCAAAGCTGCTTTTAGTTGTCAGCCACAGGTAACTGCTCCAAAAGTCCAGCTGGATTTCAGACTAAAATGTTTACTCATAGAATGCAAAAATGGTGACAGAACAACCACAATAATTTCACTGCCTTTGGTAGATATTTTAATTTCTGTTCTAGACTGTTTCATTCTCAAATAGCTTTTGAGTAGACTATGGTCTTGTTGCCATTGAAGGCAGGCCAACCTCTGGCAAAATCTCTTTATGCATTTCTACTTTTCCTCTACCTTTATTAATGAAGCTTGCTACAAAGTCTTTCTCAAGGACTTTGCCAATCCATTTTTAATTAATGTTTAAATAGAAGATTGCAAATGAAAATGAAACCAGCATGGCAACTACTTTTGTGATTGTGTTGAGTTGGTAGACCAGGGAGAAGGCATCTGGAAAATATTTTTTGTGTTGTTTCTCTGCAGACTGGTTTCATTGCAAAGTCAGTTTGATATTTGGACCTGGGTATTGTTTGTGGATAGCAGGAAACTGGCAGGTTCTCTGGGCCATTTCCCTGCCTGGCACAGTAAAATGTTGATGTTCTTGTAGTTCCAAGCTCAATAACAGAACTGCTCCTGTCCGAGGTGTCTGTCAGCAGTTTCCCTTCAGACCTCAGTACTCAGACTTTGCCATGATCAAGGATGATGCCCTAGGACTTGTGGCTAAGCTTTCAGAGTGGATTAAATGCAAATAGAAACAGCGATGCTATTCTTTAATTATTTTTTTCATAATGGAAAACACTCATCCAATTAGATTACGAAGTCTTTTGAGAAGGGGTTTGAGCAGCTAATTTATGTTTGGCAGGAGACATTTTTCTCAAAAGGGAGGTGAGATGGAACAAATATTTTCTTGAAGGCAAGGCTGCAGGAAGATGAAACTTCCTGAGAGTTTCCAAATTTACATCTGCCTTTGTAGTAGAGATTTTAGAAAACATAGGAGAACAGTGTTGTCTAATTGGAAAAGCATGGGTTAAGGGCAAAGATCTTTAGTATTATTTGCACTAAAGAATACTGGAAACCAGCCTTGCAAACAGTCAAGAATTTACTCAAGTAGTATCATGCTCCTTGAGCTCCCTGGATGTCTGTGAGTAGAAAGAGCAGTACATGCTTACATCTGTCAGCACTCTCACAAAATTCCAGATTCATTCCAGAACTGAGGGCCAGGCCTGAGCTCATGGTTGGGGCTGCTTTGAGGACATTGCAGGGGACCTGTCAGTTATGGAGTTAATGCTTGGATTTGGCTGGGTTCTGGTTAAGTTTATCTTCCATTGAGAATCTATGTTTGAAGGTGTCGAATCCAACTTGCCTCAGTCAGGACAGTAAATTAAATGACATGTTCCTTGTGAAGCATTGAATGCTATAATTGCAGAAATCCCCCAAAGCAGCAAAGTATTTGTTTGGATCCTCAGTTTAAATTGATGTAGGATTGATCTAGGCTGTTTTACTGTAGTGGAGAATTCAACCTGCAGGATCCTACAGCAGCAGAAAGTAAGATTGAGAAATGAATACAGAGGTGAGGAAACCTGGAGAAGTACAGCAAGGAGACCTGTGGGCCCTTTATGTTTTCTGAATTACAACCACAGGACTGCGGGAAGATGAGTTTTTTTTCCTCTCTTGTGCACAGCCTTTCAGTGTCTCTTGTTTGGCTCTGAGAGTTTGTTACTTTGTGAGAATTTGACCCACACTGTGAGCCGTGTTGGAGACTGGTCTGGTGACATAGTTGGTGAAGCACAGCAGGAATTTTAAGCTGAAATATCCCTTAGCTGGAATATACTTTGCTGCAGTCACACTTTTGCATACAAGCTTCCTGGTTTGCTTGTGTCGGAGTCCAAGGCAAACTGATTCCCAAATCCTAACTTCTCCTAATGTCCAGAGAGAACTGCATCGTTGTTGTTAACATTTCGTCTGTGCAAAAAAGAAGGCATGGAACTATTTCCTTTCCTGCCTTTATGGGGTGTCATGAGACTAAGAGAACTGAAGAAAATTTCCTGCATGTTTGTAGAACGTGGCTGTGTGGGTGTAAACATATTTGATAAATAATCTGCCATGGAAACTTTAGGGTCAATTTCCAGCCTTCATAACCTGCGGAGTCGCAGCGTGCAATAAAAGTAAGAAAAGATTGATGCTGAGTGATCAAATCTCTCTTTTGTTCCTCCCTCTCAGTGCTGAAGGAGACCCGATTGCTCTCCCACTGAAACAGTAGCAAAGCCCTGACACTGAGGCTGTCACGGTGCTTTTTCCCCTTCGTATTCCAGCATGCGACACAATGGCCAGGCAGGCAGCTCTGCAGAGCACTACAGGGCCTGCGTGCCCCAAATGGCATCAGTTTGAATTATCTCCAGCCTGGTGTGGCTCCGGGGCCAGGCCGAGGGAAGGGTGCGGGGGGCTGGCTGAGGGAAGGGTGCGGGGCTGGCTGAGGGAAGGGTGCGGGGCCAGGCCGAGGGAAGGGTGCGGGGCTGGCTGAGGGAAGGGTGCGGGGCCAGGCTGAGGGAAGGGTGCGGGGCCAGGCTGAGGGAAGGGTGCGGGGGGCTGGCTGAGGGAAGGGTGCGGGGCTGGCTGAGGGAAGGGTGCGGGGCCAGGCCGAGGGAAGGGTGCGGGGCCAGGCTGAGGGAAGGGTGCGGGGCCGGCTGAGGGAAGGGTGCGGTGGGCTGGCTGAGGGAAGGGTGCGGGGCCAGGCTGAGGGAAGGGTGCGGGGCCAGGCTGAGGGAAGGGTGTGGAGTCCGGGCTGAGGGAAGGGTGCGGGGGGCTGGCCGAGGGAAGGGTGCGGGGCCGGCTGAGGGAAGCGGAGCCGGGCGCTAGAGGGAGCGTGGGCATCTCAGAAAGGGAGGGAATGCTGCCGGAGACCGGGACTGCGTGCTGGGAGGCACAGGCTGCTGAAATATTGATATGGAAACCCGCTCGGAGTCACTGACTCTGGGAAACTCCCGCTCTTTGGGGTTCCCTCTGCGAGAGGCGAGGAGAGTCCTGCCAGACACCGGGTCGTGGTGTAAAGCGTTTTGCCATGCAGCTGGTGCTGTGACCCTTTGCGCTGTCTCTAATCGCTGCCAGGCTTTTTCCTGAAGATGGGATTCTTGTGCCAGGGTCTCTCATCTGCTCCGTCCCCTCCAGCCTGAGTTATGTGCCTGTGAAGCCTCCAGGCTCCCCCCGCAGCTGCCGGCGGTGCTGCTGTGCCAGCGGGACGGGGTTTGCCCCGGGTTTGGCACGGGGAGCAGGTCCTGCCTGCATCTCATCTCATCCCCTGCCCTGCCCCGTTGTTGTCCTCCCAGGGGCACTGCTGACAGACCCACCTCTCTGCCCATCTGCTCCCTCTCCCGCTCCATCGAGAGCTGCAGGGGAGGGCAGGAAAACTGGGCTCCATCACTCCTCTCCCTGATCCACAGAGGATGCACTTGCCCTGACAGGTCCCTGCCACTTGGCACTCTAACATCTTTACCAAGCAAAGGGTGTTGCACAAATCTTAGGGTTTGTGTTCCTCCTTTCCTTTCTTGTGGATGTGGGGGAACAGAAAGAATTGGAATTCTTACCAGCCACTGCATTGTGGGACAAAGAAACATTTCATGGGAAACATGATTGCACTAGATGATCTCTTTGGGACTAAAATGTATGTTTGGGATTTAAAAAAAACCCTAGGACTGAGCAACTGCAAATCACTTAGGTCAGTGATAGGCTGAAGAACTGGGATGCTGGAAGCAACTGCTTTGACACTGCTTCAGTCTGTAACGTGGGTGCTGCTGGTACATCTTTAGTGCTGGTAGGCTCCTGAAATGGGTTGAGCCTCTTCTGGGGATTTGGTAGGGGACTCCAGTGAAGGTTAATGGTGCAGAAGACTTGGCATGGAACTCCTGCTGATTTTCAAGGCAGAGAGAAATGTTTAGGTTAAGTTCAGATGTGCATCCTTGGGTGCCAGAGGAGAGCAGGCTGTGCATGCAGGATGCCTTTGTGATTTGTGGTCTTGCCATTGTGGCAAAAATGTCTTGGCTTCCCTATCTACAAGGAAGAGTTAACTTGTCGCTGTGATCTTTTTCAGCCTTCTGATGTTTGCATTTTTGTAGTGAGTTGCTCACAGATTTTCATGTAAACAAAGTAATGTTATTGTAAACTGTTCTTGTTTATCGTTCCTCTCTTGAGGAGGGACAATTGATGGACTTCTAGTTTGACCAGTGTGGTCGGAGAGGTGTCAACCTCATTGTCCAATCCATGATCACTGTCCAAAATTGATATAAATTGAAGTAAGAAAATAAAGTTCCCTCTTTTTACCCTGACGACCTGACTGCGTGTATGTTGTTCGTTTTGTGTCCTATAATGACATTAACTCACATGCAGGGCTGTCCCTGAGGCTTGAAATGGATGGACATTTGCAAAAACTGTTGCATGGAAGAGAATGTGTAAAACATGATTATCTTGCTCTTACCAAAATGCTTTAGGATCTTATGGGTGCAAGGGGGATAGAGAAGGAGCTTTAATTGGTTTTTAGCCTTTCCCTGCAATTGATGCCTCTTTGAAAAATCTCCCAGCTGTGGTCAACACCATGAGGTGCAGGCAGATTTGGCTGGCCTGTGGCCTCTGTTAGAGAACTGGGAGGTGAATTCTTTCTGCACAAGGCAGTGGGTTGAATAGCTGTGTATATGGAGACATTTCTCTGTTCCAGTCTTCCTGTCCTTTACTACCAAATCCTACCAAGTTTTTACTTGCAGAATGGCAACCATGACTATACTTAGAAAGTTCTTCTGCTGCCTCCTTCAGCTGTGTATTCCAAAGGTCATTAAAAGGAAGGTCAGTAGTATAACCCTTTTTTTTTTTTTTTCCTTCCAGAAAACTGAGGCATGCAAGAGGAGAGGGATGTACTCTAGGCTATGATCTGTATTGATGTGGCTACTTAATAACAAAGGACTTTACTTCATTGCTACAGCTTAGTTGCTGAATATATTTTTTTAATAAGAGATTGCTTGAAAGGAAAAATAGGCAAGGAGTTAAGAGGAGAAAGAACAAGGCTCTCAATAATAGAAAAGTAGAACTGGGCTCTCAATAGTAGAAAAGTAGAACATGCTAAAATCATTAACAGATTTATCAAGTTAAAGCACTGCAAAGTTCTGTCTCAAAGGGTTTTAAGACCATCACTGCTGTTCCAATCCCTTTGCCTGCTTGGCTTGACAGATCAAGCCATTTCAAATTTCAGCTCCTTTTGAGCTGTGAGAATCAGCATGATGAGACCATGGGAGCCATGAATTTGGGCTTTCATTGGCATTGCAGACAGGAGAGGAATCACATCTGTCTGATCAGGGGAGTGGGGGCTGACTCTGAAGTATGTGGATTGTTTGGAATAATTTAGGATGATAGCACATGTAGGTTTGTGTGACTTTGTGTAATCTTATATGGGATAATGTAAAAGCATGCAAAATTCAAAGGTCTTGTGAGCTTCTGGGCTCATTAAGGTGGCATTGTTTCCTCTTTATGTTTCGCTTCAACAGCCAAAGGGAAAAGTCTTTGCCCAACACCAGGTGCAGGTGAGGTACTCCTGAGTGAGACAGGGCAAATGAATTTTCCTTCTGCCCTCTTGGTGGGGTGTGATTGGGTTGCCTCATGGAAGTCTTCTGCCAGGTGGAGGGCTGGACCAGAATGTGAGGGGCAATATCCTTGTTCTGTCACCCACAGTGTCTTTCTAGCTTTATTCCCAACCAGCAAATGTTGTTAGTACTTGACTCTACACTGGGAGTGTGGATGGGTGTCTGGGGCTGGGGTCTGGCACTAGTGGACAGACAGACCAGCTCTCTGAACTTGCATAAACCTTGTGTTTGCAGTGGGACAGGGTTTTACTTCTGTTTGGCCAAAGGCCCGAGTGCAAGACACAAGACTGGTGAGCCTGCATGTGAAGAACTGGCAGCTCGTGCTCAGTTTGTGGTGGGAGAGGCAGACATGCAGACCTGTCTCCTGGGCTCTGAAAAACACATTTGTACCTGGCCTGAAAAGAGGTTTGCCTGTGGGACTGTGAGATTGCAAACCAGAGTGGTAGCCATGCTACTTGAGAGAACTGGTATTTCAGAAGAAAGAATCTTTGTTCAGGTGTACTTTGGCAACTGTTGGAGCAACACCAACACAAAGCCCCATCCAGTCACAGTGTCCGTATCAGGTGTCACAGAGGGATAATAGAGATTGTTCAGCTTTCTATGGTCAGACTTTATGAGTAGCTGAGCCTTTAACAGAAGGGCTTTCAGAAAATTGTGGCACATGGAATACAGCAGAAGATCTGGCCAGGGCAGCTCACCAGATTTATGATTTCTGCTGAGTGTTTTTGAGGCCCTGCCCCAGTAGCCATGTTAAACACTTTATCTGCTCTGTGAGAGCTATCTGCTCTCTGATGGACCAGGAAGTGAACAAAATGCCTGGTCATTTTGTTAAGCAAGAGGAGTTTGCAATCACTTAACTGTATGTCCTTCCAGGACTCTTCTCTCTCAGTGTTTGCTGTCATCTCTATCATGATCCCTCATTCTGCTGGCTGTTTGGAGGGGTGAAGATTGGCACAAGGTGTCCTTGGCTGGGCATTGTAGGTGTGCTGGAGAGCTCACTGTGATTGATGCATCAATCAGCTGGAGCCCTGCCAACTATGAAAGTAGACACTGGGTGCCTTACGGTTCAGGGCAGATATTATTTTAGGGCCTGCTTCTTCACTCAGCTCAACTTAGAGGAATTCTACACCTCTGTGACCTTTTATTCCCTGTTGAATTCAGTTCAAATTGGTCCAAAGATTCCAAAGTTATCCCCCCCAAAGCTAACTCATACATAGCATGGTCTATTGACCCAAAGCAGAAACTGTTTCTTTTTCAAGGCACCTCAACCACTGCTACAGCATCAGCACTGAGGAGTCCTTAATTTTCTTAATTAAGTATTCATGTTGGTTTTTGCTACCCTGCCTGGAAACTCTGGTCTTTTAATCAAAAGGCAACACTGCTGGTCGTGTAGCATTCTCAGTTTGCTTATACAGCACCTCATTGTGGCAGGTTCAATGTTACCCGCCTTTCCCTTTAATTAATTTCAGATTATCCATGCTACTTGTTCCACCTCACATACCGCAAGTAACAAAAAACCTGCCTTTCTGAGTTGCACTGAGGGTTTGTTCTTATGGCTCCCAGCTTTCCGTGTGTTGCTTCGCGTATCTGTCTCTCAGGTCAGCTCAGCGCCAGCTGGGCCGCCCTGCTAGCTGTGATACACCCAACAGTACCTTCGCGTGGGTTTTTGGCTCCGCAGCCCCTTTGCCTTAGCTGTCTCGGCCGTGGTTAGAAAGAGGGGACACTCCAGGCTCAGGGAGAAAAGGTTTTATTCGGGTAACTCAGGGAGCAGCCCCTGGTTCCAGGCCTGTGCCTCTGGGGAGTGACCCTGGGCCTCGGTTACAGGGGGTTTTTGTTCCCCCAAATCTCAGGGGTGGACACCAGTTACAGAGACCAATCACACAAAACCAGGTGGGTAAGGTCAAAATGCAATACACAACATTAACAAATCAGGTGAATTTGGGATGTGGTCCTGTGAGACCCACCAATCCCTGTCAGACACCTCTCCTGAAGGTTTTGGGGCCTGGGGGATGGTGGACATGTGGGGGAGGAGTACAATGGGATGGGGGAAAACACAATAGGACGATCGAAACCCAGGGCAGAGGATTAGAGTTGTCTTGGCAACTCTTATCAACCTCTGATAAGCACATTCCAAGACAGTAGCTTTACCTGGCTAGGGTTAAAGTCCAATTTACATCAAACCTACAACTAAGAACTTATGATACTATTCCAGCACCCCCACATCCGTGCCTTTTTAAAAAATTTATTTATTTGTGCTTCCTGTAGTGCTCCTGGAAACAGGCAATAAACTGGTTTGGGGAGATGGAGAAACAACTCACAGAAAGGGGAAATAGGCAGGTCTAACTCTGCAGAACGAGATCAAATGTTAGATGATAAAATATTGAATCATTTGAGAATGCTGTGTCTTCTGTAGAAGAGGAGATTCTTATTTTCTTTCCCAAAGAGAAAGTTTAACAGTCATGAAAGTCACTGACTAGTGGATGCTGTTCCCAGGCTGAAGCTGGAACAAGCCAGAGTGCTTGCTCCTCATGTGCTCATCCTGGAGGAGACAAGGACAAGAAGCCAGAGCTGACCCATGGAACGTGTCAGGACACAGGAGTGAGTCAATATATGTGTGAAAATGTTGTTTCACAGCTCATGGGGAAACACGTTGTCTAATGCTGTGCATTCTTACCTAAGGGAGTTGGCTGTAACATTTATTGCCTTTGTATCTAACAGGTTTAATGAAAAAAGCTTGCTATTATTACCTATGTTTGTCAAAATCAGCTGCATGGGAAAACCTCAGAGTAGAACAGGAGGGGACAGAGTGCAGCTTCCTGGGCTTTTTTACATCTTTTAAAATTGCATTTTAATCAGTATGTGGTTAAAAAAAAAGTGTTTCTGAAATGTAGGGGATACTATGCCTGTGTTTATATGTGTGTAAAGATATGTGACCTGATAACTATGGAACTAGGTATATAACAATACACTTTGGAAAAACCTAAGTACCATGTAGCCAGGGATGATTTGGGGCCATAGTCTGATTTTTCTTGCTTTTCCTCTGTTCCCTCTAACTTGTGGGCTCCGATGCTATTATATGGAAATGCAGGTCCCTTTCTCCTCTTTCTTTTGCTGTGGCCTTTGCACAGTGGCAGTGACTTGGACAGCCTTTGGTGTGAGTCAGAGTGAAGGTCTTTCTATGCCTATCACAGTCGGATTTGGCAACTCTTGGTTACACACCAGGTTCCTTAGGCTGAACCTTTTGGTGTGCTGAATTGCTCTGCTCTCATCTGCACATCTCACTGATCAGGACATGGGAGCATGGGAGGGAATGGTGGCAAGGTGGGAAAGAGCTGGCCATCAGCTGGGTCTGTCCTTTCAACCTTCTTGAGCATAAAGCTTTTTTTTTTTTTTTTTTTTTTTTCTTCTTCTTTTTTTTTTTTTTAATGCCTGTAGACTTCTAGGGTTTTAAGAGAGAAGTAGAAAACTGTGTTTAATGATAAACATTTGGAACAGGACAGGCTTTCTCCCCACCCAGCTGTACGTACAGCAGCTTGCACAAATTTTGTGTCTTTAAAAGATGATGTATATGATACAGAAGGCAGAACCTTGCCATTTGTTTTCACCTACATATATGGAATTTGAATTCCTGAAGAGGAGGCAGCATGGGCATTCCCTGCCAGCTTATTTCTACAGACCATAGATGATCAGTTTGATGGGGCAGATGTGGCCTTTTCTGTTGTTTCTTTTTGACACCAACTTCTGCCAGTCTCTGGGGTGGCACTCTGGTCAGTTTTGTGCTTGTTTTCTCCCTCCTGAATGTGAGGCCAGAAGGTGTTTTGCTCCTGTGATAGCCCCTGTAGTGAATTTTTCTTAGCAGTGCTGGCTACAGAGAAGCTGGCAGCTTTTTCAAGTTCATTCTTAATTTAAATTCTCTGCCTCCAGAGGCACGTTTGTGCCTGACTTGTCCTGATGCATTTTCCTTGGGCATCCTTTTGCTATAGCGGCTCCTGCCCAGGGCATGGACAGAGAATGAAGCTAATAGATGGAATTAGCACCAGAGGAAAAAAAAAATCCAAACCAGTCCCCTGAGCAAGGCATGCCCAGCCACTGGGAACTTAAATAGTCTTTTGATGATGTACTGCTTTGTGCCTAAGTCCTGCTGGGGGAGAAGAGAGGAAAGTGATTATTCGAAGTCAGGGGATCTGACTCCCAAGAGTCTGGGACACGGTCAGTTCTGGTTAGACATGCCATGGCTGAATGATACTTGGAGTTGTCTGGGCAGAAAAATGCTGTCAGGAGGCTTTTCTCCATTTTGTTTAGGCTGAATGGGTCATTCTCACCTGCCAGGGTGCATAAATTGCTGTCTTGCAAGCTAAAGCTTCGGACCACTGACTAAATGGTGTGTCCTGCCATTAACTGGAGGGAGAGGAAGGATGTCAGTAAATGCAAATTAGCCTTTCAAGGGGTACTATTCAGCCAATGTTAGTGTTCTAAAATCCACTCCAGTTTATGGTGATTTTATGCTGGTGTTGCTTCAGTGGAGCTTGATTGCTGCTCGTGTGGGCAGGACCTTAATGTCAATATTTCTGTGTGCAGCCTTAGTTTTGCCAGTGTGGGACTTTAAGTGTCTTGAACTTGGGACAGTGAAAATGAGTTATTTGATGTGGGGAACATGACTAAGTCTGTGACTTAAGGGGAAAGACTCAGGTATTTTCATAGTGTGGGCAAGTATATTTCTCTCTTTCTTGCACCAATGAGAAACTTGGATGTTCAAGAGCACTAGCATGTGCTTTAGCAATAAAACCAGTGATGTTAATTGCCTGCCAGTTATTTGGACACTTGAGGATGAGAATTGCCAACCTGGAAGTTGCCAAGTCTCTGTTCTTTTGGAATATTTAGAGTAAAAATCTCAGTGTTAAACTGTAGCCTAAATGCTGTTGGGCTTGTTCTGGGAGAAGACAGGTGTCTCTCAAAGTCTTTTGTGCCACTGTGGGTTCACTGCTTAGCTAAATATCTTCACTGCTTCTGTGGGGGAGGTGACTATTTTGAGTGGTCACAAACACCTGCCTAAATGGAAGTTGGAGAGAGGGAGCCTTTTGTAATAAACTAGCAAACCAGACTTTTAAACATTATGCTATGCTTTAGCCTTAAGCTGGAGTTACCAGCCTCTTCTGTGCTTGTTGTAGAAACAGCTTGCTATGAGATAGATATATATATTTTTTTTTTTTCCGAGTAGATAAATAGTACACAGACTTGGCCAGATAGACCAAGTGCTGTGTGTGATCTCTTTACCAGACTGGAAATGGTGTTCTGGATCCCTCACTTCTACTTGGAGTAACTTGTCACTGGAACCCTTTGGTTTGTCTTTTGTTCCCTTTCTTTAATGAAACTTCTGTGCTTGGTTTAAATCCTTGCTATTGCAATAAAATCTTGCCTTGATAAGGACCTTACCTTGATGAAGCAGGAGCTCCTGTCAGAGCAGCATGTTTTATTTCAAGGGCTTATTTTTCATCTTTGAGATGCTGAGTAGGGCAACAGCAATACCTTCAAAGTCAGTGCTGATGCACTGATGAAATGTCAGAAAGATGAGAATTAGAACCACGTGCCTTCCCCTTCTCTGGCAGCTGGCAGGCTTGGACAGGATGGAATTTGAAAGCCTCTTCCATCTGCAAGACTGTGCTTCTACCTGTGTTTCATAACAGACAGCAATCAGGAAAGCATTAACACAGTGATACATTACCAAGTGTCAGGAGCCATCAAGCTGCCTGGTGAAGCAGAGGTGTCTCTTGGAGGGGTTGAGCAATCCCGGAATGCAGTCCTTTAGAAAGAGCTTTGGGTGATGATGAGGGCTTCACTGGCAAAGTTCCACCAAGCAGTGTCCAAACAGCACATCAAACAAAAATGAGGCTTCTTTACTGCCTTGGTGGAGACCACCCTGGCTCATGGTGTGGTGTGTTCTTTTGCTGCTTTGCTTATTGCCTGAACTCTGAATCAGTTTCCCAAATTCCATTGTTGGCTGTGGCCTCTCTAGCCCTGCTGTGCTGGTCCTTCACTGGTCCTGGGTTTGGGTTCCCCTCTAGCTCAGATCCTGCTGGCTGGTCTGACTGGGGCAGGAGTGCTTTATAGGGCCTTGATGAAAGCTGAGAGAAATAATCTGGGCTTTCCTCAGGAGTTAAGGCTCCTTAGCACTTGAGGATGAATGGCTTAAAGCACAAACAGGCAGTGCAGTAAAGGTGCTGTATTTATTAGAGCAAGTTCCCATTAACTCTTCTCCTTGACAAGTTAAATATCTCTAGCTGTTCTTGTCCACTGTCATATAAGGTCTGATTCAAAGCCAGTGAATTCTTTGAATTTCTATTGACTTTAATGGGGTTTGGACATGTGCCCAGGATCATAAGATCAGATGTGCTGGATGAGACCAAAAGTCCATCTATTCCCAATGTCACACTGCTCAGTAGCACAGCTGTATCTGGCAGTGAATTGTATCTGGCATCTCCTTGGAATCAAGAATGTGTAGTACAGAGAGCTCTGTAAATAACTGACTGCTTGCCTTGGTGTTTTCTAGTGTGTGGGCTGGCTGACAGAAGGGAAATAATTTGGGTTTAATCCCTTACCCCCATCACCACCCTGACAGGTCTCCCCAGGTCTTGACTTGGACCAGGCACAGACCTGCATTCTGATTTTAAAAAAGACAAACAAGGACAACCACAACCAACCAACAGAATAAAAATCACAACTCCCTAAATTTTCAGGAATTGTTTAAAGATTTTTTTAAATGGAAAGGTGATACTTTTATTTTAAAAGGTTAAAACAAAATATTTATTATATAGTTATGAAAGCAAATTCAGTACAATTTAGAAGGTGGAAAATATGCTGGCCTTATTAAATTGCTGTTTTACTGTAGAAAGTCACGCTTGAAGATACTGCTCCCTGTGATTTTTTTGTGCTATGCTGTATTGGTTTAAAGTCAGTCAAAAGAAGGTTGCAGTGTTTATGTTCTCTTGTTGGAGGAAAGCAGTGAGCTCTGTGGGTAAAAATAGAGATTATGGTGTCTGATGCAGGGTGTGCTTGTAAGGTCATGTTGTTTAGTTTTAATTACAGGAATTACCTTGCTGACGTCAGCTAGGAAGTCAGCAGGGTGGATGCTCACACACTGTTCTGGAGGTGGCCAGAAAATGACAGGTAGTTTAGAGAGTGGTTTTTCGGTTGTGTTTGTTAGTTTGTTGGGATTTATTTTTTTTAAGAAGTTTTTAAACTGAAAACTTCAAACTGAAATACATGTGTGATTTTTGTTTGTTTATTTGTCTGGGTTTTTTTAGTTTTAGTTGTCATTTATTTAATTTTTCATATGGGTTTCTTAACATTTTTTTCTAATAATACTGGTTGATAGAAACTAAAATCAAACTCTCTTTTCTTTATCCTGATTTAGAAACTCACCAATTTATGGCTGGGTAGGTTGGGTATGTTTGAGGATGGAGAGGGAGTTACACTTCAGATCTAAATTACATGGTCTTCTTCTTGAGATATAAGAAAAAACCTTGGGGGGAAAAAAAGTAGCATGTGCCAGCAGAAAGTTGCAACTGAAAGGGAGAGTGCAATGAGGTAGAACTTTGATGTGTACCACTCCTGCAGAATGGATAAGTGTGTGGGAACTCAGCCTTTAGGCTTTACATTACCCACTGACAAGTTGTTTCCCTCTGTGCCTGTTTTCCCACCTGTGAGAGGCAACTGACCTCCTTTGCCAAGCCCTTGGTTAGTGTCTGGTGGGAAGCACAGGATGAGCACTGGTATCTATAGCTATTGGCAGCTGAGGCCTGGACCAACATGCCTTGTTTTTCTCCTTCCCGCAGGGAATCAGATATTGGCCACTGTTCAGGGCAGGCAATAAATGCAAACAATTCTACTGTATTTTTTCAATCTTAATTTTCTTGGGTGGCAAAAGCAGCATAACAAAGTCATGAGACCTGTGGCCTGTTTGAATGTGACCCCATCTGTCTGCAGTGGGTTGTAGTCTAAGAGCTACTGTGTAGATGTTCCAGTTGAATTCAATTTGTGGTTTGCTTTTTGAAACATAATTTCATTTCTATGTGTGGAAAGTGTACTGAGCCCAGATTTGTCCTGGTGCTGGGAGGAGAGTCCTAGTCTGATTATTTAAAATGAATTAGTTCTGATGAAATATTTAGCCTTTAAACAACACATTTAATGCAGTGAATTGCATTTTATTTATTAATGGCTGTTGCAATGAGATTTGGAGAGAAATTCTGCTAAAATGCACTGTTGTGATACTGCCAAATATAGTAATGACTATAATATTTTGTTGAATTATTAATATTCACTGTGCCTACAGAGCTACATAAGCATCAGATTTCAAAATTGCTTTTATCTGAAGAATGATATTTTGCCATTGTTTTGCTTTTTTATTTGGTGTTTTTTCCAAACAATTCTTAAAAAAAAATTAATTAAAATGATAAAAGGAAAGCAGGAAGGCCAGTCAGGTGTTGCCACTGTTTAACTCTTTTTTCATTATCAAAGCACCCCCAGGAAATGTGTCAAAGATTATTTCTTTCTGCCAGCGCCAGATCTGTTTGCAAAGAGAGTTTCCTTGTATGGAAAGTCTGCAGTAAAAAGGAAAGGTGTGTGAAAGCCAGGCAGAGGGCTGAGGGACATCTCTGCTGCTTAGCAAAGGAGCCTCATCCACTGCCACCTCCTCTGCTGCCCAGGGCTGATCTGTACATGTCACCCATCCCTCAGAGGTTATTGACAAAGAAAGATAGGCAGAGCACTTTCAATCACTGTGGATCAGATTTTCTGCCTCTGAGACAGACACTAATCTGTCAGAGTTTGGGCTTTCAGCCAGTGACTCTTCGCCAATAAATTTGTGGTGCTGGCTCCATGAATGATGGCAAATTCTGTCTGTGGGACCCCAGTGCCCACCTCAGGAGGGATGTGCCTTACCTGTTTCATTTCACATGCTGTCCAGGATGTTCCTGGATGTTCTCTGCTTCTGGATGCTTGGCCTGATATGAGAGTGTGATGGTTTGACCATTGGTGTCCCCCAGCATTGTTGTGTCCCATGCCAAGGAACATTTTTGGACAAACTCAGACCTGGTTTAGGGAATTGGATAGCCCAAGAATTGCTTGCTTTTGGCACCTTGTCTTGGGGAGAAAGGAAATTCATCCGGAGGGAGGCAGATTCTGATGTGCCAAGTGGTCTCTGGACCAGTAAATAGACCCTAACCTGTCTTACTTTCTAATATGGGAATAACAAATGAAGAGCAAAAGTGACATGAAGATAAAAGTCTTTCTTGATCTGAGCTCATGTTTTTCCAGTTTCCTTTGAATCGAATACAAGTAGTCTGAAGTCTCCCTGGATTTTATTTCAGGCCTGTAATACCAGTACAGGATGGTGAAGATGTGGGAATATACCAAAGATTTCCCTTATCCACGTAAAGCTATTGCTCTGGAAGTGTCCAGTTAGACCACTTGTCCAATTGCCCCTTGGTCTCTTGTGTTACTTTTTTGGTTTTCCCAAGGAGCTGGGGAAAGCTTGCAACATATGCTTGTTTATTATCAGCAACCAGTGTGTTTTCCCCCCTCTCCCCAGTGTCTTTCCTAGTTTATTTAATTTTCCAATTGAAGACATCTATCCAAAAGAAGGTTTTCTGAATATCTGGGTATGTCCTGAGGTATGTTGAAGGGTCTGATTTGTGAGTCTGCAGCCAGAGATGATGTATTGGGCCTGGCTGGGGTGGAGTTAACTTTTACTAAGGCAGCATTCCTGGTGCTGTGCAGGAGCATCTGCAGCTGGAAGGGTGTGACACATAGCTCTGGCTATGGCTGAGTGGTGCTCACAACACTCACTCCCACCCCCCAAAGGCCATCAGGCTGGGGGTAGGTGAGAGGCAGAGAGGGCAGTGGCATCCCATAACTCCTGCCATCCATATGTCCTTTTTAATGCAGGCTCCTACTCTGTCCCTGCTGTGCTGTATATCACTGGCTGGGGAGCTGCTGTGAGGGAAAATTGCAGGCTTTACTCCAAGGATAGCTCCTGGGAGCTTCCCCAGGGCTTTCCTGTGCCTGATTAGTGGATCAGCCTCAAATCAGTGTCTGGGGAGCAATTCAGCTGGGCTTCCTGGCTGCTGGTGAGAGGGTGTCCTGCATCACTGGGGGATTTGAGAGGGCATGGTAGAATACTGCAGGGGTGAGAGGAAGCAAGTTCTTTAGAGGGTTAGCTGATGATTCAGACAGCTTAGAACAGCCCTACCTCAGAACCATGCACAGGGGAGGAAAGCACTGCATGGCAAGAGCTGGCTTCAGGCTCCTTTGAGTATTTAGCCCAGAAGTAAAGTACAATTTCCTGCCTGTCCTAATGATGTCTGGCAATTATCTGCCACCTTCTGATGAGACAAGGGGAGATGTAATGGGAGAAGGGAAGAAGAGGAATCTGGAGCCTTAGTAGTGGTTGGATAGTTGAGGGAGATGAAACACTTGGTAGCCAAGCTGGAAGATGGAGGGGGGGAGGCCAAATGATGGTGAGGACTGAGTCAAGCAGTGCTACAGAAAGTAGTGCCCAGATCAACACTCTCCATGTCAGCAATTTTTAGGCTGGTGTCTTTCCCAAAGAGTTTTCATGTTTGAGGGAGGAATGTGGTCCTGTGATGTACCTTTGGTCTGCATGGATAAATGCTCCTCCTTGGAGAGGACCTCCATGGTCCTCTCAGCCTGCTTGGTCCCACAATCCCATTAACTACCCTGGCAGTGAGCCATCAAAATCCACTCTGGAGTACTGAACTTCTTTCACTACAAATTATCATGGGAGAAATATTGAAAGTCATGCCCTGTTTAACCTCAGAGAAGTTTCTCTGATGGTATCAGACATATGCCACAGTGACTGCACAGGGGAACAACACAGATACTTGGATTTGTCTCATGGCTTTGCAGAGTGTAATAATCTATTGTGAAGAAGAAAACCACTTCAGCTCAAAGATGCAAAACTTTGTAGTAAACAAACTTTGAGTTCTGTGCAGGGGGTTGTCAGAGAGAAGTGATGGCAATAAATAGATTAATTAGGTTTCATAGAAACATAGTAATTGTATGTAATCTATCTTGAATATAAATAGAGGGAACTAAGCAGATGATGTTCTGAGTAAACATACCATCCTTAACTCCTATAACTGCTCCAGAGAGCAAAAGCTCCCTTCTTGCTTATTTGCACACTTGTTTCTGCTGCTTGTTGCTTACCTTTTGCCGCCAGAAATTGGCAGCCTGCTTCCACATGCTAGAAGACACCACTGCAAGAGACTGTGCTGTAATTGTGACCACCCAAGGCTTGGTCTGAAGCCCTGATAGCTGAAAAAATAAACATGAGCTGACTTATCTTTCTTTAGCTGTCACTTGCATTGTAGTCTTAAGCTGTGAAATGCATTTATGTGGTGATTGTCGCAGCAAAGATATCATCCATTTTTTTTCTGAATTTCCAGACAATGTCTTGTTTGTTTTACATATTGATATGCATGTTACTGTGACTGTGACTGAAACAAAGTGATTCTTGCTTTCTAGTTTTCCCTGCTTAGACTGTGGAGAGAAAATGGTCTGCTTGCAGGCATGAATTTCTTGGGAAGAGGGGAAAGCAGCAGCCTGTTCTTTGTGGGCCTGATCTGGATCGGGTGCTGGGGTTGGCTCTGTCCCTGTGCAGTTCCCTTCGTGTGTGGTGGAGCTGCAGCAAGCCCTGGATGCAGGGTAGGAAAAAGTACAGAGAACTGCAGTGTGACCCGTGCTGCTATTCCCCTCTGAGACAGGCATTCTCTTTCAGTGGTGTTATCCTATTATTACTTAAATAAGTACTAATGGACTGCATTTTGTAGAGAATTTGAATACAGACAAATATCTCTGTTTTGTTTTAGACAAGACAGCCCTGAGTGAGCCTGAGCTTCCTTGCTCATATTCTGACGATTACTGCTGTTGATGTTTGTAGGAAGTAAACTGCAATAAGGAGTGTTAATATTTTGTCAGGAAACTATGTATCAAAAATTTATACTAAAGTACTTTCCCCAGAATCACTTGTGCACTTTTTGCAGCTGGAAGAAGAAAGAAAATATAGAGGAAAGCAGAATGAAAATCTTTCAAAATGCTTCATTAATGTATTATATAAAGTGACCTCGCTTTCTAAAGAATTCTTTTTTCATGTTTAAGTGTCATCATTGAAAAATGCTAGCCCTGTTAAGAATTTTTAATATTTCACATTGCTGTTTACTAGTTTTATGACAAATGTTAAATTGAGTAAGAAATTTTACTTAAAGAGTTCAACTGCATGTACTTCTACTTTTAAAGTAAGAATAAAATCAATATCATGAGTCTGTGTAAGACTCATGGGAGAGGAGAGTGATTACAGAATTACTATTGATGTGTTTTTCAATCAATTCTCCAAGAAAATTGAAAATTTCTTGAAAAGTTTCAGCTTTAATCAAAGGACTCCATGACAAAATACTCTATGAAAAATGCTAGAAAATTGCTTTGATTAGGAAATTGCTTTGATTGTTTTTGTTCAGTGCTAGAAAAAAATATTTTAAATATTTTGAGCAGCTTAAAAAATTTGTGATAAATGTTTACAAAAACAGGGAAAAGGTTGAAACTAGAAATAGGAGGACAGATACTTCCCAGTCAACTGCAGTCATAGATAAATCTGTCAACATTTATAATCTGAAATAGGAAGTTTAAATATCAAGTATCATGTGCTGAATGCTTATATTGAACTGCCTACAATCAATCCATAGGGTCAACTTCTAAAATGTCAGAGGTTTAAATAGTATGTGTTGACAGGAAGCTGAGATTTGCTCAGAACACTCTTGTGCAGCCCAAGATGCCATTTTTCCCAAACTTGGTGCTTGTGTGGCTTGTCAGTCTTGCTGGCAACATTTTTGGAGTAATTGGCACTGTCTTTAAACACTCTTAGTGTGGTTGGGTTTTGGGGAACTGGAGCTGATTGTCTGTTGTTTCATCTGTTGTTTGCCCTTGGTAGTTTTGGCCATAGTCGATTTTTTTTTTTTTTAATGGTGCTGCAAGAGAGGGAATGACTAGCTGAGTTAATGATTATTTCAAAGGAAGATCTATCTGTTCTTGAAAGTCAAGAAAGAATTTAGCACCTGCTTTCAGAGCAAGGCTGCGCAAATGGATGAGGAGACAAAGTATGATCAGGGTTTGTGCTAGCACAGAGAATGTCACCACAGCCCGTGAAAACACACCACCTCTGCAGTGCTGGGCATTTGGAAATGGCCCCTCTTAAATAAACAGCCTTCTGATAAAAGTCTTTTAGAGGAGCTGAGAGTGCAGCTCACTGATTAGTGAGCTGTCATCTGGCATCAGGATTTGGTGCCATCTACTTGTTCTTGGGCGCCTTGTTACCATAAATCTCATGGACTCCTTGGAAGGACTGAGGCACCCTGGTCTTCTCGGAATTATGTCTACAGGTTAATGCCTACTTTGAGGCTGAGATCAGGCATTTTTGGGCCTGGCAATGAAACATGATTCATTGAAAGTGAAAACTGAAACCTTTATGGTGAAAGGAGATAAAGAAGAGAGGAGAAAATAATGCAGTAAAAGAGCTTTTTGGGTGATTTTCAGTATTATTATTTATTACATCAGTATTTTTAAATCCTGACTTTGGATTCAGTCCTCTCTACTTGACTTCTTGTGGTGCTAATGACCTCTGCTCAAAGAACTTCAGCTCAAACTCAGCATCCTGTGAGTGAGATCCCCCAGGCCTTGACCACCATCTCTTCCTAGCGCTCTACAAGACATAAAAGAAGAAGAAAAAAATCTTTTTTCCTGGGTGATGGGAGAAGAGCTGCCACCCAGATATTACTCAGTGTTTTGTGGGCTGTGAACTGGAGGAGTTGAACTGCTCTTCTCAGAGTCTCTCAATGTTTAAGAACACACTGATTAGGAGCAGGTAAAAATAGCAGTGTAGGAGGTTGCTCACTAAAAGACTCCCTTAAGTAGGAGGAGAAAATAGAAACTTTGCTGATTATCTACATATATGTATATATATATACACACACACACACGCACAGACAGCCCCTGCTAGGAAACTCTGCAGGGACTTGGATGTGAAGCAGCTTCCTGTGATCTAGAAGTAGCTGGTTGGAATAACCATGAAATGTACTTTGTTGCTTCAGTCATCAGCACCAACATGTTTGTCACTGTCTTTAGGATTTTTTACCTCATTTGCCTAGTCTCACAGAACTGTTTTCCCATCCCTAAAACATTTACTTCAGGAAATTGTCTTCCAAAAAGTTCTTCCTTGTTTAGTCTGTACAAGAAGCATGTCCTGTGCCAGCCTCATCCCAATCCTTGCCTATATATGAGTCTTGTGCACTCACATCAGCAAGTGTGGTGGCTTTTTCAAACAGAGCCAAATGATGCCATAGGGCAGAAAAAGTCCAAACATTTAAAGATAATTTTAATTATCTTTATGTCCTCTTGGGGAAGGGATCTGTCTGGGCTTCTTAGGACTTCAACACACTTCTAACTTTTCAGAACCATAGGTGGATTAAATTTTATGGGGATGCCCTTACTTTTTGAGTGGAGGTAACTCATTTTCTGCATGGATCTCTAGCAGTTACTTTTGCTCCCTTGGGCATGACAGATCAAAGTATTGAACTACAAAGACAGCTGTCAGAGATCGTGTGCTGCAGAGCCTGGTCCTTTCTCCATGTCCAGCTTCCTGGTTTTTGATGTGGGGCAACTACTCTGCCTTGATGGATTTTGGTTGTTGGACTTTGATTCTTCATGGGAACTCTTGGGTATTTAAAGAGATTCTCTTAGAATGGATATTCATTAATTTGGGTGGCCAGGGAGCTGTTTAGATAGAGGCAGTTTAAGAGTTAACTGTGCTCTATGCAGTTGTGCTGTTTCCATGTATCTCCTTCAAGCCTTTAACTCCATAGCAACCACATGTGCATCTCTGCCTCTTCCCTGGCTCTCCTCACAGCCTGATTAATGTGCGCCAAAGGCGGGATGTTATCGAGTGATAAATTCTGTAGAGTTGGTTCTTCTCATGTTTTGCTGTGACCCATTTACCCTCCTGGGATTAGAGCTGACCCTCAAATTATGCGGCTCCGGTATTTCTGAGGATGTTTCCCCCTGCTCTATCTCATCTTGTAGCCAAGTCTGCTGCGCTTGTTTTGTAGTCATTTTCCTCAATAATGTGATTGTTTTTTCCAGGTAATTTACTGCAAGCAAGAAAAGATATAAGTCTATTTTGACAAAAAATTAAATTATTCATATGCTCAATTTCTGTGTTTTTGAAAGAAAATACATAGTTTAAGATATGCTTCTGAATTAATTACCTAGAGGAAGAATAAGTAGCAAGTAAATCTGTTTTTTCCCTGTTGCATTTTTTCTCTATGTTTTTACTTAAATAGCAAGGTCTTTGCTTTTGTTTCAAATGAAACTGGTTTTGTTTGTGAAGCGTGAGTTGTTTGCTGAGGTGGAGCTGAGGAACACTGACAATCTCTAAAGATTTCACCTTTAGGAATGAACAGGTTACTTGTGTGTACCTTCTTAAAACGGATAAAAGCCGATGCCCTGAGCTGTGCTAGCTGATTGTGGTTGTTCTTTTAGTCCTTTGCAAACAGGTAGCAATATGTGTTATAACAAAATGCAAGTAAAACCAATTTTCTTGGCCATTGGGACTAGGCTGTGAGTTTGCATATGGCCAATTACCTCTGCTCATCTGAGAAACAGTAATTTCTTATGTGTAGTAACTTAATTGTTCATAATTTTCCTGTCTGTATCCTGTGATTTCAAAGCACCAGATAGATGGAAAAGCTCAAATGGATCTTTAAACAGATGTGATCCAGACAGCCAGCAGTGCTTTTTGCAGATAGATGGCATGCCAGAACTATGCAGATGTACAATGTTTTTTCATTATCTGCTTTGGACAGGATGGGGACAGAGAGCACCAACTCTTGTAAGACTGCAAGACTCCACTTTACTTTCTGGAGACAATATAATAAGCCAACTGTCCTTTGGGGATTGCAAAAGAGCCAAGGAAACCTCATGGCATTTGTGGCCTTAAAAATAAAGCCACTGCAAGGTGAAATTGTGATTTTTTGCTCATGAGAAAAAACTTAAAGGATCCCTTTAGATGAAAAATTACCACACACTGTGAAGATATTAGGGTTAATGCTATGTATATTTGCCTTGACCTCATTCTGCCTTAGGTGTTGAAAGTGACCACTGTGGCAAAGCAGAACTTGGGTTAATTGGACTCTTTTTCTGACTTAGAGTGGCCTTCCTTATGTTTCTGTGGCATTGTCACTGAAACTGTGGGAAAACCAAAAACTCTTCAACAACATTTTTAATGTTAGAGACTCAAGGCATTACTTTATTCTGGCCAGGATGTGCAACAGCAATAATTTCATCCGCACATTGCCTGGGTTATGCAGAGAAAATAATTCCGTCGCAGATGATTTTTACTAGATTTTTTTCAGATAATTATACAGCCAAAACATATAGGAATTCATTGGTTCAATGTTCATTGGTCTCAAGTTAAAGATCTCAATATTTGGTTTCCTATTGGTTATCAATCCCTTTAGCCTTCAGTGTTAATTGGGTTTTCATTTTCTTATCTCTCTTTTCCCAGATGAGGTGTCTCCTGATGTTCCTTGATGGTCTTTATCTTCTGAGTGTCTTCTGAGCTACTCTCAAGTGGTGAAAATAGTCCTCTGAGGGGAAACTTCATTTCCCCTCCCCCTGGTCATAAGTGAACAAAACCCCTGACTAAATTTATATAAAAAGTTTTAAACTTAGTATAATTTCCAACAGGACTACTGAGATAATTTTAAAACAACTGGCATGCAATGAATGAAATTCTTTCCTTTAAGCAGCCATGCTTATCAGAGGCTCATGATCTATCCTTAACCCAGTCTTTTGCCTTAGTGGCTGTCATCATCTTGTCGTGTGGAGCAGTGTAGAGCCCTGTATTCAGTATGCTGTTAGTGCCACTTCAGCCTGTGGCATGACAGTGCCTCGTCTCCCTTGAGAAGCCATAACCAAGTGCAGAGCTTCCCAAAGTCTGGCAGACCCAAAGGCTAGCACAGGGGGAGTGGGGAGGTGCCCTAGCCCCTGCCAGAACAGGGAAGTCTTGAGACCTGGACAAGCATAAAGTAAAAAAAACCAAAGCAAAACTAAAATCTCAAACACGTCAAATTTTAGGAAGTATTGAACAGTCTCTTCTTTCTTTGCTGGTAGCAGGGGGTTTATGACATTACTGCTGTCACAAATTGGTGACTGCCTACAATTCTCTTGCATTTCTCTGTGACTGTTTAGATTCTACTGTACCCACAGGGATCAAAGAGCTGCAAGAAGAGAAGACACTTAGCATGAAAGAATCTCAGAGGTACTAGTTTAAACAGTTCTTGTTTCCTCTGCTCTAGAAGACAGTGGTACAGTTATGTTCTTGCTGATTCATTATAATATTTCCTCAGAGGAAGACAATTTCCCCAGTCTTTGATTTAGCAAGGGATTTGGTTATTGAACACTGGGACTTCCAGGGTTATAAGATGTGATCTTACAATAAGATTTAAGTGATTTAAAGAGTTACCTTCCCTCAGCAGAGTCAAGGTAAAGGATTTTTGCTGGAGAAACCTTGCCTTCACTCAGCGTGAAGTCAAACAGGTTCTTGTGCCGGGTAATTAACACCTGTGCAATGTTTAGCCAACTTTCCTTTGTGTTTTCCAAACCGATCTGCAAAACACCAGTAGTCTCCAAAGTACAGTAACTGTTTGTAGATTCCTGCTGATCATTTAAACGAGTTTGTCACTTTGATGTGGCTGCTTCTTGGTAACTCAGGGTGGGAGAGTTTAGAATGGTCCTTTGACTTCAAGTTTGGAAAGTGGTTTATTAGGTGTGGGTAAAAAATCGTGAGAGTGCTGTTCCCTCTGGAATGTGCAGTAGTGTCCTGTACTCCCTCTTCCTAGGGACTACAACCTAAAACATATTTGCAGTAAAATAAGAAACGAAGAAATTTGTTTTGTTTGGGGAGTTTGGAGACTGGGAATCCTAAAAGCTGGATTTTATTGTCTATTTTTATTACTGTTAAACGAACCGATGCTTTGAGGGAAGTTAGAAAACCTTAGTGTTTTAGGAAGTGTTCTGTTGCTATCTTGGGAGTGTTTGATATTTCATCTTCTCCTTATTTTTGGCTGTGAAGATGTCTCCATAAGAATGAGATATCTTGCTTATGAGTCTACCTACTTGCTCCAACTATGGCCAGCGTAATCTCAGATGTAAACAGCCTGAAGATTTGTTTCTCCAGGCTTTGTGAGAATAAACATGATTAATAAAATGGAGATAAACATGAGATTAAAAAAGCTTTCCAGGGAATGCTCTGATATCCTTTATGGTGCTGTTAATACTAATTTTGCAAAAAGGATATTTCTGCATTAGAGTGTGAAAGTCTGAGCTCTGAGGAAACCCTGCCTTTAAGCTGCACGAGGACTTGCAGTACCTTCATTTCCCAGGTTAGAAGTTGCACAGAGTTGACATGACTCTCTCATGGTTTGAACATCCTTGGGTTTTTCAAACTTAATGGACATCCTGCCTGGCAAGCTCTGCATGTTGGAAGCCTTAATAGTTGAAGCTCTGAAGACTCAGCTGCATCCTGCACTTTGCATTGTGCCATATGATGGTTGATTTCTCTTGGCAGCTGGCCGAGCACCGGGAGCTTACGTTTCAGCAGAAGGCTCGCTGAATGAATGTGCTTCGGCAAAACACATTCAGTTGGTGTCTTTTCTGGGGGAAATCTGTCAGAAACTTCTGAGCAGCTGTAGTTGCAGCTTGCACGTGGGGTAGGGAATGCCTGGTGGTAGGAGTGGGTGAGAAGGAGGCAATCACATCCTATCTCTTGCATGTTTCGATAGTAGTGGTGGTTGAATCTCTAAGCATTGAATTCCTCTGCCAAGCCATTAATATTGACAGGAGCCTTGTTAACCTTGACACTTGGTGGAATTAGTGATTTTTAGAAACTTAACGAGATGATTATTTGATGATTATTCAGTCCTGTAGATTGCTGGAGATTGGAGTGATTCTACTGACTGCTACAGCCAGCAGGTTCCCACTTGGCTGCTGTGTCCATGCACATCTGATTCCCCTTTGCTTGCACCAGTGCATTTCGGAGTGAGTGATACTTAGATGTGCTTTACTCAGCATTATGAGCTAAGACTGTCATCCTATGGTCCTTTTGTTTCATAAAGGGGACCCACCTTGTCCTATTCCCTAAGGTTCACACTCATCCTAGCTGCAACAAACTACAGATGTTTTATTCTGATGAGCTGTCAACAAGAGGTATCACTGACATAAAGATGGTTAATAGCAGCAAGAGATGGAAAATGGAGATGAAAATAAAATGTTTTTGGGGAGCTTTTAGCAATTTTCTTGTAATCCTAAGTGCTGATCTTAACTGCACAGAAATGATAGCATGTAATGAGATACCTTTTGCTACATGGGGAAAAGTAGAAATGACCTGGCTGCTGGGTGAATCCGGGAGGAAGGCCTGAATCCTGAGATTCTTGTTTCCAGTGTCATAAGGTGTTGGGTCAGTTGGCTGTTGAAAGCTTGGCTGCTGTTTAAGCAACAGATCTGCACAGAGTTCTTTAGAGACATATCAAAATGCTTCCTAAAGAGAGGTGGACAAATTCAGAGTGACTGAAACTGTCGTTTATATTGCTTTTGGAGGTTGTTTGTTTAGTTTGTTGTTGTGGTTTGGTTTTTTAGCCTGGTACAAGACACACATGAGTGTGCACATGCACACATAGGTGGAGTCCTTGGAACCCAGAGCCCTCTACTTGGAGTGATGGTGCAGATGCCAAAGCCCAAGTGGAAAAGAAGTTCTGGGCACGCATTAGTCACCTCCTAATCCTGTACCCTGTGCTTTATTGATTCTCTCCTGTGGTGGTGGTTGAGGAGAGGGGTTTTTATGGAAGAGTTCCTCCTCTGGGTCCCTGAAGCAGTGGGAGCTCAGGAACATGTTCCTGGGCACATGTGGGCTGGAGGCTTGAACTGGTGGGTCCTTGCTTGCCTGGCTCTTCATTTAGCCAGTTGAGTTACATTCGTTAGAGTGGGGATATGGCTCTGGGGCTGTGTTATCCCCATCTGATGGAGTAATAGCAGAAAATGAGGTCCCTGCAAGCACAGTTCACTCTGTATTGTTGGTGAGTGCCTTTTCAAAGAGCTGATGACTCCCTGCCCTGTCCCATTCTTCCACAGCCCTTCATGCTTCACACTCCAGTCTTAGAAAGATGGCAAGGCATGAGGGAAACTGATGAAATTCCTGCCAGATGGGGAAGTTGTTTCTCCCAGAAAACTTTGTAAAGTCTTGCAGCCTCTGCCTCTACACATGGTATCCCAAGCCTTGAGGGAATGGAGGCTTCCGTTAGTGTGGTTAACATTGTATGATGCCTTATGCACTGAAACTGGAACAGGAGCAGCCAGGAACTCAAACTAGTTAATGAAGGTTTGTGAGCATTTATTTCTCTTGCTGTTGTGCTGTTATGCAGTCAGGAAGAGGTCTTACCTCCTACTTAGTTTCCTTCTTTGGAAAAAGAATAAATGCAAATGGATTTTTTCTCCTTGCTGCTCAGGGAAGTTGGGTGTTTTGGTAATGAGGCATCAGCCATGTATGATATTGTGACTTCTAATTTTTAAGCTGTATCATTTCAAAAAAAGACATCTGTGGGAAGCTTTACAGTTTGCAATCCTTACTGTGAAGAGGTTATAACTTTTTTTCCTCTTTGTATTGTCCTGCAGTTGATTTTTGAGCCAGGTAGGGAGCATTTTCTGTGAGTTGTTATTTTTTTTACTTTTTTCCTTATTGTTAAAGAGAACCTCTTCTTCTGCAGGGCAAGAGGGACTTTAAAAGACTGGATTGATAAATATGCACTGATTTCACCAACCATTCATTATTACCATGGGTTTGATCTATTTGCTATTTCCTACTACTTTTTCTTGAATTCTTTGACCAATTCTACTAAAATTATTCTGGGGAAGATAGTAAAGAAGTGAAAGTTTCTTTGAAATGCCATAGCTCTTCTACTGTAGTTTTTTTTTGTGTGATTTCTTTTTGTGTGTGTTTTATTTATGGTTGTTTTCTTAAAAATAATATTTAACAAAGGTGTTCTTTTGTATCCAGTTGTGGGGAACCACTTTAGTTTTTCATGTCTGGAATAAGAACAAAATGTTTAGATCAAAAGGGCAGAGAAATGTTTGCTTTTGGTCAAAGAAATATGCTATTAGAAAGATATTTGGAAGGAAGATTATTGACAAAGCTCTAATATTTAGGTACTGAAATGTTTCTAAGTGCTTCCTGAGCTTTGTAACTCCTCCCATTTATTGATGACTTGAACTTTCTCTAACCTTAGCTCCTCCAGCAGCTTGTCTTGCAGTACATTTCATCTTGAATCCCTTTCAGAAATCCTTCACATATAACTTAGGTTTGGGCAAATATATTTGTAAAGTATTACAGCAAAGAACCTGAAAGCAGAATGAATAGTGCTGTCCCATTTTCATTCCTTTATATTTGGCAGTGTCTCCAAGCCATGTATTTACTAAGCTTCAGCAAAACTTGGATAATTTGAATCCAGTGTTTATCTGGGAGGTTTTTTTGTCATGGGCTGGGTTTTAGTTCTGTTGGTTACGAGGTGGTTACACGACAGTAATAGCATTTCCATCCTGCAGAATAGTGCATTCAGAAATATTACCATCAATTTTGTAGAAGGCTGCATGACAGGAACATTTCTTAAATGGAGAAGTTAAAAGATTGTAGCCACACTGTGATTCCATCTGACTGACTGTTTATGTGCTGCCAGCTGAGGCTGCTGTGTTTGGCTGTGCTGCAGCCTCTTCCCATGGCCTCCCCTGGGCCAGCACTGCCAAGGAGCTGATCCATCAGGTGGGGGACTCAAAGACTCCAAGCTTGTCTGTGCAGTTTTCAGCTATCTTTTCCTCCCCCAGAATTCATCACCCATTTTATCAGGGCTGGCACAAGGTCTGCTATGGGAATGAACAGCTGGGGGTGGCCAAGTGGCATATGACTACTGTTTCTGGCAGCAGCTTGGGTCTGTGTGCATCAGAGTGGTTGCATAACCAGCCCTTGGTTTATTTCTGCACTGACCAGCCATTTGGGCTGTCTAGTTATGGTGTACTTACATTTCAAAACTTATTCTCCATCTGCCTTTATATCTCTATATAGCCTATAGATGTAATGGTTTTTCAACCAAAGCATCTCTGGATGAGATTGTCCTGGTGTTCCCCACTGACTTTGGGGATGCTGTGTCTCAAAAGATAGCATTCTCCCAGCGCTAGGTAGCCAAGAGCTGATGGGAATGGAGAAATGAGGAAAAGGAAACCATTCCTGACACTTCAGGTCTCATTCATTGGAGGCTGGAAGGATTGGAGTCTTTCAGGGCTAAAATGCTGCTGCATTGTGTTCTGTGTTTATTTGAAGTTTGGGGCACTCATGAAAATAGTTTACAAGTCATTTTGAGATCATTACTTGTATTTCTGGTCATAACGAGTAGTTTTTTACATTACTCAGCCTGCCTGTCATGATCCAGCACAGACTGTAAGGAAAACACAGGGGAGTTTGAGGGTAACAATTTAGCAGCTGTGCTGGTCAGAGCTGGTTAAGTGCAGATCAGCTCTTTAGATTTCACTAAGTGTTGCTCTGGGTTTATATGACTGCTTGGTGGCTACAGATTTGCTTCTGCTTCTACTTTTTTAACATGTGTGATGGGGCTGATGAGTTTCCTGTTGGTTTTTTATGCCTCTTCAAGTATTTTTTGGCTTTCCCAGCCTCATGAGGATCTACTTCCTGACCTTTCTTGGGCAGAAGGTTTATATGACTACTATTATTTTAGCTGGACTTGGAACCAAGTCCTAGTCCTACTTAGAGCTGTAGGGCTGTCAGGTGGGGAAGCTTAGTCCGAAAAGGTGTAAATACTCTTCCCTCCTGTGTGTCAATAACTATAAAGTCCTTTCCAGAGTGACTAAATGTTCTGTATTTCAAGCAGCGCTGTGGAAACAGATCCATTTGGCATTATGCATTAGTTGGTCTATTAACAGACGTGGGCTATTGAATGCTGACTGCATTTCCTACCCGTGAATCATGGGGGCCTTTAGCTCACTGCTTTGTTACTCATTTGGGATTTAAGGGTTGGTTATAAATATGGGGTCCAATACAAGATGGATTGGTGAGTCTCCTAGGAGATGGGTGCCAGTTCTGGCATACAGAGAGGCGATTACTTGAAAAGCTTTATTTTACTTTCATCCTCCAGAGGGATGTTGCCCTGACTCTGATGTTGCTGCAGGGAGTCACAAAACCTAGGTGCTTTACCCTGAGACAGGTAATATTCTTGGCAGAACTGGGGTCAAGCTTTAGGAAGTTAGTAAATTAAAACACTTCCTTTACAAACTGTTTGACAGCACATTGACTACTAATAAATGAACTGTGTAGCACTAAACATGACTAAAAATTAAAGAAAAAACGTGCACTTTCCTGCACACACATCCATCCTTACATGTATGAGTTGATAAAAACCATACAAGAAAATAAAAGTTTTAAGGACCCATTTGGAAGTCAGGCTTAATTTTGTTCAGCTGTATTAACAAAACTGATTGTAATAATCTATTTCATGATTTGGATTTGTGTTTCTTTTAAGAAGACTTGGGTTTCTTTTAAGAAGGCTTGTTTTAGGTAGGGTTAGATATAAAAAGGCTCAGAAATATGGAATGGAGGGGTATGATGTTAAAATGTTTGTAGTGGCAAAGCTGTTTTAGGAGATTCCTGTGCTTTTTGAAATCCCCATCTCTGAGTGGTGATCCTCTCAGTTGAGTTAGTGTCACTGTTTGTGGGACTGTAGTTGTCAGGAATTGGTGACAATCAAAAGATCAAAAGCAAAACTTAAAAGGAGGGGCGGGCGAGTGGAACCTAAATCTGAACTTGATGCCAGGAATGTCTGTGGGGATGTTAAGCTACCTTGAAGAGGGTGGGACTGAACACAGTGGGAAATTCCTGAGTGGGATTTGCAGCCAGAGAGATTTTAAGGTGTAATTGTGCCCTTCATGCATCCCCAAAGCATGAGTGCTGCAGAGAAGCTGTGCTTCTGTCAGGGGTCAGTTTTGTTGTGTGACCTGGAAGTGGGAAGAGAGAAATGGCAAATGTGTAGAAATCACCTGTCTTTGTTGAACCAACATATTTTGTTTGAACCTTCTGAAATGCTGCTCCCTGCTCTGAGGGAGGTGCTTGGGGCAGGTAGGCAGGAGGCTTGCAGGTTTGATGTGAGGGCTGCAGGAGCCTCTGCCTTTTCTGTGCTGCTCGGACTGTCCTGGTACTTGCCTCTGGTGAGGCAAATGGAGAGATGTGTGTTTAAGGAGCAGAAGTGGTGCTGTGACTTGGTGGCTGAGCAAAGCACATGAACAAAGTATTTCCTAAAATGGACAGGAGGTGAATTGTTGGGGGTTTTTTTCTCTGTGGAGAGGTGTTGGGGGTGATCTTCCCTAATCATTATGGAGGGACTGGGGATATGGGGTGCTTCAGCAGCTGCAGGAGCAAAGGAAGGACTGGCTGTGTTCTTTGAGCTGACCAAGTCCTTAGGTGTTGCATTTCTCTGGGGAATGTTTTTTCCCCTTCTGACCCCCTGGAACCGCTTACCATATAGTTTAACCCTTTCTTCCTTCCTTTCTCTCCCTTATTGGCTGAGGTCCAGCTATCTCCTTCCTGAGCAGGAGGCTACATAATGCCCTGCTCTTCCTTGTTCTGCCTCTTTTCCCCTGGATTCCTTGAAGAATAAACGCCTTGGACAAAGGTCCCGGGAGGAGAGCCTCTTTTGATATCTTTTGTCTTGTCCCTGGTATATTTCCCTCCAAGGCCTCCCAAGGAGTGAGCCAGCCAAAGCCCCCTGGGAGGCAGGCTGAGGGTTAATTATATCACTTAGTCTTTCCCAGCTCTTTTCTTAATTAAGAGTGAGTTTGAGGACAGTGGTCAATAGGAATCAACAATTCTGTTTTTCCAATGGTGTGGAGCCCTGGGAGGGATATGGATCAGTGTGAGTTTTCCCTGAGAGGCTGCAGTGAGGTTGAAACCTAGGAGTGCTCAGGAAAGCGTCCTCTGTTGTTGAAGCTAAGGCAACTTCATTTCTATGGCACTAGATTTCTTTCTGGTAAATTTTTCTGTATATCTCCTGAGTGTTGATATACATTGCAGTAACTCTTGTTAAAGTCAGAGACACCTTTAATAGAGATTCAAATTGCTCAACTGTGACATATAAACTGCAACAGCAGCCCACAATAGATATGTTTATGTGACTAGAGCCATCTGACTAATTCATAGCAATTAACTTATTTTGTAAATTGAACATGTTTTTCTACTTGCATGTTGTTCATTGGCAATTTGGGATTTTTTTCAGGTTTACTCATTCTTCAAAATTATCTCCTATGTATCTCCTATGACTCATTCTTTGTCCATGGCTGACTCATGAACTCCTTCATACAAGCATTTGGTGTGCCAGTTGAATTAGCTTCATAGGTCATTTGGCATTGGTTTAGTGTCCCATTGGAAAAGTCCAAATGTTGGGTTTGAGGTCATTGGGCAGAGGTCAGATCAATTGGACAGAACTGTGCTCCAATATTTGTATAAATTTTCTCTTTCTGTGAACCTTTGGACAGAAGTGTGCTCATTGAAAATATTCTAAGAAAAGTTACATCAAAAGATGATGGAGTAAGACCAGGGCCAGGTTGTAAGTTGTCTGGGGAGATAGGATAATACTGCTGAAGTTAATCTTTAGCAGTCCATTGTGGTTGGTTTTCTGATGGCTCATCAAGATTGGTAAAAACTGTTCTTCAGCAACAGCTTATTCAACCTTCCCTTTTGCTGCCTGAGCAGGTTTGGCTGTAGGCACAGGCATGGGATGGGATGCTGTCATGTTACACTGCTTGTTTTCACTTGGTGCCTCTCATCTGAGTCTTCAGTGCTGAATAATGTCCATCCTCCCTCTGTGCTGCTGCTGCTGAACTCTGGAGAGAGAAGCACCAGTGTTAGCCAGAGCCAGGAGCTTCTCTATCAACCTTCCCTCTGTGTGGGGTTATGCCTGTTGCAGAGAGCAGGAGTGGATGTGTGAGATCTCATTTGCTCCTCATTCAGCCTGGCAGTCTCCCTGGAGGACATGTGGCAGGGATGCTGTCATCTGCAAATTCAGTACTGGTTGGGTTTCACATCTTGGCACATTAATTTGAAAATTATTTCAATCTGTGGATATGTCTGTGGGGCTAAGGAACACTATTTTTGCTGTACTGAGTGTGTCCTCTGGCAGAGGGGCAGAACAAGCAGCTCAGAGAAGGGAATGTGTAAGAGCTGCAGAAATTGTTCCAGCTCTTCTCTCAGTGCCCATTTACTCATTTGTGGTCTGTTTAACTGATGCATAAGCTGGCTGTGGGATAGGTCACCCACACCTCAGCAATTACAGCATCTCAGCTGAAGAGTCTTTAGTCAATACACTTGATTCTATTTGTGTCTAGTATTGGCAAAAATGTTTCTTGGCCTCTGACCCTGGCTGAAGGTCTCGCTGGGGTTGTGCCTTGTCATGGCCCTGCTTGGCAGAGCCTTGGCGATGAATGTTTGGAAGGAATTGTGTCTTGTGAAGAGGGAGGTGCCTTATAATGGCTAAACCAACTGTGTTAGTGAAAATGAAATCCTACCTGCTTGCAAACAGATCTGAAATACTTTTATCAGTATACTCTGGAATTGTAAGAGTGAGCCCATTTTCAAAATAACAGGCAGTGGAGATGGCTTAGCATGAAGAAAAGGCTCACTCTTACTCTGTGTTAGAAGCTGAGCTTGCCTGGATCTGCAAGTTGCTGCTGGTGGCTTGCATGTTTTCCCCTTCATCAGTCTCCTCTGTCATGGATTCCTAATGCTGTGGGAGCAGTCTGGCAGGCAGAGGTTGGTTGAGCTATGTCAGAGCTTCTTATTATTGAAAGCACGTTCAGTCTGTGGATGTTAGTCAAAGGTAAATTAGAATGCAATTGACATATGCATATAACATGCATATTAATTTTAAATGTGTTTATTGCAATTAGTACTATTAAAATGAATGCCAGAGGAAACAGGGAATGATTAACCTCATATAAGCTTTGTTATAATTTGTTTAAAAAGTTCAAATTTAGAATGAGACAATCAAAATGTTGCTGTTTGATCGGGGGGAAGACAGAGGGGGATTTGTTTGAGTGTAGTTTCCCAGTGAGTTCACAGAGAGCCTTTGCCACTCTCCTCTGGCTTGCCTGGGTGACTCCTCTGCTGTCTGTCTTGTTCCTGATTAAGGCTTTAGGTTTGGAACTGAAAGATTTGTGCTGCAAAACGTGTTCTCCTTCTTTGTGATACTCTCTGCCTCTGTCATTTGCTCAGTCTTTTGTCTTTGTTTAGAGGGTCTTTGTGGGACTGGTGAAAGAAGCATCAGGAGTGTCCCACCAAGCCAAGCAGGGCTTTTGTTCAGAAGAACCCCAGAGGATGAAGTCCTCCCCAGTCTTATAAGAAATTCGGGTCTCTGCAGGCAATACATGGCTGTGATCTCATGTAGCAGGGCAGTAAGAGGCTGAAATGTTTGAAGCTTAGGCTCTGTCTGTTGGAACTGTTGATTGGAGTATTCTGCTGGGAGAGTCATCCCAGTAATTACATACCCAGACCTTGTGCTGCTTGTGTTAAAAACTTTGTTTTCTCTCATGCAACTGGTGTTCCCCAGTGGGTGCTGTTCCAGAAAAATAGATGTACGAGGGTTCCAGAGATGTGCTGAACAGAGCAAGGGCTTAGCCAGTGGGTGAAGTCCTGGAAGAGGACCAGGACACTGGTGTGATTTCTGTCCCTGGGAATCTCTTTGGACTGTGATGTTAACTGTGTCTTCTGTAAGTGCCAAAAGGGGTTGTTTCATCCCTTCTCTACCCTGTGTGGTCTCACTTAACCCTAGGGATTAGGCAAAGAAAAGCCAAAGAGCTGATGTAGAGATCTAGCAGGAACTTGTCTCAGACAAGTGCTGTGGGTGACTCACTGCATCCCTCCTCCTCTCTGCCAGCCTCTGCTGCCTACATAGGTTCAGTTCTGCTGATGTATTCTCATCCTGGTAAACTGAATTCATGGTGGAAATTGTTCTAGTCCACCAGGTTAATAATAAATACACTAATAAAACTTGTCACCACTTCAGCATTGTTATATAAGTATAAAAATCTGTAAGTAGATCAGGTTTTGTTCCACAAGCAAAGAACAGATCTGAGAGTAGAAATTAAAGAAGCTGCATATTAGAGCCTTGGCTGCTATGCAAAAGCAGGGTTGCAGTACAGTATGGTCCCTACTCCTTAAGTGACATAACTTTGATGTTTCCTTCTTCTTTCATCAACAACTTCTGGTTTTTATGAAGACTGATTCTGTGTTTCTGGATGTGCATGTCCTGTGCAGAGACCTACTTATGGGAGAATTGGGATCTGCCTGTCTGTGTTTATACTGTTATAGAGAGATCATAGAGGAGTGATACAGAAAAGACTTTTTTTTACACAGATACACACCTGACCTCCTGCAGACAAAGTACTTTTGGTATATGAGCTTGTGCCTCTGCAAAGTGTTGTGCACATATGGGGACTGAGCCAGCTGTAGGGCTTTCTCTGCTGTACCCTTTCAGATAAGGCAGCCACATCCCAAATATATTGACCAGGCCTGTCCTCTTTCTGCTTCTCACCTCTGTAAAAGATGTGCCAATCTTCGTGCAACTCTAAAGAAATGATGGGTAAGCATGCTTGTTTTTTCTGCTTAATTTTCCTGTTTGAAGGATGACTGAAAGCTTGGAAGAAGGGTGTATTTTGTTTCATGTGCCTGCTTGTTTTCATAAGTAGATCATAGCCCTTCAAAACTGATACCAAAATTATGAACAAATTGAGGGAAGCCCTCAGAAACCACCCATGGACTGTGTCTTGGGTAAAGGGCCTTGGAATCCCATCCTGCGCTTTAATTAATCCAAGATCTTGATGTTTGGTATTAGTTGGAGCTTCAGAAATGCTCTTAGTCTTCTCTACAGCCTGTAGAAAGGAAAAGCTTGATGTATTTGGAGAAGAAATGTTTCAGCTAGCCCGTCTCTACAGATTTCTAAGGTAGACATGTTCTTCAGTGTTTGCCAACCTGATATCCCCTGTGATAGAAGCCAGAGGTTTACTCTGATTTCTGCCTCTGCTGCAGAATGGTTAAGCTTTATTTGTAGTCTATAAGCAGTGACAGCATGTGGCTTCATTAGAGCCTGCTGTTCTTGATTACATGACGGCATGTCCCTGTCTCTGTTTTGGTCACAAGCTGTGATACCTTCGGTTTTGCTGGGGGGCAGCTCGTGGGGAATACATTTTGCTTCCAGGACAGTGTAAATAGTTTTGTGGCCAGCACTGTGGATGTATGAACTTAATGGCTGTCCTAGTTTTGGGAGACATTCATGTATAATGGCTAGCCTTCCAGACATCAGCCACCAATAATAAGAACAACTCATGTAGGAAAAAGCAATGTGCAGGAAATCCATTTGATAATGACTGCATGATGCTGTTGCAAAACATCACTTTCCCAAATAACATTTGTCTGCTTGTTACCCATCATTTTCCTTCAGCATCCCAGGAGATCTGCTCTCTTCATCTTGGGGCATCCTTGGCATATTCATTTTCCAGGGGAAAACAGAGGTCATTCAATACAAGACCCTTGAACCTATTTTTCAGAATCTGCTGAGGACACTGCCTATGAGTCATGGGTAAGCAGCTGTAAATCTGCTGGCTTTTTGAGATTTTTGAGGAAGAGGCAATTGGGAAGAGGCAGTTTGTAGGTGTGTGCTGTTCCTTTGCTGCATTAAGCTGCCTCAGCAGCTGTGGTTGAAGCTGTTGCAATTACACCTGTGTAAATAGATGCATATGTCCAGTTTTGAGACCTGTGTTCTGGTGCTTGAGGTTTAGGCTCTGACAGAGGCTCGACAGATTGAACTGTCAAGGCTTCTGTGTGCTTCAAAATGGTCAGTGTCGGGGTCAGGGCATGAATTATTGTCCATGGACTCTGAGTGCTGCACAGAAGCCAGGGAAGGATCGGTTGCTTTTTGAACATCAGCCTATGTCTGGCACTTTCCCAGGGAGATAACTTATTTTAATGCTTACAGGGTATACTAATCCTTTTTGCTACTTCCTTTTCTTTTTCAAATTTTGTCTGAAGACACATAAGCTGATTTCAGCCATGCTTGACAAAAAGGTAGAGGCCTTGATGTTAGAAAGCCTTTTAAGTTTCAGTTTCTAAGGTATCCAGAGAAGGGAGAGACACCTTTGAACTGGGATGGCAGCTCCTGTCATGCTGAGGAAATCCACACGGGCACCTCAGTGACTGGGGAACCTTTCTGCACTGGGCAGCTGAGAAACAGTGGGTAGTAGAGAGATATTTGCCCTGCCCTTGGCTTCTTTCTTAGCACCTTGAGGTCAGTTCTCTGCTCTTAAAACTGGATGGTGAGAGCTGGTTGTGTTGGGAGCCTGAAGCTTGCAGATCTCTGCCTCATTCACGGGAGTATTTTACAAGTCTAAACAGAAAAGAACCCAAGGCTGTGGGTGGAAAGCAGGCAAAACACAGCCTTGTGCTTAGAGAACGACTGGCACAGGGCAGAAGGTGGGTGGTGAGAATCCCAAAGAAGGGGTCTTCCAAGGAGCAGGCAGTGATGGCCCTGGCACAATCACTGTGTGTCATGGGTTGAGCCTGTGATGGAGGTGTTGGAGCTAGGGTGTCTGCAGGGAAAGAATTCCTGCTGTTTAGGAGGTAGAGTGGCACAGCAGAGGGTGGAAATGTTGGCTGCAGCCCCAGGAAGTGTCCATTGCTGGATTACAGATAGCTTGGAATAGAGGACAAGGTGGTGAAGTGGGAGCTCTCTGCGCTTTGAAGAACAACACACGTCAACTTCCAGCCAGCTGTGGGCTTTATCTCACTGATGACTCACTGTGCTGCTAAAGAGGAGCTTGTAGTTTTAATCTTGGAAACAGTAACAGTGTGCTATGTGATTCCTAATGACCAGTGCTGAACCTGGAAGTAAATCCTGGGATCTGCTTTGGTCAGATTCTTCTACTGGCATGGCTGGTAATTAGCTCAAAAATTACTGTTGAGGTGGCAGGAAAGGGAGAAGGATAATGATGTGACATCCAGATTCACAAAGGTTGTCTGTTTTTGTAGCCACTCAGACAACACAACAATTGTTAATGTTCACTTTGAACATACAAACCCTGGTTTTTGTGCTTTAAAAGGGATATTGTCAGCTATTTATTTATTGCTTTTAATTTCTTTCTTTCTCTTTGCAATATACCCCAGAGGTTCTTGAATTACATTTCTTTCCCCACCAATTTTTTGTCCTATTCTATTCCACAAAAGACAGCAGGAATTTTTCTCCTGTGGTTTTTTTTTTTTTTTTTTTTTTTTTTTTCTCTTTTCTTTCTTTTTTTTCTTTCCCCCTTTTTGTCAGGTCTCATGTATAGTTTCTATTGGCAATTTAACCACTTCATTGTGCTACCCCTGAGGTAGCTGCATAGGAAATAAATTTTGACTAACTGAAAGGAACTATAAGAGAATATAATATTTTCCTTTCAAAATGAAAATGTACCGGAAATTTCTGGATCTTTGAAAGTTGCAGTGCATCAAGTCCTGTATATCTTTAATAAGCTGGACTATAGGCAAAACGAAAGTACCCTGCAATTTGGTCTGAAATTGTGTATTTAACAAACAATGCCTTTTATGATCTAAATAAGCAAGTGCTATGCAGTGGACTTAAAATGCAGACTCTCCCTTGCTTTGTGATTTTCATCAGTTATCAAAAGCATCAGTCCACATTGTGAGCTTGCTGCTGGGTTCTTGTAATGAGAGCTGAGTATGAGCTATAGAAATGTAAATGGAGCAATCTGAACCTGCATCTTTGCTTTTCCTACTTCTGCAACTTCTGTAATGGGACTGAAGGGAAATAAATCAGCTTAAAAAAACCCCACCAAACATCCCATTTCACTGCTTTTCTGAAAGCTTGTAGGCTGGATTTTGGTAAAAGCTAATTTTTCCACCAAATTTTAAACCCTTGGCAAGGATGAAGATGAGGCTTTGCAGTGGGAACAGGAGTAAGGGATTTTTCTCTGTGACAGTGCTGATGGATGCTGTTATCAGTCTAGATGGTGAGTGCTGCTAGGGTGAGCAAATGATACACTGATTTTAATACTTTATCTGGGTAGTCCAAAGAAAAATACTTCATTCTGGAGGGAAAGGAGAGAATGAGACCCAGATTGAAATGCAAATGTGTTCATTGAAGGAAAGAAAAAATTGTGTTCAGCACTGAACAACCCTCTAACCTTTATGGATTTGCTTCTCTAGGCCTGGGCTTGGACATGCAGACAGGCCATGGCAGGAGAAGCTGAGTTTGTTAGAATGGAGATACTTGGTGGTGGCTGGACTCCAGGGCTGTCAGTCCTTTAGCTTTTTTGTTAGTCATTGTGTTACTTTGGAAAAGGGGGAAGGAGATTCATGTGTAACATCAAGGCTTCTTGTTGCAAGCAGAGTACACTGGAGGGCAGAGAGGTGGCCATGGTGACAATATCTCCTTCCTCTTTGTCTGGGCAAAGATGCAGATTGATGCACTGCTCCTTAGCATGCAAAGGTGAGACTGAAGCCAGCCTGGTGAGCACATCTTCTAATTGAATAAGGGTGGCATGTTACAAACCCTGCTCCTTATTGATAGGAAGAAGGTTTCAGTCTCTTTAAACTTCATTAAACTCTCTGTAGTAATTAACCACCGTGCAAAGTAGCATTCTCTGCAGTGCTGTTAGCACTGCCTGGCCATACCTTATTGATTCATCCAGCCCTAAAGTCAGGCGGCTGCAGAGAAACCACTTGGACAGAACATGCTTCTACTTTCTTGCTTGTCGTGAGGGGACCAGGTAATTTGTTTTTAAGGGAACAATGTCTGGTTATTAGAGTTTCTTCCGTGTTTTGCTTCTTGCCGTGGCAGAAGTCTGAAGCCAAGGAGTTTTCCCCACTGCCATGAGTGACCAGGGCTGAATGTGACAGTGGCTGTTTGGGACCAGCCTAAAGACTATCCAATTTAGCTTTATTGCTGCAGGGGTATTGGATAAGGAAGAGACAAGTGGAATGCGGCAAATTGGATTCTTTGGTTGGCTTTTGGCCATCCTTATATATTTATATATATATATATATATTTAATTGGAATCCATTTATCTTCAAAAGACCTGAATAGTAAAAATGAGCACAGTCTAGGGAAGGAAGGGGTAATAGATGCACAGGAAGGGCAGTGATGGGGCCAAAGGGTATTTAGCCCAAGCACCTTGGTTCCTAGATGCCTTTTCCATTGGTTTGTGTTAAATTCTGCTTTTCATCTACCTTCAGCACAGCCCGTCTGTAGCCAAACATTAAAGCGAGCACAGCGCCCCCCAATTCTGCGGATCCACTTTCCCAGTTGTGCCCTTGAGCCTCTTTCTTTTTGACGCGACAGCGCTCTGTGCGCTCCCGTGAGCTCTGCGGGGCTGACACAGCTGTGGGAGGAGGTTGGGCTCTGCTCACCTCACCTGTCACGGCAGGGTTTGTGTGCCTGAGCCCTTTGCGGCTCCTGTGGCCGCGGACAGGGGCTCCGGGCTGGCGAGGATACAGCGCTGGTGCCCTCTCCTGGAGGCACAGCCGCGCTCTGCTGAGCCCAGTGGGAGCATCCCTGGATCCTCTTAGCCACTCACAGCTTGGAAACTGAGGCATCACCACGAGGGACGCGTCAGAAGGACGGAGTGTGCACTCCCATACCTTGTGACAAATACCAGATGCTTCGGAAAAATGTTTGGCATCAGTGCGATAACACACACTGCAGGGAAGTTTCTTCTTTGCCCTGGGTTGGGTACAGGCCCAGGAGCATGATGCTTTAGGTCATGCTATAACATGCCAGTTCCATTTTAGTGTGATGGTGAGGGTATATGTGGCTTTCTGGGGCTGTGCTGTGCCAGAAGAGCCCGTGTAGGATGTGAGCCAAGCTCTGTGCTCTGCTTTGGGGGTCAGCACTGTGGGGCCTGCAGAGCTGAGATGTTGTTTGCCGTTTTTTGTTCTCAGCAGACAGAAAGATGGTGGGAATTTGTCTGCCAAAAATTATCAAAGTCAAATTGCACCATTGAAAGGTTAAACTTGAGGGACAGTTTCCCCATTAGGAGCATACACGGAGAAAACAACCCATATGTGGAAGTTGCTGCCTTAGACCCCTCTCTGTGTTCTGATTTTTGTGGCTCCTTTTAAAAGGCCCCTTTTGCACTGTCTGTGAAGTCTTTACAAACCCAAGGACATTTAGCTTAAGGCAGTACATGCTGCCACACACTGCCTCCTTGGCAGATAAATGCAGTGCATATGTTTGTGAAGAGGGTATGGCAGCCTTTCCAGGCTCCTCCTGGTGCAACAGGAGCAGCAGTGTGACAGGCAGGTAAGGTGTTACTGAGAGCTTAAGAAAGAACCAGTGGTGCATTATGGAAAGCCAACAAATGGCAGGTTGAGGGAAGCCATCAGCCACCTGGCAAGGCCTATATTCATTTAGTCTATTGGGATGCTGAGTTTTTAAAACTTAAAACTCCCCAATAATACTGAGTCTCTGTATTGCCAGCCAGCTGGCTGCAGTTGCTGTGATACTCCTCTTATTTGCAGGAAAACTGAATTTCCAGGATCTGCTGAGCTTGGAACATCAGCAGAGGCCAAAAAAGTTCTGCTAGAGTGGGTTTGTGATAGACCTAGGGCAATTTGACTATTGCACTTCAAATTCTGCAGGTCCCTTGTCAAATACTTGTTTGAAGTTTTGTTAAGAAATTAGCTCTTTTCTCATTTTTGTTTCAGATTTTTTCCTTATTTCTCCTAATATTTTTTTAAACCTCCTATTTTTCTCATCTGGAATTAGAACCTTTAATTTTAGCCAAGTTTTTGTGTGTATATTTATAAGGATATATTTTATCCATCTCAGAATAAATTTTATTCTCATCCTTTTGCTTTCAGGAGTGTCTGGAAAAGAAGAGCAAGTGGGAGGGACAGGGCTTCAAGGCATATTTTGTTTTAAATCACTGATTTCTTGAGAGATTTCCTCTGTCTTAAACTATGTTGGTGGAAAGTCATAGCAATCATTTACTCTCGGAAAAGTCTGACTCTTGGGACAAATCTCTGGAGTACACCTGAACTTCCTATATATTGAATTCTCCTTGCAGAATATTGATCCTGTTTTCTGGGTTACAAAAGAGAGATTTGGGTTTACACGTTACATTTGTCCTTTATTAAATCTTCTTAGTTAAGGCTATATTTAATTTGTTCCAGAAGGAGCTGAGGAACCTTAATTTGAGTTGTAAAGCCATAAGAGCACTCAGAGAAATGGGTTTTTCTCTCATTAGGGCCAGATTGTTGGAACTGGAGTGTAAAAGGTGGGAAGCAAACATGGTCTGCTCTCACAGTGAGGCAAAGCAATTCCTGAAAGGGCCACAGTTGTGCTGGAGCTCAGCCTCTCCCAGAGGTCTCTGAGATATCCAGCATGACTCAGATGTGCAGCTGTGGTTGAACCACTGTAATATTCAATTTGGAAGCCTTACTTCCAGAAGAAAGCCTGGGATGTAGGAATATGATGTTGTTTGAGGTCTGGTCCAGTCCCTTCCTCTTGTCAGGAGAAGCAATTCTGCCTGTGTGAAGCTGGTTTCTGATATTGTGATGTGTGTGTACATGGGGAAGGAAATAACTTACATTGTCATTACTGGTTTTGATGATTTGTTTTGCTATTTAGTGGTCTATGGCCTGACTAATACAAATTTTATGGCTTGGCCAGTCCAGTGCTGCTGTCGGTGTCTGCTTTCCACCTCATTCCAGCATCCTCCTGACAGTATGTAATCTCCAGCACAGGTAAGGAGGTATGTTCACTGCTGTTGAATGCTTGAGAGCTGGTGTTGAATGCTTGAGCAAGCCTGTTCCCTTTTGCAAAACTAACCCCTGTCAATAATTTATAAGCACTAGGAAGATCTCATCTGGAAAATGATGTATAATTCTTGTCAGCCATGTTCAAGGAAGAAGAATTGAAAATGAAACAAGACAGGCAGAGATGGGCTAGTAAGATGACTGGGGAAAAGAGATCCCCTCTCATGAGTGGAGACTAAAAGCTTGTAAAACTGGTGGAAATGATGACAGAGATGGGAAGTGCCTGTTCTCTCAAAATGCGTTAAGGTCACAAATAGTAGGGAAGAAGAAGGGCTAATGGAAACAGAGGGCAGTGTTGGTTCAGGAACAATCAGCTGTTAACTCAGTGAATGAGGTGAAGGTAAAATGGAAAAAAAAGGTTTCTATGTGGAGCAATGAAGCTGGGTAATGGCCTTCTCAAAGGTACTAGGAAGGAAATGGAGCATTTTATTAATGAGAGGTAGTTGCTGATTCTTGGAAGGCTTTGGCACACAGGAAGTCCTTGCCATTTGTGTGTTTCTAGATGTGGGACACTTTGTTGTTTTCTGGGCACCTTATTTTTTCAGCATGAATTTACCTGGCAGTAGTCTGGTCCTCCAGCAGCTTTCAGTTGATCATGCTGCTGCTGCTGCTGCTGTGTGTAAACAGCAGCTTCATTTCACTCTAGAACAGGTTGTATTTTAAGCTGTGGAAGGTGTAAGTGATGCTTTTGGATAATTCTGTATGTCAGCTTTGAAGGTAGTTTTGGGTGAACAGTATTCCTGGAAACTTAGGGAACAGGTGCTTGCTTCAGGAGATGGTGATAAACATGGAAATAGCACTACATGTGGCAGAAAACTATCTCCCCTTCAGAAGAGAATGATAATTGTAAAAATTTTCTTGGACATCCAGAAGGTGATTTGAGACACTTGCCTCTTTAGCCCACCTCTCTCCAGAAGGACCTTCAATTTGTCTTTCAATGAATAGGGCACAGTGTTTGCCCTGGCTTTCGATAGGAGTGCAGGAGTGCAGGTATCCTTTTCTTCTTTTCTTTGCAAAGAGCAGGTGGAAGATGACAAGTAAATGATGACATTATTATGCTTGCACTTTAATAGTTTCCAAGGAACTTGCAAGTAAGCGAAGGCAACACATGAAATATTAACAGTTTCGCTTTGCTCTTGTACAAAAGGTTGAAAGCTTCCAGAGCTGGAGTTCAGGGTACATGAAGCATATGGAAATAACACCTGCAGCTTTGCTTGGAGGGCTAACACTGACCTTTTTTTGAATGATAAATAAGGTTTGTTTGGTTTTTGTTTTTCCTTTTATCTCAATTGAAAAAAAGAGATCTGGCTTCCACACACAAGATTCATTCCCTTTGTCTATAGCAGACTTCCTTCTAGATTCCTAATTTCTCTCCTTTATGGCTGCCCCCTTTGTCTGAGGGCAAAATTAATTTTTGAAGCAAAATATTTCCCTTGTGCATCCTTTACCCCAGCCCTAGTTTATAGAAGGACTACACTTAGAAACAGTTTTCTATGAATGAATAGAAGAAAATATTAAAACATCTGTACTTTTACAATTGGTTGCTTGCAAAAGGAAACTACCTTTCAGTGTAATGCTGTAGATCTGTAAGCAGGAGGAAAGCCCAGTTTGTTCCACAGGTGTTAAATGTCTTTATCTTGGCACTGTAGCTCCTGAGCTGTCAGTGGTGGGTTAAGCTAAGGAGCACTTTGTCCTGGCTTCTTGTGGCTGCTGTGTTTGCCTGGAATACAACAAAGCCAGGGAGAATTACAGGTCTGTGATGCTACTATCTCACCAAGTAACTAGAAAACTGCTCAGGACTTTCCCTGGGAGCTGGACACAGGTGACCTTTAGTAGAAGAGTTCAGTGCAAGGTCATTCTTGTGCTGACTGGAGGGCCTAGAACTGAGGGGTGATGTTTACTGTCTCATCTGCCCAAGGACAGGGGTGTACTGGATATCACATGAAATAGGTGCTGCTGTTGCTCCTTCCTTCCTTCCTTCCTTCCTTCCTTCCTTCCTTCCTTCCTTCCTTCCTTCCTTCCTTCCTTCCTTCCTTCCTTCCTTCCTTCCTTCCTTCCTTCCTTCCTTCCTTCCTTCCTTCCTTCCTTCCTTCCTTCCTTCCTTCCTTCCTTCCTTCCTTCCTTCCTTCCTTCCTTCCTTCCTTCCTTCCTTCCTTCCTTCCTTCCTTCCTTCCTTCCTTCCTTCCTTCCTTCCTTCCTTCCTTCCTTCCTTCCTTCCTTCCTTCCTTCCTTCCTTCCTTCCTTCCTTCCTTCCTTCCTTCCTTCCTTCCTTCCTTCCTTCCTTCCTTCCTTCCTTCCTTCCTTCCTTCCTTCCTTCCTTCCTTCCTTCCTTCCTTCCTTCCTTCCTTCCTTCCTTCCTTCCTTCCTTCCTTTGTAGCCCTGGGGTGGGATGTCAGAAGGGTTGCTCTTGAGTGGTGTGATCAGGGCTTGCTGGCTGTCCCTGTCCAACTGTAGTGGGAGATCCTTTGGTATTTAAAGCTGCCCTTGCTGGTACTGATACTGAAAGTTTTGGTTAAATGTGGGTGTGAGGTCCCAGGAAGTGAGTGGCTGCAGCCACAGGGTGCTGGCTGGCTCTAGCAGCCATTTCTATGTGTGAGCAGGTTTCTTCTGTGGGCTGAAATTCCCTGCCTGGAGAAGCAGCACTTCAAACACTCAAGCCTGTGGAAGGGGACAGACAGTATTGGAGTATCTGCCCTTACTGCTGAAGTCTGGATTTCACCTACAGGATTTTAGTTGTACATGCTGGATATAAATTATTTGTTCCTTTTTATCTGAGAATTTAACATGAAGCTTTTGTTTTTTGAATAATGTCTTATCCACATAATAATATACCCAGGTCTGATAGTGCCTTATTCAGAGATGAAGCTGACTGTCCAGTTCTTGGTACTCCTATCTCTTGGCATTAGTAATGCTCTCTAGGGGATTTAGCCACCCACATACCCCCATGCTCTGGTGGGTTAAAGGAGATAATTGTGAAAATGTAACATTTGGAGGTGTAAGTAAGGGTTAGTTAGAATAGAATGAAGAGGAGGTGGTCAGACAGTGAGTAAATTCAGTCAGTGCAGTACAGGAGAGAAGCAGTGACACAGAAACACTATATCTATTGTATTTTTCCTATATTGTATTTTTCCTGTGCTGAAGAGCAGAGCAATGACAGTGGCCAGCACCAGTGGGTGAGCTGCTACTGGTGGATATGTCAAGGGAATTGTCATAGCCAGGAGTTGCAGAGGTCTGCAGATATTCCTCAGCACTTCAGATGTCAGCAGTTCTGGCATTTTATAATCCCACCTCCTTTATTAATCTCTGCTGCGATTGATTTTTTTTTCTTGTGTGCATGTGTGTGTTCTCTAGTAATGCTCCATCACGCCTGCCCTGCCATCCAGGGCTGCACAGCCCTGGGGATGACATTTGCAAAAGTGTCAACAATCCAGCAGCTTGGAAAGACCAGTCTGCTCTGCTGAGTGTGGGTCTCAGCACTTAAACATTACTGCTGGAGCTTGCCCTGGAAGCCTGGCCTCAGAGGGGTTCCTTGAGCCCTGATAAAAGATAAGCCAGGAGAGGAATGATCTGTAGAGTGTTTATAACAGGTAGAATCTGAAGCAAAGAGAAACCAGCAGTGTTCTGAATGATATGGATCAACAGAGGGCAGCTTTAAAATCACAATTAATTTCATTTTTTTTTTCATTTGTATGCTACAAAGGCCAAACCAGAAAGTTAAATTAATGTTTAATGTATCTACTGTTTCAAGAGGGGAGGGAAGAAGATACATTTTTATCAAAATGGAAATGTTTTGTGGTGGCAGTTTCAGTTTTGGAAACAATTTCTATTTCTGATAATTATTTAGAAAACAAATCCATTTAAAAAGTGAGCTGAGTATGAAGCAATTAGGAAATAATTTAGCTTGCTTTCACTTCTCATGAGCAAAAAAATTAGTAGGCCCTGACAATTTAATGAAAAATATTTTCGTAGTGAAATTGAATGTTAATTTCATTAAAGTTGTTTTTTTTCCCCTCCTCCCTTGCCTTCTTGCCTCCCACTGAACTAAAGGCATTTGAAGGATCTGTCAGGTAGTGCTGGCAAGACCCTTCCAGCTGTGGTTCCAGTACAGGTTTTCAGGACTGTGACCCCAGTGAACTTTGCTCCCTAAAGCTTTTGAACACACTGGAATGAAGCTGACTCTCTTCTTGATCTTAATGCAGACTACTTCTTCTGCAGTTCTGTTCTGCAGTTAGGATTTGTTCTGGAGCCTGGAATTTTGTGTAGTTTGGAGAAGAGGTGGTGTAGTTTAGCTGAGATGGATGTCTCCCAGCCTTGAGTTCTGGTTGGTTTTCCTAATTTCATGCAATAATGCATGAAAAAAGAAATAATTATTGTGTCTGCTGGCACCAGAGGTTGATAAAAATTGCAGTTCTATCATCATAATTTCATTCCTACAACCTGTAATTGTCCAGGTATGCGAATAATCCTCTCACAATAGAGCAGCCACTTCACCTATGGATTTTGTTCTCTGATTTGCCACCTGAAATACAAGTTACCTTTGCTTATGAATTTTGATATCAATACTGAAGGTGAGAGAAGAAAATCTTCCTTCATAAGCACTGGATGTGAACAATATCAGGCTCAGTGGATCAGAATCCTTGAGTGTGCTGAAGGATGAGGCAGTGTTGTGCCAAATCCCAGCTGCCATTCTCCGTGGTGACAGGCAGGAGGAGGAATGGAGGCTGAGGGACATCCAACGAGCTGCAGTGCAGGTACAAGAGGAGCACAGCAATAAGCACATGGATGGCAGCTCTGGCTATTCTGAGAATGAGCTGGGGAACTTTTCCCATCCAAAGCTGCTGGGCTAAGTTTTTCCAACTTTTTTTTTTTTTTTTTTTTTTTTTTTTTTTTTTTTTAACTTTGAATGATCTTAAGAGACTCATTCAAAGGTGGGACAGGAGGAAAGGAGGTGTAGGAGAAAGTGCTACAAGCTGTGCTTCAATAGACCACAGAAGGGCCCTTGAACTCCAGCTTATCCCAGACTTGTGAGTGGTGGAGGGTGAGTGAGCTGGCTCCTGTTGTTGTACCTTGATGCCCTGCCTTCCTGCCACCCATTCTTAAATTATCCTGAAAAATCACACAGGGGTTTGGTTTCTCTGTGGTTCTGGGTGGTGGATGGAGAGGAGTGACCTGCTCCCTTCATCCCTCGTGGTCTGCAGCTTTTACTGCATTTGTGTCCCAGGCTGAGGTGAGGCAGCGGTGAGGGAGCTGTCCAGCATCTGAAAGGTGGAAGCGCAAGGAGTCCTTTCAATGAGCACTGCTGAGTTTTAGGGCTTTTGTAAGCTGAGAATTTATAGTTGCAGGTGGAGTTCAATGCCTTGATGTTCAGGGCTTTTATCTCAGGAAGATATTAGGAGAACTGGACTCTAAGATCAGGACAGTCTGGCCTTTCCTGAGAAGGGGTGCTGCTTGCACAGATTTCTGGTATGAGAACAGATGGTCCTTCCAGGAAAGGAAATCTCTTTTATGTCTAATCCTCCTGGTTGATTCAGTTTTGGTCCGTGTATAAAGGGCCAGCTAGAACCTGCTCGTGTTATTGAGAGTTTTTCCACTTGCTGATTGATTGCTATGTACATTTTCTTACCACCAAAGGCAAGTGCTCCAAGAAACCCCTGTGACTGCTGTATCTGTGTCTGCTGAGCTAATACTGAAGATCAGTCATTCCCTTCTTCCATCCCTTTTTGTTTGCATCTAAATATTTTTTCTGGGGGCAGAATGAATTTGTCATTGTTATTAAGCAATGGATATAATCTTAATTCAGACTCATGCCCTGAGGTGTTTTCTCTGCATAATTGGAAGTTCTCTGAGCTATGAATGCATGGCTGCTTCTCTGTGGATATTAGCAGGTTGTGTGTGGTGAAGATTGGAGGGTGGAGGAGGTTGAGCAATGAGTGAGTCTGGCTGTCTTGATGGCCGTGAGCAAATAAAATCAGAATGTCTTTATTAAGGTGAGAACAACATCACACTGCCATTTTTTGTACTCTGTCATGCCAGCTGATTTAACTGCAGCATTCTTTTCTCCTCTCCACCTTTTCAAGCTTCATTTTCTCACATTGTTAGCAGGAAAATGAGCAGCACAATCCTCCACGTGCCCCAGCAGCCTGGTCATGGTGAAAGGGTGACAGTTTATTCCCCTGGTGAGCATTACACAAATCTAGAAGCTTCTTGATTAGGATCTGTCCATGTGCTAAGGCTGGCCTGGACTGGGACATGCCTTTGCTTGTATCCTGGCTGCAATGTATTACTCTGAGTGTTTTCCTGGCTTTGTGGTTGCACAGTCCTTTGGTCATGTCACAGTGGGCTTTCATCCTTCTACTGTACCAGTGGGTCAAGAGCAGATGTTTCTGTTTTACCAGGAACCAGATCATGTTTAATGACTCTTTGGGGTCAGGCTGAGAGTTTGGTCTGGAACTGAAAACTGGTCTCTCAAAAAGAGCAGGCTGATTCATTCATTATTTTCCTCATATTCATGTCTAAACTTGCTTGAAAATACCTTTCAATGTCTCTATTTCCCTACTAGCACTAAAAAAGTATTGTAGCCTGACTCCTGCCCTAGGCCTCCTGTCTTTCTGCAGATGCCCAAAACTAGCTGTTACGTGTCATGATCACTGGGTTATAGATGAGGAGACTCTGTGAGAAAAATATTTTGTGTCATAGTGGTATTTGCACAGATCAATGAAAAATCAGAAGTGGGGTGAGCTGTCAAGTTTCCTGATCTTAAAGTTATGGAAAAGAGCATCTAGGGAGCTGAGGGAGGGCAAATTTTCTTGAAACTCCTGTAGGTAAACATCTCCAGCATTCTCTTAGGTTCTTCTAAATGCTTGTGTTTTGTTGCAGGGAGAATTGTGTCAGTAATACACCAGCTCTTTGGATGAGCACATTTTTATGACATCTGACTTAAGGGGTTTGGCATTGACCATTTTACCTTAGTTGCTGCTTTAAGCTTGAAGAAACAACAAAGAGCAACCTTGGGCTTGTCCTCTTAGCTGTGTTGTAAACTGTCCTCTGCTTTTTCTGCAGCTGGAAGCAGACTTTCCCCAACAGCATAATTAACATGATGCTAATGTCACTAATTAACATGATACCAGGACAGCACAGGGTCCCCTCATCGAGGAAAACCAGCTGATTTTGTATGACAGCTGTCTAAAGTAGCCTTGAGCTGATTTTGTGCCCATAAAGAAGGTGTTTGTTAGCAAGAGTTGTTTGACTCCCTCGCTGCAGTGTGCAAGCACTCCACAAATGAGCAGTCCTTAGGAACCTTGCAAGGCAGGGCAAGTACTTAAAAGTTTACCAATATCTTGGCAAATTAAACTAGGAAAACTGTGCCAGACTGTATCTCTTTTACAGGTACATGATTTGTACCCTCTTGGCTGAACTGTGCTGGAGCCCAAGGCTGGCAGTGAGTGAGGACAGAAGGTCCTGATTGAGGAGCAGTGACTGAGCTGTGTCAGGAGCCGACCCAGGGAACAGCAGAGGGCAACACACAGCTTCAGGAGGGAGGGGATGCTGCTTCTGCTATGCCTGTCTTCTGGCACTGTTACTAGTTTTCCAGTGTAATAAATTATTTACTCAACTACTTTTTTTTCTCCTTTACTTTTTTTTTTTTTTTTTTTTTTTTTTTTTTAAGAACAAATTAATTGCTTAATTTCCCTTTGCCTAGCTCTTCTGTTGCATTGGGGCACAGCAGGGAAGCTGGAAATGCCTGTCTATTGGCTATTCCTAGGGAATAAGGACCTGAACAGCAGCTAATCAGTGTTTTAGCTGTAGTTTTCAATATTCTCTCAGTGTTAATGTTGATAATAGATAGTTGGCCTAATTAAAACAAAAAATTATCAAAGCGTGTTTGAAGTGCCCTTAGGTAATTCTGCATGTGTTTGTTGGAGAGCAGCTAGGAAAACAAAATTTGACCTTCTGCAGAACAAAATCATGTTACAGAGAAGGATGGAGACAGTGGGAGAGTAGCAAGCAAAAGTTGATGTTAATAAGCTGTGGCAGAGATTTGGCTGTACTGGATCATTTTACCTGTTAAATGCACTCTCCTGCTTATGGCACTGAGTAATAAATGGGTGTTATGTTTGAGTCATATAATCCTCTATGGTAGTTCTGCAGTGATATCCAGAGGCAAAAAAGTAGATATCTTTCTGACCCTGAGGGCAGTTAACTTGCATTCTGAAGCATGGGATTTGATTGCTGTTATCTTAGCTGCTGCAATTATTGACAGTAAAATTAACCAGTTCTTTTTAAAGCCTAGACTTGTTCTGAATATACTGACCATTTAATGGGATCAGTTTTCACTGATGTGTGAGGTATGTTTGCTGCAGTTACACAAGGGAAACTGGCTGATTGCATATGACAGAGGACCATCAGATGAAAACATTTGCTCAAAACCATTTGCTTGTGCCCTTGGCATGGTGTGTGCTGTGATACTGACTTGTCTATGGGTGGTAAAGTTGCTTTGTAAAATCAAACCCTCCCAATTTAGCATAGGAGTGTGGATATCAAAGTTTAGAAGTTCCTTCTTTGATTCTGTGTGTTAAACTGGGTTAAGGCTAATTATTTTCTAAGATGGTGCAGAGGAACTGGTAGATTAAAACAGGAGAAAGTGGTGGCAATTAGGAGAGGGAGATTTCTGTTTTGAAGTCAACAGTGACTTTGCTGAAGATTTCCTCTTTTGGATCCATTATCTAGACTGTGGTTTAGAGCATGTGTCTTTGCTGTGGTCTTAACACACCAATATCTACCTGAAATCCTGGGTATTATGATGAACCCTGGGCTTACTGTGTGTATCTTGTGACAATTATGTCCCATTTGTTACTCTTTTAAATTCTGTATAAAAGGACTATGTGTTACTTGGCTGCCCTTAATATCATGTCAGCAGACATGAAATGTGCCATGGTTGTTAGCAGAGGGTTCTTGGTACTGGTCAGGCTTCCACAGGGACAGTTGTTTGTGTCATATCAATCTGAAAAAGGAAGCCTCATTTGGATGGTATCTTTGCTCTATCAAGCTTTTAGACTGCAAAGATTTGTAAAACTGCATCTTGCCACCTCAAAAGAAAGAGAAACAGGAGACAAAGAGATTCCTGATCTTAAAGTGGGTGGATAAGGTTAAATATAGTGGCAAAGTATCTACAGAGTGGGTCAATTTGAGTTTGCTGAAGTCTGTGAAGTTTGCTGAGGACTGTGAAGTCTGTGCTGTTGGGGTGCTTTCTGGGTGTAACACTAGCACCAGGTATCAGAAAAACCTGCTTGTCTGCTCAGAATTGTTATATATAGTAAGAACTGCTCAGTCTGAGTGCATTATTTGGAGAGGAACTGCAATACAAGTGATAAAGAGGAAGGATCAACTTTTTATTGGGTTTCAGGACTGGTTTCATTAAGGAGAGATAAAGAAGATTATCCTCTAAAACCTGGTTTTGCCAAGACTTCCTGTGTGCCACAGAGCAAGACACAAGGCTCACACCTTCAAGGGGAAGATTTAGGTGCCTGATGCCAGCTTAATTTCAGTGGCTGCCAAGTGCTCGAATAGGGGTTGGAACTGTGTGAACCTGGTGTCTCAGGGCCCAGGAAAGTTGCTTAGTGTAAAGCAAGGGTGGCTTGCAAAGAAGCTGCAATTATTTGTAAAAACACATTTGTTGAAGACAATGATTCTAGAATAAGTTTTTTGCCCTTTGGGGTATTGCCACACTTATTTAAGATTGGATTTTGTGCACTGGCTTTCCCTTGCAGAGTCTGGGGTCTCTCATAAGCTTCTTATAAGTTCAAAGGTTCCCAACTTGTAAAACGGAGTTGTCCATAATTTTTTTTCAGGTTGTAGGATCCTCTTGGGGCAGTGTTTGGCAATATTCTTAACAAAAGATCTGACAATCCAGAAGTTTTATCGTATCTGGGTCTTGAAGTGCTATTTTTGTATGAGTAATTGCTCACCAAGATACAGCCCAGAATCCATGCTCTTGTGCTGAGTTACTTAGCTTTGATCACACAAGGGGGGCCGATTGCTGCAAAGCACTCTCCTCCACTCCCTCTTGTTGTGTTCTGAAGCATCAGGCTGTATGCCTGGTGTAGGCAAATCCAGCAATCAGAAGAAATAAATGAAATTGGCCTAGATACTGTGAGAGTCTTTAAACTTAATATCCAAAAGGGAGTTGAAAGTCAAAGTCTCTGAAAACCCTTTGTAGCTAACTTTCTAGATCTTCTGCTCCTTAGCAAAAATGCTGCAGATTGAACTGCCAAGACCAGCAGGTATTTTTCCTTGCATTAGTTTCTCTGGGGAGAATGGCTTGCTGGACTCTGTTAAAGCTGGTGCTGGAGACTCAGGAGCAGCTGAGGTTTGCAAGTCTTGGATTCTGAACTGTTTTCTGTCTTCAAAGGTAGCCTTATTGTTTAGGGTATAGAACCTTAAAATGCACAGTGAAGATGTAATGCTGCTGGACAATTCTGAGCTGCAGCTGATGTATTGGCTGTTGGTAGATGCTTACTCTGCTAGCAGAGTGCTTGAGGCCATAATTGTGGCATTGCGACAAAAGTCTGTGAGCATTATTAATGCACAAAGTTTCTGGGGAGAAGAAGGAACAAATGCCTGCTGCAGGGAACTGGGGAACGCTAAGCACCTACTTGGCAGCTTGCAGAGTTGGATCCAGAGGACACTCTGCTCAGAAAATATTCTCCCTGTTAATAAACAAAAAATATGATTTGACAATTCATAGTGCAGAAATGCATCTTTCACCTTAATCAGGAGGCCTGGCACAGGCTGTGCTGGCGGCTGGCACCAGAAAGGGTTGGTAGAATTAACTACAATGGATGCATCTGGGAAGCTGAATGGCTTGATGATTTGAAGATGTGTGTTGATGAGGTACTGAGTGATGTGGGGTGAAACCCACTGAGTCAAAAAACCTGGCAACTGTATTGGAGAAGAACTCAGAAGTTATACTGTGAGATTCAAGAGATGTGAGTTCAGGTCCTTGGCTTGGCTGCTGACTTCCTGTGTGATTTCAGGGCAGGAATTCAAAAGGAGCTTGGCATGTACAGAAGAGTAGCAGGAAGCAATTTCAGTCCTCTCAGGCTCCATCTTGTGGGTTTCTGAATACTTCACCTCCTCACTCTGAACCCGGAATGAACATACTTTTTGGGATACGAGGAAAAGTTGAGAACAAATGTATTTATATATAGGAAGAATCCAGATACAATGGCGACAAAAAGTCATGAAATGCCCAAATCAGTGTTCTTGAACAGATCAGACATTTCTCCTTCAGTCAGAGTAGGAATAACTGGTGTTTCAGGTGTTGGATTCTAACTTTGCAGAAGGCAGATGTGAAACAGATGTGCATACACATGTGTAAACAGACCTAGCTTAAGCACTTACTTATCTGTACAAGTAGGTCTAATTTTGCACTAATAAACTCTAAAGAAGGCAACTCTCAGTTCCTGTTCTTCTGGGCTTTAAATATTTGTCACATCATCTGGAATGGATCAGGTTTGTAGGACATTTTGTTAGCATTTGGTGCTTTTCGTGTTGTAATCTCTTTCATTTCAATGGTTTGAAACCACTTAATAATAAAAAACCCTTTGGAAACATTTTCCTTTTTTCAACTCCACTCTTTGTTTCACATTTTGCCTACAGCCCCCCACCACTGCCCTCTGGTGAGAAACCTGTGTAGAGTCATCTGTGTTGAGACATGAAGTACTTTATGTGGATGGCTCCATGGCCTGATGACTTTGGGTGGAAGAACTCTTTAGGTCAGCTCTTAAAATGATGTATTAGAGCATTCTAGAAAAACCGTAAACCAGTCCAAACCCCAAACCCACTCCTGCAGTATGACCTGTATAATTTATTGGTGATTCCACATTTGAGAAAGTTATTGCTCACCTTGTTGGTACAGAAATAATGTCCTGAAGGTATATTATCCTTGAAGACTGCCAATATTAGAGTTTCTTTTGGAGAGCTGGTGACTTAGAGAAGAGCTCCTATGACATGAAGCACAAAAAAAAAAACCCAAAAAAACCAAAAAATACAGATATTTCTTATGTTATCTTTCCACTGAACCCAAAGATAAATTTAATCTGGGATAATAGATTTAGGTCTGCATTTTGTTTGCTTTGTATAATCCCCTCTCCTTGTGCCCGATGGTGTTTAAAGTATTCCTTTGGCTCATCTCAGATCTAATTATTATAGTTTTTAATTATTGATGAAGTAATTATTATCATAGAGTAATTTACTTAGGTCTTTTTGTAGCCCATTTCTTCAAGATAGCTGAGTTTGTGTTCCTTCTGTATTGTAATCAGTAAGAACTTATTCCATCCAGCTGCATAAACAGCTGTCTCTGGGTTGGAAAACAGTGAGTGTTATATACTCCCACCAGTGAGCAGCCAGCCATCATGTCTGGAGGGCCCAGAAAAAGTTTTAGCTGTTTGCATTTTGTTTTGGTCTAGTCAGACTTCTCATTTTGAGGATGAGAACCCTATCTACAGAGTCAAACAGCCTCATTTGCTGTCTTTGTGACTCTGTTCTCCGCCATTAACTAGAAGGGCAAAGGTATCTAAAGACTGTGCTGAGGCTCTCTTAAGGATACCTGGTATCTTTTTCTGACAGGATTTATTGTTCAGTAAAAGGGGTGAAGCTGATGTTGCAGACCAAGAAAAGCACGCTTACTGCAGGCTGTGGCTGTCCGGGATTTTTTGCAAGAGGTCACACAAAGAGTGTTGTTTCCTGAGGTGTTGTGTTTCACCCCTGCTGACCTGCTGCCACATTGAATCAGTGCTACTGTTCTGTGGGCATGACACTCTGCATTATGGTAGTCACTGGAAGGCAAAAATGTAAACAATCATAAGCTCTGTGCTGTTATAATCCATGTATTAAAACTGTGCAGAAGACCACTTTATAGTTCTCATCACAGCAGAATCAAGGCCCCTAATTCTCCCTTGGAGCAGAAGTAAACAACTTTAGGCCTCATGAGCATTAAATGTCTTTTGGACAGATGAGCTAATTTTTGTTGTGGCAGAGCAGTGCATGACCCAGTTTCAAGGGATGTAAATTGTTCATGTCTCCTGGCACTGGTGAATAATGCAGAGTTGGACCTCTTCTTGGGCTGGCTTTCTGATGTTAATGAGCCCCATTTGTTTTTTTCCCCCTGGAGTGGGAATGGAATGAGAACACGTCTTAATTGTGCCTAGGTGTGAAAGATGCTACCTTGTTCTTTTAAGAGCATGAAAGAAGTAAACTCCTTCCACACTTCTTACTGAAGACACCAAGCAGCATCCAGTATGGAAACTTGTCGAGTCAGTTTTGGACGAGTGACTCCTATGGCACAGATCTTCCACAGCAAGCTTTTCTCTGGGACTGGGTGCATAGATGGTTTTACTAGAGATATGTGGGCAGAAAAAATGGCTGTGGCAGTGCCTCCTGCTCATTGTGGATGAAAGGGTCTGGGTCTACATAAGAGCACCTAATTTAGGATGTTGAACTGCAGTGTGGCACAGCATTGAAAAGAGGAATCTTGTCCAGAGCTTAGAGCCCTTCTTAGGGTTAAGGTTTTGTTCACTGAAAGTTTCAGGGAAAATAAGCCTCTGTTTTGCTTAATATTCTGGTAATATTCAACTCTTCTGGTTGCCAGCAGTGAGGGCTGTGAAGTCAGGAGAGAGCATCCTCCATTCTGGCTGTGCATTTTATAAATTTTTATGCATTTTGTAGTAAAGGCAAATTGAGCAGTCTGCTGCCCCAGACCCTGTTTTTGGGTTGCAGAGAGATGTCACTTCCATGGTCATGTAAGCCAAGTAAGTTTGGGCTTGCAATTCTGTTGGTAATGTGGGATTACCAATTGCTTGTTCCTTCAGATCAGCAAATTTTAGAAGATTGGCTGGTACAGATCCTTGGTAACCACATGTAAGTCTCTTTGGTTTTATTTTGCTGAAGTAACACTGGCTAATATGAGTTGACAGGTGGCTCTATATGGGAAGAAAGGTTTGGTGGAGCAGCTGTTGTGTTTACATGTGTGTGTGAAACTCTAGTATTGCCAACCTTGAGGAATAAAATGGTTGAGGGTCCTAACCTTACCCCGCCTCATGAGCAGGTCTTGCATTTACACAGCTCTTCTTGCACTTGAAATGTTTACTGGGAAATTCTACATTCTTCTGCCTCTTCCCTGGGCACACATATACCCACGCTTGACCTATACAAGAGCATGTTCAGGAACAGCAAATTCCTTCCATGAAAAGGAGAGATGAATAGTGCAATAAGTGGGTCACCTTATTGTTAGGATACTGAATTATTTAACTCCATGCACATCATTAACATGTCATTGACCACAGCAGAGTTTGACAGGTATATTAACTTCATTCTGTTTGCTTGTAAGAGAACAGATGGGGGTTGGTCAGCTTCATATGGCGGGATGAAAGGCCTCAGACACTCGGTAAGAGATGAAACATTAAGGAGAATTGCACATTAAGGTAGAGTTCAGGCTGAGTTTTCTTACAAGTAGAAGTAATAAAATATACTTTTATTATTTTAATGACCATGGCATGGCTTGAATTGCAAAGGTCACTCTGAGATCTAGAGGAAGAAAGAAAAGAGTATGATCAAGAGAACAACTCTTTTTTTATCTTCTTTGCCATTATCTACAACCAAGGTTACATTCTTCTTGTGCCAAATGGTTATAGCACCAGGCAGGTCTGCAGTGTGATTTAGCTGCATTATTTGTACATACCTGTGATTTTTTTTGTGAGACAGTTATATGTGCTAAAAGATGTGGTTTTCAGGGTGGTGGGGGTCCACAGTTCCAGCTGACAACAGTTCCAGCTAACAGAGGGCATCTAACAGATTTGGTGTGGACTCTTCCATGCACAGAGACTTTGTGTGCTCTGGTTCAGGGTAGCATCTCTCCTTGCTGTTGTGCAGAAGGATTAGGAGCCAGTAGCCCTTCCATAATGGTTGCATCCTATTTGTGGTGTCAGGAACACCTACAACTAACCATGGTGTCCTCCTGCTTAGAGCACTTTTCTGACCCTTGTATCCTGGTGTTTTGGGTTCCTTCGTGCACAGAATGGCATTTCACCTTGCATTTCACAAGTTGAAGTACAAGAAAAAGGAAGGGAGGTGACATCCAGTGCTGCAGGTAGGTCCAGGGCTTTTTGGGATATTCTGCAGGATCTGAGATACAGGATGCAGGATCTTTAAATTTATCCTTGGCAATGTGGTTGAAGAACAGCTGGAATTTTGACTTTTCTATTTTTTCACCGGCTCCCATGGCCCTTAGTGTGTTAATAGCTGGAGCAATCCTCTTTTGGCATAGGGGGTGTGAACTGCTGTCATTAGAGCAGGTTAGGAGTTTGCTGGTCGCTTTGTGTTGAATGCTATTTCCAGTGCCTGGTCCGTTCATTTATTTTGGGTTTTCAATCTACCTGTCAGCTCCTTATTCATTATTTGTAGCTTTCTGTTCTCCAAATGTTGACCTTTTCTAAAAGAAGAGTGTAGGAAAAGAGCTGTCTTTCCTAAGAAGTGAGTTGTACAAAGAGAAGTAAATTACAGTAAGGAAGGAAGGAAGAAAGAAAGAAAGAGTGTGTGGGGGGGAGAGGACAGAAATCCATTTTTGATCATGGTAGTGGGAGAAGTCAGGAAGCACTGCTGCAAGCCTGGATTAAGTGAGAAACCAGCCTATATTGTGTTTACAGAAGGCAAATACTGAGGTTATTACATTAGTTAAACTGGCAAGAGAGCTACCCTTGTTATTAATCTAATATTGCAGTGGCTGGAATTCAGGTAATTGTGCCTGTGGCAGACACTTCTAGAAGTTCATGCCTGACTAATACTTTTGGGGGACAAAACCTGACAAGAAATGAATTACCTTAGAGACAACGTTCACTTAATAGTCAAGGTCCTCTACATCCATCATTTGACACAAAGCTCATGTTCCTGAATCTGAGTATGTGCTTGAGCTCCTTCTCATTTTATGTGCATTTTTATTCACTTGCCCACATACACAAATATACATCTTCCTAGCCTTTATGATTATACAGAAAATGTCAGAATGGGAACTGAAGCATTAGCTGTCTCCCCAGGAGTTCAGGCAGCCCGAATGAATAATTTTCAGAGGTTTGAACAAGCTTGTTCATTAAGTGAGGTGTTAACCCTGAAATTTGCAGATGACCAATTAAGCACCGATAATGACTCACAAGTGACAGATTTAGCAAAAACACCCAGATAATTTGTTGAGTCATGAACTCATCCTGTTGGAAGCCCTGTGTAGCACAGGATAGAAATATTTGGCTACTTCTTGCTCGTCTATACATGTAGCTTTAGTACAGCAAATGCAGAATAGTTAGGGAAAAATAAAGCCCATGCAGAACATTCTGTGAATACAGATAGTGGTGATTATTCATGATCTCAATTTGTCTAGTTAGATGAGATATGGATTAACTGGATAATATGTGACAGAACCCAGAAGTTTATTTTTTCACACTGTTGGTCTACCTTGGTCTAGGATGTGAAATAATGTATTGCATGGAAACCCCTGCTCTGAATTGTCCATCTGTGGATAGACTTGCCTTGATTACATGTGTGTGGTTGTTTGAAGGTGAATAAGCTTTGTCCCAGTCCCCTGTACCCCACCTCTGTTTTAATTAACCGTGGACCAGAACAGTAAATTCTAACTCTAGGCCTAGCTACACTAGAAGGATTTGCTGTCAAGTGGTCTATTGATTGAAGGTTTTGTGGCTTCATACACAAAGGAAAATGTTAGTGGGTGAGTACCACCTCATATGGTGGGGGTAAACTCTTGCTGATGTATGACAACCTCATACCTCAGTACCATCCAAGATCAGTCAGGAATACCCTCCTGATGCCATCCATGCCCATATTAAGGCAAGAGCTGGCAAATTCCTCTAATGTGAGACTGGAAATTGTAACTGAACACTGAGAATGGAAGACGCAGCAAGGTTGTTTTAACTGCCAGGAAGAAAGTATAGCTCTGGATCTGTAATAAAACTGAAAGTATAGCTCTGAATCTGTAATAAAACTGAAAGTCTGGTGCAGATCATGTAAGTTAGGGAGGGCAGAAACAACCATGAACTTGGGTGGCTGTGAGTCAAATTTACTGATGCCTCCTCATTCTAGGCATGTTTTTAAACCACTGACCCAAAATATCTGGTATCCTGGACACAGCTGATTTTAGCCAAGAAAGTAACCCTCTAAATCTGTTATGATGGAATGTGTTTATCCTTTTGTACAGGGATGGAGAGGATTTACTCTGGTGGACTGCTGTGAGTAGCAGTTTGAAAGAGGAATTTTCTTTTTTCTCTCTGTTTGGAGGCAAAAGGGAATGGCACATTTAAATGAAGGTTAACAACCAAGTAGCCAAGAACTGGTAGTCCATTACATCAAAAAGATAGGACAAAGCAGTCCAGGAGAAAATGCTGAATCTTAGGCTTAATGTCAAAGCTTTGAACAGAGATAAACAGTCAAGAGAATCAGAAGCCTGGAAAGATGCAGTTTATATCTTTTATTGCAAACACATTCAGTTGAGCAAGGGTGGCCAATGACACTGTCACCTTGCATTCCTGGCCCCTGGCAGTCAGAGGTTTGTCCTGGCTGTCAGTAGGACAGGATGACACCAAGTCTTGGTGCAGAGGGCTGAGGAACTTGTTCTCACCCCCACAGTAGGCAGCTATGCAATACTTGTTCTTTAAATGCTGATAGAAACCTGTCTGGTGAAGCTGTTGTATTAAGTACAGGCCAGACTCAGCTTTGGTCAAGGAGGACCCATTTTCTGCTGAAATTAATTAATTACAATCAAGGTAAAATTAAATTATCTGGAAGCAGTCAGAGCAATTAGTTCAGCCACTCATGCTTTCTTTGGTTTGCTGGAAGGCACAGGTTGTGCATGTGTGTGTGAAATAGGTTCATGGAACACCTGGCACTGCTGTGGTGCAGGAGATGGACTTTTCCCTTACTCCCTTGCTTACAACAAACTGGGTCACACCTGCACCTTATTTTCAGCTGTAATTGCACAACCACAGCCACTCACAGTGCCAGGGCCTGGGAAGAAATTAGTTATAAAGCAACAGCAGCAGCTTCTATTGCTTGTTACCTGTCATTAGCAAAAAATATCAACAGAAAGATATCTGATATATTTCTAGTTAGTTTATGGCAGCACAGTGTTCTTCCTAGCTTTTCTCTTTCTGTCTTCTCATTCAGTTTGGAAGTCATATATGGGATATTCTGTGATGGTAGAAAGGGAGACTGAGGGGTTGGTTGTTATCTGAAGGGCTTTGCAGCCTAGGTTTAATAGAAGCAGCACCAGCTGGAAAAATACAGGGAAAATAATGTCACAGTTAATGCTTGGCAGGTCAAATCCAGGAGTTTACTCATATTTGCAGCCCTTTCTGTTGTAAGGTATTTTAGGGACATCATGGCAAAGGACAGGTGTAGAATAAACTAAAAAGAGTATACTTTGCAGGAGCTCATTGGTTGATCATGTAAGTTAGGAAGAAATAAGGAGAAATTGAAGGAAGTAAAGAGTGACTAGAAAGGAGTTGTGAAAAGACAGGTAGGACCCCAGGGTAGGGAAGCCTGAAGAGAGCACGTGTGTGGAGGCAGCAGATGTAGAGAATAAGGAAAAACAGCCACTATGGCCAAGTAATGGAGGGCAAAACAACTTAGTGTGCCCACAGGGAGTCTGCAGGACTCCCCACAGCCTGACACTGCTGTTGCAGAGTACCTGTTGTCTTGCTGCCTGATGCCATTCTGAAAACATGCTCTTGTTCTCAGCAGCTTTTGGGGGAACTCACACAGCTAAACGTGGTTTATCCCTTTCCATAATATAAGGCAAAGAAGTGTATAAAGATGCAGGATGGTTTCAGCTGAACTCCCTCTATTATAAGCCCTTTCTTAACAGCCAGGACACCAAATAAATGCCGTGTAGACCCTGAATTTAATGCACATGTGCAGTCACCAACCTCAGGGTTTTGAGCAGCCTGATCCATTAGTAAATCTGTTCTGCATGCTCCATGCAGAGTTAGATGTTAAAAATGAGAACTTCAGTAAGTGTTTTGTGTCCCCTATTTACTGTGTGGCCTTTTGTTGCTCAGAGATTGCAATTTCCTTTTGCTTGGAGCTACATACAGTGAAAATTGGAGTTTATCCCCAATGCTTTCAGATGTGATTGCCTTCTTTGTAGGTTAAGATTCAGCCAGCTGGTAAAGCAGGGGCTTTTGCTAAACCATCAACTATGTTATTACATGCCTTTGGGAAAGTTGCAGCACAGGGCAAAAGAGGAGAGTACCAGAAGTATCCTATGGAATTATGCTCTCAAATATGTATTGAGAATCAGTTACAATGATACCATTTTCCAGGCTTGTTACCATTACAGATTTATGTGATGCTATCTTCTGGTTTCATTATATATTTTTCTCAGAAGAAAAAACCCAACCAACAAACGCAAAACAGGCATCCCCCCAAAAACCCATCAAACCACCCACATGCCACCAAAACTTGCATTGGAACTTTAACTTCATAAAAACTGGAAAAATGTAAATATGAACGATTCTTTTGGATTCCTCTTTTATATTGCTTTCCTTTTTTGTCCTTTTAGAGTCTACTAATATGGCTTTTTTGTTTTCTTCTGAACAGCCGTTTTTGGCAGATACATAAGTAAACACGTATTCAAAACAACAATAAATACTGTTATGCAGTTGTATATGCCCTAGGATCTTCCACCAGATGGGTGTATATTTGTAAAGCAATAACAAAACTGTGCTTGTATAATCCAATACCTTAAGAAGCCCCAATATGTACATGGAAATCAAAGCATAAGTTAAGAGTTCTTGTCTACCTCTCCTGTTGAAAGATTTCATCTTCTCTCTCTGTGTCTGTCTTGTGTGTGTGTCCCTCTTGTGTGCCCTGGGTAACTGCAGCCTGGGGGGTGAAAGAATGGATGGAGCATCCATGTGGAAAGGAAAAAAAAAACAAACCAGCTTTGGATGTTTGCTGCTGAAAGCAGAGTTTCTGTGGAAATGGAAGTAAAGGAGTGTCTCAGCTGATATGCATAGTTTGAGTTTCCCAGATCCATGTGGTAGAACCCACCACACCAGCACTGCTGGTAAAAACACGGGGTGTCAGCAGAGAGGCTGGCCCTGAATGCTGATGCAGAATTGATTTGTGCTCTTACTCGTGGAGATGGGTCCCCCTGAGCCAAGGCTGATGCACACTGGCAGGGAGTAATGCATAGGCAACTTGTTCTGTGCTGCATATCTGTTGTGACAGAAAATAAATGACTTGTTCTCTATTCTTGTCAGGCTAATGCTTTCCGTGGGCACCAGAGAGAAGGGGGATAAAAACAGGAGAACCACAATTAAAAAAATGTGGCCAGATATGTGTCATTTCTGACACTGTTACAATAAGGTTAGTGTCTGAGTAGCTTAAGCTACCTAGAAATGAAAAGTCAGGTACAGAAACTTGGGCTAAATTTATCATCCCCAAGTGATGGTAAGAACCAGAACCTGTCTAGCAAGTTACACTGTGTCCTTCCTTTATGGGGATAAATTAACAGCATTATAGGCTGCATAAATTGCATTTATACCACACAGATTTGTAAGGGCTGTATAGCAGGAAGAACTGTCTTCTCTGCTAATGACAAAGTTGCTTTGGTGTTTTCAGAGCTCGACCTATTGAAGCATAATCCAGCTATTTCTTAGTTCTTTCTCCAGCATTGTCATCTTGTCCTTGATTATTTTTTTTTTTTGCCCAGTGACTGTGTTTTCCTCTTGCAACCTGTCTTCTTGCTTCCTTTCTAAGTGAGGACAGAATGACAGTGAGTCTTGATGTGTGGCATATTTGACAGGGGCTCTTTTAATCCCATTGCTGAAATATCTGTGCTGTAACACTGAATTTGTTCACTAAAATATTTCTTGAGGACTGAAAGGGAGTCAGGTTGGTCTGGAGGAAGGAGAAGATGAAGGTAAGATTTGACTGGGCTCTCATTTGCTTGCATATGAACCTGTAAACTTCTCTGCTGCATCCTCTGCATTTTCTTTTGGGACAGTTAGACCAGCAGACTTCATTGTGTCATCTTTTACTTCTGAGACAAAGGTCAGACACTAGTCCAGCCTCACTATACTTGAAAGGGGTATCAGAAACCTATTTAATACCCTGAATGTTAAGAAGTGGGTTTCCTGCTTTGAGGCTTGTGGGTCAGGCCCTTCTGCACTGTGTGTGCAGTGTACCTGACTGGTTTTCCTTAGGGCACTGTGTCATGATGGATAATATTGAAATACTTGTTCCTGCCATGTTCTTAGGGCACAAACCCAGACTGGATTTGATTCTCACTCATGCTGACTACTGTTGTCTTGCTTCACCCTCTCAGCTTTTACTAAACTGGTTCTATTCTTTGTCCCATGCCAGAGGTGTGTTCATCTTTTCTTCTAAGGGAAGTCATTATCTCCTGAAAGTCCCTTTCCTTCTACACAGCAATCCTGACAACATTACCTTCTCTGGCCTGGCTGAAAATACACAAACATTTACTCCAGCTTTCCCCCTGCCCTAACTTGTTCTCACTCTTGTCAATCTCTCCTTCAGAAACTCAGCTCCACAGTGCACTGAGGATAGGCCTTGCAGAGTGATTCCAGGAAGAAAATCCTCTGCTGCTTCAATGAGCAGGATTATATGTAGCCTGCAAGATACACAAAGTAATCCTTCCAGTGCACTCACAGCAAGTAAGGCCTCTGCAGTAGTTCACTGGCCAGTCTAAGTTCACATAAAGAAAGATAAAGATCATTTTAAGAGACTCTTTCAGAGAAAAATGAAGCTACTCCCACACAGGGTAACCTGGCTTACAAGGAAAACTTGAATGGATGTGAATTGTTCAGCTAAAGAAGAGGAAACTGAAGAGGGATGATAAAATGAATGTAAAACACAGTTTAAGCTGAATAGGATTGGTTTACTTTTTTTTTTTTAATCTTTTATCTTAAGCATTGGATGAGCAATCATATACTTAAAATACAGCAAAACAGAGAAAGTTAGTTCATATGAAAAAGTTTATAGTGAGCAAAGCCTGATATAGCTCCCTGGGAGGTGTCCTTTCTTGTACCAGAGATCATTAAAAACAGACCAGGCAAACATCTCTTGGGAGTGATTCAGAGGAATTACATCCTGCCTGGGGAATGGAAGTTGATTAGACAACATCTCCAGAGCTCACTAATTCAGTTGTTCTACACTTCCAAACCAGAATGATCCTCCAGGTTTGCCATTTGTTGCAGCAGTGGCAGCAGGTTTTGCTTCTAGTTGCATCTCTCTGTGAATGTCAATAAAATCTTGATTTGCAAGAACCATTGTGCAGCCTGACCTCTCCTTCAGTCCTGTTAAATAGCAAGAACTCTGATACAACTGCATGCAGGCTTTTGAGACAGAAATACCATATAATTCTGTCAGATAAGGCCTGGTATAATTTTCATGGGTTTTCTTTTGGGAAAGGTATGAGTACTTTCTGATTGCTATACATATAGGTACAAGTTTTCAGTCTTTCCCTGTAAATAGGAAGCACTTCAAAACTGGGTCCCTCTAAGCCACTGTATCTAAAGCAAGTAATTGTATTTTTGCACTTTTCCCTGTGAAAAAGTAAATTCTATGGGATAGTACTGCAGCTGTGGTGATTACATCTACACTTCAGACTGTGTGAAGAATGATAAGATAAACAAGTGTAAGTGGGCTGTGCAGGAGAAGCTGCAGTGAGGATTGGACTAAGCTCTGTATGGCAGAGGGAGAGATGGAGATGCTCTTGTGTGGTGGTAGGAGGCAACAAGGCCTTAGTGAGGGACAGAGGCAAGACTGAATTTCCAGCTGGGTGGGAGAGCTGAGCTGTGTCAGCATAGAAGGGACTGGGAGAGCAGTGAGGGACTTCAGCCTGACTGGAGATGCAATCAGATAGGGCTCTGATTTCTGTCCTCCCCATGGTGCTTGCTTCTGTGTAGCATAGGGTAGTTCCTAGATGTCCACTGGATCTCCTGCTATTTCCACTTTGTTGGAACAGTGGTATCCTAGTCCAGGCTTGAAGGTCAACTCATCTTACCCCCTTGTAGCTGGGGCAAGTGAAAGGTACTTAACTGGTCTGAACTGTGGCAGCCTGTGGGTGTTGCAGGTAACTGTCTAAGCTGCTTACCTCCATTCTGCTCAGGTGTCTGTTGCCAGAGCTTACTCCTGATGTTCAAATGTAATGAAGCTGGAACAGTGACAGTGCACTGTGGAATTCTCCCTTCTTTGTCAGTTCTGCTTGTTTTTGGCATCCTCTGCCATCTCTCCTCCATCTAAAGCTGTAGTTCCACGATGTCCAGGTTGTGTTGCTGCTCTCTGATGTTGCTGTGAAGTCAGGCAGTCCTTGCATGCCCAGTGGGCTGAGCACCCAACAGTTCTGTGCAGGATGGCTGTACTAGCTGGCAGCAGACTGGGGCTGCACCTCAGGTGTTCATTTAAAAGGTGACTGAAAACAACTGTAAGAAATCAGATATGGGCAAGACAGAGGGAACTTCACATTCCCCTTCTAGTAACAGCTTTTAGAAACTTCATTGAACTGTCAGTACACTGTATTTCCTTTATACTTACGTTTGAAGTGTCAGACTCTGCATCTCTGTGTGTCACATTCCTTAGAGGGAGGCCCAGAATAATCATAATTTGAGTATATCTTGATGATTTTTAAATGCATAGTGGCAAAGAAAGCCTGATCTGACTTTAAAGCAAACTCACCTTTTTCAGTCTGAACACAGAACTCTCTCCTGACATGGTGCCTACATTAGGCAGTCACTTCTTGGGCTCTGTAAATGCAAGGCACACAGACAAATCTGTGTGCTCTCCAGATTGCAGGACTTCGATAGAGGAGAAAGAGTTGCTATAGAGGGAATGTGGAACCACTTCTGTGTTCTAAAGAGGCAGTTTGTTGTATCCAATGTGTTTTGACAGGTAAGTGCTATCTCAGCCAGTCCTGGATGTTGCCAGGAGACACTTCAGGCATAATTAGGGGTGTAGGCTGCAGTTCAAAGCTGGCTATTGTTCATTTGTTCTGCTGCTGTGGCAGATGGGCTTTGAGTCACAGACATTGCCAAGGTCTGTACTGTCTGCCCATAGATCTCCATAAGACATTTCTTGTATGACCATGAAGCTTCCAATGGTTGGACATCCATCTAGCTGCCTCCAAGGCTGGTTCTTGCCACATGATCCATGACTATTGCTCAGTCGATAGAGAAGAATATTATGCCCTTGTAATGAACAAGATGGTTGTATTTAAGAATGCCCTGAGGTGATAGATCTTTTCCACACCTTAATGGAGCAGCAGGTGATCTTTACTTTCTAGGCATGATGCAAAAAACACTTGTGTAGCAGTAAAAGAATGATGATCTCGTGGGTGGAAAGATTTTTGATTCACAGTCTGGCTAAGTTTGTTGTCTGGCAGATTGGGTGCCAATAAACTGGTGAAAGTGTGGCCTTGAAATAGGTAAGGATGAGCCTTTTGTCTCACACACATCTCTCAGTGAATCATCCCTGTGCACAGATGTCCAGATACTCCTGCTTACTCAACAAATGCACTCTGCAAAGCCTCATTTATTACACACCTTTAGCAGATTGAATTCCAGCAGCCTTTGAAAACTGTAGGATTGAATGTGATATGGGCCAGCAGGGAGAGAGAGGCACATATTATACATGATGAGAGATCGTGTTTCTAAGGGTTTCTTTTCCCCTGCTTTTTAACAATTTGTTTGTTTACAGGAAAACAAATTGAGTGATCTGAAATTAAATTTGCATCTGCTTGATGGAAAGAGGAAACTGCTTCATTTATGTTTTCCAGATTAAGTTAAGTGAATGGGGTTTTTTTGTTCACTTCGCTTTTATTTTTCAAAGACATGTTCCTGTTTAAATTTGAGTGAACTTGGTTCTGAAATATAATTCTGAAATAGGAAATTCAAGCTCCATATGAAACCATTGTGGAGACCAGATAGCCTTATCAATTACTCTTTAGAGCTGACCTTACCAAACCTTTTGAAGCAGTCTTGCTCTCAGTCTTTCCAATTGGAGAGTTTGTTAGGTTGGGCTGAAAAAAGGACAATTTCTGTACCAGACCTAGGAAAAACATCAGAATCTGGGGGTTTGGGGTACAGTGCAGAATTTCTGTTGCATCTGACTTTGCAGAGGAAGTGCTCCCAGCATGACCTTGGCTGCTTTGGATGGTACTGCTGGGATGGTGCTGCTCTGCCCTCTGGGGTTGCCATATGTGGAGAGGATGTGTAGTGGTGGCTCCACATGGAGCTCTCTGGATTCTGACAGTCCATTTGTATCTGCCCCAAGCTGTGTTATGACCTATTAGATTCTCTCTAGAAGGGGATTTCCATAAACACGCTGTACATTTGGATTTATCATGACTTTTCTTTTTTTATCTTTTTATACAAGGAATAGCAGCAGAAGATTTTTTTTTATAGTAATGAACTATCTCAAGCAAGGTAGGAAGGTGTGTTACAGGGTCCTCTGGCTTTACTGTTGTGTGTGCTTCTCATATTGATCAATGGTGTTTCTGTCTGAAAGGAGCAGAACTCAACTGTAGAGTGATTGAGGCTCTGCAGATTTTTGGTCCAGCTCCTGCTCAGATCAGCTTCAAAGGCTGAAGCAGTGATAAAGCTGCTCAGAGCCTTGTCCTGTCAAGTTCTGAATTCCTCCAAGTACAGAAATACCCCAACCTCCCTGGGCCCTTGATTTAGTGGTGAATCAGCTTAAATGTGAAGGACTTTTTCTTCTCCCTTTATACCTTGCTGGAAATTCCTTGGCTCAATTGCCTGCCAAGAAGGTTGGTCCTGGTTTGAAAGACTTTATACCCGTTTTTGTGATGATGACTCATGAGAATGGGGAGATCATAGATAAGGAAAGTAAAATAATGCATCCCTGAGCTATTACTGTTCCTGAACAGGGCCAGCAGCTTTCAGTTTGAAGGCTGCACAGTAAAAGTAAGATTAATTTTCTTCTCATCTCCCTGTTTCATTAAATTTCTGGTCTCAGCAACAGATTCATTTTGGACTATTTTCTGTTCCTGTTGCCATCTTTGTCACTGGAATGGGATATCAGCATGTTAATGCCTCATATAACCTGTGAATGATGGTAGAGCACAGTCGCTCTTTGACATTTTCAATGCCCTGTAATTTCATTATCTGGTCATTCTTCCCTTCCCCTGCAGTGTAGTGTGTCTGACATGGTGATTGCCACTTCTAATGTCTTTTTCTGGTACTACTTCCAAAGATTTTCCTCTATCATTATGGGTGCTTTGCCTTTCTTAAAAGGAAGGTAATTCTTTGGGTAAAAAGGAACTTTATCTTGCATCCTCAAACTATATTATTTTTCTTGTGGCAGAAATAATAAATTGCTGCTTCTTTGCAATTTTCATCCTGAAGGATTTTATAGAACCATGTCAGATACATAAGCATCACTCTTCACTGTAACATGGTCACTTTTCTAAGTGGAATAGGGGAGATCTATGTTTAACAAGTGTCTTCTAATTCAGCTATGGAGGAGAGAGATGTCCTGTGTCTGACATCTCTCAGTGTTTCACTGCAGACAATCATCTTGGCATTTCTCAGATCCCTCATTATTGCAAGGCTGCAGGACAGCAGCAGTGCCCTTGACTTTTCCTGCCTTCCTATGGTATATTAATTAATTTTTTTTTTTTTTTTGGTGGGATATTGCTTTATTTTGAGCTTTGTGGTTAAGGTCTGAAGTTTGTTCAGAAGAGTTGAGAAGTGTCTTGGGATTTGCACAATTTGGTGACACATAAAATGCTGTAGATTTCTCCAGACCGAATGTCCCTAATAGTTCCACCTTCTTATGTAACAAGCTCCTGGAGTGAGTGTATGCAGGTGACTGGATGAAATCCTGCTTGTAAATGTCTCTATATATCAAAGATAGTAGAGGTCAGGGCTCGTTCTAGGAAAAAGGTCAGGGCACTCATTAAATGCTTGTACTAAGCCAGAAGAATGTGACCACATTAGCAATGCCTCAGTTAACAGCAGGGAATTTTGTAGTCTGTAAGAGTCTGCAAATCTTGTAATTCCCTTCTTCCCTCCCTCCCAGGTACATTTGAACTCTTCTGATACATGCACATATTAATTCTCTGTTAATTCTGGACTTTCCATGGGACTGAAGCAGTTCATGGAGACTTACTGGGCAGTGGAAATACAGCCTGGTATTTAGAGCAAGGACAGACCCTGCTTGCAACAAGGACATTTACCTAGAGCTAGCCTTGTGTCAGAGCCCCTGCTCTAGTACAGGACACAGTGAGGGTCTGCATTTTGCTCTGGAACTGCCACATATCCCTGTTGAGATCTGACACAGAGGAGCTGGGTAGAAGGAGAGCTGTTTGTGAAGGCTGTTGGCTGGGGAAGATCAGTCTCCCAGCTCTCCCCTCTCTATATTGACTAGAAGGGAATCCAAATGAGACCAAGCTCCTTGGACTAGGAGCTCTAAACCTTTTGAAAGAAGAAACATTTAAATTTAATGTCTAGAAGAAGCTTTATGGAACTGACTTTTCAGCCATGCTGAGTAATCTTGCTAAAGAGGCTACCTTGTTTTACAGCCTTAAATCTACTTTGGGCAGAATATTAGCAATTATCCCATAGGGAGCAATCCTGTTTTTTCTGGATGAGCTAATAGTCTTCTTGCATCTCTAATTTCCATTGTGCTGCAAAGATGTGGATGATTGTTATTGAAGGCTGTGAGAAGCAACTGGTCAGCTCATTGCCAAACTGCCGTAATTCATGGGTGTTGTACATGGGCTGCAGTTTGCTTAACATTGCAATCCTTGTATTCTAAATAGTTTTCATGAAGCTTGGCCAATAAAATTACAGGTTTATTATGTTTGTGCGGATCTCGTTTAATCAAGAATGCCACACGTGCTGAGAATGCAAAACTGTTCTCGTGCAGTGCCTCTTGGTGTCAAAGTGTGTGAATCAAATTGGTTTTATTTTCCTTTATGTTTGAATGTAAATACAGGAATCTGGAATGGAAAGGGCTCGTGGCATCTGCAAGTAGTTGCAATATCTGTTCAAGAGTGCTCTGTGCTATTCTGACTGTGGCATTGCTAATCTGAGGCATTTAAAACAGCCTGAGATAACTTATTTTCTTCTTTTTGGCAGGGAGAGGAGGGAAAATAATGCAATGGAAATAATTAAAAATCATTATGTATATCTATAAATTATATATATATATATATGTATGTATATATATATATAAGGTAGGGATATATGCATGTGTGTAAGGGAGAAGTAAAAATAAGAAAATATGAGATTTGTTGTTTTGTTTTAAGGCATTGCTGGCCTCCAAGAGCTAGGGCTTGTAGAAAACCAAAATGCAATCGTCTATGAGAGTTAACTTGGGCTCTGTGATGCAGTGGAGGATGCTGGTGTTCTGACAGCTTGGGTTAAAGCTGAGCCCCTGGTGCCTGTTTTAGTTCATCAGTTTTGTAATGAGAGCTGCTCTGGCTGCAGGAGTGTTGTGAGGAGCTGTGGAGCTGTTGGAATCAGTCTTGTGCTGGTGTAGTTGCTAGAGAGATCTGTATCAATTGCCATTTGAAAGGCTGGACTGAGGAGTATCTTCATTCTTCTGTGTTGTACATGTGAATTTACAACAGGTTACACTGTTCCAATAACTAAGTTTACTGAAGATTATCTTTGGAGCTCTTGCTGTCAGTCCTGCTATAAAAAGGGCCTGGAGAAATATTTCTGTTTTGGGAGGTGTTTTATAAGAAGTAGGTTGTAGATGATCATCTCAGTGAAAGGACAGTCATAAAACATCAGAGGCAAAAATGGCCTTTGGATTTGTTCTTTAGTCTGTCACAGGTACTTAAAAGATGTGCTCACCTTTTCCTGCATGTGCATCCTGCAAGGTAAAACACAGAGTCTGTGCAGAGTTGATACACTGACACCATCTACCTGACTCAGCCCTCTGGTCCCCACCATGCTCCAGTCTCTGGTGATGTTCAGAGCTCACAGATTTTGCCAGCTCAACACTTTCTCATGAAAAGTATATTGCTCCCATGACTTCATGGTACTGATAAATACAAGACCTTGTGGTGTGACTGGTGAGGGAGAGGAGAAGAGATTATTCTGATGGTATGTGAAATTCCCTGAAGGTCATCTGGAGACTCTGCAGAGCTGCAAAGGATTTTCAGAGAACGTGAGAATCTGTCTCTTCCCCCTTTTCTACCTCTGGATTTTGGGTCCTAGATGTTCTTCTGATGGTGATGCAGGTGCTAGAAGAGCAAAGCACTGAGCCTTCCTTTGTCATCCATGAGTAAAAAGGATCTATCTCTTAGAGTTTAGCATCATAAATCTTGATCTTAAAAGCCATCCCAGTCTAAATGTCAGTCAGCTGTCTCAGTTGTCATAACCATGATTCTTATAAGAGATATAGACAGTGGCTTGATATGAAGAGTGTGCTTCAATTTCTCTGTCTCCTGGGGGGCAAGAGTCTTTCAAGTCCATAGAAATATTTTTTAGATCCCTAAGCAAGGAAAGGAGAGAGATCTCACAATGTCAAACCTTCTGAAAGTTTTTTGTTGAAATGAGGGTTGCAGAATGGAGCCAGTAGGTGTCTGACCAACTGTCCCTGGGCCCCAAACAGCTGTAAAAGGATTCCAAAAGTTGATAGAGCTTTGGATTTCTGCAAAGATGATTTGCCTCTTTTCTCTTATAAAATCCATGTGCATAATGCAGAGTCTGTACTTCTGAGCTTCCTACTTTTACAGCTTGGAAGTCTCAACCATAATGTTGCATTAAAGGAGACTGGAATTCAAGTTCTTCTATTTTCCTCAGCTTCTTTTTTTTTTTTTTTTTTTGTAAGTAACAGAACACTTAAATCTGTAAGAAAAATTGCCCTTGACAGCTTCAACTGTGCTGTTCCACATCTCCCCATGTAGGCACTAGCACAAGATATTTCTAAAGAGGGAAAAAACCCATTTTCTTTCTCACTACAGTCAAAACCAGAAGAATGGATTTTTTTTCTTAAACACATCTTAACACCGCCCGTCCCCACACTCTTGCACTATTGGACTGACAATAAAAACTACAATTGTGTTGTGGATCTCAAAGATTCCTTCATTTTGCCCCCACTATGAACTGGTGCAAATTTTTTGGCAAATTTTGTCCAGCAAAAGCTTGACAGTTTTTTGAGAGCAGGGTTGGGGTGGGTGGAAAATATATTTAAGGTTTTAGTGCTGAGACAGAGGAGAGAGATTTCATGTAAGTCTGCTTGGTTAGGCCTTCCAAAGGAGATAACGTCTGGGTCCGGGTGTGCTTGGCACGAGCAAGAGCTGATCTGTACAGGAGCAAAGAAAGGAAATTGCCCAGACAGAGTGTGTTTTCACAGCAACACATGAAAATTCACAGATAAAAACAATTTTGCTTTACTATTTAATGATACAAGACAAATAATAATAATGAAAAATCTACTCATGCTACAAGTAATTCAGCCATTGCAATGATGATGAAATATGTGCACAGGATGAATACAGAATAAAAATAAAAAAGGTGATTAAAATCACGAGTAAAGATTATTTCAAAGGAATATGGGTAGGAAAAGGAGCTGCTAGGGCGCAGTCTGACCTTACCATAGTTGAGCCACTAAGTTTTAAAGTAGGTTTTGTCACCTGCAGATGAGAACTGCATAAACAGAAGTTCAAGGTCATGACAGTGCAGTTAATTGGACAGACCACGTTTTTATTACCTTAATATATAAGATAATCAGATCATTTAATTCTTTTAAATCTATAATAATGTAAAAATATGTTAATTGGCTATTTAGTACTCAGACTCTTGCTTCTGACCTTTTGTCAAGAGCCCTGACTCCTGTTTGTCTCTTACCTTGGGCACTTTCCTGTTCTGTGTCCCACTCAGCCTGACTGACCCAGGCTGACTGTGATACCTACTCATATAATCTAAAGGATCACTTTTATTTTTATCTTGTTCTTCCTGTGATGATTCTCATACTTCACCTTCCCTACCATTTAATTATAAGTACTCTATGTATGCATATTTAAGACATTGTGATTACATAATGAATCTGTACAATGTTACAGTTGTTTAAAGTAGGTTCTCATATGTGGTGGAAAATCTGATTATTGGATGTTGATAGTTTCAGAACCATAACTTGAACAATTTGTGCATTTTGCCCTTTTTCCCTCTGTGCTATGCTTGCCACTTGGTGAACTGCAACAATCCTTATTTCCCTGGACTGTTGTGAGGAAGGAAATAAGCCAAAGTTTAAGGCACTTGGATTTGCAGTTAATGAGGATCCAGGAGTGGAAGGTCTTTTACCTGGCCATTAAAAAAAGATGTGAGGGTTTATCTCCCAAAAAATACATAGTTTTCTTTCATGGTAACATTTGTAAAACTCCACCTTTTGGGCTGGTTCTCCTGTGCTAGCAGTGAGGCATTTTCACATGAAGTAAGCCTTTGTAGAAATGAGGCTGGAATGGATTGGACAGGATATCCTATCCATCTCTTTAGCAGGGTATCTAGTCCATCTTCTGTCCCTGCGAGGAGAGAGAATCTCTTGCCCATGCACTGATCAATAACAATTGTTTGAGTTGCTAATTGGAACCTGAAGAAGATCACTAATATTTATATATGTATATGTATGTATGCAGGGGAGAGGTGAGAGGGCATGTGTGTGAGAGGAGTGAGAGTTCCTGAGTAGAACCTGGAGTCTGAAATGGAAAAGCTATAAGAAGCCTGAATTTTTTTGAAATATTATCTTTATGGGAATTTTTTTCCCTCCTCTTCCTTTCAGAAATGCCTCAGACACCAAATTTCCCACATAGTTTAGTTTCTTTTATAGAACCAGACACTCTTGCCTTCAAGAAAAACCCTTTCCCATCCTGGCAGTTTATAGAATGTCAAAGGGCTATGCTCTCTTACCCTTTTTTTTTTTTTTTTTTTTTTTTTTTTTAATTTTTTTTTTTTTATTATTATTTTTCATATTATTATTAAATTGAGAACTGTCCTGTGAAGGTGCTGTACCCATACTTGGAGTTTAAGTCATTCCTTCTTTTCAGGTCTCCCCATGTCAGAGGCTTTAAATGGCCCTTCAGTAGAAATGTGACTGACTCCACAGAGATAAATTACTGCACAAAATCTGCTGGTCTGCAGATGGTATCAGGAGATAATTGGAATAAGAACTGAGCCAGCAAAGTATCTGAGGCCTTTTTTCATTTTCTTCCTGAACTTAGAGCTGTGCACACGGCAGCTTTAAAAGAAAGATGGAGAAGGGAAAAAAAAAGAAGTTTCCATGGCTTTAGAAGGGGCTTCTTTACAAGGGGGAAGAACTGGAATATGTGATCTGGTGTGGGTTGCTGAATCAATAGAAATAAATTACGAGTTCTTTGCTATCACCTCTTATAAGGTATGATAGAGGACCCATAAATCATATCACTGCCTGACAGGAGAGATTGTATTTATGTTAAACTGAATTACAGAGATAAAGTTCAGGCTTCTGTTATTTTAAGCACTCTAGATGTCTTTTCTGGTGGGAATGTGTGTTTATGTGCAGAAAAACCATTCTGAAGAGCTGGGCAAAGTTCTGTGGAGCAAAACTGTGCCTTTTCAGGGGGGTGGATCAGATAATCTGGGGAATATTTTGTATCTCTGACTTCTCTGACTAATGCTACTCACAAGCTGCTGCCAAGTGTTGGTGGTGTCCACCCTCCCTTCCAGTGTGTTTATTCCTAATCACCACAACTTTTCTAGACACTCTCTCCTAATTCTGTGTGGCTAATAATTGCTTTTATATTACACAGACACATGCACACAAGTGTATGCACTCTCCTGCAGCCTCTGGGACAGAATCTAGCTGCTCTTTAAGGACTGATAACATTGCTGTAGGCATCTCATTTATTTCTTTATTAAGGAGGTTTTGCACAATTGCACAATTGCAATTAGGGTTGTAATTTTTGTGCGTGTGCACTAAAGGTAAGCATGCAGTTATGCAGGACATACACTTGCTGAAACTGAGGGTGGATTTACCAATTCTATTTCTTACTTTCTTGGGAAAAATGTTGCGTGAGAGATATTGCCCAATTTTTAATGTGTAGTGGAGATGAAAGAGCCTTTTGGCTGACTTGCAGCCACTATACAGCTAGTGGGTATGAATACCCTCCCTTTGGTTGGTAATTGGAATGTCTGCCTTGGGAGGAGGAAAATCAGACTTCTTTTCCCACATTGTTGTAAAACATTATAGTCCAATTCCTTTTCTGAGTCCTGGAGTCATTAGTCATTGCCTTGCTGGTGGGGTTATTCAGCTGCATTCACTGCTGTGGCAAGGATTTGTATGTGCAAGGCATCTCTGAACATATCCTAAATTACAGTCCCTGCACAAAAATGCCTAAAACTAAAAGCATGAAAGACCCTGTCAGATTCAATTAAAAACACTTTCTGATTTGTGAGAGGCCAGTAAGCTACATCCATGACTCTGGAAGAGGTGTCTCTCTCAGTGTTGATGCTGACAGGTGCTGTTTCTTTGACAGACTGGGCTTGTCCTTGAGTTGCCAAGTCATCCAAGAGAACCAGCACACAAAATTCCTGCTCTGATTTTGCTCATAAAGGCATAGGAGGAGAGAGTTGGGCTTTCCACATCTGGCTCTTTCTGCAAGGCACTGTAGTGGTTTTAGTTCTGGGTTTTTTGGTGTTTTTTTTGGCACCCTCAGATTCTGTTCATTCAGTGCAAGTCCTGGAGATGGAAATTTCAAACTGCTGGTTACATTTGGAAGGTGCTTTTGTGAAGATAATGTGATCTGTCTCCAGCTGTGCCAGTGGGAAGACTTCTGCTCTGGCTCCACCCCATTGTGCTGCCTGATTTATATTGAAAAGGGAGGAGGGCAGGGGACAGAAGGAGCCTGCTGTGGAAGTTTTCCTACTGGAAAGTGATAAGCAACACAGACAAAGGAGGATTAAAGGCAAATACCCTCCTTTTAGTTACTGGTTCTGGTTTTGAGGACAAATTTGACAGTCTCAGCTGTTTGGAGATCACAAGTTCACTGGAACATGCTTTGTTTCTGTGTGTGATCTTGGGACTTGTCTCTTTTAATTTCAGAGGGCTCTTTTGCCTGCACTGCCTGAAGCTGCCCACAGATCATTTTTGTCTCTCCAGAGATATATATATAAAAAAAAAAAAAAAAAAAAAAAAAAAAAAAAAAAAAAGAAGTAAGGAAAAGTCCTTTGCTGCAGATTAAGTTGGCAAAGCTTTACTCTTATACAAGGGCTACTCTGATACAAGGGCAGGATTTGGCCTGTGTTTGTTATCAGTATCTCTGCTGTTTTCTTCTTGTGTCTTAGGATGTGCTATTCATTAATTCCTATTATCTGGAAATAAGTTTTCTTCAGCTATGCTCATCAGACTGGGGGAAAAAGGGGAGATTGGTATTTAAGATATATGTGTTTATTTTTAGCTAATAATTATCTTAGTCTGGGTGAACTCAGATTGGTATTTATCTTCCAGGTGATGCCTCTTACCTTAAATTATCGAAATGTGCTGAATTGGATTCTTTCAGCTATGCTGAATTCCTCCATGGAGACTCTTTTTCAGAATGAAGTGGTCTTTTATTTTTCATATGTATTCACAAAGTGGATTGAACCAAACTCTTAAAAATTGATTTGGATTCTTCTTTCTGAGTGTTTCCATGTAGAGAAACACTTAAAATTTCACTTAACCTCTCTTTGCCTCCTCATAAGTAAAACAATGATGCCATTGCTTGCCTTGTTTCATAGTGGTGATACTTGCAGAATCTGTTAACACCTGTAGAATTTCAATTCTTCTCCTGGGAGCTTTGTAATAGTTCTATATGCTTCTCACAACTGGAGATAGCACTCTTGGGTATTGGCAAGTGCACTCAGACCTCCAGTGGAAATGAGGACGGTGATGTTGCATAGTGTGATCACTCACATGCACACATATATTTTTGAGGCTGTATTTGTGTGAAGAGATTTTGATGAGATCAGGATTATATAGGAGTTGTTTCTGATAATCACTCTACCTTGACCTAGGAAAATACTTGTACTGGAATAATTTTCTTCAGAGCAGCCTGTGCCATGCTGTGTTTGGAATTCTTGGTTAAAGCAGTGCTGATAGCACATCAGTGTTTCAGGTGTAGCTGAACAAACCTTCACAGCATCAGGTTGTCTTTTTCTCACTCTGCCCATCCAAGGGGGAGGTCAAAAAGGTGTTGTGCTCCATACAGCATCATCCTCAGCAATAGTAACTGTGTTCTAAGACTGATGATGCACTGGTCTCCTGGGCTGGACAATGTGTGCTTTTATAGTCAATATGTGCCTTTATATCACTTGTTTGTTTCTTTATAGTTTCTTCCCTTTCCTTGACTAATGAAAATGTCTCTGTCAGGAATTACAAGTTTTTTTCACTTTCGCTTTTCTGGTTTTCTCCTCCATTAGCCTGGAGTGGGACAGAGTCAATTTCTGGAGTTGGTGCTTAGTTGCTGGTTGGGGTCAGCCTACCACACATTTAAGCACAAATATAGAATGAACAGATAAATGGTCTTTTCCCCATCTTTTGAGTGTTTATTTGGGAAAAATTAGGCTGGTATTGGTGGCTTTTGACAGAATTAGCTTTGAATGAAAAGATTGCATGAAGGAATGCCTTGGAAATTCATGATCATGAATGTGCTTGCCAATCAGTCCATCTTTAGTTAATAATTTTGTGCCTGAAAACCACCCACCACCACCACAAAAAAGAAATCCCAAACAAACAAATAAAACCCCCCCAAAATCCCGAAGAAGAAAACATCAGGGACCTACACAGGTCAGTGCTGCTGGCATTTCAGTCCCAGAGCATTTTAAGCCAATTTGTCTTTGGCTGTGAGCATTTTACTGGACTTGGTTCCAGTATCCTGTGGTTGCTCACATTAGAAATTTACTTCTTGGGTGCTGCTGCTCTCATATGGATTGGGGAATAGCAGATAGAAATTGAAGACAAACTTCCTGTGGCTGGCTTGGAGGGTAGAAAATGTTGCAAGTGTTATGGAAATGTAAATATTTCTGTGGGTAGGAGACAGAGACCCCAGCATGCCAGAGCAAGTGAGTGGAGAGCTCTCATTTTTCACATGTAAATTTGTCTGCCCTCTTTCTGCTGTGCTGTGTGCTGCCTAGTGCTCATCCCTGTACTCTTTATTAATTACACTTGGCAAATATGTACACAGGGCTACTGATGAGTTGTGTTAATCTCTGTGCTGATATAGCAGGATCACTCAGAGAAGGGATGTCTCATGAAGAGAATCAAAGCTGGCCTTTCAGATGTCTGTCTCTGGCTGCTGTGTCTCCAGCGTGGATGTCACCTTAGACAGGAGTGTGACAGCCTTTGGTGTGGTGCTTTTCACTCTTTCTTGTTCTTCACTTGTTCTTGACTTGTTGAACTTCATTCAACCTGCTGAAAGAACTGCAGTGTCTTTGCGCTCTTTAATTTGTGGGAAACAGATATTATATATTCCACTCTGGGGTATATGCAAGGCACTTTGCCAGTTTAGAACTGGCAAGATTTGGAGCTGGGTTTAATGAACTGAAGTAATTTTCCTTCGTAGTAAAATTTTATTGGCATGGGAGATTGTTATGTCACCAAACATTCTGAAAAGCTTCTGAGTACGTCTGTGATTTGTGGGCTGGGAGATTCCTGATAATTGCCTAAACAATAGGGATCCCTTCAGGGATGTGTTTTTGAGATGGAATGAAACGGGGCTAATGTTCCTGGTTGTAATTTTTCTGCTTTCATGCCAGCCAAGTTGTGTCAAGACCCAAGGCTGCTGAATTGGACAGTTTTGGACACTTGCTAGCCTTATTTTAGAGAAGTGGTCCATCATATTAAATCAAGATTTAGTGGTTTAGTGCTATAGAGCGTTGTGTCAGGATTCCTCAGTGCCAGAGGCTCTTAATTTGTATTGAAGTATAGACCATTGAAGGTAAAAGATTGACAGGTGTTGGCATTTTTTATGTGAACATTAAAGCAGGGTATTTAGTAGACAGTGAAAAAAACCCCAACCTATATGCAATATGGAGATGCATCTGTGAAAAAGAAAGCACATAAGAAGATTCTTGTAGAACTGGAACATCACTTCTTTCTAAAGAAAAAATATTTTTTCTGATTATCCTTTCTCCATTCCCATTTCTGTCTACAAAACCAAAACAATTTGTTAAATTATTCAGGTCATTAAGTTTTGTGTAAGCTCAGCTTGAAATTGCATTTTCTGGAGGGATTGTATTGCCTTAAGGGAGCTGTAATTCAGCCTCCCTATTTCCACACTCTGTCCTGCAGACTCTTTCCCTTTTTCTCATTCTCAACCAGCTGAGCTGCTTGGTGTCCCAAGGGACGCCTGCCCTGGGGTGTCCTGGGAAGCCTGACCTGCAGGAGATGAGGAAATTTCATATCCAAGCTGTATTTCCTGAAATGAGAAGTATGATCCCATAGCAAAATGCAGTGTAATGTTGAGCTGACTTGGAATTAATTTTGGAAAGATTGGTTTGATGAATAGAAACCATTTAATTTGGTAGTATAAAGGCGTTTTCTTTATTTTGATTAAATAATGCCTAAGTGTAAGTTTTTGCTGTTTCTGAATTGCTTGGAACTTAATAAATATGTATTTCTTTTCCCCAGAGCAAAATGTTTTAATTTATGTTTTAGAGTGGGCATTTTCTATGGGGTGGCAATTCCAGATTTCTCTCAGTTCAGGGGAAGAAAATGTTTTTGTTTTGAAATAGTGGCTTAATTGTAAAATCTCCAATTTTCAGTAGAATTCAGCTTTTAAAATGAAAACCATCAAGATTTTCATGCAAAATTACACAGGCATGGAAAAAACAAGGTCATTTGTTAGTGTTGACAACAACAAGCTGAGCTTCTTCAACTACAAAGGAGAAATTGAAGTCAAATGCCTCAGCCTGAGTCAATGAAGGTTTTCCCCTTTTTAATTTTTTTTCTGCTGTCAGAATTCAGTTTTGGAAAATGTGTCAAATTTTCCTTCTGTTTTGTTCTGTTCTTTTTCAACTGAAGCATTCAAACAACACAATGTCTTAGAAAATCTGGTTCTTTCCCCCATCTGCCCCTGCTCCATGTTTCTTTTTAGCATGTCTGGGGCAGCCTTATGGGGCCTCAGAATATCCTCCTGAAAGGGTTTGAGGTTTCCTCTGCAGAGCTGAGTCCAGCACACCCCATGGAAGCAGTTTGCGATCCAGCTCTGCCTTCCAGACTCTTGTCTGTGCCTCAGCCCTGCAATGGTTCCTGAGCAGTTCAGTTTGCTCTGTGGTCTCACAAGGCAGTGTGCAGGGGGAAAGTGCTCTTGCAGCTTTTCTTGGGAAGGTTGTATGTTCAGGCTCTTAGATCCTCTCTGGTTTTCAGTCTCCCAAACCAGTGCAAGAGTTGCCTTTATTGAATCTGGGGTATTTTTTCTCAGAAGGAAGTAGGAGCAGAGTGGAACCTGCCTGGGTTAGTGGTGTGGGAATGTTGCCTGTCCTGGGCTCATGTGGTGAGTGATTGTAGGGACAGGTTACTATAGGTGTCACCACTGCTTCAGGCGACTCCTGCTATTTCCTGGGAGCCTGTGTAAGATACTGCAAAGGGATGCTCACGCTTGTGCTTTCCATGCATCACCAACAAGTAGAGACAAATGTTAGTCAGTCATCCTGGGCAAACATCCAGAAAAGTCATACTAAACAATGTGCTTTTACTATGAATTTATACCCAGGAGCTGAGTAGCATTCAGCCCACTACTGTAAAGCTGTTGTTATCCTGGGATTTGCAGGGTGGTAATAGGTAAGTGATGTCTCCAAAAATATAGGGCACAGGAGATCTGGGGAGAGACACACAAAGAGCTGTGACAGTATGGATGCTGTCTTTAGTTGTAATTGCAATTTAGTGTAGAAATAAGGTAGAATCTGTCGAAATTTGACCGAGACACAGAGATTTTATTTACAATGTTTAGGAATGAACTCAGGATCCACTGAACTCAGCTGTCTTCAATGTGCTTAGACTCTGAAAGTTGAAAACTTTGTGAAACCTCATCATAGTTGTGAGCAATATGAGAGGCGTAATTTCAGGGCTTGTGCTATAGGGCATGGCTTCCTAGACAGTCTTGAAAGGAGTGCTGGCTGAGTGCCTGTGGGAATATAAGGAACACCCTAAAAATGTCACTCTCATTGGGTTTTAGCTGGGGGAAGGCTGCCCTGCTGGATGTAAGGGGAGGAGACACACAAACCATACAAACATTGGTTGCTGCAGGTTACAATGCAGCTGGCTCTTCCCCCTTTGTATGTGAAGGTGTGTGCAGGGTTTAATCTGCATTAAGAAAGGATGTTAGCCTTATTTCCCCATAGCATAGCGTTGGTTTCAGCTGACATGGACTTGTATATGCTGACTCAAATCTGCCTGGCAGGTTTCTTTTCACACCCTGCTGGAAGCAGCTTGGCTATTATCTTCTTTCTAAAGGTCTCTGCATGGGGAAATAAAGGGAAAAATGCAATAGGGGATAGTAAAAGTGAATCCAGGAGAGGGAGGAATGCTCAGAGCATCTATTCTAAAATCATTAAGTTGGGCACTGACTGCATAGTCACGTACCAAGGTCCCTTACAACTTGAAAAAGTTTTTTCCTGGTATTATGCTGACAGTAAACGAGTGCTGCAGCAGCTGTGATATTGATTATTCCTTTGGCATTTTTCTGCAAAGCTTTAAACTCTGCACCCATCAACCTTTCAGCTGGGAAAGCCCAATGAAAGGTATGGCTGGTCCCACTGCTGTGGGAGAAAGAGGAGAGCTTTTGTATAAGCAAAGATCCTTGTTGCATAGGAAAACATTAATTAACTCAGCTGTTTGAGCCACATCTCTCACTTGGACCCACCCTTTAGGCAAACTGTGAAGTAACTGTTAACAAACCCACCCAGGGGGTCCAGGCTCAATCCCCTGGATGTTCTCTCTCACAGCTGGAGCAGATGTGAGGGAAACTGGCGTGTGCTTGAATCCTGAAAGGAGGAAATTGTGCTGAAATGTTAAAATGATGCAAAACAAAAATGAAGAGGTGCCCTGGAGCTCTTCCTTGAGGCTGCTCCTGTAGAATCCAAGGGAATGGACTGTATGATGTTGGTTATGCTAAAAAGGCAAGGAGCAGATGCTCAAATGCTTTTACCTTCCATTGAAAAACCTCTATTCTTCCTGCACAAGTCCCATTCCATGTGAGCCCGGGAGCTTGCACAGAGGCTCCCAAGCTATCAGAATGCATAACTGCCTTTCTGGAGAGAAAGGCATTGGGCAATGTAGCTTTTAACTAGGAGAATTAGGTTTACCTGTGAAATCTGAAGTCAGAGTACCAGATATATCAGAGGGAAAGTATATTCCTCTGTGGTCCCCCATGTACTGCCTAACTCCCCTCTCCTGCAATCTCAGTTTTGCAGGGGCATGACTCTGGAGTGTTTTCTCCAGAAATTCAGTGAGTCCTGGAGCCTCTGACTCTCCTGAACACTAAAGATCCAGGTGTCTGCCTTGCTCAGTGCATAAGCAGAATGTTGTTACACTCCGTGTCCCTCTTACCACTATGGAAAGGTGATGGCATGTAGGAATTTCCATGCTGTGGAGTCATTGACAGCAGATGGAGATAACAAAGCTGACTCTAAGCAAGATGGACTGTTTTGGTGGATGGGGATCTACACAAAAAAACTTGCCAATTCTTTCCATGGAGGCTGAATAATTAGTGGATAGTGATAGAATGTTGAGAGACAAAAGAAGTTGACTGTAATTTTAGAGTGAGCTATTGAATTAACAAGGGTGCATTTGATTCTATCCCTGACATTAAATAATTGTAGTTGCAGAGAGGTGAGCTCACAAAGTCTGATTAATTCCTGGTGGCATGTTTTATTTCACATGCAAAACATTTTGAGATTAAAAGAAGTGTTACTGGTTATACAATGCACTAAGATAATGATTTCCCCTTTTATTTTTTAAACCTACTTTATCCTGTAATACTACAACTTTAATGGATAAATGCTCAGCTCTCCTTTGGGTGGTTTTGGATTTCCTGTATATTGTTACAAAATCTAACATAAACCTTTTTTTTTTCTCCTCTTTTCCCTTTCTCACTCCCTCCCTTTCCCCTCTCTAGGTGATTCTCATCCTGACAAAGCTCTACGACTTCAACCTGGGGAGTGTTACAGAGAGTTCACTGTGGAGGTATGTGAATTGTGGGAATCACAGCAAGCATGGAGGGCTGTGCTCTGTCTCGTGTAAAACTGGGGGCTGACCTGGGCTGTGGGCATGCGGGAGTATCTGGGTTCATCAGAGGAGGAGCTGGGAAAGAATCTGAGACAAATGGAGTTCCTCTTTGGAAAAGGGATATGTGGTTAGGGCACATTCCTTTGATGAAGTGGGGTCTGCATATAAGAGGGTTTCATCATATAATGGCACTTCCCTGGCACACAGAGGAGCTTGGTTTCTTTCTCACCTTTGAGTGTCCCTGGACAAGTCCCTTCCTCTCTCTCTCCTGTGAGGCTGGCAATGAGAACAGGCTCTATAGATGAGTGCACACTTGCTAGAACTGTGTCTGAGAAGGAATAAATTATATCACACAGTGTGTGATATAATCTTAGCTGATCTTAGCCTTGTTGCTCACACCTGTGAGCTAAGATGGTCATCTTGGTAGTGGCTGTGTGTTGGGCTGTAAGGAGAGAAGCTGCTGAAGGACTAGAGATGCTGCAGTGGGGTGCTGGTGTCTTCTCCACTGTGGATGTCCCTTGGATGGTGTCTCATAGCTGCCATGTTCCTAGTCTGGCATGGGAGATGGACAGAGTGCGTTTGGAACTATGTGTCTGCATTTTAAAAAAAGAAATAACTGATAATCCCCTCAGCTGCCAAATTCACCCCCATAAACAGGTTAGTTCCTTGACCTTTGAAATCACCAAATTGTTTCATCCTGCCAGTGGAGTGGTCTGCCTTTAACAGAATTGTTATCAGGTATTTTTGTACCCTAGGTACATAAATTAAAAAAAAAAAAAAAGAAAAAGAAAAAAAGGGCATCCAGGGGCTGGTGAGACCAAGTGCCTTGTTTCAGATTTGCCTAGTGTATTACAGCTGTTGTGAAACCTGTTCAAAGTGTAGTTGGTGCAACTACAGTCAGTGCATTGTAGCTGTTGCTTGGGTGTGAGCCCTTCCTGGCAGATGTTCTCTTGTACTTCTTTCTTCACAGGTGATTTAAAAGCCCTTGTTTGGAGCAGGCTTTGGCCATTTGCTGCAGGTTTATTCTTGTAAATGTATTTAAGGGTTAATTATTCAGTAGAGCTCTTGAAACTTCTCAATTTGAGCAGTACTTAAGAAGCCTAATTGCACTGCACCATGGTAATCTGCAAAAGTATAAATAACCATGCAGCTAATAAGAGAGAACAGTCATTTCCACTTACCCTGGTACTTTTCAAGGTATTAATGCCTTAAAAAAACTTTTGCCTCTTTACGCAGCAAGTACAAATGGCACTGTGATTGTACTTTAAATGTAATTGCCAAACAATCTGCTCTGCATAAATAATGTAAGGAACAGGCAAACCTTGTCTTAATCCTGAGCCTGCAGCCTCACCTGAGCTCTGCAGAAAGGTAATAGCAGCACCCCTTTTGGAGTTTTCCTGAAGAGACAGAAATGTTTCATCAATAGCATTGAAAGCATCCAGCACTTGGTCAGCTGGGAGAACATACTGCTTTGTGGGAGCGTTTCAGCCTGTTCTGGAACACTTCTGCATCTGGGCTCCAGTGAAATAGGGGCCAGTGAGGGCCTTGACATTCAGAGAGGTTGAGAAGTTGGAACTTCCTAGGTTCTTTTCCTAAGTCTGTGAGGAAAATTCAGGGTAAGAGCTAGCAGGTAGATCTCCTGGGCTCTAAACCTTATTTTCCACTTGGAAAATTCAGGAATAAGCCATGTTTTACTTGACAGGAGAGTGTGGAATCTTGGAGAGCATCTATGAGTTTCTCTGCAAAGGACATTTGCAAATAGATACCAAGTGTAAGAAATGCAAATAGATACTAAGTGTAAGAAATAAGCCAGAAAAATACTCCTTTTCTTGGGATTTCCTGTTCTGTTTGCACATTCAGGCCCCTAAATCTTTGCATTGTTTAAATTGGTGTTTTTCAATATTTTCTTTTCGTTTTTGAGATCCTGAAAATTTTAAAAGGAGGATTTGTCTTTGCAGAGTGAATTTAAGCCTCCTGGCAATAGATTTGCTTTCTTTAGTTACTTTTTGTAGACTCTTTGAGCCCCTAGATAGGTCACAAGCTGAATGCAACTTCAGCTAAGTATCAAAAGACGATCTGCACATTTCCAAGGTGGTTTTTTTTTTTTTTTTTTTTTTTTTTTTTTTTTTTTTTTTTTTTTTTTTTTTTTTTTTTTTTTTGTTCCTGGAAATGAGACTAATCCTTTCTGCTAGCCAGAAGTCCTGCCCACCTGAGCAGTGGTGCTGCATGATATCTGTCCTGAGCGCTTGGGAAATACAGTTGCCTCCACAAGAGAGGAGTGTGGCTTTTGTGGCAGAGAGCAATGAATTACATGGCAGAGGATGCTGAGATAGAGCAGAGTGCAATGCAATCTCCAAATACCATCTTGCCTCCACCTGCTCCATGCATCAAAATCTCCTCTTCAGTTCCCCTGGGTTTGTAGCATGAGAGGCTTCTTTTAATGGAAATCTGAATTGCCATATAAAAAGAATTTCTAATCCCTGCATCTAAATACAAAAAGAAGTAAATCAATAAGAAAACATCCTGAATGTAATTAAAAAAGGGAGTGAGCAGAACAGAGGAAGAGAGGAGAATTAGAAGTTACATTGAAAACTGCTCCTATATCAGGCTGATATGAGCTTAGACAGGGGAAATGCTAGTCAGCATTGGAATGCAGGAATACAGACACTGCTCTAATATCCAAATTCATGCTTCTGGGGCTCAAACAATCACAGAAAAGGTCTCTATTGCTACTGAAGCAGCCAGCCTTGAAGCAGCTAGCTTCAAGGAAAAACACACACCCACACACACCCTCTTCCTTGTGGATGCCACATCTTTTCTTCGTCACAGGAGATACCTGTCAGTTGTGGTTTAGAGTTTTGTTTTTCCCACTGAGTTGAGTGGAGGTGATAGTTTTCCTCCTATGAAAGGAAGTTACTTCGTTGCTTCTTTACTGTACTTGTGATGGTGTGAGTTGTTTATGAAGTTCTGGAGAGAGATCTTTTTCATAGGTCAACAAATATAGCTATAAAAATTATTTAAGCTGTTAGACATGCGAACCCTTCATCAGTTCTCATTGCCTAGTGAATTATCTGTGTAGTTAAGAATCCAGCCTGCTTTAAATAAAAATGGATTAGGGGATGGCCATATGCTTTCTGTAGATTTTTTTTTCACCCCACTAACACCTCCATCAACAAAAGAAAACAAATTTCCCTAAAAATCTGTAAACTTACATGGTTTTGATTTGAAGTGCTGTTGGAGCAACTCTAATTCCCAGACTCTCTGTAGGCCAGGATCCCTCCATCAAACTTCATTGTCCCTGAGGAACTGTAAGGATACAGGAGTGATCTGTATGAAATATGAACCCTCTCTCTAAAGAGTAGGTGCCAGAAATTAAGTTGTACAGTATTGAGATAGGGTTGTGGGAACATGACATTCTGGATAAGTATTTAAAGTTGATATTGTAATATTTAAAATATTTTCAACTGTTCAACCAGTGCGTATTGAGCAGTTTCTTTGTGGTAAGATAACTGGAATAAAAGATTTTCCATTGTTGCCTGTTTTAGTACTCAGGAATGTGTTCATTTATTTTATTTATTTGGCTTGCAGTAGCTGAAAAGACAGCTTCCCTCCCCAGGGAGCTCTCAATCTTGGGTGAAGACAGGGAGACAACAGAGTGAGATCCAGAAGACAGGGGAGGCACAAGTGAGCAAGGTGCTATTTATGATCAGTGCCACAGCCAACACTGCAACACATTGGCTAATTGGGCAGTGGGGAGCAGTTTAGATTTTCTTCCAAAGTGCAAGCACTTGCATGTGTCAGCTCTGAGTCCCTGCTACCATTTTACCCACCTCACATGGGTCCCCTGGAGTTCCCCTCCTCTGGCTGTTGTCCCAGCTAAATTATCTGATTGTTCATAATGCTGGCCCATGCATTAACCCATAATTGTGACTAACTCTTTCTGTTTAAGAGGCTAAAATGCTGATTAAGAAATTTTATATATTTTTTAATGTATATTTTCCTTCTTGTTTTCTTGTTTATTAACCAAGAAATTATGTCTCCATGGCAGCAGTCAAAAATCCCCAAGCATTTTTTTTTTTACTCTTGTGGCTGCTGTGCCTAAAAAGGTTAGTCTGTTGCCTTAGTCTCTTTGTTGACTTAGAAAAAAAAAAAACAACCCTTTCAGCTTTTTAATAGAGGCAGCTGCAAAATGCAGCAGCTGCAACCCTAGTTTGGAGCAGAGAGGAGTAGAACCCCTCAGCTTGGTTGCAGGCTGCCTTATGTCATGCATTGCTGTTCCACTCAGTTCTGTTTGAATTACCAGAGGGCTTTACGTTGTTTCCTCCCACGGAATTGCCTCTTAAGCCTCCCACAGTCCCCAGAGACCCTCAGCATGTGTCTGTACCTCCAGCACTGCAAAAATTTCCCAGCTCACACTGATTTCTGTGCGTGGTTTGTGTGTGGCACATAGAGCTGGCTTCAGGTAGGGCTGCTCTAGGTGGGAAAGAGTGAATGTGGTGTGAAGTGCCCTTTGGGAACTGAGGCTTAGTCTGGTTGCTCCAAATGTAGCAGCTTCTAAGACTGGTGGGTAAAGGAGTCAGGGATCAGGAGATTGAAGCCTGAGTCAAATTTCTGTATCATCCTCTGTGAAACCAGCTAAACCTGAAATAGTCATGGCACAGCTAGAACTTTCTTAAGAGTCTTTTTATCCCAGTGTCAGCACATTATTTAGACTGCATTGTGAATGGCAAATTCTGGCTTGTGCCACAACTTCTTGTTTAGTACTGGTTTGGCTCCACTGGGGCTTTGTAGCTTTCCTGGAGTTTGCTGTATTGAAATGCAGTCTCCATGACCAGCAGCTGACATCTCCTCTCAGTATTGTCAAATTTGATTACATTTATAATTTTCCACTTTTATGCTGATGACATGCATCTTCGATATGTGCTATTTTCTCAGTGATTTTATTCGGGCGTAAAATTAATGGAGCTGATTTTCAAAGTAGTAATGTTTCCCATTATTGCATCTTCTTTGGCACTTTTTAATAATGCTGCAAAGTGCAGAAATCCTGTGCTGATGAGGAGAAGAGTTTCTTGTATCTGCAGTCAGCCATCAGGACATGGAGGGAGGGAGCCAGTTGTGTGTGTGAGCACCCTGATCTCTCTTGGGTTTGGAAACCAGGGTAGCCAAAAGTTTGGCATCTCTACTGTTGCTTTCGGCTAGAATGTATAAATAGCTTAACTTGGTGAGTTTTTTTGAGGCTGTTGGAGTCAGCCATGAAAACCCTTGTGGTTGAGAGCTGTTATGTGCAGACTGTGTTTGCTGAAGAACCAAGGGAATGGGGAACCACATCAGGTGAGCACAGCCTGAGGCAAGAATTGTTCCTCAAGGCTCCCAGCATGTGAGTTGCAATCATTGCACACCTTCAGCAACACCCCAGAATTATGCAGTTCCTAACCTCCAGTACTCTTGATTACTAGTGTTTCCCCACAGTAGGTGGTCCAATTTACCCTGGTCCAGTTCAGCCTGGCTGGCAGTCATAGATGCCGTAGATGTCATCTTGACATGGGAGCCACACTGGAACCCTTTGGGACATGCACAGTGGCTGCATGTTGGACCACTCCTGAGCTAGCTGCTGCCAAATGAAGGTGGTGCCCTTTGTTTAATAGTTTGATCTAAACAAATATTTAATTGTGAATATCAGGAAATATACTGAAGGGATTGTGTAGCTTAATGGGAAAATTCATGGTAATTAAAAATATTTTTTTTTAAAATATATTCGAGGAGTTGAACAGAATGAACCATAGGTTTAGCCCTCCTCAAATGTGTCAGAGTCCCAGGTAGTGACCTTACATTCTTTGCAGTTCAAACTAGGAGGTGCTTTCATTACAACAACGGTATAATGTGAGTTAAAACTGTTTTAAAGGTCTGTTTTGGGAACCAATAATTAAAATAATAGGCTTATCTTAAATTCAGGGCTATGCTTTAGGATTAGGCAAAATCAGTAATGGTAATAAAGATAAGACTTAATTTTTTAATACTTTATTCTTCTTTAGAGAAGTTTCATTTGTCTCCTTCCTGATGTTCCCCCAGCCCTGTTATATCCCACAGGATTTTCCAAAAAGGGAGTAGTAATGTTCACACCTTTGCTTTCTGGTTGTTCCTTGCTTTAATCATGTTAATGTTGCCTCAGAGATGGTGGAGACCAAGGGGGACTCTGCAAAACCTGTGAAAAATATTAGCCCAGCAAATGAGTCTAAAAGCCTTTTGGCTTGGTACCTGTCTTGGGGTGCTGTGTGGATTGAAGTCCCACCTTTGCTTATTAAGATGTCTTAGTCCCCTTGTTTCATGAAGCTCATTTGTCTTTTGTGAGCCAGCCTGCTGACTGGTCCATTTGTTGTGTCTCTTAATTGCTTCATCAGTGACCTTTCTGTGGGGGTGGGGATGTCATCAGACAGGGGGCCTTTTGGATTTATTAATTTTTTGTTTGCCAAGAGAGCTCTGAGAATAATTGCCAAGGCTTCCCAGAAGATATTAGTTTACAAATTTTAATGACACTTATGATTTATTAATGTGCTTCCTCCTGCATCTGCTCATCCCTATTCCTTGGTGAAATTCCTACTGAATTGGAGAGAATGAATAAAAACAGAACTGCGGACTGTAATGGTGTTTTAGATAGTCTGCTATTTTAAAAACAAATGCCCATGCTTTATTTATATCTGTGAATCTCTGAAGATAGAGGTAAATCTTGGCTTTGGCTGTTCTGCCCCAGAATCTTCTTTTGGTGTTGCTTGGTGGAAGCACAGGTGTTCACATTTTCATGTGCAGGTAACTCCTGTCCAACCTGTGTTGCACATCCCCACTCTGTGCCCCATTCCCTTTTGCAGACTGAAAGTGGGGCTTCTTTGCTGAAGTTGTTGGTGTTCAAGTGTGTGTCTGTGAGAGGAATGGGCTGGTCACTGACAGAGGATGCTGCAGATAAGTTTGGGTGGGGAATGTGCACGTTGAATATTCCTAGAGAGGTCATGTGTTTGTTGTACTTATGTGTTGATCTCGTAGATAAAACCAGGATACTGGGATGCTCCTTTTAATAAGTAGACCTGGGAAATTTTGGATACATCTTGTTTTCTGTCTGGATACGGGGAAGCAAAAAGAGAAGGCAATTTATCAAATTCCTAAATTTTTGAGGAACTGTTATTGGGATAAAAGTGGAATTCCAAACAAAATGTAGAGAGAAAATCACATGCTGTGTTTTGTTTCAATTTTCCATGATTCAGGTAAGAGCCCCAGCCATCCCTCTTGAATTATTTATGTTCTACAAAAGAGCTGCAGCAGGAGAGACTGAGAATCTCTCCAGGGGGAGACTCACTCTAATCTTATGTGCAAAAGATCCAAGTTCAAGCCCTTGCTCTGAATAAGTATAAAGGGAAGTGCTTTTTTATTCCTCAAGTAATTACATTGTGTAACTCATTGCTACAGGATGTTGTGAGGCAGAAATAATAAAAGTGTAAATGGATTTCAGAAGGAGACTCAGTGAATTAACGGAGGATATTTCTGCTGGTGGCTGAACAATGTGATAGTGTGGCAGTAGCCTATGGCTTGCATGAATTATTCTATAACATTGAGGGAACAGACAAATCTACAGCTTTTAGGTCAGAGTTTCAGGAACATGTCTTTTTTTTGTTGTTGTTATCTATTTTTTAGCAGTGAGCTACCCATGCTTTAAGTATTCCAATAGGATAGCTGGGATTGTGCTGGAGACATGATATTCCACAGTATTTTAGTGGGTTTGGATGTCTCTGAGTCCAGAGAAGTGGATGACAGACCCAGTGAAGGTATCATGCTGTCTTTTATCTCTTTCATATACTTTCCCCAGAATATTCTGTGGCAGATTAACAGATAACACAAATATTTGCAATTTGGTGTGTTTATTGTGGATGTCTTATTCAAAAAAGGGATTTGAGTCTTTTGCATCATAGGTGGGCTCTCCATCAGTTGGTGTCTTTTGGATTTTGTAAGTAAAGGTGTTTCATTGGCCTGGAAGTGTTCTTTGGAATTGTAGTTTGAAAAAAAAAAAAAAAAAGGCACCCCAAAAAGCCCAACCCCAAACCAAAACAAACCAACCAAAAATATCTTTGGCATAATTTAATTTTTAAGCTAGTCCTTTTAGAGACTCAGCTAGGTCAATGGAAAATTAGATTTTTTTCAGATTTCTAGTCATTCAATTCCAGAAAACAAGATAATAAAATGGGAAATTTAGAGAATTTAATGCCAGAAGATATTTCTGGTGTAGATTTATAAGCATTAGGATCTCAATGTGAACTAATGAAATTTGTTGTGGGAAAAAATGAAGTCTTCTAGGAAGCTGGAAGAATATACTTGTCCCTATGTTCTCTGCTAACACATTCTGTATTTATTACTATATTTATTGTAGCTTTTCTGTCCACATTGGTGAATTTTTTTTGATTATGGCTCCTGAAGAAAGGAGACATCCTAACTCATCAGCAATGAATTTTGAGCTCTGGTCATGTTCCCAGGCATTTAGTTCTGGGGCTTTGGGGCAGCAGGTCAGAGGAAGCTTTGCCAAGAGCAAATGTGCTTGTGAAGCCTCACTGTCCCTATGAAGTCATCTTGTCAGGGCTGGCAGGTAAAGTGTGTTTGTAGTGCTTTGCCTACTTGTTTAGCAGCAGTAAGGCAGCTCTCAGGAGGGAGTCTGTAACCAAGAACCTGCTGTTGCAGATCCTGTGGGTGTTGTGACTGTTGCTGCATCAGCAGAGCTGCACCTGTTAATAGGAATTGGCTTCTCCATCTCTTCCTTTATCATTTGGAGCAGCAATTCCATTGCTCTCGTTAAAGAGCTGCTCCTTTTGTTGAGTTATCTAATCTTACATTCTAATGAGATTTGGATGTCGACTGCAAAACTTTTTGCAGGAAGCCACACTTGAAGATGAATTTGTTTTGACCTTACTAATGTCTTTTTCTGATCACTCTTTGCTGTGCAGAGGAGTTTCGTTGGCACAGATTAGTAGTGAATGCATTCAATGGGAATCTGTGCCAGTAGTAATGAAAACCACACATTAAATTTGCTTATAAATATGCAAATAGATAAGTGAAAAATAAAACTTTCTTAATAAATTACATAAGAGCTTCCATACTAAGTCTTGTGTACTATGATTGGGACAGGAGGCGCCCAGAAAAGAATATGTTAAAAATCTTACAGTGTTATGTGTTATGGACAGGGCCTCATTAAAGCGAGTGAGAAAAACATCTCTCGTATGAGAAAAGGCTCAGAGAACTCTTTAGTCTGGAGAAGGGAAGGCTGGAGTGGGACTGGTCGATTGTATCAATGTGTGCAAATTCCTCAAAGCAGGGAGAAAAGAAGATGGAGCCACGCTCTTTTAAGTCTCTGCCCAGTGACAGGACAATGCATGTGCACAAACTGAAACTCAGGATTTTCTCTATGAATGTGATGGAAAACATTTTTTACTGTGTAAGTGACTGAACACTGGGTGAGGTCCAAGAAGGTTGTGGTGTGTCCATCCTTGGACATATTTAAAAGCCATCTGGACTGATCCTGGGCAAATGTCTTTTAGGTGGCCCTGCTGGAGCAGGTGGTTGGATCAGATCAGCTCTGAAGGCTCCTTCCAACCTCAGCAATTCTTTGGTTCCAAGAAGAATGAAGAAGCATTGACCTAAGGTTCAGGGCCAGTAGAAGAATTTTATTCTTAGGACAATATGTAGTTAATCTATTTGGTTATTAGGACAATATGTAGTGCATCTCCTTGCTGGAGCCTTGTTTTTACCTATGTTTTTCATGGGTTCCTAGAATCAGGTCCACACTGAAGGTAGGCTTTCCATTGCCTTACAAGATTTGTTTTTCTTTGACAACGCTGTTCTTTTCCTTTCTCTTCCTATCTCCTTCCTCCCTTGGCTTTTCTGTTCTTTCCCATTAGGTTTCAGTTCAAGCCATAAATCTTCAATGCTTTGTACAGGAGCTTGTAGAATTTAGTACTTTAATACTTTAACATGGGTTGTATCTGTTTATATTGATGTTTTATTATGTTGTGGTGGGATTTTTTTGTTTGTTTTATTTTTGTTTATTTCCCCAGATGCACTGCCATTTTATAATGGCTATAAATAATCCAAAGGATGGAGAAAAGCTGTTAAAAAATGTGCAAGAAATCCTTCCATCTTTCTTTTAGTCTGGTCTGTCTCTCTCATTATGTCCATAGTAGATTCATTAGGCTTCTAATGAAGTAAAAAGTGCCTGTATGAAGTGGTCACTTCTCCAAATAATATTTACAAAGGGCTACAGTTCCCCAGCCTGGAAGGAAGCCTTTGATTTATTTACTTACCACATGTGCTTCATTTGTAAAATCTGTCAGCCAGTTCTTCTACAGTATATGTTTGACCAAGTGAAAATGAGAGCTCCTGTAAACTACCAGATGATCATGGGAAGCTAGTGCATTTTTACATACAGGATTTCTGCCTCTGAATAGAAACTCTAGAAGGTTAGTGAGGCCTTTCTGTAACCAGATTTCTAGGCCTTGTTTCTGGGTCTTTGAAGGCCAGTTAGTTTAGAAAATTGACTTCATAATTATTGGTAGTCAGTTCTATCCAGTTTCCTTGACGCCTGCTGTCCAGATCCCTGAATCTGGCAGCAGGCCAGCAGCTGGACATTGAGCATCCTGCAGGTCTAGTCAGGCATGCAGAAATCTGGTGGTGTATTGGAAAAGTTGAGGAATATTCCCATGATAAATCCAAGAATACCCTTTGGCATCTGTAACAGGACTCTTACATGTTATTTTCTGCATCTTGTAGTCTAGCTCAGGGTATCTGTGAGGAAGATGATAATAGGAGACAGGCAGGGCTGGGAGGATGGACAACAGGAGGATGTCTGGGCTGTTAATGCAGCTGTTGCTGCCAAGCCTTACCTCAAAATCAGGTAGTTTTGTCCAGGGTTGAAAGATGCTCTGTGAACTCACCTGGGTGAGTTCTGGTGCATTTAAAATGCAGAAATCTCCAGTTATCTGTGACTACTGCCAGGAGTACAGGGCACTCCTCTGTACAAAAAGTCCTGGAAGTTCCAAAGGTGCCTGAGGAGAAGTACACAGAAAGAAGGAGCAACCCCTCACTGGGACCTGGTTCTAGCCTTGTGGCATCTAAGCTCACAAGGAGTAATCAGCCCCCTGGAAAGAGAAATGCACATTGGTCCTTTTGCATCTCTTTCTCTGAAATGTTAGAAATTGTAGGAGTCATTTGTTTTAAGAAGGAAGTCTGGTTGCTGATTATTGTTCTGGGGCGGGGATGAGTAAGCAGCAGGTTCAGAACAGAAGTCAGAAGAGCTTGGAAAAGAGTAGCTCACACACAGGTAATATATCCCAGGTCTCAGTGTGGAAACAGGAGGGTCACACAACATCCATCAGCACAAAGGGTATATGAGCTCCCTTGAGAACTAATACATAAAGTATGACCCCTCTGTGGGTCCTGTGTAATTTCTTCAGGAATCACAGAAAAGCTTGACCTTGAGGTGCCCCAGACACAAGTCTCTATAAAGCCATTCTGTGGGAGACCTTGTCTTTTCTTTGGATTACTTGTAGCTGTAAGTGTGGCTGAGGAAAAGCAAGGCAGTAGGATCATCTGTTCAAATGTAAGGTTTCAAATATAATGTTATATTGCCATGGAGTAGTTAAGCTACAGAGTAAGCAGTAGACCATGGTACATCATTCAGCGTGCCTTTAGCAAGGCAGAGAGTAAATGTCCCCTGGAAGATTAAAATCCCATTGGTTCTATTATGTGTAACCAATAAAGATAGAAGGGATGTCTATGAGGAATACAGAGTTACCACAGCACATTTAGCTTTGTACCCCCAAGTGTGCATTTTCTATTTTGTACAAAGCATGGGGGAAAAAAAGGAAGAAGAGCTTTGGGGTTTCTTTTCTGGAAGAGTATATGGTAGGGGACTGCAGTGGACCATTTGCCTCTCTGAAGATTAGACAGTGGTCTGTACCAACACTGCCTAATCACAGGGGCTGAGGGGTTTTAGTCACACCAACTGAAAGTTTGTTTATGTTTGTTGTCCTGTGTCTTTTTAAGAGTGATGGGTACAAAAACAGGGCTCATCTGTTACAGTGGTGGGAGACTTACAAGAAACCCATATTTCATTTTTGAAAGTGCTCCTTTTACATAGTGACAGTGCACATGGTTTGTTTAGGGGACAGATGAGGGTGAAGTTAAGGAGGCTGTGGTCTATATTAGTTGTTTAGCTGAATCTGATCCAAGCAGGGTGCACGATGTGGTTTGTCATGAAATGTCAAACATACCAAAAGAATCAGTGTTATGGCTGTGCAGACATAGGAATGGTGTTTATTCTCATTATGCAATAGCAAACTTGTTCTTCTCATGTCTTTCTGGTTCCAGAGCATCATTGGACATGGCACTTTGCCATGTCCCTCTGGCAAATCTGGAATTGGTTTGGTACTTGCGCTGCTAGGAAGCTTTTGAGGAATGCTTGGCAATGGCCTTGTTGAGGAGCTTGGGTCTTGTGGAAAAGTGGGTTCTTGAATTCCTTAACACAGGTATTCCAGTTTTCTATTGTTAAAGTCCCTGTACAGTTGCAGAAAGCAGAAGCAGAATCCTTTGTTCTTAGGACTCCTTTCTTGTGTTTTATCTCAGCTTCATTGGTCACTGTGCTCCTTCTCATCCCATGTGACAAAAACCATTACAAATGCTGCAGTAGGCTGTGTTGCAAACTGTTATCTTCAAAAATGACATTCATAAAGGTTAATAATTGGAATGAGCTCTGGCAGTTACTAATTAGCACCATTACACAATCAGCTCACATTCTGGCAGCATTAGGCATACTTAATCAGTCAATTATCATTGATCTTGGAAAGTGGTGCTCTAAAGTTAGCATAAGGTGCCTTTGTAAGTGGAGAGAAGGAATTTGACACCGCCACAGTGGTCAGGCTGCTGGGAGCATGTGGTTTGAGGTACCAGTGTGGTGTACCTGATTGTGATAGACAGATTGGAATTAAAAATCAGATAGTACAGACTCACCTTCAAACAGGCATAAATAGGTCCTATCACTGTCTCTCTCTCTGCCATTTCAAAGAGTAGAGGGTGTTCAGGGAGAGAGCTGGCTTTGGGGAAAAATGGATTTAATGACTTCAATGAATTTCAGTTAACATGTAATGACTTACAAGCCTTTCGAAGAACAACTGGAGCATAAGGTACCATTTTCCTTGGTTTTATTTTTCTTCATGTGAATTATAGTTCTCAGGGTAAGGAAGTTGTAAACAAGATGGGGAGGCACCAAAGGATTCTAAATTCTAAAGGATTTCCCTTTAGAAGTATTTCATAAAGTGACCTTAATCTTATGAATCTAAATGTTATGATTGCTGTGTGCTCTCTCAGACACTCAGAGGCACAGAGCCTTTGCTGCTTGTGCTGGCTCAGAATGCAGGGGGAGCAGGGCTGGTGCTGCACACTATGGCCATGGTTTTCTAGCCAGTGTTTGGCTATTCCCTACTTGAATGTCTCAACATGCATCTCTTGTAAAACCATCTGTTATTGTGCCTGGTCAGGAAGGTGTGCAGATATGCGTGGGCCATGCAAGCAAGGATGGTGGCTGCAGTCCAGTGTGTGAAGGAGATTTTCCAGATCTCTGCATGGAAAATGAATGTGTGGAGTGATCAGGGCTGATGTGCTGGTTTCTGTTCTTGCTTTCCTTTTAAAATTCTGTGTTTTGACTGTTTAAGATATGGTCTGCAATGTGTAAAAATTCACAAGGGATAGAACGGGCAAGTTGTCAACAACATGTTGGAATGTAAGGGGAGTCCAGGATACTGTGAAAGTAAAGCAACTTGTATAGGTGAAAGGGCCAGGAAAAACATGAGTTGTACTTGACTCCCCTTTGGAGTTTGGCCCAGGGCCTCTGCCTGTTCAGCAGAAGGGAAAATGCATTTTTGTGATTATTTTGGAATGTGTTTGTATTCTATCTCTCTCTCCTGCTGCTTATTCTCTGGGAGCTTTCATTGTGGGCAAATGATCCAGAAAAAATCTGGTTAGAATCTTGCAGGCTTGATGTTTCCTCAAAACCATTTTGTGCAGCAGAAATCTGAGAATACACTTCAGGGCTGAGTGAAGTCAGAACAATATTGATTACTTTTCTCTGCATCTGAACATTCGCCTTTGCTCTTGGCAAAAATCTGCAAGGGGTCTTGGGAGTAGGGACAAGGAGAAAACATGTCAGGAGCTCAACTCTGGTTCCAGCTTTTGGGAAAAGCTAGCTCATTGTGAAGGGAATTGTTTCAAAAGCATGTGATCATACATCTTATTCCAGAAGTAGTAGAAAGTGAATGCAGGAACAAGCAATCCAGAGCACCAGAATTTCCTTGCCTGCTATCTGAGATGCAGATTCTTCTCAGAAGTGTAAAGGAAACTTGGTTGAAGAAATATTAAAAATCTGAGCATGGCTATGGATTGTACAATGATTATTTAATCTGGAGAGAGGAAATATGTGCAGGAAACCTGTTTTAGATGTAGGTCACTAATGTAGTATCCAAATTTGGAGGAGGTTTGACAAGATGACCTTTAAAGGTCACTTCCAACCCAAACTATTCTATGATTCTAAGGAAGTCAGAGTGTTTCCAGGCATTTTCCCAGAGACTTTGGGTCAGGTCTTGTAAAAGTAATGAAGAGAAACATGTCAGGTACTTAGCCTGAGAAAGTTCCCTGGGCCAGCCCTGTGGGAATCATGTAACTCAGGAGAAGCTGGCAAGAGCTGCTGCCTGGGCTCGGTGTCACAGCAGAGCTCTGACTCCTGGGTGCAGATGCTGAGCTGCAGAGCTCAGCCAGGATTTCCCCTCAAAACCTCCCATAATCCATAGCCTGTGCAGGTATTTCTGGAGATGACAGATGTGCTTTAAGAAATGTGCAAGACTCAGGGCTCAGAACTGGTAAACAGCTCTGGCGTTCTGCTCTATGACAAATGACATCACCTATGAAGTGTGCCTTGGTATGGCAACAAATACTATGGCAACATCTGTAAGTGGAGCTAATTTTAGAAAAGAGGTGCCAGGCTACAGTAGCTCAGTTAAGGAAAAACAGTTGGACACTTCGTTCTTACAGCAGTCCTGTAAGTATGCAAGTATATACAGCACAATCATTCCCTCCCCTGCCTGGCCTCCCAATACCCATTCTCCAGTTACTGAGTATTTTGCAGCAGTGCAGAGGCAGGTTTTAGAAAAAACACCCTTAAAGCAGAGCATGGATTTCTTGGGAAGATGAGAAGTGTCCATTTTAAAAGACTTGAGATACAGGTCTGCTTCTGGTTAGTTGTGCCTTTAGGAGGGACGGCAAACATTGGTGGACTTTTCTTAACCCTGTGTCTGTAGTCCAGTGATAGAAGAGCTTCTCACCCATATCCCTTGGGAAAAGCAGCACAACAGGCTTCACTTTAGAAGCTGACTCTGAAAGGAGCTGAGAGGTTGAATAGTTTTTCCTTGAGTGCATTCAGCACACTTTTGACCTCTCAGCATTTTGTGACCTATTCTACCATGTCTTGAAATGTCCCCATTAAAATATTATATGAATAGGAAATTGAATCCAGCATGGAAATTGGACAATATGCAATAAAAAGTGTTAACTTGACACTGAGGCCCTGCTCTCTGCAGTGCATCTGTTCCCATTTCAATACCATCAAGAAGCAAAATATTGCAGTGAAGATGTGCAGTTTGATAGGATGCTTGGGTCTGATGGCTCCAGAACATGAAAAATTCTCATCTCACCTCTTTGATGCCCTCTCCAACTGATTACACAGTGGAGACCACAGAGTGCAGACATCAGCTGGCTGATGTTGGAGCAATGCTGGAAACATGTGAGTGCTGTCAAATTTAGCCGTGTTCAAGCCAACAGTGCTGGATGAAAGGCTGATGGAAGAGCAGAAGGATGTGTTTGAAATGTGAGGGGCCTTGAGCAGCTCAGAATCTCACTTCTTTTTCTTTTTTATGCAGGCATGAAGCTGTGGCAAATGCTGTTGTGTTTGTAAAGTGAGGCAGTGGACGATTTGTAGATACAATACTAGGGAAATTGGTGAATCACTATTAAGGACTCCTTAATAGTGATTTTTTTAGATCATAGTGGTCGGGTATGAGAGATCATAATATGAAGAGAGTCTTAGGACCTTGTTCACTGGAACAGACTGTTGCTTTGTTTTCCTAGAGTCATCCTCCTTCATGGAGCAAAATTACTAAGTGATTTGTTGCTTGTATGCACGGTGGGATTTTATCATGGGAAGATACATTTTAGAGAAGGAATCTTGACACTAGGATCTTCCTTGGAGCAGATACCTTCTGGAAATACTGGGTTACACTCTTGGTGTAATCCTAAATAAAATGAACAAATTGTCTAGAAGCAGCTATGGGGATAAGCTGTGAAGTATTAACTGTGTCACTGGTGACTCATGGATGTGGAACTATTAAAGAAATTTCTAGGTTATAAAGGCAGACGGAGCATTGTACTCAGACACTGTGCAAGATCCTGCAGGAGTAGAAAATCAGTCACAGAAATTAAGCAGAGATTAATTCCTCATCTAACATCTGCTTGATCAAGAGCAAAACTCTTGGGACAACATCCTATCTTGATTGTAAATTAGCAGTAATGAAGAATTTACCTTGTCCATTAGTACAGGCTGCTGGAACAGTTGCCCTCCCTGTTTTTTTTTTTTTGTTTTTTAACCCACCCAAAATAGAACAAAATACCTTCTTACCCATGCTTGTCTAGCCTGAGTTTATCAAGTTTCAGCTCTTAGTGCTATTGTGGACTGAATGGAAAGCCCCACTACTTCCCCAAGCAGGTACTCACATCCTGTTGAAGGACCAGTTGTTTTTCATAGTGCAGCAGGTTTTTCTACTGTAACAATTCCTGTTTGGGCGATGCTTCTCTTGACAAATGGCAACAAATCCAATGTCCTCAGGTTTCTCATGTTCCAGTTTATAATGTGGGAAGAGAATTCTTGGAAAGGTCCTCTCTGTAGAAGTGCAGCTCTGCACATCCTCAGATTCCTTTATTTAAAGCACAGAGAAGAAGTAATGATAATAATCTAATTGTATAGTGCAGTCCAGAGAATCTTACTCAATAATTTCAACATTGAGCCCTCAGTGTAGTTTGAAGTATTGCTTCTTGGCTGGAAACATACTCAGTCTTTACTAATACTTATAGTCTTTCAATTATGTGATCTGATTTGCATTGGTGCTAGAACTGCATTTCATTTTTGATGCTGCAGCAAATGGACTCTGGGCTGAGTTGGCCAAATTCAGTGATGCTGAAATACAGGCTGGTTTGCTATAGATCTGAGAGCCTCAGCACCTGGGAAATTTTAAATTGCAGCCCTGATTCCTGGATGATGAAAACCAAGCATTGGACCTCTTTGTTCCTCACTTGCCCTTTCACGGCATCATAATTATTTGCAAAAAGAGCTGAGGGAAAAAAAAAATTCAGGGGCTGATGAAATTAAGCACTGGCTTTTTTTTTTTTTTTTTAATTAAAAAAAAACCCAAACCAACAAACAAACAAAAACAAACAAAAAAACACTTTAAAAGACCCTTGAAAGAGGGAATTTTTCTTCTTGAGACTGAGGATTGAGACATTTTTCTTCTTTTCAACTCTGCTAAAGGCTTCATGGCTGATGAGTATATCCTTGGAGGGAGACAGACAGACTCTGTGGATCTTGGATATGGCTGGTGGCTGAGGAAAGGAGAATCTTTACTTGAGCTTGGTGCTGCTGTAAGATAGATTAAGATTCCCTTTTGCAGGCATCTTGGGTGCAGCCAGCCCTAAGGCTGGACAGAGGGGACAAGGCTGACCCACCAGCACTGGTGCATCCCTTTGCTGGATGCATTGTTGTGTCCATGACTGCTGTGGTGTCTGCTGGCTCCTGTGCTCTGTGGGTGCCTCTGCAGCCTCCATCAGGTTTTGCATCACCTGAGAGCTGCTGTCAAACAGGGGATTGTACTCAGTGGCCCCAGCTTCTCATTCCCAGCTGGGAATGCAGTACTCAGTACACTGAATGGCAGGTGCCACCAGAAGACCCCTGCAGATGAAGGTCTTGTGTGCCTTGGCTGGAATAAGGACAGCTGTAGGGTTGTTGTGTGCTCTCATGAAAATTGGGTGAGATTCCCAGCTCATTCTTGATTGTTTCCCCTGCAAAAGTTCCTTTTGGCTGAAAAGAAAAGAAAAAATCGTAATTCCATGGCTTTGTTCTTCTGAAATAGGAGATGGTGAACAGCAGAATAATGTTGGAGGATTTTATTTGCTGTGGCTATAAGATCAGGAGAGTACAGATAAAGCACAAAGCTTTTCTACTGCAGGAACTGATACAGTATTTTCTCAAGATACGGTCTTGGCTAGTCTGACTGTTCAGCACAAAAAAATGGCTCCACATTTCGGAACAACTGGCTTGTGTTTCTTCATGTTATTAGTTACCTGAAAATAGCTCTTTTCTTTTTACATGTGTTTTAGTTTATCTTCTTAGACTGGGATATTTTATTTTAGCCTTGCAACTGTAGTATTTACTTCTCTCATGTATTTTCAGGTGCAGTGGAAGGATGATCACTGCACAAAATAAAGCACAGTTTCTATTTGTATTAGATTGCAGATCCCCTTGCATTAAGGAGAAAAAGCTGTCTTTGATTCCCTGCCATTAAATACTTGTTATGTTGTTTATAGTGTTTTAAAATTAAAACTTCATCTGGTCATTTCAGCATTTGTCACCTTCTACTTTTCTGCCTCTAAATAGAGCATTTACAAGTGTTTCTATTGGCTTTTTCTGCCTAGCAACATTTGTTGCAAGTAGTTTAGGAAAATAAATGGTTTTCCATCATAAATCCAAAGCTGCAGCAGGACTTAACAACCTTTAGTTATCTTTCCTCAGAGTTCTCTTTAGAAAGAAAGAGCTGTCTGATGTGATAAAAATGAAGACTTGGTGCTATGAAATCTCTGTTTACATTCTACAAACATGACATTTTTCCATTAGAGTCTTTTTTTTTTATGAAGGAAATTGTGAGATGTCCCTGAGTTCCATTCTCTTTGCTGAAATAACACAGTGGGGCTGGGGTGTTTGTGGCTGATTGCTGTGGCATGGAAGAGAATTCTGGGACTGGTGTCTCTGGTGCTGCATGCTGAGGGAGGGCCCAAATGAGAGGCCAGCTTTACAAATTGCACTGCAGAGAACAATCTCTTCCCTGCAAGTTTGTGCTCTCTTTCTGCTGCACAGGTCTAATGTGACCAATTACATTTTGTTTTGTTTAAGCAGTGACATTTCTGTCACTTTGTTTGGCAGCCAGTTCCATATTTTAAGTGCCAGAGCTGCCCCAGACTTGGATTTTCTCTCTGATAAGACAGAGATATTCAATTTCTTAGTCCATCTAGACATTTTGATGAAGTATCTCCAACGGGCACTACTGATGATTCTGCAAGTTACAGGATTTTAGTGACATCTGGCCTAATATTTCTTTTTTTTTTCTTTAGTTTCAATTTTTGCATCCATTTTGAAGAGGTAAATAAGATTTTATTTTTTTTTTTTTCTGGCTGAATCTAACAGGAATTGGATCAAGCTTCTAGACCTTTCACATTCTGATGATTACTAATAGCTCCTTATCCTTTCTTTGCCAAATTGCATGTCTGATTATTTTAATCTCACCCACAATGAGTAGGCTTCACTGTGGAACACATAATTTTATTTATTCTATGAATTTTGCCCAAATTCTTGTTATTCACTCAATATGATTAAAAACTGATTTTTAATTGAGAACAAATCTGCTGGATTCATTGGAGATCCCTAACACAGCATAGCTAAGATCTGACTCAGATTTGTTTGTCTAAGAATAGTTTTCCCAGTGCTATATTTAGATGGATTATAGGAAGTAAATATTTTAGTAGTTTCTTCCTTAAAAACCATTGGTTATACAACAGTCAGAGTGATGGTGGTTTTTTATTAAACAGAAGCTTGCTTTCAATGGTTTTGGATTTCTTTGTGTTGAAGTACCAATAATCTAGAAGAAGAAATGTGTCATAGGGTAGAGATGGTTTCAAATGCATTTTGCAGACAAAATGTTGACAGTGTTCTTAACACAGTATCATTTAACCAAAGTTCATGTAGGAAAGAGAGTTGAATGTTTATTGAATGGTGTTGATGTTTTTCTTTCTGTCCAAAGCTAATATTGCAAATATGCTTTTTTTTTTTTTCTTCTTTCATGGTACCAGTCTTTTTAAACAGACTTTACCACGTTTGAATTTTTAAGACCTTGCGACTGTTCTCCTGCCTTGTGGTTGAATTGAAAGGCCAACCCCTTTGGAGTACAGCAGCTCAGAAGGCTTTATAGGTGCTTTCAAAGCCCTCCATGAGGGAGATTTGAGGCTTTCCCACAAGCTGAAGATCTACCTTCAGCATGGAAAACTTTACTTTTCAGTGCACATCTATTTGCACTGGTTGTTGAAGTTTAAAGCAAGTTCACTGGAAATGGTGTCTAAAAGCCAAATCTCTGGACTCTTGCAGTTGGTATAGGATGATGAAACTCTTCAGGTGGGAGCAAAGTTCAGGAATGAAACTGAGGATTCTCTATTTTTCACATTGGCAATATGCAGACAATTGTGCTCATTCACTCGAGGAATGTGTAAGCCATTGCATTCAGATTATTGTGGAAATGGAAACTGTTGCATTATTAGTATAAATATCATAGGAATCTTAGGGCCCAAGCTTATCTGTACCTGTATTTTTTTCTGTATGAAGTTAAACATGGACTTACCAAAAGCATTTATTGTACACACCCCCAGAGCCTCACCTCTGTATCCAAACCTCAGGCTGGGTGCAGGAAAGTCCTGTTTTTCAGATATTATCTGCAAGGATTTAATGCCATCACACTCTGCTGACTGACAGTTTTTGGAGGACAGCCTCTGCTTCCTTTACTGGTTGTCAGCAGTAAAAACTTTTTGCATGTTTGGAGTTCAGTGTTTATTGCTCAAGTTGTTTGGTTGGTTGGGGGTTCACATGCAAGATCAGAGGGTTGTAAGGAAGGTGCTGCTGAGAAAATTAATCTCTCAGGGAGAAAGTAAGATGGATTTTAAGAAGGAAGATGTTTCAGAAGATAGATGTAGGAAGATTTAGTGTGTTTTGATTAGGTCGTCAATGCTGCATACTTAAGCTGAAGATCAACTCTCATTAAGTTTAATTGGACATCTGTATTAGGTAGGTGTCTTTGAAAATCTTTCCCTTTATACATTCCTCTTTTTCTGCACATGCAATATTACCCACAGAAATTCATCTGGTCTCCGAATTATAAAAGTGATTTTTTTTTCACTAAGGGAGAAGTTATATGAATATTTTATTTATGGGATGAAGTAGATATTTGTCCTATTCAGCTACTAATAATATTTGTATAAATCACTTAATAAAATGAACATTGCTGTTCCGATATTCTCATTGGGGCTCAGTATGTATTTTTAAATGGGAATGTTTTATTAATGCAAGTATTTCCCAACCAAGCATTCATATTTGCATCTTTCAAACACCTGAAAAATGACAGCTGGGAATGGAATACATGTTTGGAAAATAGTAATGAAACTTGGAGTGAACAGTTGTTGTTCTTTGGAGACTGACAGTTTCTCTAGGAGATCTGTTTTGGCCTGGGACCACAGCCAATAAGAAGGTGGGTTTCTGCATCTTGTTTTACTGCTGCAGATCCTTCTCTGGCTTCCAGCTGACCTATTTGGCAGCAAGGTGTAGTTATCAGGAGGCAGGGCAATACAGTTCTGTGAAAACTCCATAGAAAAGTGGGGTTTTCAAGGAGTACCTATGGAGAGGAGAGCTGGGGCATACCTAACTCTAGGTGACACTTGTCAAGGGAAGAGCTTGGTGCTGTGCTTCATGTTATGGTGCCTGGCACATGATGGGGTCACTTGGCAGTTGTCCCTTGGCTGAGTGGACAGGGGAAGGTTGGTGCCATGTGGGAATTGCTGGGATGTGGTGACTTGTTGCCTGTGTTGCTTTTCTCCAGTCCACAGACCCTGCAAAGAGCATCTTGAGAAAGCCCTACCTGGCAGTGTGCCCTCTTTTGCTTCTGCATCTAGAAACAATTCTTTTTTTTGGACCAAGTGTAAGCTGACATCAAAGATGTTTTCACTTCTCTCAAAGGTTATTATTTTAAAGGGCAAATAATGCCCAGAGCAGGATTTTACCGTTCCCTCTGTATTTTTTTCTGGTGACAAGCTGATTACTTTTCCTGCCGTTTTATTTTCCTGTTTTTGCTTTTCCCTGAACTTCCAACTGCCATGAAAACTCCCAAGTGGTTTTGCCCAAATGCGTGCAGGTGAGCTTTTAAATGTGAATTGCTCGGTAGATAAATGAGGATCAGTTGCTATATTTAATTATGCAGTCTTCTGTAATGTGTCTCCAACAAGCATTCATCTTATGGATAGTAATTATTCTTAGCATGCCCATCTGAGCAAGATTATGCTTTGGTAATTGGTTTTGAATCCTATATCCATTTTATTTTAAGCAGCACTCACTTTAATCCTTTCTATCAATGTTTGGGGATTGAAAGTGAGGTGAGCTTGTGGCAGGAGCAAGGGAAAGATTTCTCATTTTCTTTGTTAGGATGCTGCCAAGCTGACGTGGTAGAAGTGGAGGGTGGTTGGTGGTTGTTGATGATGACAAGCAGGCTGCTGGCTTGTTTGTGTTCACACTGATGCTCTGCATGCTGAGGATGCCCAGGCAGCTTGTGCAGACCCTCCTGCTATTGCTGGTCCTGGAGCTGCAGGGCCACACTGATGTGGAAATGTGATGATTTTTCTCTTTGTGGGTTATGTATAGACCAATGTCCTGGCAACCTTGGGCAGCAGGTGGTCAAATAGCTCTTTTTATGCTTTTGAAATGGAAGTTATGATTCTTCAACTAAGTACCTGTATCAGACAGATCTGAATATAACCTAGGGAAGCGGTTGGTTTGTGGCTTTATTTTCTTTTTTTATGCTTACTTGGTCTTGTTGTCTCACTGGCTATTTTGTTTATGCAAATAAGCTCAGATGATGCTTTCTGCAAAGATGAATTTTATATCTCCATGCTCGTCTCTTCATTTCTCTTCAGTGGGAAACTGAAGCAGAGGAGCTGACATGATGCTTTTGTGATCCTAGTGTGTGTTTCCAGCTAGAGGTAATAACTCTTAATACAGAGGAAAAAGAAAAAAAGGAGAAAATGCTCATGGCTGGGTTTATGGCTGCTGACAAAACGACACGTGGAAGCTCTTTGTATTTCCCTGATGTTTTAATAGATCCCCTCAAACTCAGCACAGTGTAGTCCTTTGCCATGGATTGTCTCAAATACATCTGGTGCCTCCAGAGATCTCTCTTTGAAAGCCTTTCTGGTAACCTGCTTATTCTTCCTCACTCAGCACAATCCATCTGTGGAGCTGTGTGGAAGGACAGGGAGCAGAGAGCCATTCATTCTCCCAAACTCCCTGCCCTCTGACCTGTGCAGCATTTGTGTGGCACTAGACATGAAGAGTTCTTGTACCAGGGAAACATGACATCCTCTGATAGGTCATTCCCTTGAGCAAAGGCCATTGTGTTTACACAGCGCAGGCTATAAACACAGCTCTTGGGAGAAACTGAAATCTCTGTTCAAAAGCTGGTTGCTACAATCCTCAAGTCTGCATGAAAAAAACAGTCTGGTATTCCAGAATCACCCCCTAATGCTCTGGAAGCAGAAGAGCTGTTTGCTGAGTTCCTACACCATTTACTACTTCCCTTTGCACTCTGCTCATGTCTGCTAGCAGTAACTAGGATGTGTTCAGTCCCAGACTGGCATACCCTGAACTAGTTTTGTCAAGCCAGACAGATCCAAGTGGCTACTTTGAGTTCCCTGGTTCCATTTGGGGTTTTAAAGAAATGGCAGCTGTCGCATGTTATTACAGATGAGTGTTGAGGTGGTGTTAATTTTGAGTGGCAGGATGCATCTAGCTCCTGGTGGGAAAAATGGCATTGTGACAGTAAACTTGGCCATCTGTGAAAGGTTGTTCTTACAAGGATTGATATTCCACGTGCAGGAAGGAACTTACAATTGTTCTTCCTCATACATAAGCAACATCAACATTCCTACAAAAGGAGTGAAAAGGGAGATTAAGAATTCATGTTCCCTGCTCAGGAGAGGTAAACTAGATACATATTTGAGAACATGTCTGTCCACTGTAAGAAATGATGTCAAGAAACCAAACTTTCCTGGGATTCCTGCCTATCTCATCTTTGAGACTTGGAAAAAGTTGGATGGGTTTAGGGAGTTATTTCTCACTGCCCTCCATTTCACTTAAAAAAACCAAAGAACATACTTCCATTCTTTTTATTCTTATTCTTTGGGGGCAAAAAAACCTCACCATAACACAGAAAATTAGTTTGGGATGCTGCTAACAGGCAGGGAGGTAACGTTCTCATGCAAGTCTATCTCCACTAAGGGCTGAACACTTCATAAATGTGGATGCTAGGATTAGGAATAATTATAAACATCCTGGGGAGGTAAGGATGGGCAAACCAGCATGCACTGCCTTGTCAAACCAGAATGTCATCAGCACTAGAGCCAGACAATCTTTCATTTTTATTATATTTTTGACATCTTTAATTTCCTCGGCATAATGCACTTTATCCATAATTATAAAATATGCAGCTAGTCCTTGGCTTTGCTCTGTTCTCGTAACATGAGAGTGATTCTGTGTTTTTCATTAATTTAACTTTCTGTAAGCTAACAGATTGCCATAAAAAAACCCCCAGAATTTCTCAACCAGCACAGCTAATAGCTGTATTTCAGCAAAGGTCCCATGGTACATGTTGAACAATAACTACCACTTCTGTGCCACTTGCAGTTTTTAATTGAATTTTGTATCCCATGGATATCATGTCAGAGCCATTCATCTGCTCCAATAAGTCTTCTGATATTAAACAAGTTCTTCCAAGTTATTCTTGTAGTACAGATACTGCTCGTTGGTTGATTTGCATTGCATATACACTGGTGTGGGGAAGGTAATGCAGTGCAGAAAATCTCAGCTCGTGTCGGCACAAAGCAATTATTTTTGCTGAAATCATCACACCTTTCCACTTCTTTTCATGTTGGAATGATAAGATCTGCTCTTTCTGTCCTGCTTAGAGTGAGACACTGACATTGGAAAAAAAGAAATTTACAGCTCTCTAGTCTGGAGAAAATCACTCCTTGTTTCTGAGATGATGCTCTTGCTTAGAGGCTCTGACTCTTGGAGCTCACTGCACTGGCATGAACTTGGACCAGACTGTCGTGTGGTGGGGTGTAAACAGCTCCAGAATAATAAACTCTGACACTGCTGAAACTGTGCTCTTGGGTTCAGTGTGTGGAACTGAGGGGATCCATGGTGCAGACTTTGCTGTCACCTTAACTCTGCCTTTTTTCTTTAGTTTTCTAACCTTTTTCAAAAGGTGAACCAAACATTGTGTTTTGTGGAAAGGAAAAAATTTAAACTCCAATTTCCCTCTGCCAGATTCAGAGACTTCTTATGTCTGACAGTGTGTTTATGATACTGAAGCACAACAGTCTATGATTAATGACTCATTTTTGGGCTCTTCTTATTGAATGGTGTATTTGGCTGATGGCATAGAGTGAACAAAAGCAGGATGAGGTTTCTAACCAAATTGGGGAGTGGGGCTGCATCACTAGACTCTTCAGGAAGGAAGATCTGCACCATGTTTGCTGGCCAGCAGTAAGAAAAAGCAGAGGGAATGTCTTAATTGCTGAAATAGAAATGAAACACTGTCTGGCAAAGCTCTTGATGAGAGTTTTCTCAGGGGTTGCAACAAGAAGTGCAAGCGTGCCATACTAAGTATTAATTACATGGAGATTCCAATGTGCAAAATTAATGGTAATTTCCAGCATGATTTTCCCTCTCCTCTGTTTTCTGTTGATTAATATACTAAAATCTATTTCGGAATTAATAATTCAGTCACCTGAGAAGTCATAGTGACTCCAAACATCTGGACTTTAGAGTTGCTGCCTCCCAGCTGAAGTTCAGTCTAAAAGTCTCAGGCCTGTCTCCCTCTCTGCTCAAGTCTGAAGGACATTCTCAGATGGCTTAGGAGGGTGTAGAGAATCACTTAAATACCTGACCTGTTCTTGGTTTGATGTGCCAATACATGATGGTTGTCAGTGTCTGCCCTTCAGCATCTTCACAAGAAGTTCTCAGGAAACTGCCCCTCTGCAGATCGCTGGTGTCAGGCAGGTCTGTGTGGGGTGCAGGCTGTGTCAAGGCCCCCAAGCTGCCCACATGTGAAGTGAAGTTGCTCAGCTCTCCAGCCAGAGGTTTCAACTAGGAGGCATTCAATTTTTTAATATTTATAAAGCATCTTGGAGAATAAATTCTCTTAATGGTGTGCATATTGTGATGACAAGGTCTCACCTGCACTGTGGCATAGGGGCCAAAGGACATCTGGGCACTGCTGAATGGGCATCACTGGAATCAGTTTTATGGATGCAGAAGCATCTGCCTGAGGGTATCTTGGTGTCCAAAGGTGTAAGCCTTGCTGTAAGGACAGAATTTGCTATATTTATTTACATCCTGCTTTCTGGATCTAACATCATTCCAGGATATTCATGGGACATGGTTTAGTACTCCCTTGTCAGGATTCAACCTGTTTTCAGTTCCACTGAGCTATCCATGAGGCATTTCAAGGCATGCAGCAAAATCCCATTTAGAGCCTGTCTAGAAACCTCGGTGTGAAAAACCCTGCCTCTTTATCTTCCTTGTAAGGTTGCAACTATGATATTAGCTTGTGACAGCAATTATTGATGGTGTCATTAAGGATGAGATAGAATTCCTGGAAATGCATTTAATATTTTCCCCTTTTTTGCTGCAGGGACACTGATAAGTGGTGGCAGAATGAGATGTAAAAAAAAAAAGAAAAAAGAGACAGAGAGAAAAGGTGGGGGTTAAAGAAACCTATGTTTATCGTTTGCCCTCATCCATGAGGAAGGGAGAATAATTCATGAAAAACTTTGTGTACTAGAGCTATTAAAATGCAATCTTTGCAAAATAATGACTTGTAGCAAAACCCCATAATTATTTATTTTCTCTATTTTCAGCATCAGTTGTGTAAAGTATGGACAAAGAAATAACCCCTTTAGAAAGCACTCCCAATGTGCTGTATCAGTTGGCTTGAAAAGACAGCTGCTATTTCACCACACTGCTTTGATTATTACAAAGGCATTGTTTTAAAGCCTAGCAGCTGTGTAATAGTACATGATGCATATGTACACAATGTTACATCTCTTTCTGCGTTCCCCCTTTCAGTAATCACTGCACTTAAAGCTCAGTATGAACTTTATTGATCTATGATTGTAGCTCGTTAACACAGACCTATTCTCTTGCATCTGAGTCAAGGACAAATAAATATTTGTGTCTAAAATGGACTCTAGGGGAAGGATTTTTTTTGTCTGCATGGACTGTGATTAATATAGAGACACACTAGAGGGGTTAAAGAGGTACTGGGAGAGGGAGGGATGGGAGGAAATGAATTGGGGGAAGCTTGGTTAAAATTAGCAGATTTCCTGTAGTGGGAGATCCTCTCACCATCTTCTATTTTCAACTGCCTAAGTGATACAGGTTCACTGTGGTGCTTACTTAGAAGTGGATGATGCAGGATGTTCTGAGGAACACGCTGTACTGTATTGAGGCTTCCAGTTTTGGATGGGATGAGTAGTTGCTTTTGGACATATAATAGCTGAGGGCCTAATGTTAGAACATGAGCAATCTGCAGCTTACTCAAGGCAGTGGTGTGAATCCAGCAGGTTTCTTGTGCAGGTGCCCTCACAGGGACCCTTCGAAGGTACAAAGGTGGGGGAAGGAAATTCATCTTTCTGAGCCATTGGCCACCCATCACTGCCCTGATTCTTTGGAATAAACTGCAGAGATGAACGACTTTTCCTGCATCTTCTTTTGTTCAGGGTGTCCATGCACTGCTCACTGATCTGTCACCCATGACTAAATGCTTATGCTAGAAATCATGACAACATGTGAATCTCCCTCTTTTGTACCCATATTTCATTTTCTCCGCTGTCCTCAGAGTGAAACCTGCAGAGGTGTGCACAGACAAGTCTGCAGAACTGCCTCTGCACCAGCTGGTTGATCAGACCCCTGTTTACTGCAGGGGGTTTATAGTCAGTGTTCCTATTCAGTCTGCAGGAAGATTAATTTCCAGAATGTTAAAGCTGATGTTAAAACAAACCATGTGCCTTCTGGTAAGACAGCTAAAAGGGGTAAGGAAATGGCCAATGATGATTTGCCACTATTTCCTAATTAATCACAGGCTATTGTAATGTACTTGCTAAAAGATGGGCAACCCTTTATGCTGACATTATCTGTGGGGGACTTAATGGTACCTTCCAGGAGTGTAATATCATGCTTCATTTTGTCATTGGCTTTTGAAGTATCAGGTTGAATAGAATGAAGGGAAAAAAAAAAAAAAGGCGCCATTTCTTTCCTGGTCTAAATAACATCACTGGAAGAAGAACTTAAGTGCCACTGCTTTAAAACCTTCCAGGGCTCTGATCCTGCTGGGTTAGAGCACAGTTAAATATACACTTCACAGTTCATTGAATTTGGGTCTAATTTTTTTGGGGTTTTATGCGTGGTTCCATGGACAGTGCTGTCAGTAACATGAGTTGGTTGATCACTAGGCTGATACCTTGAGTTAGACTGGAACTCAGGTTCAAGTGGAAAGCATGGCTAAAGGCCCAAAATATACAGTCATAGACTTGAATGGTTGGATAGACAACTACATGGATGGACTCTGAGCTCTGTCATGGCACAAAGCACAGGATCTCATGCAGCCCAATCCATCTCCCATGGACAGGAAAGTGTGTATTTCAGTCTACAGTTTGAAATGTCTTCCTCTATGTGACCCTTTGAGAGCTGCCGTACTCCAGCCTAGGTGGTTGGAACAGCAGCAAAATGTGCCTTCCTGTCTACAAACCATATAGGAAGCCTGTGGCAAAATAGGAACCCTGCAGGTCTCCCAAGATATCTTCCAATGCCTTTAGTAAAACTAAATTATTTCTTCAGGGAACCTTGGAGTCTGCAGGTTGATTGTGTTTCTGGCTTTCTATGATTAAATCCAAAGTCATAAAGTAAATCCATGGTTTTTAGGAAAAGGACTTGGATCATGGACAGCTTTCTCCTTTCATTTGCACTGATAATATGCAGGGTACTTAGCCCTTCATAAAATTAATTTAGATAAAAAGTCAAGACTTTATGAATAAGAACCTTCTCAGCACACTACTTAGGAATAAGGCATAGGGATATTTATCCTTGTGTTTTGAGTTCTAAACAAAACTATTCCTCTTTTAACACCCAGAGGAAATATCTGCAATGTAGTACTGGAGCCAATTCTCAGTTTGAATAATTTTAAGTTGGATCTTTCTATTTCTTGGGCAACCTATCAAACTGGAGAGAATACTGGTGTCTCCAGTGCTTCCTTTTCTGTCCTTGTGTCTCAGCCCCAGATACCTTCCCTTGTGAGTTTGAAGGGAATGTGCATTTCCTTGTGCTCCGTTTACTATTCCTTCCTTCATTAAAAAGATAATCACTCAGCTATCACCTGGGGGACTTGCTCATGCTGATTGACTTTTCAAGCTGCTCCCACTTTATTGATCTTCTGTCTGAAAAGATTCCAACAGGTTTATTCTCCCAAAGGCAAAGTGTTTTGTGTTAGATGAGTTTCTGAGGGCTGAGTGCAAAAGATGACATGAAAAGGAGGCTTTTCTGGGATGAAATTATGCCTGAACCATGGTGGTGGTTTGAAAGATAGTAGCAGTGAAGGTCTTAGGGCATTGGTGGAGTGGGAGTGATCAGCTGTGTCTTTTCTGAACTGCCCACAACTGGCAAACGTTTGGTGGGAAAGAGGGGCCCCCTGCCCTATAGATCACAGTTATTTATTAAACTTGACTCACTCCACCTTTTTGGAGAGTCTGTATTGGTGCAAGCTTAGACCTCAGTGTCTGCATTTTGAAAATGTGGTAACTGGAGTCAAGGCTGTTAATCCTCGTGCTCAAGGAATGAATAAAACTCACACTCAACCAGTGCTGCTATGAAATTCTTACTTGCGGTGTAGCACTGAATTTAGGAGAGGTAATCCAACTGCTGAGCTGACTATTGCACAAACCAAGAAACTGGGTGACATCTGTCTTTCGTTTTAGCACTTCTATCCCTGTCCCTGTATTTCTCAACCAAGATTCTTCACTCTGAGGAACCAGGAGAGAATAGAGTGTCATAATCTGACTGTCTGGATGAGAAAGGACCAGAGTCATTTGGGAGCATTCAGAACAACCCTAACTTCTTGCCTGGGGAGCCAGTTGTATAACCAGGTCACCCTGCAAAGCAAGTGGTGCAGCCTACAGAAGAGCATTGTCAGCTGTATAATCTGGCCTGGAAGGTCCTTCTGTCTGGTGAATTATGATGTCTCTGCTATGCAATGCTCAAAAACGTTATTTCAAAAGGCTGGGAGGGTTTGCAGATCCTGTCATGGATATTTCAATGGTAATTGAAATGGATAAGTTTTGAAAGACTCAGGAATGTGCTGATCCTATGTTTTATGTATTTATTTCTCGTATTGAAAGATAACTTGTGCCAAAGTCTGTTCTGGTGGGAATATGAACACCACAAAATCACTGTTGAGAGCAATATTAGCCTGAGACTTGTGTTCTTTTGTAACTCTAAATTCTGTTTTCTTCTTTAAAAAACTAAGTTTGTACTATTGCTTTGTCTTGTATATGCAAGTTTAAACTTTGTAGATTTTTAGACATGCAGAATTCTAACAAATGCAAAATTGTGAAATGCTTCTAAAATGCATTACATCCTCTTGTAAATGTTATTTTTCTTTATGTTTATAGATATACACAGGTATAGTGGGTCCTGACCTTTGTTGTGTATATTTGTGTAAATCTGCCAATATTAATCATTCCCTTGTATGTGAATGGGCCATATTGATTTTAGCTAATTGGGGACCTGGTGCTGTCCTATTCATTCTGGAAAAGTAGCACGTAGAGGCTCTCAGTCATGTTGTGACTGGAGGTAAAAATGTGTTCTAAGTCTAGAAGGTTCTTTCATTTGCCAGTCCCCAGCTGTCTCAGGTGGCTGCATCTCATGAGCTTCAGATTTTTTTATCTTTGGGAACAGTAAGAGTCAGTTTTTCCCCAGGAAGCTTAGTTAATGTGAAACTGAGTGCTGAGGAGCCTTGCCTGAGGTCAGGCAGGATTCTGTGGTATTTATGTTCAGATTGTGTGGGTGTGCTGCTGGGGACAGTAGCCTTTGTGGGTCACAAGTAGCGGTAGACATAAGGCTTGTGGGAGAGGGGTCAGCTGAGGTAGGGACTGGAGGGAGCTGCAGGCTGACTGTAAAAGTTAGTTTGGGAATTGTCTGCAATTTTTAATATCTGTGTCTAAGGAACTGGACTAAACTATCTTTATCGCTGCCCTCTTTTTTAATTACATCAGTTTTGCAAAGATTTGCTGATGGTTTGAAAAAATTAACATGCCTTGTGTTATTTTAGAGATGACTCAGGTTCATCTAAATGTCCCCACGGTTCTGCCTAGCACACATGCTAAAACAGGCAGACAGTGTCAGCAGCAAGTTTTGGTAAATCACCTTCCCAGGGGGCATGAGTGCAACACGTGTGTGCATCCCCAGCTGGGAAAAATGAGATTTGAGTCACCTGTGCCCCTCTTTTAGAAGGGTATGGTGAGCTCCCGTCAGGGTAGTTTGTATACCCCCACAGTGTGCTTATTCTCTGAGTGGTTGGAAGGAATTCTTTGTCATTCACATCTACCACAAAAATAGAGAATTGAGGGAGGGGGCAGTTCCACAGTCTCCCCTTGACATTTTATTCGAGATATATTTAAGAGAAGTTCCAGTTTAAATATGCACAGAATAGTGTAGTTAAATGGAACTTCTAGAACTGCTTCACAAAATCCTACATTCAAAGCACTTCCTTTTGCTATAAAATAATGCAAATTAAAATGATTAGCTACTTCAGAGAATCGTTAGAGAAGCATTTTTAGCTATAGTAATAAAAGTAGAAAAGGGCCTGGGAAGGGCCTTGTTTCTAATTAATTATCTAATTAATATCTGATTAATTAATGAGGCTTTGTCATCAAAGCTGTCTTTTATCTCTGAGGCTATTAAAGTGTCCTCTAGACCAAATTTCTTGAATATGTGTTGATAAGGCCATCTTTGCTGAGTCAGTCAAGTGCTTGGAATCAAATCAATATGCTGCCTTATCAGGGATGCGTAAAACACCTCTTTGGAAAATTAGAATACATCAGAATCAAGAACACGATAAATATGTCAGATCTTTTAGACAGTACAAATGAGAAATAAGTGATGATGAAGTGTAGTTCTTCAGAGCTGTAAAGAAGTAATGCTTTTACACAGACTTTACAGTAGTGAAATGACCAGAGCAGGAAAAGTAGAGGCCTTTGGAAAGTCAGACTCTCTAAGCTCCAGGCTGCCCCTGATTCAAGGTGGCTGAACTCTGTCTTGGGTTGTGTCTGCACCGCATCTGATGAGGTTCTGTGAGGTACCACCATTCCTACCAGCAGGCACCAGCTTTGCCTGGCCACAAAAGGTTTGCCAGTTCATCAGTGGTGTAATGGAGCAAGCATGCAGTGAAGGGAAGGGCTTATCTCAGCTTTTGAGGAGAAGCCATTTCACATTTTATCAAGTCTCTGTTTATATTCTTTATGCTGCCAGCAACTGTTGGGAAATCCATATCATACTTCTCTGCTTATCTCTGCTCTCTTCATTTTGTAATGCGATAAATTGTGTAAGTCACAGTGGAGTGCTGATACCATTTGGCACCTGCTTCTAGTAGTAATTCTCATACATATCCAGAATAATAACATTTAAAATGTAGAGCACTAGAACATTATAATATATCATGAACTTTTGATCTCAGTTAGGATGGCTGAGGTCCTTCCCCTTCATTTGTACTGCCAGCTCAGTGCATGCAATTTTCTGACTCATTTATGGTGAAATACACCTTGCTTTGTGCTAGTTGTGTATTGGTTGCTCTGGTCTCTTTTTACACTGAAGCGTGGGAGACACCTTAAGAGTATATCCTCATCTATTTTAGGGTGAATAAACCATCCTCCTAGTTTACAGTTTTTGTCTATAGGTACAAAAAAAAAAAAAAAAAATGTGGACAGGCTTACGAGCTAGAGCTACCTAGTTTGTAGGTGGCTAAATTTAAGGTGAAATAAATGGCCATGGTAGAAGAGAAGATGGAATCTTACAAATGGAGGAAAGTTATTTCAGTTTCACAGTGGGAGGCACCAACCTTTGTTGCTTTTATGGCTGCTTATTGTTGGCCATTGAGCAGCAGAGAGAGTATAAAGCAAAGCTTAGTAACCACTACTCCTGCAGCCTGCTTGGTCGGGTTCCCAGGTTCTCTGAAAGGATTCTTTGCTACAGCCTTTTGTAGTACAGGCTCTAGCCTGCCATCAGGTGCTAGGATCTGTCAGTTTGGCTGGGTTTATTTCTGCTTCAGAGTAGAGTTTGCCGTTCTTTGGTAGAAGCAAAATGTTGAGATAGCTTCAGAGCTGCCTTTAGCCAAACCTGTGTCCCACAGTGGCTGAGGTATAGTGCCTGCAAATGTTCTAGAGCAGGGAATACCACTCTGATCCTCAAAGTGGGGGTATTTTTGGTTGATCTGGTGACTCCTAGTTCTGTTTTGCCAAGCATCCCTCACTTTTTCTGTCATTCTACAATGATCATTTCCTGCAATCCCCTTGCCCTCCCTCTTCCCATCTCAAAAGAGGGTCTTGCTTCTTCAGATGGCTCTACAGAATATTTTAGATCTGAAACCACTGCTTTTCCACAGAAATGGTGTATCTGAAGGCAAGAGTGCAGAAAAGAGAAGGGGCTGGGGAAGGACACCCTGTTTTCTGATGATGAATGCTATTTAGGCACCCTTTGTCATGTTCTGGGTGGTCAGGGATTGCTGGGGATATGTAAAGCATCACTGTGTTTCTACAGGACATGAGCAAGCACCATGCAAACATATGGCTTTCAAGTGAGTCTCCACCATCCCCCCAGGATTAATAAACAAAAACTGCATCTCCACAGACTGTTCATGCCCGTCTGAGTAGTCCTGTCTGCCAGGAAATGACTGGTGTGAACAGCCCCCCTGCCCTGTGTGATGGTGATCAAATGAAATGCTGATGAGCAATCAGCCACTAGAATTGTGACTGATATTTGCAGCTCCTGTGTTTTATTTGCCATAAATCTAGAGGTGGAATATTCTGTATCTCTTGTTAAACCTCTGAGACATCCAGTGTCCTCCCAAAGGCTCATATGGAATAAACAAAAAAGGATAACTCTCCTGTAAAAAGATAAAGAGAAGAATCTGAAAACGACAACAAAAAAGAGGAAGCCAGTATTCCTAGTTATCTCATCTCACCTTCATTTTGTACTGTGAATCACAATGACTAGTGCATCATGGCAGCTCATTTTTCCTTGCCAGTCTCCACTCTACGTTGTAGATGGAAATTTATCAACAAAGGTCATCTTCAAGTCTTTTGGATGTTTGGTGACGGGAATCACCATTAATCAAAAAAGAAAGGGGGTGGAGGAAGGATGCTGGGATCATAATAGTAACTGAGGTGGATATTCTGCTGTTTACATGACATGCAAACTAAAAGGGAAAAAAAAAAAGTCTTTTTCAAGAGACATTACCAAAACCATAATCTGCTTGAACTTCTTTTTCCCCAGTGAAATCTCTGGTTTCAAATACTCTTGAAACTTTATGGAACTGAAAGTCCACTAGAACAGATGGGGTATGATTCCAGAAATATTGAGAATGTAAAACCTTGTGTATGATGGCAGAAAGTGGTTTTATTTAGATTGTGTTCAATACTCTGGGTTTATGCTGATATACTTGGATAGTTGGAGTTTTCTTGCAGGAAGATCTTCCTTTTAAAGATTGGTCCCTGAGGCATCCATGACAAAAGATGTAATTGGACTAGTAAAACTAGTCATAGAATGATCAGAGGCATGAATAGCTTTTACAAGGAGTGGCTGAATAAACAGGGAGTCTTGAGACTGGAAAAAAAAGAGATCTGTGGAGGATATGACAACAGTCAGAGAAATCACAAATGGCAGCATGGGGCTCCATGGTTTTGTACTTGTTAAGTGGTAGCATTTAAAACAAAAGGGAACCTTTTCTTCATACAGCACAGAGCTGTGGTGTATGAATACCCTGTGATAGCAAAGTTGCCAGAAGCTTCCCTGTGCGATTAGACTGGTTTATGGAACTAAAAGCCTTGGCTCTTGCTTGCAAAGACATCGTCTTCAATTTAGGAAGTCTATGATATTGCTGTAGGCTGGGACATTACAGCAGCAAGCAGCACCACCTGCTTGCTTGATTTCTGTTCACTTCCCCAGACTTCCATTGTGGCTCTTAGTTTCCTTTGGTAGGATGAAGACAAAGGAAGGCAGTTCTTGCTGCTTTCAATTGTAAAATATTCTGGTTTTCCATTTATTGCAGTCACTAAACTCATGGTTGGGTAAAAACAAGCTCTCAGCAAATGTTATGCTCTCTTAACTGGCTGATTCAGGCTACACACACTGGAACATCCTTAGTGAGTAGATTTAGCTCTACAAGGCTTCTGTGAATACTTCTGTTGTAAAATGTCCACATCCAGACTTATGTCAGCTTCAGACAGGGAAGGACTAAGAATTAGATTTTGTTTGTCACCTCCATTAATGTAATTTTTGATGTGATCAGATAACAGTACCAGTGTTGTCCTGACTGTGGAGTTAAAAGGTTCTTTGCCATGATCTAGTAAAATGATTTTTTTTTTTTTTTTTTTTTTTTTTTTTTTTTTTTTTTTTTTTTTTTGTGAGGGCTTTTCTGATTTGTAGGGTGTTTGTTTGTTTCTGGTTTTTGTTGTTGTGTGGGTTTTTTTGTTGGTTTTGTTTTGAATTTTATTTTGTCAGCAAAAGTGTTTGTGTGTGTGACCACGTCAATCAGAAAGCCTTGCAGTGGTAAAAGTGGATCTTTCTGGCCACTGCCTCACTGGACTCTGACTCAGAAGGTCTCTTCTCAGTGTATCATAGCTTCAGAAGGGCCTTTATCTCAGGGAGGGTAATTTGAGGGGAGGAAGGGGAAGAGAAAGAAGGAAACATATCTCACAAGTGATGGAAGACTGGCTGCCTGAGTTCCTGTGTTGTGCAGTTGAGTTCTTTGTAGTGTATTAATATGTGAGCTGTGTTTGGATGTTTTCCTGCAGCTGGATGTTCAGAGAGAGGTGCCTCCTCTGATGTTTCATGGGATTTACTTTTGTGCTTCAGCTTTTCTCAGAGCCCTCATAATTGCTCTCCTTTTGCTGGCTCTTGATTTTCGTGAAACTTGTAGAAACTTTGTTCCTCTTGGGTTTTTGTTTTCTCTGCCAAACTGGGAGAAAATTGGCCAATGAGTAAAAGCAAGAGGTTGTTTGAGGGGTATGGAGAGACAAGGCAGGCAGACAGTTTGCAGGCCCATGAGAAGTGAAGCAAATACTAATCTGGCATGTTCCTGTTGCTATCTGAAGTACACAGACACTTGGGATATTCGTCTGCTCATTTAAACAGAGCTGTGCCTCCACACAGTTTTCAGTGTGAGGCTGTGCAGGTATGTATAGTGGGACTCTGGGCTGGAGATGAACAGCTTTAGAAAAAGCTTAGAAAATGGCTGAAAATGTAAAATCAAACATGTGATGGCTCCTTCTCCAGAGAGAGAGAGCCACAGCACAGAGGAGAAACCCTCTGACAGGAGGGTTGGTGGAGGAGGTTGAATTCTTCATCCCAGTCATTCAGTGCCATCATTTGCAGCTCTTTTTCTCCTGAGAGACTGATACATATTTTACAGTCTATCTCCATAGCTGAATAGCTGAGACTTCAAACAAACAAACCAACCTGCCTTTCTCTGTCTAACAGAGCCCTGAGATGGAAAGTGTCACAGAGAGCTCCTCTGAAATCTATTCACAAGGCATTCTTTCTGTCTCTCCACACCTCTACTTCATCTCTCTGTGACTGAGCAAGTCTAATCCCAATATGAAGTCTGCTGGCTCAGGCCAGTTTGTTGGATTCACAGTTGTTGGATTCTCTTTTCTTTTTGTCTGAAAAGAGAAGCTCAGACTCAGAGGAGCAAGATGGATGTTTTTAGGTTGTGGAGCACTGAGTTATGAGCAGGTTTTGTATAGAGAAGCTTTTTTGCCTGGGTGTGTGCCTTGCACCTTGCTCTGCCAGACTGGGGCATGTTGCAGTGATGGTTTGAACACATGTACCTGTCACAGGAGGGCAGTGGAATCAAGATGGTGTTTTTTTTTGCCCCTAACCTTTTTAAACAGAATATAATTATGGGAGAATTTACAGTATCCCAAAAAAAGCACTACATTACAAACCTTGCTTTTCCAAATGGAATATGCAGAATTTGGTGAGGAGCAAAAGTCTGATGCAGCCTAGACCCTCAAGGTCATCATCAGAAACAGGGCCAAAGCCATATTATTACAGACACGTGGACAAAACACATGGACTGAGTTTAGACAGGATTGTTACACATGACCAGAGTCCATTCCACACCACAGAATCAGTTAGGTTGGAACAGACCTTTGAGCTCATCGAGTCTAACCTGTGACTCAACACCACCTTGCCAATTGCACCATGACACCGAGTGCCATGTTCAGTCCCTTTTAGAACACCTCCAGGGATGCTGACTCCATCATCCCCCTAGGGAGTCTGTTCCAATGTATAATCAGCTTTTAGGTGAAGAAATTCCTCCTGATGTCCAACTTGAACTTCCCATGACACAGTTTGAGGCCACGTCCTCTTGCCCTGTGACTTGGGAGGAGAGGCTCTACAGGTCTCTGCACCCTCCCTTCAGGCAGTTGTAGAGAATGATAAGGTCACCCCTGAGTCTCCTTTTCTCCAGGCTGAATAACCCCAGCTCCCTCAGCCACTTCTCCCAGGGCTTGTGCTCTACACCCTTCACCAGGTCTGTTGCCCTTCTCTGGACTCACTCCAGCACCTCAATGACTTTCTTGAATGAGAGCCCAGAGCTGAGCACCGCCCTCGAGGAGTGGCCTCACCAGTGCTGAGTACGGGGGAAGAATTGATGCCTTCTCTAGGCATCGGTTCCACTGTAACATTCCTAGTCCTGTATTGTAAGAGTTTCAGCAGTGGTACTGAGTGGCATTTTATGAAAGCATGGTTAAAAACACTTTTATGTATACACTTGTGTATGGTTAGAAGCAATATGTAAATATCAGCTTGAGACTGAAGGCAGTAACAACCTTCCAAGATGATGAGATTCCAGAGATGGCTTCAGTGGAGCAACCCAGAGGAGAACCAGGTATGCAGATCAGTTTGCCATTAAAGGCTCAAACAAAGTTAAGGAAGGCATTTGGGGTGTGATGCATGGAAACCACCTTTCACATCACTGGGTCTTTTGTCATTTTGATATAACTACAATATTTTTTCCCCTGTACTGCTTTAGTAATGTGCTTGGAAGGGGATCATATTGTGACTAGAGGAATGAGAGAGAGAATGTGGTATCCAGTCTGCTTGGAGTGTCAAACAACTGTAAGGATGTATGGACTAGTTAAGCTGGAATTAGAAGTAATTAGTAAAGGAAAAGGGTTCAAGTGAAGATTAAAAACTGACTCAAAAAAATTCTATTCCACCTGTGGGTTACATCTCTTTAAATGTTCAGGCTTGGATAGCTAAAATTAGCAGAGAACTTTTTTCTTTTTTTTAATGCCTGTTTTCTAATTAGGCAATTTGGTGGTAGAGTTGAGCCCTACACGAGATGATTGCAGAAGCTGAAATGGCTAATTGTAGATGCCTGCTTTTGAAAAAATGAACCATTACCTATGCAAGCTTTCAGTTTCTTCATCTCTAGAATAGAGATAGAATTTCACAGTATGGCTTTTGGGACTTTGTTAGTTTGAATGGATTAGCATGAGACAAAAGCTTTAGATATTTGGCTAGAAAAAGTGCTATAGAAATACAGTATATTATTGTGATATCCTTTGAGACATTTCTGTGAAGCCAGTGGTGACTGTCATGATAATAAAGCAAGCCTCAGAGAAACTAACGAAATAATGATCCTACTTCCTTTCTAGCTATCCTTTGAAAGGGCAAATGCAATGAGTGATAATGGTTTAATGAGAAAAAGTCATTAGGGCATCCAGCCTGCATCTTTAGAAGTGCAAAGCATTTTGGGAGATCTTAAAATTACTCAGAGAACAAACCCAAAGTAGCTCTGTCAGAATATTAAACTGTTATTTGTATTCTCTTTTGATGCTGATTGAAACCAGTGATCTCTTTCACTGGCTGGTGGCTGGTACATGTGTAGTCACAGAAGTGGCTTGTTCATTGCTGCAGTGCTGTTGGAAGCGTAAGATCAAGGAAGTTCCTCTGCTTGCCCTCTGTCTGTTGTCCGCTGCTTAGAGCTTAGTGTTACCTGAGGATTCCTGACCTGTTGAATTTGCATTTATAGGAGGCCTCATGTACTGGAATTAATTGTCCTGGATTTTTCAGTTTCATTAATAAAGCTGCTTCAGTTTCGAAATTGGCTGGAGAGGGAAGGCTGCTATTATTTGTTTGTTTGTTTATTTGGTATTGATACCTAGTGAGACAAGAGCTTCAGGTACTTTGGGTCGGGAAACTCTATGAAAATACAGTACATTATTGTCATATTCTTTGGGGTATCTCTGTGAAGCCCAGTGGGTGATACTACTATGCATTAGAACAGAAAACTTGTAAGTGCAAATGGAGCTAAGCTCTCCTTTTGAATGAAAGAGTGAACCAAAACATAAGGAAGTTGGTTGAGACTTGAAGCACCCTGCCTGCTGACTGGTCACAAAACAAGCTTTTAACTTCATGACTCCTACTACTTGGAAATCTGAAACCAGCTGGGTAGTTTTGTGGCTTGGCCCTTTTGGTGTCACTCTGGACTCCGCAGCAGCAGGGAAAGCAGCAGAGCTGGGGGAAGGCTCTGGCATTGCTCAGTTTCTCCAGCCACATGAGTTGCACTGTTCATTGTGATGCCAGAAGTGGCTTGGGCCATTTCTCTGCCAGGCAAAAAAGAAGCAGAGAATTGGTCTCAAGCAGAACCATAAAGCTGCAAATTCTAGAGGCTTTTTGAACTTAAACTTGAATTTGAACCAAATTACTGGAGCTTGATACTGGGAAAGGCACTGGAACTGAACTGCTGCATGTTCTCTGATCATCAGTCCAGTAAAAAGCATGATTAGAGAAGAGGGTGGAGGCCATGGATCCCCATCCTAATAAAATTGTAGATATGTCCAGGTAGGCTTTTTATGAGGACCTTTCCTTGTCCATCTGCTGAGGGCTGTGTTTGCTCTGACCCTATGAGAGAAGCTGAGTTGGGAGCCAGAGTCACTCCAACTGTTTGCGTGGGGTGGGGGGGATTTTCAGGCAGGTCTGCCACCCCTCCCTCCTAAAGCCAGCTGGTGCTGAGCACTCTTCAGGTGTGGGATCCTGTATGGAGTAGCTGTTGGGTTGTTCTTGTAGGAAAAATCTTGTTAGGAAAACAAAGTATGAAAACAGTAGAGAAACAAGCAGGACAGTGAGGTTTCAAACATGCCCACAAATGAGGAGGAGGACACTACAGAAAACCCTCTGTGACGAAGCAGCCCTTTTCCCCAGTCACGAATGGGTAATACCACCCCCAGATCATCTGCTCCTCTGGGTGGGATTTGCTAGTGTAGGGGCCTGAATCTGTCTCTGTAACTCAGAAGAATTCACTGCCTGGCACAAAGTAGGATGGGGGTGACTGAGGACTCAAGATGCCAGTTTAGTCACATTTTTATCTAGACATGAGTTCAGCTGTTACAATTCTGAGCCACATTTGGATCCCCATCTTCAAGTCAAAAATCAACCTAACTAAATAAAACCGTTGTTGTTGGATTTAATTTGGATTCTTACGTTGAATTTGTCTGAAAAGAGAATTTATACTAAGGATGCTGCTGACATCAGAGTCCTCTTATGTGTAGATATAATTTGCAATCCCACACTGGCACATGAGGGCAGAGCCTGCTCCCAAAGTCCACCTGCATGGGAGCACCACAACTCCCCAGATGTGTATGAACAATGAATGCAGGGACAGACACTTCCCCTAAAGACTCAAGTTTTCTTCTCTTTTCTGCTGGCCACCCTGAATGAAACATAAAATCCTGTGCTTTAAGCATAATAATGCTCAAACTGTAACTTAGAACATCTGTTCACACAGTCATTCCCTTCCCCTGAGCTCTAATAACCACATAAACTCTTTTTGTCTCCTTTTTTCTCCAGGTCAACAGACTATGGCACTACCTATGAAAAGCTAAATGACAAAGTAGGCCTGAAGACTGTGCTGAGCTACCTATATGTCAGTCCCACTAACAAGAGGAAGGTAAGGGAGAGCCATTGCACTGGTAGCTATAGAAACAAAATTACAGCATTCTGAGAGGAATTATGATCCTAAAGTGAGATCTGTTAGTAATTCACACGAGTTTGAATTTGCTGTCTAAGTTGCACTGATGCAGTTCCATGGAATCCCATAGAACTGATCCTGCTTTACTTGTGATGGTGATGAAGTGCTTAATTCTCTTTTGAACTCTCTAGAGAAGTAAAAAGATTGCTTTTATTTGCATCTGACTGTTACAATTTTTAAAAACTCACGCAAATATTTATGGGTTTCTTGCTTACACTGGTTTTGGCTATTACACATCTCCCTGCCTTGTGTCTCCTTATTATTAGAAATATTGAGTAAAAGGCATTTATTTCTGCATTTGACTTTTTCTCCCCACATTTGGAGGTAAAGATGTAAATGACATTTTCTTTAGTTGCATCATGTAAGGGGGCTGAAAGCAGAATATGCCTGTGAGAGTGGGTGGAAGACCTACAATTTGATTTGGTTGTGTAGGAGAGAAGATGAGGTCACAGCTTTCCAACCCCCTGCTCACTCTTCCCACATGATGCAATTAGGGCTGCAGCTGGCTCACACAAGCACAACCCAGGAACTGCAACTCAGTGCCTTTTTGGTTTAAAATTATTGCCTGTGTTGATTCAGAGGAGGTAGTGGGATAAAGATGCTTTCAGCTACCCACAGAAATCACTGTGGGAGGGCTGCAGCACGAAGCTAATTGCTGACAGTGAAGCTGTGTTTGGACAGTATAGAGGCCCAGTGCAACGTATTTGGCTTGATCACTTCCAAACTGTCCATATCCTGTCTCCATCAAAAGATTTCCAAACTAGTAACTTGCAACTTATACTGTTCTTAATATGGCTGTGGTGCTTTCCATCACTGGTCAGTCTACAGATGTTTTGGGACTGGTGTTTATTTCAGTGTATGCAACCATAATGCAGACATAGCCCTGATTACTAAGAGTAAGTGTTTGGATGTACAGGGAAGAGGAAGAATGCAGTGACCAGAGTTCAGCTTCTATTTCTCCTGATGCAGGAGCTGAACTATTGTGACAATTACCTTGACTTTTTTTTTAAACCTTTTTGTTTTTCCCTGAGCAAAACAGATTATGATGTTTTGTAGTGACTCTTCCTGGCCTTCACACCTGTCCTATATCCAATATGGGGGGCACTGAAGAGTTAATTCTTCATTCTGTTTCCAAAGCAACTCTGCCCACCCAAAAGCACAGGCAATATGCTCAGTTACAAATCCTACGTCACTGGTGTAAAGACTCCTTCACAAATCAGAGTATGAGGAAATATTATTATCTTCTAGCAATTTCTCAGGCTACTGAGCTTTACAGATTAGCAGTCTCCTTTTTTAAAAAATTAAACCCATCTACATTTCATAATATAATGGCATATAGGCCTATCTTTACTTGCTGTTTACTTATTTGACATTAGAAATTTAAAATAATTTTTTTTTGGGTTTCTGTTTTAAGGAAATGATTTCTGGACCTATTTGTGCCTTTCTTATCCTTTCTGAAAATTCTTATGAAATGTAGAGACAAGCTGTAAGGAAAAGTCATAGGAAACCAGCTTTAGTGCTGGCTGCTGTGGGAACAACTTGCTTCCATTCTTTCTACCTCTGCTAAATATATGAGCACTGTTACTGTGCATGCCTAAACAGCTGATCTGTCTGCACTCTGCTTTGTTAACCTAAAAGCAATTCCAGACATCCATGTAGCACTTGAGAAATGTCTGAACAAGGTATCACTGGACCGGAGCATCTGAAATTTGTCAAATTCATGTTTGGGTTTATTGCCCTTACACTCCTCTTACAGATTCTTGAGGTTATGCACTGCAAAAATGCACTAGGGTTATAGTCTTCTCCCAGTCTCTCTGGGTGAATATTATTCCTGTGGCATGGGGAGTAAGCAGAATGATTTTGCTGAGCTGCTGAGGGCAGCTGCCAATACTGAATCACAAAGGAATGGGTGAATCAGTTGCAGCCCAGCAGAAAAAGCCCAGGTCCCTTGTGTTTCACCTGCAGCAGCAGCAGTGCTGCCTTATTGAACATGATGCAGGGATCTCCTGTGAGTGCAGAGAGGTCTTTGCTTGAGGCAGTGAGTGGGGAGGGAGGTACCAACAGTAACTGACATGCACGGAGCCTGCGTGCACCCATGAACCATGCAGAGCTTTCCAGGCAAGGTTCTCTCCTGAGGCACTCACTCCCAGGCACCGACTGGAGCTCCTGCTCCATGCCTGGTGGCTCCTGTCGATTTCTGATGGGTTTGCACATTGCTGCCGGCCCTGTCTACTCATTAGTGCTTAGAGGATTAGTGCTTTCTTGGAGGAGGAGAAAAGCTTTCCATACATTCATTCCTAATTGATTTACTAGTGAGAAGGATAATTACTTCTCAGCTACCCTGCAGAACTACAGTGGGAATTACCTGTCAGATTTCTTTGAAGACCCAAAATGCCTCTTTTCAGCTGTTAAATAGGAATTATGTGTTCAGCCAAATGCCAGTTATATAAACATCATTTACCTGAATTGTGGCATAACCCTGGGCTCGATTATGAGGCACGGGGATTTAAAAACTGGCATTTTGCTTTCTTCATTTGAAAGAAAAGCCTTTTGTTTCTGATTAAAAAAAAAACAAAAAACTATGGTGGGAATATTTTAATTTTTTTGGCCACTTGTGCTGTATTTCTTGGAGGTCAGATTTAGTCTGTAGCTGTTCCTGACTTTTATATGTTGTTGCTGCTGCTGAGTGATATCCACCCCACCCTCCCCATGCACAGAGTTAACCAGGGTACAGAGCAAAGACTGAACTGAGGTGGCTTTGGCTGTGGTGCAGATCTGGGTCCCAGAGCTCCTGCCTGCTCCCACGTGCTGCCCAACCTGCTGATGGTGGCTCTTGGAGCTGAGATGGGGTGTGCCCATTTCCTAGAAATCACAGAAGGTATTGGGAAAATGCACTTTGCCCTTGTGCAATTTGCCATTTGCAGCTATGATTAAATCAATATTACAACAGGCACATACCAAAGGAAGCTGGTGAGATTTCTATTTCCCAGCTATGATACCTGAGAGGTATCATTCTAGTGGTCAGGGCCAGCTTGGTGATCTGAGACCACCTTGGGTGCTGAGACAAGGGAACTACCAGGCGTTCTGCAGCCCACTGTGAATCTGCAGACTCTGGCTGCATTGTAGCCAAAACACTCCCTGCCGTGAGCCAGGACTACTTCATCTTCCCCTGGAGCTGTCACACACACTTGTCCTTCCCCTAAGAACTGACAAGTTCAGGGTTTCACAATGCTTTGTAAGTGTATGGAAAGCCTCTGCTGCTGGGAGTTGAAACTGCCAGACTTGGATCTGCTCTCCTGCAGGTGGTTGGGCTGTTTCTCCTCTCACTTGCACAATAGACACTTGTGTCTGCATCAGGAAAACCTGCACTGAGCTCTCCTTCCTGCTGGGAAATTCCAGGTGATTCTTTGCTCTTAGCAGTCAGACAGCTCAGAAGTCCTGAGGACTGGCTTTCTTCAGAGTTCCTGATTTGGGCTCTGGTGAGAAGCCAAGTGCCTGCAGTGTTGACACTTCCAAACCCCTGAAGATGCTCTAATAGGCAGAGTGTATTCCAGGGCACATCTTCCCCTTTTAGTGCATCTACCACCAGCAGCTGGCCTGAGAGAAAGACCTCATGTGAAGCATCTTCCTTGTCCAGTTGCCAAATAGGTTGCAACAAGCAGATAACTTGTGGTAAACTTCAGAGTGGAGAAATTTTCATATTTTTTTAGCAGCCCCCCTTCCTTACAGATGAATGGGGTTTAACAGCAGATGTTTTGAGTGCTCTGAAAAGCTGAAATTAGCAAAATCCTTATCTTTGGCTTTTCTACCCTGTAGCCTGTTGTCTGCCTTTGGGGATATGACAAAAAGCTGCTTACTCTCTGCTGGGCAGAAATCTTGGTTCCCTGCTGACCTTTAATTTAAAGCTGAAGTTTGGGCGTTAGTTACATTTTACTAGGGGCAGAGTTTCACAACGGTCTGGGAATTAAAAGCGTTTATTTCTTCCAAAACACTAAGGGAAAAATATCTTCTATTTTAGTAGGAACATTTCTCTTGACTTTTTAAATTTCCAGTTTCTTTTTATCCCAATTCTCTTCTTTCTTTATGGTTGCTGAAAAAATTCTGTTAGAAAATTGAATAATTTCCACAAAATATTAAGCTTGTGATTCTTTGCTTAACTGGCTGCACTTCTAAATGTCACTGCTTGGAGCTGAAGTGCTGGATTCCATATTTTCTAGCATGAGTTGGTCTGCTGGGTAAGATCCCCTATTGTGAGAACGTTCGCTTTCTTCTTGGTTGTCAATAACAAGGTTCATTTTACAACTGATGCCTCACAGAGGGATGTAAAGCCCTTCCAAAAGGGTGCAGAAAGAAGATGAGAATTGAAGTCCCATTTATCTGAAGCACTGCTCCTTTCAGGCACAGAGGTGCCACTTTGAATCTCAAGGAATTGTTGAACCACAGATTTTAGGTAATACTTCTTCCTGTGAAATATTCTGTAAAGAATGTTTATTCTTGGTGGAGATGTTGTTTAGTTGAAAACCCAGTTCTCACTATGAAACTTTTATCTCTACCCTTGGGAATACTGTGGAGGTGGAGACGATGGAGTTAAAAAAAATTAAAACAGAAGAAAAAGGAAGGGAATAACAACTCTGGCAAATCAGCCCCACTTTCCTGTATAGAGTATTACTCAGATAAGGTGTGGATAAACTGGAGGCCCTGATTGCATTTAAGATTTGAGGTGACAGTTCTGATGTCTTAGGAATACCTTCCTTCATGAATTTGCTTTGCAATTCAGTTGGCTGCAGCTGTTTTTAGCTTTTCCCCTGAGCTATTACAATCATTGTTGCAGGTGATGACTTGAAGAATTAAAAAGTCTGTAGCCTTTTATGCTGACTGTCTGAACAGAAACATCATCCAGGTGCAGTGAATGAAATGAGAACTCCCCCTATTTTTCCCTTATATCAGAACTGAAGCATTTTAGATTTTATTTAAAGACCTTCCAGCTAAGCTGTTTGAACAGTAGTTGCAAACAGAATAAAGCAGAAATAAAGTTATGGTGCTCCATTATAGCTTTGAGGAAATGGTTTTTCAGACTAGTTTCTTAGTTGTCACAGAATCAAAATGGAGGGGCAGTACAAATCACTGAAGCTGTAAAAGCCAAAGTCATGCTGCACCTCTCATACCTTATCATGCCTCTGAACTTGGCTCATAAGAAGGAGAAATGTTTAGAGATATTTAAAGAGCAATAATTTCTGAAAGATAAATCTAATTAGATTTGGTTTTGTCTGTACAGTTTCTTGGGGATGAAGTGCAGCAACTGTTTATGAGCTGGCAGAGAGCGATGCTGTGTTATTGTTCATGTTAATGAGGGAAGAGATTGTCTGCCATACTGTAATTGCAGAGAATGCATCTACCTGACTGGTGACTAGTTAGAATATTGGGAGTGACACCTGCCTTTACAGAAACTGGAGATCTCAAAATGAGCACAAGTCACTTTGACCTCCCCTTTATTTCTTCTTGCTCACTTGGAGAGTAACTGAGAGCAGACCCTGTCCTGGCCATCTCTGTCTCCAAAGGAAATTCCTCAAGCGTGATTGGAGCCTCAGGGCAGAACCCTGATTCAAACTTACTTTGGTTTTGCCTTCATTTCTTAGTTCATATGCTCCCAAGGGGAATTCTACAGCATTTTGTTTTCTCCTTACTCATCAAACGTGTGTCAGGTTGATGAGGCAGAGATTCCAGCACGTACCTGATAGTTGCTAACCCAACCTGAACTGAGCTGCCATGCTTAGCCACAGTTCTCATTAATCATCAGCTGCTTTATCCTAAGACTGCATCCCCAGCTACTGGTGAGGAACTGAGCTCTGCAGTAAAGCCCAAATGGCTTTAAGAAGATAGAAGGTTTCCTTGGACCCTTTTTCCTCATTGTGCTGACACTGTGATCAAGGTTCTGTGCTGCAAACTGGCACTTGTTGATGTGATCTCGAGAATGTATTTGTAACTCAAAGGCAATGGGGCTGAGTTAGAGTCACAGGGCAGGAGTGATGGAACAAGCTGTTTCTACTGTCTTTTATCCCTAATATTTCCCTTCAGCCTAATGGAGTACAGTCACTAAATAGCTCTTGGTTTTGCAGTTGCCATTAACAGGGGCTAAATGACCTGACCTGCAAATGCTGCTGTAAAAGTCTCTATATGCACTCCTCTGGACCCACTGAGCTGCATAGGATGTTCCTGTGTTTCTCAGAGCTCCAAAATCCATGCCAACCAATCCAGACTTGATGGGTGCAGATAGGAAGGCTATGAAACACACTGCCTGGCTTAGCTGAGCTCAGGTTTGCCTAGTCTGGTTAACTAATGGATTGTACAAATGTGACTGTGAACAGAGTAACATCTCAGTGTATCCTTCTCTTAAATACACCTCAGGGACAGTCACACTCCATCTCCAGAACTGAAAATCTAAATAGAGGAATACAATGTGAATGAAGTATTAATATTTTTTTTCACTTACTGGTGTTGCAAAGATGATTTCCTCAAGGTCACCCACAACATCTATAGAAGAGTGAGAGGATGTGGGACATGACGTTTTATCTACAAGGTGCAGTGTTGTGTGCTGTTGTATCTGGAGTTCTCACTATGTGTCCAAATAATTCAGCTGGAATTTGGCACCTGAGAAAAGAGATCATTTTTGTAAATGTTTGCAGAACTGTGACCTGCAACTGTGTGAAAGAAATACTGAGTTACAGATGTTTTGCAATACTTCAAGAAGAGGACTTCGCAGATTTCTTGTTAGAAGGGTTTTCTGTTTTTTATTTTAAATTCAGCAAAGTCGCCTTTTCAGAGCAGGTTTCTCTGGCCTTTCCTATGTAAGATACATAGTTTCCTGAAGCTGGATGACTTGGTTTATTAGTGTTTTGAAAATGGCTCAAGATCAATGAATGGAAAAGAGTGAGATATAAAGGCGTAAATACTTTTAAATCTTTTTCAGTATATCCAAGTTGGTGTTTTTGTTGTTGTTTTTCCTGTTGCAACTTTTGTGTGTGTGTGGGTTTTTTTTATTTTTTTATTTTTTTGTTTGTTTGTTTGTTTGTTTGTTTTAATTATTGTTACTAAAATATTTGGGGATTATGCCTCCTTGTGAATCTTTCCAGTCAAGATGCTCTTGTGAGAGTTTTCTGCCTTGCAGTCAGGGACTGAGAGGCCTGACATGCCAGATGCCCCACTGGAACCTGACCTGACCTGTAGGATCCTGTCCCTAGAGAAAGAACAAAGTCTGCTTGCTTGCAAGTTTTAACTTTACCATTTCTGGCTTCACATAAATCATAGAGAAAAACAGAGGTTGTGCACCATGTGTGGTCAGGGAGATGACCATTTTCCAGAACAGACGGCACAGAGTTGGGACCCAAACTGATGCAAGACCCCCAGTGGAAGTTTTCCCCTTTCTTAAACAGGGACAATGTGATCATTGCCTTCCAGGGAAGGCTGTCCCTTGGAATTCATGGATGTGAAAACTGGGGATTCCTGGTGGTTTTTTCAGTTAGTTCTCTGAAGAAGCAGATATATTTAAAAACAAACAGAAAAAACCCCACCAGACCCACTGAGCCACACACATTGCTCATCAGCTGTTTCTAAAAATAAATGCAATTGAGATAATTAACAAAATACTCCCATATGGCATTATTTAATGGGGCTGAAGGGAAGAAGGTTAGAAAACAGGTATAAATAGAAACTGCCATTTACAATGAAAGCCATCCTTTCAGTGTCTGTGGAGGAAAAGAAGTTCATATATTACAAAACTTGAGTTAGGGTTGTCCTTGTGTACCTTTATACATTTGTATTTTGCATCTTTGCACCTTTGTATTCCAAATTGCAAAGAATTTTTGGAGCCAAAGGACAGTTACCAGGTCAGTGTGATTAGCTTGGCAGGATACTGGTGCATTTCTATGACAGGGCTAAAATTCAGTCCCTCTCTCCTGTTGCACTCTCTGCCTGCTTCACCTTGTATTGCTCCAGTCAGGGCTCTATGGAGACTTAGAGATGTTACAAGGTCATTAAGACAAGAAATGGGGTAAAACTGAAGAGGTCCTATCCATATTCAGATGTAGAGTTCCCAGAGCTGGCTGTCAGAAAAACAGAGGTAGTTTGCTCAGTTTAGACAGTCAGTGTTAAAGGACAGATCAGAAGTTACCATATCAACTGAAATAAAGCTGCAATTTTGTCACCTAGCATGAGCATTGCTTTTATGAAGTGGGCAGAGTGGAGCTGTGTGAGCTTTCAGAGTGCCTTGTCTTGGTTAGAGGGAGGAGAGGGTCTGTCAGGAGGCATCACCTTGTGCAGGGCTGCCTGTATTAACCACATGGCCTGTCAGCAGGGTGAACACAGCTGCAGGTCCTGATATAGGGCAATTTTATGAGACTTTTTTCCTTCCTCCATCCTCCTTACCACACTCTGAAACATGGCCATCTCATTTACTGCTGCAGCTCCAATAATATATTAATTTATGAAGTATGAAAAATGAGGTAGTTTTGAATTAACGAGGAGGGGCATGGTGCTTCACAGACAGCAGGGTAATCAATCAATAATAGTGAGCCACTATATTCTGTTATTAAAAAGGAGGGAAAAGTAATAGAATGGGTGGAGAGCAGCTCTTGGAAAAGGGGCAGGTGGGTCCTTTTGAAGACCATATAATGATCTGACCTTGATCTTTGATGATAAGAGCTGGTTCACCAAGACTTACTTATTTCCCTTTGAGAAAAATCCTCCCACCACCCACTGCCAACCCCAAACCCAATAATAAATGGCAAAATACCTTTTAATTTCATTATTTTACAAAGTGAAGAATAGAGAAGCTTATCATTACTGAGTGAATTCTCATTTTAATAGCCTGGATCAGTAGAGTCTGCAGGGCACATGCTGGTCACAGTCTCAGTTTGTGGTGAGTGCCCACATCTGCCTCTTACAGTGTAACTGTAATGTCAGCTCTGCTGTTATCAATTCTGGGTAAAATACTTTATCCCAAGCAGCACTGGGAAACCTGGAAACACTTGTCTGGCTGTGATAGAATTAGTTTTCTTCAGCATGGAGCTTGGCTGGGCTAGATCTTAGAGAGTTATTTCACTATGTCATGGAGTGCTTGAGGCTTCTTTTTGCATTAGTGGGAGTTCATTGCCCTTCACCCTCTTGGTTCTAAGAAGATTTTTTTTTCATTGTATACAGACAGATGCTGCTGGACTCCAAAAGTAATGGCAGGGGTTTTCTAAGTGTTGCACAGATCCAGTTAGGGAAAACTCAGGCTGCAGTTTTCTTATAAATCTAAGCAATCAACTCTTAGACCAGTCCTTCTGTCCCTGAAGAGAGATTGGTTCTGGCTTTTACAGTGAGCCCTCTAATATTTTAATTCTCTGTTGCTGATAGAAAAAGCTCATCTTTTTTCTCCCTTGGAACCTTCCCATGGCAGACCAACATGATCTTTAAAAATGCCTGCAAGAAAACAGCAAAACTCCTGGAGCAGCTGTGTTCAGACATTGAGAGGGAATGGAATGGTGCAAGGAATGCAGTACCCAGGACCTGGAAATGGGTAGAAAGGTGGAGTAAGCTTGGCAATTTTCCGACATTTGCCAGTCGATTCTAAAACCGAAGTCTTGGAGAAAATACTCTTATCCCTTTTCCAATTCTATTTCCTCTTACAGTGGTTCTTCAGAGCCCTACAGTGACCAGAGCTCACATATGAGCATGAAGGGATACAGAAAGAAAAAGACACCATTTCCCCCAGGCTGTGAAGTGTCAGTGACTCTGTTGGAATACAATGCAGCAGCTGTGGTTCAGTCACTGGGGCAGCCACTCACCTGCTCAGTGTGTAATTGCAGACCCGACTACTGCCATAAACCTGCAAGGACTGTTTCATTGGGAGCTAGTTATTAAATGTAATGGAAAATGTCAAAGCCACTGAGGTGCTAGTTGGGAATCCTCTACCTAGGTCTGGAACCTTCCCATGTCTGGCACCTGAATCTTTGGCACTCAAGTTAGCTTGCAGAGCTTGAAACCTCAGTGCATAGCTTAGGGCTGAGTGCTACCATGCAGAGCATTGCAATGCCATCATGTTTTTAAATTTAATTTTTGTGTGGCCTTGGCCTTACATCTAGAAATTGAATAGACTTTCTATCATCTTAGCTTCCTCCAGTGCAGGGATGTTAGGAAGAGAAGTACATTAGGGACAGTGAGGGACACAAGTAATAGATGCCAGGTAAGTAAATTGAGATAGATGATAAGCATCTGGATGTGAACAGTGATAAAGCTGACTGTTGTCTATGTTCACTTTGCAATCTGACTAAAAAAGCAGAAAAATAAAGTGGGTAAGCAAAGGAGAAGCAATGATGCATTTAAAATTGTATTCAGATTTAATGGCCTCAAGGGAGATACATAACATGATTTTTATTTTTCTATAGAGTCATGAAATACTCTAGTGTCCTCAAATGAAATAGACTGCTGAATACAGGCTGCAAAAGTTTGCCCTCATGAGTAACTATCCATGCACATCTTTTTGTTTTCTGTAATGGGGCAACTACTGTGAGTAAACCTATACCCACATGTAAAGTGTTCTCCCAGGTGAGACCTATAATCAGAGGAGTGTTTTTATATAAATGGTGTTCTCAGTTCCAGCAGCTGTGGTGCACACAGCCTCTCCTTACTGATAACATTATTTTCTGTAACTATTTCTGCTTACATGGGAAGTTACCATAATGGTGAAAATTACTTTGCAGTTCTATGGAGAATAACACAACCATGCATTTACTCAAATAACATATAATTATAACAGTGAATGCTGCTTTTCTCTTTCTGTGAACACAGTTTGCGATTAGAGCCGTTCCCTGTCACTAGAAAAAAGCTGGTGACCACAAAACAATGTGTCAGATATTGTAACAACTGGGGCTTTCCTGTGTAGAGTCAAGAAGAGTAAAAATGCATCATGCAGAACTATGCTAAGCAGAAACACTAGAGCAATATAATAATATAAATCAGAGGTTTGTATCTGTGTGGAAGCACTGGTTGGTGCCTAAGATCACCAGCGGAAGTTTATTCTACTTCTGGTCCAGGCCCACTCATAGAAGATGCTGGTCAAATTAAATGTACGAATCCAGTGGTGGTGCTTGTAACCCATTTGGCAGTTTGTGGAGCAGAACTCTGCATGAACATGCTGTGATACAGAAAAGCCTGTGGCAAATTAGCTGGACAGCACTGAAGTGGCCTCAGGCAGGTGGGAATTCTGTGGCAGAGCACTTTGCTCCGATGGTCTGTGGGGAGCTGGAGAATGTTCAGCTGTAACAAGAATATAATGGCTTGGAGTAACCTTGGATAAAGGCTGCCTTGCTGTGACAATGAAAAGGTTTTGCAACCAGGCATGTGGCTGTTGCCAGTCAGTCACTCTTTGCCAGGTCAAACACATGCTTTTTGGATGGCTTCCATCCCCACTGGCACCTGAAATTTAACAAGCAAATGCTTGCTGTGCCTTGTAATTAAAAGTGAAAAGTACATGTGTCCAGTGCCAAAAAGACAAGAGAAAGAGAGGAGACATGTTGTTCTGACCTGCTCAGCATCAAAACAAAGATAAGGTGTTCTGCTTCCTTAGGTCTGTTATGATGGCTTAGTCCACTCTTGTGCATGCAAATTGGATCCAGCCTGGGGTTTGGCATTGTGGGCAGGTTCAGATGGCAGCCTTAGAGTATCTCTGTTCTTTTCCCAGCTCTGAGTTTTGTCAAAGTCTTACAGCCATGATATATTTTCATTTCCCACCTGCCAGTGAGGATGGCAGAGTGGTTTTCCTTGAAGAGCTCTTCCTTTATATGCAATTAAACCTTAATTTGCTCCTGATCCTCAGGGCTTCTTGCATGGTGCATCTGTGCTCTTGCGCAGGTGCTGGAGGTGCTGATTAAAATGGAGTGCTCTCTCCATAGGGAAGGGAGTGTGTGAGCTTGGAATTCTCTGAAGTGTTTTGTTTTGGTAAGGCAATTTATGGCAGGTATGGCTGAAGTGCCAAAAGCCTCTTGCAATTTTGTACAAATCTGAACAGTTAATTGTAATTTTAGTCTGGGTATAATTGAATATGACAGACAAGAGACGACAACAAAAGATTAACCAGGGTTATTGCCTGTAAACAAGTGTGGTAGGCTGATGTGCATCTCTTCAGAGAAGGCAAGGTAGTGCTAGTGGTACTCCACCAATGACCACTCTTGTCTGAAAAAGCCTGCTGTTTTATGTTAAAGAAAATTTTTCATTTTACAGTTGATTACTTTGTTTCTGGTAATGGCTCTCTTCCTTTATGTACCCTCTAAGAAAGGCAAAACATTCCTTGGAGATGATGAGCCTGCATCTCACCTGGACAGCATTGTGTACTCTGATCATTCTGTCTCTGTGCTGCAAAGATGGGGAACCCATGCATGGGCTCCCCATGATGTTGGTACCTCTCAGACCAGTTTGGTGGTTTAGAGAGCTGTCAGTCTCTGGCACAACTGGAGGGGTCTATGGAAGAGGTCCTTCAGAGGGATTGAATTACTGTTGATGTCTGAAAAGTTCAGTGGCAATCAATGTAATTCTGCAGACTAGAGGTTGTTTTGTAATTACAAAGAATTCCTGATGGGAAGGAAGTTCTGGAGGGAGGTTAGTGCAAAGTGTCTAAAATGTCTTGAGAGAGCTATTTGGTTCTTTGGTCACGGTACATATAGTGCAGACCCAATGCAAAAGTCTCAGGAAACTCTTATTTCATTGCTGAGTTTCTATGGGTGTCTGAGTCATTTTTCATTATCCAATAATAAATACAGTAGTGAAAGTCACCTTTAACACTTAAAGATTGCTTGGGTTTTATGGGATTGTATTGAAGTGAGTGCCAAGGTATAAAAGCCTTATGGTTGAGGTACTTTTATAACACATGCTTCATAAACCCTTATAAAGTGAGTGCAGTGCACTTCATCCTTTAAGATTACAGCACTATGGTTCTGAGAGTTGGTGATCTGGTGCTATATTCATTAATTAAATCTGCCATTAATGTTAAATTTTGGGCAATAAGAAGTGAAGTTACAAGAAGCTGAAATGGGTAGGTCCAGACAATTTATCTCTCATGAAAGCTCAGTGCCCCTTTACTGCTTGACTGATGCCCACAGGTTATCCTTAATATTAAGCGAGTTTTTGAGCCATGTGAAGGAAGAAGGAGTCCGAAATCTGGGCTATTCTGTAATACAAGGGTTTGCAATGAGCATTTTTCTTTTGGGACACAAAGTAAGTAATTATCTAAAAGCTATTGCCCTCTTCATGGATATTTGGCTTCCCAGAGGGCAGATGTCCCTCTTGTCACAGCTGCTAATTCCTAAATAATGGGGTGAATTTCCTTGCTTGTATGTAAATACACAGGATTTTTCTCTGGAGCAGATTTTTATCAGTGACATGTCCCATTTTTTCCTGTCTGATATGCTTGGTGACTAGAAAACAGAGGTTACTTTCATTTCCTCCTGATTATTGCAGAAGTCAACATATCTACAGGGCAGTGAGCAGGTATTTAGCCATCTCTGAACATCTGTGGAAGTTTGTATAAAGTTAAGATGTGCTTTCTAGAAACCCTCTTTCTAAACTAGTGCAAATCATTCAAAGACAGCTTTAGCTTAGCTGATTTATATGGGTGTTACTTTTGCTGGTAAGTAGACAGTTTCCTGTGGTACCAGCACTTTTTACTCTCAGAGGGAATTGCACTGATTTAATTGAACTGAAGATTTTTTAGTTGAAATGGCATGTAGTGATGAAAGAAGGGGAAAAAAAGGATGAGATTTTCTTTGCAATAAGTTGCACCTGTTCTCGATGGGAATGGCAGAGAAGGGCTTTAGATACACTGTGAAGCTCTGTTTTAAGAGATTTGGGTTGTTTTCAGACTTCTGAGGGCATCCTTTAGCTTGCAGGGCAAGTAATTGCAGTAATGATGTTGGAGAGAGAAAGAATGGGAGGGGAATAAATAACCAAGTATTTGCCAATCAGAAATTTCCAATGGTCAAGCATGTAATTTAAAATACTTCAATGTAGAAAATTACTTTTCCCAAAAGAAAATCCCAAACTGTTGTTATTTAACTTTGATGGACTGGTGTTTTGAAGGAAGAAAACAACTTTGGTATCTGTAAGCCTTTAAATGTCACTGGATTTTGATTTCTCAGTTTTGAAAGGAGGAAAGGATATCAAAAAATCCAAACAAAGCAAAAATCCTCCAATTGCATTGACATTTCAGCATAAATTGTTGAAACATTTTTGGCTTTTTTAACTCAAAGCTACTGTGAAACTTTGTGGGAAGGAGAATTGGGACCGTACAACCCATCAAGTGTTTTAAATCAAATTGGAAAAGCAAAAGAAATGAAATAATTTTTCTTTTTTAAAATCTGATTACTTTTGTCATTGATGATGTAGATGTGGCCAGGCTTTAGGAAGGATCTAAAGTGTTTCTGAGTTGAGAGCCTAGTGGAAGTAGGCTAAAAAAAAAAAAAAAAAAAAACAAACCCCAAAACCCTTTTCACTCTTAAGCTGAGCACATTCAATATGGAAATCCCCATGAACCTATAAACATGAAACCTCAACTTTCTGTCTTTGCAGCAGTGTTTGTCGCAAAACTGCCTTTTCATTTGTAGGAGAAGATAATGCAGTGCTACAGATTAAATTCTAATGCTTTGCTAAAGAACTGGGTTTATTTTGAAGCTGTGGAGGCTTGCGTGGTTTGTAGGTGTTCTGTTGGTTTTGTTTACTTTTTTAAACTCTTTTGCTTATGTCTTTTTAGAATAGCCTTTTACAAAGGTGAAGGACCTCTGAAAAGAGCAGCTTATGAAAAGTGCATTAAAGTGAAGAGGAGAATCAGGAGGCAGCACACAATGGTTTAATGCTGTCTATCTATTTATCAGAACAAAAGACATTTATTTGAACCTGTCTTCTTTATTCATTTGACAGCTCTCTGGTGCTCCTTTACTAATGTAGCTCAGTGGTACTATTGCTACAGATTATTGCACCTATAAAACTGGTCTGTGCTGATTTAGGGAGATGCGCTTTGGTAATTTACAGTGAAAATTTATGTTCTTGAGAAAAATAAAAGGTTTCATTGAAAGCTAATATTAATAAAAATGCCATTTATGTGGTATTTTGTTTTGGTTTTTTGTGGCCCAGTGGTGGTTTATTAACTAATTCAGCTGTGTACAAAACAGATCTCTGTTGTGATCTCTGTGCTCAGGCTGCCTGTATCTCCATGCCTGTCTGGGCCTGTTGTAGCATTGTGCCTGTGAGAGGAGTACAGTTACTGTACACACACTACTGTACAGTTCAGTATTCCACATCACAGCTGTCTTTGTGCCTGGCTACCCCAGCACAGAAAAAGAGGAATATGTCACCATCTTAACTTACACACCTGCACATGACCCAGGTGAAAGCAATACCATGGAAGGTGTGTGCATTAACCCAGTGACATCCCTGGAATTTTGATCTGGCTAGCAGGAACTCAAGTTCTCAATTACAAATCCTATCCTCATTTTTATTATTTTAGCCCCATCAGAGGGCATGGCTTTTTTAGTGGATTTGTGCTGTAATATGTTACATTTCTTCCTCCCTGCTTCTGCATTTGAGCTCCTTTAAGGATCCTACATACTCTCCAACAAATCTGAGTGACTCAGCTACTGCTGTGGTTTCTGTACCAAATACATTATGGCAGGCACAGGTACAAGGAGGTACAAGGAAGATCTCCCCTCTTATTCTTCCCTCTCCTCCTTATTCTTCCTGCTTGCAGCTTGTGTTGTTTATTCCTTGGGATAAATCCCCTTTGAAGTGTTCAGAGCTGGGTATGTTCATGTACTGAACATCTCAATCCATATATTGTAATGTTCTTGCAAGGTGGCCTCTCCAACATCTTCTTTCTGTCTGCTTCCTCACTGGTGTCTGGTGTTCTGCCCACCTGGAGCTCATTCAGAACAGCTCTGTATGTGTCCTCACTGTCCCCAAAGCTCCTGCTTTAAAAGAGATGCACCATGTCCCAGACAGTTCTCTTCCTCTGCATCCATTCTTAAGGAACTATCTGAAGCTGAGTCTGATTTTCAGCCTGTTTTGTTTGGTCTGGTGCTTGTCATTCATTGTTCACTGGAATTTGAAGGTCAGGAAAAGGTATGTAGCATAAATGAACTCATTTCAAGTATGTTTTCAAGGACTTACCATTGGCAGTAGCCAGTCCTGCCTGCCCTTCCCCTCTCCACTTAACCTAGAGAAAAAAGAACTGAAGAGAGTATTTTATACATGCATGTATATATAAATAATCTAGAATGTAGCAAGACCAAATGCAATTTCCTTTTAAATAAAGGCTGCCATTTAATTTAATATTATAGAAAATGATTACCTCTTAAACCCTTATAAATTACATTTGACAACACTCTAGCACTCCTTTGCTATTCCTTATGGCAATTATAAATGGCAACACAGGAAGCTGGCAGAAATGCTCATTTTGACTGGAGTTTGTTTATTGTGTCTTAATTAAAAGTGATTAATCTAAATCACTACTGGGGCAGATCCTTCGTCCTGGTCCCATAATGAGACGTGGTAGTTTCTGGGCTTTGACAAATGTCCTGCTATTTCTCCTGCCAAAAGTTCCCTCCCCCTCTAGCTTCCAGGACAAAAAATAAAAACAATAAAAAAAGAAAAGCCCAGAGTCTGACACATTTTTTTTTTTTTGTGTGCCATGTAACAAACGCATGTGCCAGTCCAAGCTGCGTGGCTGGTGGTGGGCTTTTGTTTTTCACTCTGAACCTCCTGCTTTTCCCATCCTGTTCTGTGTGGGACCAGCCTTTCCTGGGAGGATGGATGACAGCAGAGATGTTGGGTATTCATTTCTCCATTTGAAGAGTGGAGAGTGGATGTGGGAACTGAGTGAAAGCACAGGGCACGATTTATGTGATGTCCCCTCTAGATATGACTGTTAGGTTCCTCCATCTTTCCTTGCTTAATGGTTTTATTATCTGATCTTAGCATCTAGAAGAGCAAATTGGCCAGATTTGTGAACCATCTGGTGGAAATAATGCATTTCTTGTCTCATATGACCATTTCTTGAACTATCCACTGAAGTGCTGCAGATCATGTGTGAAATGGCAGAGGGGATGTTTTGTGTGTGTGCCACTTAACGTCCATGCCACTGTTAGCTCTCTGTGCTTCTTATTTGAGGACAGAACTCCACCTTTTAATATACAGCATCTTAAACTTTGTAATCTTCTATTATATCTGCTGGAAAATATTTTTATTCCTGAAATTTCCTTTATTTTAAAGATGAGATCTTTCTGGATTGTCTTGTTAAATGGGCAGGCTTACATCCTTCTTCCATTCCATTCCATATAAACAAAAAATTTTTACTGAACTATGTTATAGTTCTCTGGCTTTAGCTGAACAGGGGTATGAAATGTCTTTGCAGTCTAAGTCAAAAGTTACAGAAAAAATAGCTTCAAGTACTTGTGAAATTGTTACTGTTTGGGGAATAATGAAATTGGTATTTTGATCTGATTAGAAAGAAGAAATGTACCAAAGCATCCTTCTGAGTGAAGATCTTTGAGACCTCTTCTCAGGCTAATTCCCAGGAAATCAGTTGCCTATGGGAACATTTCTTGTTCCCCAGACTGTGCACCCCAGCGCACAGTGCAAATGCACTTCTTCAGGACTTGTTCTGTGGCTTCCATGGATATGACTAGAGATTGATTTTGGGGCTGCTAAGTGAAGTATGTGAGGGATGTTGAAGGTGCTTTGGCATCCAGCTGGATTCATACAGATGGCTTTGCTCTGGGAAAATGTTCACTTCTAGTTCAGCTTTTCATTTCTTAATGGAAAGGATCAGAAGCCATTTGTGTTATACTTCCTTTCCCTTGGTGAATTCATGGAGTTAATGAGGTGCTTAAGATTAAACAAGCACTGAAATTTTTTGCTTGATGAAGGTCTAACATACCAAGGGTTTTACCATTCCTTGTAACTGATTTTTGCTGTCAGAATTAATGTACTTCCCTATTGTAGTCTTGAAGTTGGAGTTCTGTGAAGCTGGATAAGAGAAGTCAGTGTGAACAAAAACCAAAACTACAGCGGATCTCAGCTAGCTGATCATTCTGCAGTGAGCTAAAAAAGGCCATTCCTAGATCTGTTTTCCTGCTGAAAGACAGTTTCTATATTTGATTCAGCTGCTGTATCAACAACCTGCTGTGTTTAGAACAGCCCTAATTTATTTCCCATTGTTTGCCTTTATTTTATGGTACTGGTATTTGCTTTAATGTGAAGTCGTTTTCTCCAGATGTTAATAAGATGGTGTTAATGTTCTCACAACATTTTTCTTGATAATGTTTATGTAAGCTTGCCATCTGATAGTGCAGAATCAACCCATTTTGAAATATCGGTAATAATTTTCTAATTAAAATTAGAGGCTCGGAAGTGTTTTCCTCCCTGTACAAATTGAGGTCATGCACTTTCCTGTGCTTGGGGAAAATTATGTTTTCACTGACTGAATGAATGTCTCTTACTGTACAAATTGGGAGTGTGATATATGAAATTGTGTCAGTGTTTGCACATGTACATGTGAATATACCCAGATGCCAGCAGCTGATCATCCAGGAAGGCATTCTGTGTTTCCAGAGAGGTGATGATCTCATTCACAGCAATGAAAGCTGCCAAATAATGAGCCTTAAATCTCAGGAATGCTCTGTTTCTTTTTGGAGAAAAGAGTCCATATTGGGGGAGAGAGGTGGTAGATAGAAAATGGTCCAGGAAAGCCTGGTGTGGCTGCCTGAGGTTCCTATATCCAACCAAAATCAACTTTGGTACACAGAATTTATCTGGATAAAATAAAAAAAAGGAATCACCAAATAAATCAGCAACTGAATAGCCACAGAAAATGAAACTGGAATACTAAATCCCACCCTAGTTCTATGGGCTGTCACACTCGAGTGATGTTCTGAATACATCTAATAGGAGTCAGTGCTGTGTGACCTCACTCCTGAATGATGTTCACTTTCACTTTTCCATTAACACTTTCCCTCCATTTTTCTATGTAGATCATGCTTCTTAGTGATCCAGAGATTGAGAGCAGCATTCTCATCAGCTCTGATGAAGGGGCTACCTACCAGAAGTACCGTTTGAACTTCTATATCCAGAGCTTGCTCTTCCACCCCAAGCAGGAGGAGTGGATCTTGGCCTACAGTCTGGATCAAAAGGTAAGCAATTGATTTAATGTTCCAGTGATTTTTGTGGGAAATGGATTTGTAGAGAATTTTTAAAGCTTGACAGAAAGCTTACATACAAATACATACTATGTATTATTTAATAATATGCATTAATATTATTTGTTACAAACAGTAACAGAACATGGCATAAGCTCCCACAATTTGTCTGAGCTCAATGCCTGCCAGGAGCTGTGGCTGTAGAAGCAACACAACCCACCTGATGCCGGCTTGATGCTGAGTAGTTTCTTGCCCAGTAGTTTCTTTCTAAGTATTTTTTCCCAAATAGTTTCTTGTCCAGTGGTTTCTTGCCCAGTAGTTTCTTCCCGAGTAGTTTCTTCCTGAGTCATTTCTTGCTGAGAAGTTTCTTGCTGAGTAGATTCTTGAGCAGTTGTTTCTTCCCAAGTAGTTTTTTGCCGAGTATTTTCTTGCCCAGTAGTTTCTTGCCCAGTAGTTTTTTGACAAATAGTTTCTTGCTGAGTAGTTTGTCTACAAGTGCTTTCTTGCTCAGTAGCTTTTATAGTAACAATGTTAGTAATAGTTACTTGTGTACTTTACTGTGCAGAGGGAACAACAAACAAAAACATCAAAGTATTTTCCATTAAAGAGAGAGGGGAAATGTGGGAAATGGATTTGTAGAGAATTCTCAAAGCCTGACAGAAGGCTCACATAGTATGCATCTGTATGGAAACTTTGAGATAAGAAATGCTGACTTAGAAATGCCATGGAATAGGACAGACATTGTTGACAGAGAAATTGAACTAGAAACAAGTTTCAAATGATGGTCTTGCAAATAAGACTGGATACTTTGAGGAAATTGATCTATGAAAGATGCATTGTAGTAGGACCCACGAGGGGTAATTTTAAATTATTGGCTTTAAGGCATTTACAGCATTGTGTGGCAAAAGCTGATAGGCCAAGAAAGGCTTATAATGGATTGTAATTAGGAAATAGTTGGCTTCTGATTGTGATGGCATGACTTATCCGTACTGTCTCACCCTTCATATGAGACTGAAAATGGAATAAAAGTTTTTAAAATGCCACTCTGTTTCCCCATCTCTGGTTCAGAAAAAGGTATTATCCAACAATTTTGACCTGGGAGTTGAAGAGAATATTGTCTAGAGCTGCTCCCTTTCAGAGATGATGAAGAATTTATAGTGTGCTTTGCAGGTTCTTTATAGTTCTCACTTTGCAGGTTTTAATGTGCTCAAAAGCCATCCAGTGACTCCAAAGCCAGTTTGCTAAAAGGAGCTGAGTGTTAGAGTGATCATGATGGGTGTGGAAACTTCAGTGGTGGTGATACTATGAAAGATGAAAAGATTTAGAGATTTGACATGACATATGAAGCTGTTCTAAAAATCTGTTGATTTGTAGGTGCTGATTTCTGCTCTGTCTCTGAGGATGGAGCACTCAGACTGGGTTGGTCTGTAACAGCTGGCTGTTGAGTATTGAGGGGTGCTCATTCTGCTTGCAAACTCAAAGTCAGGGAGCAGCAACAGATCACAAACTCCTCTGTGCCACTTTTAAGCCTCTTTGCAGTGTCTTCTGTGAGTGAGACATCTCCAGTGTGTTACTTTGTCCTTAGCAAGTTTGCCCTTACATAGCACTCATCTGTTCTGAAGGGTGCTGAGCAGAGCAGGTGCAATGTGGTGGTAAGGTGCTGTGGCTAAGGAGATGTGTCCTTCAGTTCTGGAGCAGCAGTCTCTGCTACAGTCCAGAGCTCAGACACAGGATGATCAAGTTACAAATCCTACAAAGTTTAAAACTTGACAAAATTTCATCTTTCCTCTCTTATATTTCTGTCACCCCTAGACTCTGGAAAGCAAAACATGCTGAATAACCACTAAGTTTCTCTCATGGTGTTGGGTTGACCCTGGCTAGATGCCAGGTTCCCATCAAGGCCACTTGGTCACTCCCCTCCTCAGCTGGACAGGGCAGAAAATATAATAAAAGGCCTGTGGGTCAAAATAAAGTCAGGGAGAGATCACTCAGCAATTACCATGATGGGAAAATCACACTCAGCTGGGAAATTAATTGAATTAATTATCTATCAATACTCTACTGTACTTTACTTTATCCTATCCCACTTTATCAGCTAAAATGCTGTGCCTCTGTTTTAGAATTTCCTTTGAAAAGCTAGTGCAAGTTTTTACCAAACTAGTGGCTGAGAGTATAATAAAATAATTTCCTATTGCTCTGCTTCCCACTTGCTAAAAGAATGCTGTGGCAGGCACCAGGTGTTTTGCTGCTGTGCTACTGATGATTCTTGAGTGACATTTGCAAGAACAAAGCTATTGTAAACACACTCCTTTCATAGTATCAATTCCTTACTGTATGAAGGAGTTAGTCAAATGTCAAATAGTTTTCTGCACTCAGAGGATCAGTGTTACAGGGATTTTGAAGTAAACTGGAACGACCAATCTATTTATTTGATGTCACAAAATGGCTTGATGCTACTTTTAAACTGGAGGTAATGATTCTGCATGATCCTGGTGTTTATAGAAACAGACTTGGAAGAAAGAGGCATCTGATGAGGTGATCATGTATATGATAAGCCAGATGAGACATCCTGAGTTTGCATTTGCAAAGAGATCCATCTGCAGTGAGTGCAGAGCATCTGCTCTTGGGTTGAAGCCCTGTAGTTCTACTAGCAGAGCTTCGTAATCTTTTTTTTGATGTTAGTCACTGGAAGAAGAAATCAAAACACAAGGAAGGCACGTGTGATTGACTGTAAGGTGGTTCTAATGCTCCCCTGATCCAGTACAGCAATAGCAGGCCAGGAGCATTTTTGTTTCTGCTCCTTCAAACTAATGCATCTGTGTGCACACCTCAGCTGCTGTCTTCTGCCCAGGAGAAAGACAAGAAAAATGAACTGAGCTAGAAACACTCTGAAGCTGCTTGCATTTTATCCCAGAAACTGAATAAAATTGTTCAAAGTGTGAGAGCAAAAATGAGTTGGTCTGAAGCTTGTTAGTCAGATGGAAATGGAGCAATGCCAGGTTCAGGCTTTTCCTTTATGTCTGCCTTTGCATTCAAGGCCACTCGTGATGCTTTCCTTCACTGCTCAGAAGGGTGGCCTGAAGTGCTGGTTCAATGTGGGACCTAAAATGGACCCATGGAGCAGTAATTTTCCCAATTGAAATGTTTGCTTCACAGAGCTGAGGTATAGATTGTGCTGAGCCATGTCTTGGGTTAGTAAGAGTTGTGAAAGAACTGTCACTCTGAGTCAGGATCACGGAGCTTCCCTGCAGTCACAGCTGATACTGAGGTAAGGGGCAGTGCTGTTAGAGTCTGCCAGCAGTGCCATGTGAAATCCCCAGATGAAGTCTTCTGAGAGGCCAGTGTGACGCATTCCTGCATGTCTGGAAACAGGGACACTGCCACAGTCGAGTGGGAACCAGAGGTCAGCCCTGACCTTCTCTCCGGTTAGGCCAGTGCAAGAACAAAGTGACTTTTAGGCTTTAAGTCCCATATACTTAAGAATATTAATCATGTCTTTTGCATCTTCATAAGACTGTTGTGGTTGTTCTCTCTTTTTCTCTAGAAGCCAGATCTGGATCTCACACTTTCCCACTCTACTGTGCCATGCCTTCTCTCTGAGATATGGTTATGGGATCATGCCAATGGCAATGACCATGTCATCTCTCTGCTGCCAGCAGAAAAGAGATAGCAAGACCTTCTAAAATAAGTGTCTAGAGAGGCTGCAGTGGTGCTCTGTAGTTGTGAGGAGGCTACCCAAAGAGATACCATGCTGGCATGGGCAATTGTCCAACTGCAGCCTAGTTCTGCTCATACTCCTCTGTCTTTTTTTTTTTTTTGTGCCCATTTCCTACAGGTGGAGTTGTATCAAATAGTGCTTGCTTTCTCAGTTCATGTGTCCATTTTTTGGGGATAGAACTGCTCTGAAACTCTTCTGGTTTGATGCATGACAATGCAATAAAATAGAAAGTTTATCATTAGCCTGTAACCTGTGGGTAATATTCATCCACAGATACTGTGACAAGGAAGGTGACTTGCTGTATGCTCTGCAGTGCAGCTACTGCTACAGTGGGACACCATATTCTTTCACCTCTCTGTGTTTTAGAAGTGTGTTTGACCCTTAAATTTTATTTTAATGATTAGTTTAGGGGCAGATTTAAAAATGTAAATAACTCTGAAAACAAATCAAGTACATACAGTTTGACTCCCAGCAGCAGAAACTATTAAGGGAAGATCTAATCCATGCTCTTATAACTGTGAATGTGTAAACAAGTGGAAAAAATTAATTTCATATCCTAGATAAAAGGATATATTTCAGATTAATATTTATCTTATTAGTTTCCTTTCAATTAAAAATAATAATAATGTGGTGTTTTAAGCAAGCTGTGGTCAATTTGGAAATAAATGAGAATGATGAATCTTAAAATCCATTTTGCTTAGTATGTTGTTCCATACAGTAAAATAAAATTAAATAGGGACAGTTCATATCCCTATAATGAATTTCTTTACTGCCTAGATAAAAAGATTTTAAAATTTTTTTGCTTATAAAAATAGAAAACCATATTAAAGTTTTAGAATGAAATACAAATAGTGTTTTGGATCTTCTCATTAAATAGCTTTACTCAAAGGTCATCTGACCTACAGTTCTATGGCTGTGATTCAAGCCTTTTTTTAATGACTGGTTTATTCTAAACATCCCTCCTTGGTTTTAGCTAACTTCTGCACAGTTGACAACAATGTTAAGGTATTTATCTATTTGATTAAAGAAACAACTAACCAACTGAAACAACCAACACATTTTGAGTGCCCTCTTAATAGAATTATTGTCCCTTCCAAGCTGATGCTTTGTAAAGTCTATTCCATATTCTAAGACTTTCTTCTTTAAGAGGAGGAGCCCATCACTTCTCAACAGATCTTCTTCAAATATGGCTTCATACTGAGAAAGCCAAAGACTTTGGTAATGTTACCATTTCCATCAACTGAAATGATTGAATATAAAAACAATTCAGTCATCAAATCTTTCATTAACTCTCACATAGGTATTGTCCTGCTTTTCCTGGTTAGGGCAATTCCCAGAAAACAACTGAGTTAAGATGGAGCTCAGAAGGCTTTCTGAAAGATATATAGCTGTGTGGCTGCTGGTTACTTCGTTGATTTAAGGACAAATCTCAGCTACCACCATTTGTTTTCTCTTTGTAGTATCCAAGGAGTTATTGAAGATACTTCCTTGGTATGAGTCAACACAGCATATCGTTCCTGTTCTTAATTTTTATAGCCAATTAGGACCCTCCTCTGCCTCGCTAACTCTCCTGTATCATCGCATAAATGCAGCAGGGCTGAGCCAAGAAATCTGTGTGTGTGGGCATGAACATGTAGCAAGTTCATAGACCCTGATGTCTTCCCACAGTATATAAAGCACAGGCTGGAGGAATTTTTACAGGGCTCTAAGCAAATATGGGTGGGTTTACTATTCCCCCCTAAGCAGCCATGTGACACTGTACAACTATCAGGTCTTGGGAGATTAAATGCATCTTGTGAGTTGAAAATCTTGGATCTCTTCCCAGTAGCTTCGTGTGTATGCATGTACTTTATTGATAAAATAGTGCAATCTGATGTGTGCACATGTTGGTTCTGTTAATGGCCCCCTAAGTTGCCTTTGGCAGAAGGTGCAAACTATGTAAATGTTACAGACAATTTGCTGTGGGTCAGACTGGGTCTCACAGGGAGTGTCTATATTGACAGTTGGATCTATCATTCAGTACAGAGGGAAAATGGACCTGCAGCCTCCAGGTTTTGTGGGTATTTGCAGAAAATACGTAAGAAGCCATTTTAAACAATCCTTGGATCAAAATGTGGTGGGAAGGGGAATATATGAAAAAAAGGTGCAATATTGTCTAATGGAAAGTGGGGAACTGCTCTGTGGAATGCTGTGAGAGTTTAAGGTACTGATTTCATTGCTGCCATTCACAGTGATTGGGGAGGAAAATCTTGAGTTGATCTTACTTTTCTGATGCTAATATGTTGAGTGTCTGATTATTTGTCTCATTTATCCAAGAAACTAATCCTACTAATTCTCAATGGGCAAAACTTCCCAGACTCCAGTACCTCTGTGGAGAATGGATGAGTCTGGAGGTAGAAATGGAAGGGAGTTTCAACTCCATGAAGTTTCTCTCAGAATGACATTGAGATTCTTGGAGCAACATGCAAAACTCTATTGCATAAATATTTGTTTAAAAGATAATTAAAAAAGATAATTTGTTTTAAAGAGAAAATATTAGTGAATAGGGAGAGAGATATTTAAAATATTTCAAACTACTATTGTTAAGAGAAAAAAAACCCAGGTATGCAATGTGATAGAATTTCACCTCTTCCTTACAGACCAAACTGTGATTTGGAGCCTACTGGGAATAGGTAAGAGGCAGAATAATTCAGTAATACGCCAATTTAAATTCCCCAGCTACACCATTACAAATTTGAGAATATTGGATAAACAAGAAGTTTGGCAATCAGTGGCTTCTCCCTCCACAGAGCTTAATCTTCAGCAGAAAGTGAAGAAAAGAATGCAGGTGAGATGATAAATAAGAGGTGCAAGATAAAATTCTGCTGTATCACCAAGTTGCACCTGGCAGACAGTATCAGGTCTGACTGGGGAGATTCCTTTGGTGTGGGAGATGTGGCAAGTTTTCATCTGAAAATGGGATGCAGTGCCTGTCACAGCCTTGACCATCTTGACTAGACACTGCTGAATTTATTAAAATAAAAAAATCACAGATAACACTGGGACTACGTGGGAAGTTTGTTGGGTTTTGGTGTTTTTTTGTATGGATTTTTTTTTTTTTTTTAATGTGCTAGACACAGAACCAGAGCCACAAAGGCAGTGTCTCTGCTCCAGGTAAAATGCTCCCCTGGAATTTAGGCCCAGTCTTCCAGTATGACATAGGGAAAAAGGCAGCTAAGGGTGGGGTTGTTTGGTTGGTGGTTTTTTTGACAATGTGCAATTGGGCAGAGTGCTGCCAGAGAAATCCAGGGGGAGTTGCTTCTAGGAATACAGGCACCTTATTCCAAGCATCCATTCATCTTTGGGATTCTTTGTGATGAGCTGTTTTCATGAACATATGGACCAATCCAATTTGAAAGGGATCTTGAAAGATCATCTCGTCCAACCTTTCATGGGAAAGGGAGCCTAGATGTGATTATCTATCATCCAGTCCAGTCCTGTCTTGAATGCCTCTCCAGTAAGTGCTCCTTGGTCTCAGATTTTTGTGCCCCTTAAGGAAATCTGGGCACACGGAGGCTTCAGGGTTGTGCTTGTGTGAGGCTATTGTACTTTGAGTTGGAACTCCTAATGTTGGAAATGTGATTCCAGGATAGCAGCTGCTACTGCTAAATAAATAAATATATCTTTCAGATGTGCTGAAATTAAGCAGTGAGAGTTGCTGCATGTCTGAAGTGAGATGTGACTCTGGCCCAGGCCTGTGGGTTTTCTTTCCTTAGGAGCTGAGGTATGGGGCTGATGAGGAGAGGCAGGTTGGTGTCTGCCTCACATCTCATTTTGATATGAATCAGCAGGCACACAGACCTGTTACCTGCTCCTCAGCAGCACTCCTGCTCCTGGAATTTAAATGTGATTGTAGTTGTCAGAAGTTGTCAGAAGTGTGAGTAACTACTCCTTTTATCAACAACAGTTCAAAACCACACTTCTTGGGTAAAACTCAGTTTTTCTTAGCAAGATGTGAAGACTACTTTTAACAAGGAAAATAAGTTCTTTCTGCTCCTCCGTGGATCCTCATGGTAGAATCACCATTTCATTATATGATGTGAGGGAACACACCAGGGCTAATTTCTCATCATGATTCATTGATAACTGAAGAGCACAATGACTGTGATTCCAGTCCTATGGATACAATGCTCAGCTTTCAGATTTACATTGCACCAGTCACTTGACATTTGAGCACCCCACAGAGTGCAGCTGGAGGCACACCTACTGCATTCTTTTCTTCACTCCAAAGGGAAAGAGATTGAAGAAGCTGCCATAAAATAAGAATTAGCCCTACAGGTTTACCATACTGAGGAAGGAAATAGTGTATGTTGCCCACCTGTAAAGGAACACGTAGTGTTTCACGTTTAATACAAGCCATATTATAGTAACTGCTCATAGAAATCTCTACCATACTGGCTGGTCCATTGTATTGCACATTCATATTAAGAAGCAATCCCTGCCTGAGAGTGTTTGCAATTAAACGTGAGGCTGACAGACAAAGTGGTGTCCCCTGAGTATCCCTAGTGTATTCAGGCACAGGTCATTAAAGTGTTTCACTGCCTAACTACCACTGAGGACTATAACAAAGTCAGAAACTGAACGCAGATCGAGTCCTGTTCCCATGACTTAGCCACAAATAAGCCTTTCATCTCTTTGCCTTTTAAATACTCTCCTAAGAACATCAGGTTCTACAAACATATCATGTGTCTGTGTTGCTGGACAAGCCACCTGCCAGCAGCTCTCCCGGGCAGGCAGGGCTTCATCAAACAGATAAACTGAAATGTTAGTAAAGTTAGAAAAACACAAACCAAGCAAAAAAGAACCAAACCGCACACCAAACCCTTGAGATTGGGAATATTTAAAGGCAATTTACAGAAGTCTCTTCTTCAATATGATAATGAACTGAAGAATTGAAATCACTTAACTTCATTTACAAATCATGAATATGTATCAGTGCCTTTAAATGAAAGGACGACTAAAACAGATATAGTGTTTGTTCAATTCATTAAAGGAAGACAATTTATCAGGAAGGTTTTTCCACCCTTAAACTAAAGCTATATGCAAATGTCAGTAAATCAAGACCTTGCGCTAATTCTGCAGCATGATGAATATTTTTATAATCCTAATTAGAACCAGTCATTTAGTTCAGCAATTTCCCCCAATCTAGCCAATTTGAAATTAAAATAGATGCCTTGATTACAAAACTCATTAGCAAAGAAGCACCCTTTTTGCTAACCAGTTCATTTGGAATGCACAAGCTGAATGAAGTGAGGAGCACTTGTGTTGTCAATTGCCGTAAGTGAAGTGAGCCTTAATTGTTGGCATTGTGAAGTATTTGTATTGCTGCATGTTTCATTGCAGTATAATATATCATTCATTAAATGTAACAAAAGCAGTTTTAAAATGATTTAATTAAGTGATGTTGGTGCACCTGGTAATTTTTATAAAGTCAGATGTCACAATTGTTTGCATTTGAAGTATTGATGGGCATTACTGTCAGAAAAAAGACGTATGACTCTGCATTTATCATTCTGATTATGGTATGCCTGGCAGTTTTAATAGGAGATGGGAAATTAAATTATGCAACCTTGGCTCTACTTCAGAAGTGCCCAATGAATTTTGTCCTGGCAAAATACTGAACTTTGGGCTTGTGATGATTTGTGATGGCAAAGAGAAAGTAACGGCTTGTGAAACAGGATTTAGCCAGAACAGACTTTCCTATTGCTTGTTATTTATGTTAAAGTCACTTCGTGAGCAGGTTTTACTTTGAAAAGGAAAATATAGAGATAAATGGAGCGAGACACATTTGATGCTTAAATGTGCTCTTCTGCTGGAGCAACCTAGTTTATTGTGTAACAGAGCAAGGATCCTGTGGCTTATTCCTGGGCCATGCTAAATCATGGCCGTATATTGATTTTATCTGCAGCCTAAGTGGGGTGAAGAGTGGTTATAAATATAGCAGATGGGAATAAAAATGAAGGAGTGAAGAAGGCTGAAGAATAAGAACACCAGGGGCATGATTTATTTTGCCTGACTGTAGGGATCTAAAATGTTGCAATGTGCGCCTACATTGGATGTCGAGGCTTCGCATCGTAGTTGGTGGTGATCTAGTGAATGGTGTTGATTGATTTCTGGAAGCAAATGTAGGTGACTCTTTCAGGATGAGGTAAATTGTACCTTGGACTCATTTGTATTGACGAGGCCTCCGCTGAGTGTCAAGGAAGTAATTTCCTTTGCTGAGATGTAACTATTTGCTATATTACCTGAGATTAGGGAACTTGAAACCAACCCTGCTGTCTTGGATGCGTGCAAAATGGATTACATGGGATGCGATTCCAATATGATAAAAACAGCAAAAAGCATTAAGTTTCCTAGTTTCTGTTATCATGCCTACAGATTCTAATGACTCTTACCCAGAGGAGAGAGCAAACATGATGTGCAAGCAAAGAAGGTATTCTCAACCTTCTGTTTTTCTTTCCCTTGAGGCAGCCAGCAGGATGGATCATGCTGAGGGGTGAAGGTATCGTCCTTTCCCCCTCATCACCCCAAACAAGCAGCTGCACATGTGTGTTTGTTACATCACCAGCAACCAAGAACGGGGTGCATTTCTGTGTGCTGGACTGGGAGATTGCAGTCAGGAGTAGGAATGGCAGGGCTAGAAATAGCAGGCTGGCCCTTGCCCTCTGTTCTGCCCCTAAGAAAGGAGTGTTTCAGCTTCCTGAAATCAAGGGCTTTTTATACAGTTGAGAGATGCATATCTGAGAGACAAATAAAGAAAAACTCCAGAAGGCAATAGGTAGGAGCTGGTATTTATGTCCTGGCAGAACATCCAGTATGGTTGGGGTGGAGACCCTATGTGAGAGTTTCTCATCAGCAGGTGCTGTAGTAGTAAATGGGCTGCAAGGCATAGGGGGTCCTTCTTTTATGTTGTAGCACAGCAATCTTTAAAAAGCTCACACATCTAATTTCGAATTACTTTGTGTCTATTGTGTGAAACAGGTTTATGTAATACTAGAAGCTTGTATGTTTTTTCTCGGATTGCCCTTTGCAAGCAGGCTCCTCTCTGTCACTCTTGGCTCTCCTTTTTGAGTCACAACAAACCATCCCTGTCTCCAGTGCTTGTTTTCAGTGGGGAAATGGACCATGTTCTGTTCTGATAGCATACCTGAAGTGCTTTACAAAATAGTAAACAGTCACACATGCAGCAGCTGATATTCAGTGTGAGTCCATTGATTTTAGCAGGGAAATGCTGATTAACATTACTGGAGGATCTGACCTGAAAACATGTACAGTATTCTTTTCTCACATTAAACAAGATAGATGTACTTTATGCCTCCCAGTGCACAGGGTTTTTTCCCGTCTAAAATCTGCCTGATGAGAGATGCAGAGTCACTGGACAGAGAGTCTGTGTGCAAGCTTTTACTTGTGTTAAGGTAACTACTTATTTCTTTTGTTCAACCTTGACATATGAAAATTCACTTATCTCTTTTTTTTTTCTCCTTTTTTTCTCCTTTTTTTCTCCTTTTTTCCCCCCCTTCTGATAGAAACTTCATGTAATCAATTTTTCTGGGGAATGAAGGTGCTAGAGGAAAAGCGGTAACTCCTCTACCCCTCAGTAGGCACAGATGAGTGTTTCAGCTTTTCATGCTTATTGTGTCAATGATGAAAAAGAAGCCTGGTTCCTGGATTTTTGGTCTAACACCTCAGGAGCCAAAACCACAAGTGTTTAGAAATAATGAATTGGTCCTTAAAAAAGTAATGAGCTTGGCAGAGAAAAAATCAGGGAGGTGTTGGAATAGTTTCAGTTGTCCTCTCTTATATGTCTCTTGGTGCTTCTGGGACTGAGGAAGTGTTGAAAACCATGTTTTTCCAATGCTTCCTCACAGCTAGTAGAATTAGAAATTTTACCATTAAAAAAAAAAAAAAAAAAAAAAAAAAAAGCAAAACCCCCAAGATTTTCATAATGTCCTGATTCCAGCACTGTTCTTCTGCAGAGCATTTATGCTTCTAAGACACATAACTGTATTCATGGTTGCAAATGCTGCACATCTTCAGTTGTGTTTTGGTGCATATTTCAGCTGGGAGTCCGTATTGGTTGTGTGGGAGAAGAATGGTGACATGTTTGTGTAGGGTGTGCACACACCTGTGTGCAGGTTTGAATTTTTGCAGTAGAAACCCCACAGTAGTTTTGTGACAGTTACAAGAAGTTTTTCCAGAGTAATAAAATTCTTTAGCTTTGTGTTCAGTTGATTTTTATAGGACTATGGGTGGATGTAAAATGAAAGTTAGGGCGTGATGCAGTAAAATTTTGGTTCATTGGAAGTATTGTGGGTATGATAAAAGGAGGAGCAGAGGCACCAAAATGAAGGGTGATATTTTTGAGAGGAGGACAATTGATCAAAGAAACAACAAAGCTTAAAGCCTTATAGAAAATCCTTGTGATTGTGCAGTGCAAAGGGAGGAAAACGGGATCCTTCCCACAGCCTCCTACCTTGGGCAACTCATTTCTGCCAGAGGTTCAATGATCATAAACTGTCTGAATATAGATTCTGTAGCATTTTCTACTTGCAGTGTTCAAGAGATAACAGCACGTACAAATAACATGTTAGCAGAATATACTGGACCCAAGGGGACTTTCCTGCCATATAATAAGAGAACAATAATGTCATCAAAAGTTTTGCTGCCAAAACAGGACTCTAGTTTTGTCCTCTAACACAGCACTTGCTTCAGGCCAGTTGATTTTTTCAGATCTCAGTGCAAGTCCACAAGAGTTATGCACACATCCCCAGCGGCACAAATGTCACGAGTCTCAAAGTTCTGCTCCAAAATTGAGAATTATATTCCCTAGCTACATGACTTGTACTTTTTCTCTAGTGACAGCATGGAAAAAGCTGCTTTATTTTTTCTTTGCAGCCTTCCACTATGAGTTATGCTGTACCATCACTGTGAACCTAGGTTAATATCAGAAATTAAAGTTACATTAAATGAAGTCTGGGAAGTTGTTGACTATAGTTGTTGCCTTGAATTGAGTTGGTGTAGTCCTGGGGCTTTGTAGGGGCTTTTTTTCTTCACACTACTTCATAAGGTGGCTTGAAAGTACCTAGGGTTTTAATTAAATGGGGTAAATAGCTTAAGTATAGACACCACAGAATATTTACAAACTTAGAGAACTGCTGAGAGAGGCTAGATAAGAACTTCCTTTTTCTTGCATGATCTGCAACAGCAGATTCATTTATTCCAAAGGTACACAGTTTGATTGCAAGAACTGGGTGATGGATGAATCAAAGATGACAGTGTAAATGGTGTCTGCCCAGCAGCCTGGGGGGATCCCTGGAACATGTGAGTTTCTCATTTGGTGATTTTTCTGGCAGTGATGCCTTGCTGCAGTGACAGTTTCTGCTCCAGCTGTCAAGCTAAATTGTTCTTGATGGTGGCTGGTATTTACAGTGATGCTGTTCATTTGGGCTCCTCCAGTAAACAGTCTCCCTTGCATGTTTGGATTGGATGAACTGAATCCCTGTGAGGTGCAGGGAGGAATCTCGCATTTTCCATGAGAGCTCTTACTCTTCCCTTCCTGCATGTGATCTCTGGCTCGGCTGTGAATGTGTGGAGATGGATGCCTGTGTATTCAGGCTCTGCTTTTCCCTTCACTTGTTGTCTGTTGTCAATGCATGGATTGACAGGGAATCTGGTCAAAAAGAAATTTGGCTGGCTAGACACCTCTAGCTGAATTACTAAATTATTCCACTGGACTTTAAGTGTTACAGTAAGAGCAGTACTGGAGAATATCTTCAAGATAGCAGTGGAGACCAGAGTTGGCTGTTGAGTAGGAGAGTGAGAGTGAAAGGAATCTAACTTTCTGTATTATATTGTATGTTCAAGCTTGCAGAAGCCTCTTGATTCATTATAGGACAGGATATGAAAAGTACATGATAATGGAGATGGCCTAAAAGAATGAATTGCGCAAGAGCTGGGATGTTTGAGCAGGAGATAATATTTGCTGGAGCTGTATCTTCAATGCTATCACAAATTGAAGTTTTCTACCTTGTTTTCATAATCTTTTTGTTCATAGAATGTGTTTCACAGTAAGAGTTTTCCTATGACCAGCTTCTGTGTTCTCTTTTGGGGGACATAAGACTCCCATGAACTAAGGTGGGCTTTTCTCTGGGCTGGTTTGGTCCAGTATTTGCCCTTTGTCCAGGGCAGTATAGAGCATAGGCTGTGTGTGTGGACCAGAGCTGTCCAGAGAGGGATTTCTCCCAGTGCAGAATGTGTGCATGTCCTAACCAGTATCTGTCTGTCTAATGTAGTTTCCCAGAAGACTTTAGGGATGGCACTGGGGGCATATCCATGACCAAAACAGGTGGAGATAGGATGTTTTTGGTGGCTGCCTATCAATGCCTGCTCTGCACCATATACCCCTGACCCCTGACAGACCCATGGCCTCAGGCTGAGGGAGCACAGTGCCCTCATGGAGGGATGGAGTACAAGAGTATGGACAGTTTGTGAGACACCTCTGACTTTGTGAAGAAATACGACACTGAGAAGGGGGGTGCAGCTCCTAAGGACCTGTGAGGTCTGCTGCTCTTCAGCTGGTGAGATGGGAACTGAATGGAATGGGCAACTGCCCTCTGTCAGGGCTGATCCCAAGTGAGAACAGCATTTTCACCTGTGTGAGATGAGTTCAGGTGTTTGTAATGAGTTCAGGTGTTTGTCTGCTCAATGTCTCAGGGTGGTGGGTCATAAAAATGGGGGAACTGTTTTGAGTAACCACCCTTGTCTGTGAAAATGCTGATGAATGGCAAACTGTATTGGGTGGCAGATGTGTGTGTTAAATAACATACAATTTAAACTGGGCCAGAATACATTGCTTTAATTTTGCCTAAATGACACATACTGCTTGAGACCAAACTAATATTTTTTCAAGCTGTGTAAAGTTTTTTACATGAACAATGACTACGTCTCAGAAAAAAATGCTGTTCTAAATGCAGTTTCAAAACCTATTCATTAGTGCCCATGTACACACTTTCAGAAATGTTTTCTTCCACATAAAGAAATCAATCAGAAAAATCATATATGAATTTAGAAGGTGGTTTGGTTGTGTAAAATCTATTTCTTCCACTAATCTGAAAAAATCCCTCTGCCATTAAATCCTGGTCTGTATAATATAGAGGTTAACAGATAGTGCCACAGGGTTTGTAAAGGAAGGAGGAGAGGAACAGCCAAGCATGTGATTGTAGCTTTATGTCCCACTTTGGCTAATGTCTCAGCCTCTCCTGCTTTGTCCCTTGTAGTCTTATGCTCAATAAACATGAAAGATTGGTCTGTAATAGCAACAAATGTACCCAGATGCTTGCACTGTAATTAAAGGCATATATCACACAATAAAGCACATTTGAATGAAAAATCTTCCCATTAGACATGTGGTTCACATTTATTTCCCCTTATTGTTAAACTTCTGGAGTATAACCATTGATGGAGTGTAAAGAGGGACTTCTAATGGGCTGCAATGTGAAGCCCCCAGGAGTAAAGGAAATTTTCCAGTTGGGCTGGGAGGGCACAGGACTCCTCAGTGCAGGCTGACCTGCACAGCAGCAGTGGTTCATCCACCTGGCTGGTGGATCCAATTAGCACAGACCTCAGACCCAACACTGCCTAGTGATTTTTTAGCTGAAGAAACTGGGCTAAGGGATCAGCCTGGCTTTGAGACAGGAACATCAGCAGCCATTAGAGGCCATTCAGTCCTTTGTGAATGTTAAAGAGCTGATTTGAGGGCAAAAGGAGTGAAGCAGCCTCTGTGGACAGCAGGAGCAACCTGAAACCTCCCTCTGCCTCTGGCTGAGCCCATTGGATGCAAATGGAAGAAATACTGGTAAATATAACTCCTGGTGCACCTCTGTAGCCTCTGGTAGTAGGCGGCAGCTCTGCAATCTCCATCCTATTCTGATCTCTTCATGGTCCCAGTATTGTTTCCTTGTTCCTGTTCTCTACTTTAGTCCTTCCTCAAACTCTATAGCTGCTTTTGAAATGGTTAAAATACCATGGAGAAAGGAATTAATAAGCAATCAGAAAAGTTAGCCTCCCTCAAAATGGCATTTCTATTTATAGTTCCTTTTGCGAGTTGCTAAAGCTAAATTCCTTAGAAATGATTGAAATGTGTTTTGATTGACCAAATTGAACATATTTTTTCTCCAGATCTTCAGTTTAAGAAAAAAAAAAATATGGAAGTAATGTTTTTCATCCTGGTTCTGCACCACTCTCTGGAGGTGGGGGAAAAGCACAAAAAAAAAGAGAGCCTTTTTTTCTTCCCAGGGTTAAAACATGCCTTGAACTCTTTGTGGTACTCCTTTGTGACTCTGCTTCTGTTGTAGCTGTATCTGGACTTCTTGCTCCTCTAGAAACCAGTCATGGAGTAGAAAAGCAAAAGATGCTCTGCCCTTAGCAGAAATACCAAATTTTTGGCTGAGTGTACTTGGTGCCAGTAAGGCTTAAGAAAAATTGAATTGTGCAGATTTTTAAATGGACTTATTTTTTCACCAGTTTAATCCGCTTTCGTCTTTTTCTTGGAGATGTAGTGGCAAAGCATAGAGAGCCAAGTCTTGCTTTCAGCATCAGGTTTAAAGTGGACCCATTGAGTGAAAGCATTTTTTTTAAACTATGAAATCATGAAGCGTGACATCAGTGTCTTTACCTGTCTTGCCTCATTAAAACCAGGCTGGAATTGAGCTATACAATTGCATCCCAAAGTCAGACATTTCCAAAGCATTTGGTCTTTGTGCAGAACATCCCTGACCAGTGTCTTACTGTGTGGGATGGAGACTGAGTTTCTTTTGCCCTGAAGACCTAATCTTACTGACAAGCATGTGGAATATTTTTTCTTTAAATGCAAAAAAACCAACTTCCCAGCTTCTGAAACTTTTTTTTCCTCTCTGTATGGGACAGATGACAAAAATGTATTTAGTATTTAATTTCTGTCTTGACCAGTTTTCAAAATAGCCTGTTCTTTGTGTCCCATTTATTACACAACATCTGTAGGGAACTGAGCAGCTCTGGTGAGTCTCAGACATGGTTTAGTCTGGGCATATTCTCTTTCCATGCCTAAGACAATCTGGCTGTACAATGCTAGAAAAGAACCCTGGGCTGCAATGAGGTCTCTTGATGCAGCTTTTAATCACCTGGAAAGGAAATCAAAGTAAAGAGATAAACTGGTCCATTTGTTTTCATTACAATTACTAGTTTTTACTACTCTGTGTAAACAAAGACCATAAATTTGGTGCTGGTAGACTTCTTTCTACTAAGTTCAGCCCCACCAGCTGTTGCACAAATCTTTTGGCTCGAAAAGTAGGATTTATTTTTAGTTTCTTTAGTGTAGAGCTGTCAAGGGTGGCTTACCTGAATTTTGGTTTCCAGGCAGCCTGTGACAAGAGAAGAAAAGGATAAGCTCTTTTTTTCCATTATTTAAGGGTGCAGAGGCACTTCCAAGTTTCAGATCTTGGTACCACTGGAGCCCTGCCTTGAAAGGTGGCAGGGAAAGGTGTTTCACTTGGAGAGGTTGGAAGGAACAAGCACAGGTAGTTCTTGAGTTGGTTTTCAGCTGGAAGGTGACATTATCCTTTGTGTCTCTATTGGTAACTCTTGACACTCTAGAGGTGTTTCACAAAGGCCCAGACAGAGGGGAATAGTGGAATAGAAGAAAGAGAGGAACACCCTGAATCTTTCTTTGAATGCAGCCTTTTCTGCTGTGGATAGTAAAGCCACTTCCCTGCCAAGGGTTGCTCCTGACCTGGTTTCAGCCACACAACTGAAATATTTTATACTTGAGTCCTGTACCTACAATGCTGGAAGTAACATGTCCTGCCTCCCAGGAGAACCTGAGAAAGGGTTTTCTATAGACCTCACAGTTTAAACATTACACTGATGCTGTGAAAGGGAGAGGTGAACATCTGTCCTTAAAAAAGCAGGGATGGAAGAGGTGATAAAGAAGTAGGGTGTGTTTCTGGGGTACCAATAGCTGTCTTGATGGCTGTACTGAATCTATCCTCTGTTCAGCTGGCTGTTGTCAGACATGGCTTATCTTTTCTGTACTCCAGAGACTGAAAAGTGTTGTGAATTTTTCCTCCAGTTCATTTTTCTTCTAGGAATGACCTTTCTGAAATATTAATGATGACACCCTTCTTCTTTTACAATTTCATCTGTAACACACAAGTGTAGAGAAAAGATAAAACGTGGAATTTTCTGAGAATTTGCAACTTTTTCTAAGCCTTTAATTTTTTTCTAGTGCTAATGGTTTTCTTCCTTTTGTAGAGAAAATTTAAGACCCTACAGCTGACTTTTCTGAGTTATCCTTTGCATGCAGTCCAATTTCCTACAGAAGTGTTGACCTAATTTTATTTTTCCTCTGCCCTGGTTTGAGTTTTTGGCAGGAACCCTCCACACATCTTGTAGATTTTTCCCACCAGCTCTAGCTGGGAAGGTGTTAGTTTGCTTTGTGCTTTTCTGGGATCAGAGCCATTTTTTTCATGTAAGCAATCTGAGCTACTGCTTGGGATCATGCTCTTCTGAGGCCAAGCAGGCCAGGCTAATCTGACCCTCCTCTTCCATAATGTGTCAGCTGCTGCCAAGTTGTTACCACTAGACCTGTTCTCACCCTGCTGTATTTATTTTGAATACATCTTTCCACCATCAGCTGTATGTATTTTCTGGAGGAAGTATAATTTTTTTTTGTGTAATAAATGAATTGTTCCTCTAAATGCACGTAGTTCAGCAGATCTTCCTCACTTTATCTGACATCATTTGCGCTCTTGGATGGCTGGCGGGCAGGCAGGAAACTAATAGAGAGTCTCACTATATATTTTCTGAGGCCAAGAGACCTGATTTCATAGCAACAAATAATATTTAATTTTATTTGGTTATAGCCTTTTATGTGTGTTCCTGGTGCCCTTCTTATGTGTGTATAGATGAAAGTCTATGAATATCAAAGCTCTGTGAATTTGTTTTGTCTGTTTTCTATTGCTTTTCATTCTATAAGTGACATCTATACATGCTTCTTGCAGTGATGGAGTGTACCCAGGCTGTTGTATGCTTGATCTTCCTTGGGCTTGCCTTCAATCTTCCTTCTGGGAACAGGGAAGAGATCATGGAATCCATCTCAACCAGATCACATGTCTCTGGTGGAGTCATCTCCTTCTGCATTAGGCACTGTGAGCTTTTTTGCTGTCAGGAGAGGTGGAAGATTCTAAGGCTTGAAAAATGAGCAGTTTTAGAAGTGTCTTGCTTTTCTTAAAAGGAGTCTTGGTGACTAGCTCAGACATGGATAACTAACATCAAGCGGTTGAGTCTCTCCCTGTGTTTCCTTCATTGCTTGTTCTTCTTCCCTCTCTCCGTAAGTGAAATTGAGTGGAATTGAAGCAGACCAGTTTCTCATGCTGTTCCAGTTCTGAGAAGCTTTACTTCTCCAGGAAAACCATCCCTTTTTTTATTTTTTTTCCCTAGCTCTCATTGGTAAAATAAACAAAACACCCAAACCAAATTACCCACAGTCCCGAACAAGATCTTCCAAGCCAGCCAACATGATATGTCACCCTGAGAGTTTGTACTGAGAATTGCATCAGCACTTTTCATATACATGTATTCTTCACAGTTCTGTAGTTCTGAATGTGTTTCTGGCATGTTGCTTGTGTTTGTGGCGCACAATCTGACACCAGGGATAAAGCTCCTTCTTTAAGGGGGTTGCCAATTTATTTGGAAACAACACTGGTGTGAAATAAAATGTTGCCACTGCTCTGAAGGTTTGAAGATGAAGCATTCTGCCTATGTTATGTGGAATCCTTATGATTCAGATTTGTGCTGAGCAAAACAAGCAGGAGTTAAGGTCTGGCCTGTAGTGAAACAAAGTTGTGTATTACTGGGGCTGCCAACATCTTTCCTCACACAGATTGTGTTCCGGGAGAACTGCAGGGCTGTGTTGGTGGATGTGATATGTTTGATGCTACAGTCCTTGAGTGGGGAGTATCATGATGCTGTTTGGATAAATATTTGCCATTTATCTTCTTGATGGTACAGCCTTTCCTATTTTAAGTGATTAGCTCTGACTAGGCTCCTGAGTAGAGGCAGAGTCAGATCCACTGCATGCTGCTCTTTAGCTGCATCAAGAGACAAGACCAGTCCAAACAAACATAAAAACCCATAATGATCTTAATTTTTCAGTTATCAGGGTAAGTGAAGTAACAGAAGGAGGTTGCAGAAAGGCCATACCCTTACAATACCTCCCCCATTGTATGCTGGAGTCTACTCCTCTTGAACCAATGTGCTGGAGTGCTCCAGGAGGTGGAAATGCCAGAGATTACTTGTCACTAAAGAGCCTGAGCAGAGCTTTAAAATGGGAAAATCTTGGCACCTTATCTCCTTTTTTTTTTTCCTTTGCTTAGTATTCAGCCTTAGGACAAATTAATTTCTATTGAAATCTGCTGTACTGCCACTAAATTTGTTGTCTTTTCTAAGGCTTGTCTTCTCCCATGAAGGGAGATAAACAAAAATTATATGTATATATTCAATTTTAATGCATACTAGAAATCACTTTATTGTATGTTTTATTTATTTATTCAACACTAACCTTTGCATTTGCATCTGTAAATAATACTATAAAACTGAACTAGGCCAGACAGGCCTTTTAGGGATTTGTTCTGTCATACAGCTTTGAGACTCAGTCAACTGGTTAAAATTTGAAGTGGATGCCCAGAAAAAGTGGGTGAAATAAATAAAAATTATTGAAATGAATAATATCCTCTTTATCTGAAATCACATAAAGTTCAGTTTAATCCTTCTGACATCAGAAGAGAAATTTAAAAGAGAAAAGAAAGGAAAAAAAAAAGTCTCAGACCAATAGCTGGTCTCTGTTTTTTAACTTGATACAGAGCAGGATGGTCCCTGAAAGAGACACTGGGAGACATGAGTGGCTAAAGAGATTGTGCTTTATGTCACTGAGCTTTCTGTAACTACTGCTGTTATGCTGCTGCAGAAGAAGAGGAGATGCCAGGGGCAAAAGATAAAAAAGGATTGAAGGAAATGGCTGGATGTTGCTAATCCTTTCCTCTCATGGTGAGAATGGTTAATCCATTGCAGAATACAATCAGGATTCTAAAGCCACTTGGACTTGCTTGTGAGCATGACTTAACTGGCACTAAGTTGCCTGAAGCCTGTAATCAGGACATACAAAGGGTAACCAAGTTGTTTGATGCAACTGATGCAGCTCGATCTGTGCCGAGGTCCTTATGTGTATAAACCATGTCCAGTGACTCAAGAAATATTCCTGGCAGGAGCTGTGCTAAAGTCAGGGCAGAGTCATAGCACTGTAGAATTTTGACTTTGGAGTGTGAATTCTTAGTTATTGTTTCTAAAAACAATGTATGTTCTGATAATTAGTTGTCTTAATATTGATACTGACTTCATAAGCCTAATCTTGAATTTGGACAAGGAATTTTTCATTTCCTGGCTCCTTTAATTAAAAAAAGACAATTATTTTGTATCTACACAGGATTCCTTTTGGGGCAGAGGACTCTATCATATTTTTTAGACAATCACGTGAAAAGCAGGGGAAGTCTGGCTATTATGCAGTATGTTACCCTATCTAGAGACAGTGCTAAAGAAATATGGCCAAATTAGGATATTCAGATAATACTTGATCTCCTGAAGAACATGGGGCAGAAAATCCTAATATTTCTTACAACAACTTTAGTGCTGTTGGCTGAAATTTACATAATTAGAGTCTTTTTTGACATGAAGATTGAAGGATGCCTGCTTCTGTATCTTTTCTCCATATGTGTTTACTGGCAGCTTGAGCTTTTACTGGCCAAAGTGGCATTCCTGTTGGCATAAATGCAAAGGCCTGATTCTTTTGTCTTTACACATATCAGCTGCATTAGATACTTGATGAGGTCTGAATTTCAGTTTCTGACTTTCTTTTGCTGGGTATACAGTAATTTGGTTGTGTAGTTGAGTACAAACAGCAAGAATTAATTAAGTGCCTCAACAGGCCTTGGACACTGCTCAAACAGCCCTTTCCAATCATCTTTCAAAACTGATCTGTGGTCCAGCTCTGATGTGGCTGCTGCATCTCAGTGGTCAAAGGTACAGCCCGTTTAAGAAATGTTAATATTCAGTGTGAGCACATGTGGTTTATCTTCCCAGTCACACACAGGCATCCATCACAGTGGTGCCACAGGACACATCACTAGGTTGTGAACCCTTACAATCTGAACATGGACCTGCCTCCAATTTGCAAATCCAGTTACTCAAATCAAATGCAATGCAGATTGTCATGGGCTCAAATGATATCGTTTTCCCATTAAGGACTTAAATTTGGCTGTTACAAACATTTAAATTTTTCAGTTCTCTTATCTACCTCCTTAGCTGGAAATCAGCCCTTGTTTTGTTAAGCCAGAATTTATATCAGATGAAATTTATTTGAAATCCTGTTCAAAATGCTGCCTGATATTTAGTTCTCTGTGATTTAGTGGTAAAGCAGAGTAGTTATTTTTCAAAGCATATTTTTTCTCTGAAGGACCAAATTTGCTCACAGTTGGAGAAAAGGAGTTTACATATGTTTTGATTGTGAGAGGATGCATTGTGGGTAGGAAAATAATTACATGGAGAATAGTGTTTGTAGTATTGAGTATATGTGAAGCAAACATATGTCTGAAACTCATGGAAATTTGGTTACATTACAGCCATGTTGTTTCTTAACCAGAAAGACTCAAAAAGATAATTTTATTGAAATTTTATCATTTATTGAAATAGTTTTATAATTTTATTGAAAATCTGGCTTCCAGGAAGAGTCATGTCACTATCTTTGGTGTTTAACCAAAAACAGCTTAACCAAAAACATGAGCAGGTTGATTTCTAACTTACCTAATAATTTAGACCTTGTTCTGAATGTGAGAAAATATAAATTAGGAGCAATTTACTTTTCAATACAGAAGAGATCTGATTCACTCCATAAAAATAAATCACAGCATGACCTTGAGTATAGAGTCACTACCACATCAGAGTCAGGTTGACTAATCTGATTTGTCTCTCATTCTGTTTGATACTAGGAACTCCCATGTTACCTGATTTCTGTTAGGCAAAAAAAGCCAGGGGAATGACCAGCTCTGTTATATGGCAGTCAAAGTGAATGTGTTGACAGCTGAAATTCAGAAGCACAAAGTTGTTTGACAAGGTTTGGGAAGGGACAACGTGTTTTTTATTCTCTGGTTTAAGAGTAAAGGGAAGACATTGCCTTGTTAGCCTCCCCTGGCAGTGAGGGTGATCAATAATTGTATAAATATTGTATAAAATTATATAAATATTGTGAATGATCCATTCATGTTCTTTAATCTGAGCTGATTTTAGTATTTCATCTAGCAACAGTCTTTCTTCTTTTTCCACAAAATTTATACTTTCCCTCTCTCTCTGTCTTCCAGCTGTACAGCTCCATGGACTTTGGAAGGAAATGGCAGCTCATGCACGAGCGGGTCACTCCAAACAGGTTTTACTGGTGAGTTAGGGCTGCTGGCTTGGCTTGCTTTGGGTGGGTCATGGAGGGGAGAAGGGTGTCTGACTTGAAAGGATTGGATGCTTTACCTGAACATAAAGTATGCTCTTGGTTTTGTTCATCATCTTTGCTATAAATTCAGTTCATAGCACATACCTTGTAGTGCAGTGGTCTCCGTGTTTGTACCTCTTGTCCGATAAAACTTGGTGTCTTTTACAGAGAAGTACAAGTCTTTTGATAATTGCAAAACTCCTGCTTCTTTGTTATACACCTGCTTAGAGTAACACAAAGGAGCTGCCCAGTGCTTCAGTGACAAACCTGTGACCATTAGACTTCCTATTTTTCAGCCCTTCAGAGAGTTACTTTAGCCTAGAACACGCTCTTTGTGCAGAGCCAGCCACTCTGACCAGTGTCCTTATACAATCTTGGTGAGAAGGGATGATTCACTCTGCTTTAAATCACTCTCTGAGGAGCCAGTTCCATTATAATGTCTAGTGAAAGCCCAAGATCTGCAGTTTGCTAAAAATCTGCTTTGTGACTCAATTCCTTTTCATTTCCCAAGTGTCAACTTCTCAAACTGGAAGATTGTCTTCAAATCTGATGATGAAACAAATTTAGTTCCTATCTCTAGGCTCAGCCGTCTCAGATGCTTCTTTTCCAAACTTCTCTGCACCATGTGAAGGCTCAAGAATTGACTTCTAGAGAGAAAAAGTGTAGTTCTTCTCTAGTTGAATTTAGGATTTGAGGCTTGGATCAGAATCTTAATCCTGTACTTACTATATAGCAAATGATGAGGTGTATGTGAATATGTAGAAGTGCTGATTTACAGAACCTGTGCCATAGCTTAAAGAAGTGTCTGGTCCTTAAGGCCAAAAAAGATTGTAATATTAAGGAACCAGAGGGTCACATTTTGGATCTTTAAAAAGAATTTGGAAAACATGAAATTGACTCCCAATTACAAAGCATGATATATATCTGTATCTATATCTTAGAGTCAAATTCATGTAGAAATTTTTGCACCTCATTGAAAGCCCCTGGGATCCAAGCACAAAATATTTATATATTGTATTTTCAGTATTTCCACACCTTGCAGTGGAGATAGATTCCTTATTTTAAGTTATCTAAGTCTTTCTGCAAATCTCTCTAAACAGCTTTAGACTCCAACATTTAAAATGTGGGTTTTTGGCACCAGGTCTAGAGATTTCCCTTAGTGTTCCTGAGGAATTTGAAGAGTGTGAGAAGGATTTAACACCGATGAAAGGAAGTTTTAAGGCTCCTAAAGTTATCAAAGGTCTAGAACTTTGTCTGCCCATGTTACTATTCCACAATTCCATAATGCAGAAAAAGAAGGTGTTGTTTTCTCCTGGTTCTGGTGGTATGGTTGACCTAACGATCAAAAATCCTTTGATCTCACTATTCATGGTGGGTGCACATGACAAAGGCCAGTGTAGATCCCTCAAGGTGTATCCTTCTCTACAGCAGAATAGCTGCTCCTTGGAATAATTTTACCCTATCCTTCAAATAACACAAGTGAGCTTAGGGGAGAGGCTTTCTTGGAGGATAAAGTGCAAGGGCTAAGCTGACTTGGGAACAAAGCACAACTTCTTTTTAAAGGGCAGGTTGTGATGTTGTACCTTATTTTCTGCTTTCATATAATAATGGTTAATGGGAATTGCCTGTTTGTCCAACTGCCACCCAAATGTGTATCCTTTTCCACAGTTTACCTCATTTTTCATTGTCTGCATGGTTTGAACACTGTTTTTTAGCAGTGCATTAGGTAACGGCTCTGTTTCAGGTGCCTTTTTCTTTTAGGAAATGTACAAGTCTTCTATAGTTAAAACTCATGAGACATAGACTGAGGAATCTTTATTCCACTCAGAAACAGCAGAGTCCCATGGAGAATAAGCTTCTCAAGAGAGCAAATTAGGTTTTTCCCAGAGTGGGAGGGATTTGAAACAATCCATAGTGCAAGAATCAGAGGTACTGAAATTGTGGAACATAATAACTCTTCTTAGCTGATTTATTTCACTTTTTCCTTTCTTTCCTTTTAAAGCAGAAAACTGTGATGGCTTGCAAGCTCTGGCTTGTAAGATCTGTACATGAAAAAATGCAAAAAAGAACATTTTAGGCTCAGAAATTTGTTGATTTCTTTTTATTGCACTATGAAAGAGAGAGAAAAGTGGGTATAGCTGTAAGTTTCAGAGGGATATAAGCCATGTGTGAAGCTCACAGAATCATAGAATAGTATAGGTTGGAAAAGACCCTAAAAGACCCTAAAGATCATCTAATTCCACCTTCCCTGCCAGGGCACCTTCCACTAGACCAGGTTGCTCAAAGCTCCATCCAGCCTGGACTTGAGCACTTCCAGGAAAGGGACATCTGGAACTTCTCTGGGCAACCTGTTCAATTGTGTCATCAGCCTCACGATAAAGAACTTCTTCCCATTACCTTTTCTAAACCTTCCATCTTTAAATTGAAAACCACTACTCTTGTGCTATTACTACATGTTCCTGTAAAAACTCCCTTTCTTTAGCTACTGAACGGTGCTGTTAGTTCTCCTGGAGCCATGAGGTTCACACAGACCCACCTCTCAAGTGTGCCAGTCTCTCTCTGGATGGCATCCCTTCGCCCAGGGGTGTGGACTGCAGCTCTCAGCTTGCCTGTGGCAATCTTGCCTTTCCACCTCAGCAGCCTATCACTGCCATTGTTATCAGTCCATCAAATGCTACATTATTGAACCTCTGAATGAAAGCTTCATGAAAGTTGAAATAGTAATGATAGGGAGATGCCAGAATGAGGTAAGCTGCTCTTTTGTGCTGCTCTGCAGTGTTCATTAGCAGAGGCTCAGGTAAGCATCCTTCATGAAATGGGGTGGTCTACATCTGATTGGAATGCAGCTGGTTTTATCTGGGGCAGGCTTTGCTGAATGTGTTTGCCTTCAAAACATGACTTTCATCTCTCAGGCTGCTTTGAATGGGCTTGTGAAGACTATAAACTTCACCCAGTTCATGTGATCAGACAACCTGACAAGGAGAGGTCTTATTTTTGTCTCTGAGACCTTTCTGAATAATTATACCTTCCCTGAGAGACCTCACACACAGAGATCTTAAGGCCAGGAGAGAATCAGAATTGCTTCAGAGCTTGTGAGACTGGGATGTGAATTTTCCCTCAGCAGAGTAAGCACAACCTCTCTGTTAGTCATGGACACACAACTCTGTGCATTTTTTGGTGTAGCTCTGGCAGGAAGCATCTGTAATGGTTCTCCTCTGGTCAAAAGAGCTCCAATCCTGACTTGGGGTGTTGTACTCTGGCTCTTGTTTTCAACTTCTTCCCTTAGTCGTAGATGTTGGTGCTACTCACTGATTTGTTGTTTTGTGTTCCCGTATAGATGGCACATGTCCAACTGTTCATGGGAGATGTCTCATCAGTTCCTGAGCCTGCTCAAAGTTTGTGCATGAGCTGAGATCCACCCCTGGGCCACTCATAGTTATAAAAAACCCCCCTAGGATTTGAGTTCTCTACTTTGGTAGTAGTGATTCATTTGTTAACTACACCCACTGATGGCAGTGGCAGAGCTTGAACAGAATGCATTGCTTGATGTGTGTACAGGCATCCAGATTTGGCTCCCACGTGCCTTGGCTTCAGATTTTAATAACTTAGGATCCTGTAAGACTAGAAATAGGGAGTTTACACTAATGTGATACACAAATTCCAAGATCACTCAAGATAACTGGAACCAGCATGGGTGCAAAGTTTGTTAAAAACCTACTCAATGTTCTTTTCTTTCAGAACACATTTCTGCAGCACCCCCTGGGCCCTGTTCATTTTGTATCACTGTAACTTAGACACCTGTGCTGCCATGTGGAGGATATAAAAAAAATAAAGCCCGTATTTTGTACCGTGGAAATGCTGGGGAAGCTTCCTCGCCTGTAAAGCACATGGTGTGTTCTGCTGACTAAATGCTGTTCCTCTTCTGATAAAAATTCGTAGGACTTGAATTGTCCTTAAGGTTTTTTTTACTACCTCTGCCTTTTCCTGTGGCAGCACAGTGGGATTAGGACAGTTTGGTTACTGGAGCATTCACCAAGCACTTTGGTGGCCACAGCTTTTCCCTGTCACCTTGGGTGACTCCAGCTGACTTTGCCTTGTTACCCTCCAGATGAGACTTGGGTAGGAGAGTACTTTGGTGACTGTAGTGGGTGAAGTAGTCAAATATAGTAGTCAAATATGATGTGCTACAGCAATAGATTAAGAGCACTAGAGGGTATAAGAGAATAAAAAGATACTTTAGTGGCATATGAAATTCTTTTATCATCTTATGGCTTAATTCTTTAAAATGCAGAGTTTCTCAAGGGGACCTGTGTTTTCTGTCCAATCAGCTAAACAGCTGTGAATATCCCCTGTCAATTTGTCTTTGGAGCCCCTGCCTATGGTTTGCTGAGCAGACATGAGGATGACCATCCTGAGCAGAGGACAGTACTATATTCCTTTGGACACTGACACCCTTTCTTAGGGTCTCCTCAGGTCCCCAGGTTTTTCTTTTTTGGAGAACACATTCCTGTTTCCTGCCTTCCATCATCACTGGAGAATATAAAGTGGTGGTTTTGAAACTTATTTTTTCTTTCTGTTGCAACTAGACATTTCCCTTCTCTCATGTATTTTTTAACTCACGCTCTCTGGGACTGTGGGTGATTCTCTCAAAGCCTGGGAGCAGGAAAGTGGGGAATACCCATTTGTGTGGAAGAGAGAGAAATCTGCAGAGCATTTCTGATACCTCTGGGGACACTTGGAGCCCTGAAGTCAGTGTGCAGCACAAGTCTAGTTGGTAAAAGCCACTGCAATACACACTAGTGATGAAAGTTGAACAGAAAAGACCAAAAAGGCAGGAAAGGAGAGACTGGGAGGTGGAAAATAGGACATGCACTCATCTGGCTTCAAGGAGCAGCATTAGTATTTGCAAGAAGAAAAAATTAGGTGTATCAAGCAGTTCTCAAATACACTGCTGATTCCCTCAACACATCTCCCCAGAATTTAATTTTTTTCCTTCTTTCCATGATAATAAATCAGATTTCTGGTGGGTTTTTTTTATTTTTTCTTTTTTAATTTTTATTTTTTTTTTAGTTTTTATTTTTATTTTTTGGCACTTGTGAATGCCACCCCTACTCACTTTGATCTCTGAGGGTTAAAAATTGTAAGAAGGGAACACTGTCACTGAAAGAAGGGAAGAAGCTATGTGTCCACTAACTTAGGTTATGCTTTGGAGTTAAAGGTTTTCTGTCACAGTTGTTTGAGGAATGAGACAACAAATTTTGTCTTTCAAGGTCAAGATTTTCTGTCTTTTTTGTGATTTTGGATAGGAAAAGGTGATAAATTGTATCAGCCAGTGTACTTCTTTTGGTTTGCAGCCTGAATTTCAGGACAACTATAGTGGAGGCTAGTTTGAATATCTGAGAGTAATGTGGGAGAAGTTAAGGGGTTTACCTCAGTGTTTCTAAAGGTTATTTTCTGGGTTTGTATCTCCCTTCACACAGATGTTTTTGTCTGTTTTTATTACTTCATCATTGTGACAGCACTGATATTTCCTAATTCCAGCGCCAATTTTGGTCCGTGCAGGCTGTTTCAGCAGCAGTTCCAGTAGTGACCTTTGGATCCAGCTGACATTACCTTTACTTGCCTAGTTTGTCAGCAGAGAGATGGTTAGTCAAATATGTGCCTGCCTCTCCTGTAAATCCCACTAATCATTATCAACCAGATGGTGTCATTGCACAGTGCTGGGGAAACATCACCCGATTTTTTACAGCCAAGTTTAGTGTTAAGAAAACATAGCCTTGTAAATATCAAATTGACTCTTAAATAATCCTACATTGGAGTTTTTCAGAATTAAAACCATACCATACATGGAGCTATGGATAAAAGGAATGACTCCAGTCTGGCATCCATGGATGACACTTATGAGCATCACCAAGGCTTGTACCCAGTGCCTATTACTGGAGCCTCCCTTGGGCTAATGACTCATTTGGCTCTGATGAGGGACTTTCTTCCCATGCCCCGTGGGCAGGAGCACCCAGGGAAGGTTTTTCTTCTGGAGAATAAAGCTAACATAAACCTGGAATGTGTTGCTCAAGCCACCATAACCATGAACTGTACTAAGCTGAGGATAACATTTTCGCACTCTAGCCTCAAGCTCTGTAATAACAGTTCAGGAGAGATGAGACTTTCTCATAAATTCTTCCCATATATTGGAAGATTTCCTTGCAAGGTCACTTTAGTTAATTAAAGACCACAACACCATGGTGATAATAAACCTGATTTTATTTTCCTTTTCACTTAGAAAGGGGCAAAGGGAAACTGTGAGGCTGGGTTGTTTTGTTTTTTTTTCATTTTGTGTGCCTCCAATTAATGCCATCAGCACTATAGATATTTAGTGTTTCCAAATGTTAGATTGTGGATGACTAACTTGTGATTGCACAGTAACTCAGTGACAGAGATATAAATGGAACCTGGATATAGAAGTAGATACTCTTTTATTGGCTGAAATAGTGTTTATTTTTGTTGAAAAAGTTTCAAGTCAAAAAAGGCATTTTAGAATTCATGGCAATATTATCAAAATGTTTCTCTGAAAAATTAAAGGAAGGAATACAGTGAAATGTTTGACAGCACTTGGATGGTCTTTTTAAGTAATCTTAAAATTTGAATAAAATTTCATTTTATGATTTAAAAAAAAAATAGAACAAGGAAAGAATGCAGTCTGAAACAAGTGTGTGATATTTTTTCCTAAACAATCCTAGCCTGCTTTTGAACTACAGATTGGTAAGTGCTCTTCCAGGGACATTGTGATAGATTTTATGGATATCTAAAAGTAGAAAAACCTAAATGACTCTAAGAACAGGAAAATCCTTCACTTTCTGTCTCTGGGAAGTGCTCCAGGACTGTTTTATAGAGACTGCAGAGACCCCATGAGTTCCATTAGTGCCTCTGGTCAGTGAAATGTTCAGACTACAGTTCCCCTTTCTGAGCACAGTCCATGTTCTTTTTTGAACAAATTTATGAGAGACTGACAGAAATAGTTGGATCTGGCAAAGCATCTTTGTAGAAGGTGGGAAAAAATCCATGGTGCAATACTGGAGAAGCATTACAGACTATTTTCTAGTTTACCTGGGACTAAAACCAAACATATATGGGGGTTTGGTTTATGTTTATGCTGACTGATGACTTTATCTTTCAAAGGAAATTTGTTGGAACTAATCTCTTGTTCTATGAATGTGAGCTGTAAGTCATAGCTGATGGATGCTTTACTCTCCTTACTCCCTGCTTTTCTAGGAAAATAAGCATTTGATTTTTTTATCCAGTCCTGTGGATGTCTTGCTAATCAACCTGCCTAGGATTGAAGCTCTTTTAAGGAATAAAAAAAAAAAAAAGAAAAAAACATACTAAAACATTCTGGCTAGAAGGATAGTGTGTGGTTGTGTGATTATGAAAGGAAATAATTTTAAATACTTTATTTTTCTTCTTTAAAACCCATGAGCTACATAATGAGTGAATCCAAAGTAACATGCCACATGATAAAGTGTCAAAATACATATGCACCTCTGTAATTCTGGCTGATATCACAGTAAGAATGAGTTCTTTCAATGAAAGGTCTATCCTCTGGAAGGGCAATTTTGGAATAAGTTGTCTTTGAAGGACTTTTCTTTCTAACTGCCTTTTTTTTTCTCTCTAACCTCTTTTTGCTTGAGAAATGCAATATATCTTGCAGAAGGAAGGATTATCCCTCTCCACTAATGTAAATGTGGATGTCCTTACATAAATACTATCAGGCTTTTAGAATTTGTGATTTGTTGTGATTTTAGTACAATATGTGACATTTGCACATTTATGTCTTTAATGTTCTATAGCTGGAAGTTATTTTTTTCCTTAAGGCCTCAAAAAGTAAGGACTGAAATATTTATGCTCATTTGGCTTAAATCTAATGCCTACCAGTATATCTCACCTATTGCAGTGCAGTTATTGCTTTCAGCCATCAAAAAGCCTTTTGCTTTGTCTCTCATCTATCAGGTTTCTTTATCTCCCAGGGACCAGTCTCTTCTCTTACCTCTCCCATTGCTAACCTGGGACAATTTTATAACCCCCACCTGTCTCACACTCTCTTTGACTGAGTGTCTGAGGCTGAAGCAGACTAAATGAACCACTAGTAATAAAGACTAGGAATGCTTTAAGGAAGAGTTTGTTGAATATTTCTCCCAATTTGTATTGATGCCTGGAGTGGGTCCCAGTGCTGTGTCTGTCTGAAGAGTGCATGGTGGGAGGATTTGTGTTTTTCTCATGCAAGAAGGTAACAAATAAGGTCAAAACCCATCAAAACAAGTAAATCCAAACCCCATCACTACGTTTCAAAGGCCAGTGTTGGAAGCTGAATTGATGTACTGCTGACTCATGTAATCTCCCTGGCCTGACTTCATCCTGGCCCTCCTGATGCACGTGAATTCAGACACAAATTAATCCCAGCCTGTCAGGAGCATTCCCAGAGTAATTCTTTGTGATGCTTTGTAGGAAGTGTTGATGAAAGCCAGCCCTCTAATTAATATATTGGATAATGCATCCCTCTGAGGCATATGGGGATCTCCCATACTGTCAGAGCTTGGCAAAGGTAATCAAAAGCCAGGCTGCCAGGCTGACTAGCAAGGAATACAAGGAATAGTCTCCCACTTTTTTTTTTTTTTTTTGTGAGGAACTCAGTTTAGGTTTTGGCCTTTGTTCTAGATCATACTAATCTCTCTGTTTCTGGGAAAATGGCTGAATACTCAGTGGTGTGGGGAATCTCTTTTGTTTTTAGCTGACTGAAAGATATTTGGGAATTCTTTTAAAATCACTGCTGTTATGAGAAGTTTAGGAATGACCTTTTCACATACTCTGATTATGGACATAATTTTCTGACTATTTCATTCAGTGGCAAAACACCAAAAGGCATCAGGAGTGGCAAAACACCTACAGGCATCAGGAGTGAGCATCTTTTCTGGATCCATACTCCCTTTGCCCTAGACCCCATCCATGATGGCCCACTTGATTTTGAGAAATGCACTTTTACTGCTCTTGTTTCTTTACAGCAGCTGGGGCTGGAAGCATCCTTGCATTGGAGGAAGTTGCAATCTAATAGAGGATTTATCCTCAGCAAGCACATCAGCACTATCATGGACCATTTTTAATTAAAAGTAGATACCTCAAAATTTTTCAGAAATATTTTCTCAAAAAGAATCAAGAAGGACCCAGGTAAATTCCAGTTCATTTCCCTGAAGTGACTTCAGCTGCTGAACCTTAATGCCTTGTCTGGCATTAAGCTGAACAAAACCAGTTGTTTTATTTAACAGAAGAAGTTGAGCCCATGCTGTGCAGAAAGAACAGTCTTATCATGGCAAAACAGACAAGATGTTTCTGCATTAATTTAAATGTGAACAATTTGTGTTGCTCAATAACATCCATTAAAGATAAGGAGGTCCGTTTTTATGCCTTCTGCTTATTGTAAATTAACAAACTCTCTTAAAACGACAATTCATCAGGAGTTATATGAGGCAGAATTCATTCTCGGCAAGAGAAGAAAATGAAACTCCCATCCTTTCATTCCCTGGCATTCCCCTGAGTCTCCTCTGTGGAATGAGATGAGTTTAATTTTGCTATTGTTAAGCACAGTGAGCATGAAGCTACATCAGAATGTAAGAGCAGGAAGGAGCATCTTATTAGCTGCACTACATGTTCTTTTAAATAATGTTGATTCAGTAACTTGTGTCTTGCTGATCATATAGAGAACAAGGATGAAAAGCCAGTGAGTGATGCTGTTTCACTTGCATATTTGTAGTGAGTTAATTGGAATAGGACATAGCAGTGGTTATCATAGCTCTGTAATTATCTTGCAAGATAATTGTTCTCTATTGGGCAGAAGGCAAGAAAAATGGGATGTAGACACATTTCCATGTTTAGTGGAATATCAAGAGTTCTCTAGCTGAGTTTGAGAGAGAAACATACTCACCTGTGTCTGCCATGTACTTAGGAAATAATAAATAATACCTGTACACTTCAGAGCTAATTTCAGTAGATCTGGGCTTTCTCAGATAGGAGAAAATCCTGCTTTTATTGAAAAAAAAAATAAAGAAAACCAAGCCAAAAACTCTGTCATGTTTTTGGCCAAAGGGTACAGGCATATTCTTGGGTTTTGCTCACAGTATTTTTGGTTTTCAGGTTTTGATTGAAAATCTTTGAGTGAAGGAGACATGTTCCATTACAATATTGATTTTAGGGGTAATCTGTAAGAGTGACTCCCTTAAGCCATTTCTAGATCTGCAGTAGTTTCTCCAGAATTCTATTTTTTTCTTTCTACAAATCATTAGATTTGAACAGTGTGCTGGCACTTTGGAATTTGCCTTGAGGATGGAAACCAGCAGAGTATTACTTTTCATTTGGCCGTGTACTTCTCTTTCCTTTCATTGCTCATCTGTAACAACAGGTAAAGAACCCAACAAAAAGCAGCTCTTGATTTACCTGCAGCTTGACCACACACCTTTGCTCCTTGACATGACTCTCACTGCAGCATTCTGCCCTGAGGATTCTCCCTTGGTCAGGGCAATGCTTTGGGATGCTGCTGTTGTGAAGAGCTGGGAATGTGTCTAGTGCTCAGCCCCCTGGGCAGCCTTGTCTCCTTGTTTGTTCACCTGCCTTACCTTAGAGCAAAGGACCCACAAAAGATCTGTGGTTTCTCTGGTCCCTCCTGCTGCAGTGCTGCTCTTTCCCTGGCAGAGACCTGCATGTGAGTGGGTCTGTTTTATTCTTCTCTCCATTCTGCCTGTGAGGATGCTTCTGTCTTGAATGCAAGCCTGTCTTGTCACGAGACACTTGGTGATCTGCTGACCTCATGTCACTGTTGCTTTTACAAATCATAGCCACACAGACTTGCTGTTTCTACAGACAGAGCCCGTCTTTAGATATCTGTCTGCTGCCAGAATCCCTTTTGTTTCCTCCTTCTTTGTCTTTTCCTCCTGTGGTGTTGGGACAAATGTGCATCTCACTCTCAGCAGCTAATTGAGTGTGATCTTTTGGGGGCAAGGAGACACATTATGCATTTACGTTTGCTGGTCCAGAACAGAGTAGTTTATTCTACTCTGTATTTCTCCTCCTTACCTTTCTTCTTCATTTCTTTCTTTATCTCTTCCTTTCCTGGCTGATGGCTAAAAGTCAAAGAATGAAATAAGCTATTTGTTCTCTTCATGTTAGTGTCTGAAATGCAGAGAAACAACTGTCACAAAAGGTTTGTGACACAAATCATATTGTGTCACATTTTTTCATATTGTTTTTCCCCAAAATGCATGAAATGAACCACAAATTCATTTCCAGAATGTTAGATGTTATCCCAGGGTGATTCTTCACAATATCCTGTAACTGGGAATGTAGAAACTCATTCTTCCTTAATTAATACAATATACAATGCTCTTAGGCATGTGGGGCTCATCAGCAAATCCTATACATATTGTCTGTGCCAAGTTTCATACTGGCATCCCGTCTTTGGACAATTTAAGCTTTATTTTTATCCATCTACTGCTGCATTCATTTATTAAATTATGCTCTTGCTCTGAAGCTTTTTGGAGGCACTTTATTCTGCCTAGGCCTCTGTTAATAGCTGAATCACTGAGCCTTAGCATTTTAGGCATGTCATATTTACAGTTGGAAAATATTTGTACAAACGAGGGCAATTAAACACACAGTGAACTGATAGTCCATATTTTAGTGTAAAACTTGGTGCGATACTTCTTCTAGGAAACAAACTCAGAGGAATATGACAAACATTTCCTTTGAGAGAGAGGAGTAACTCCAGTGAAATCTTTGGTTACAGGACTGCCAGGCTGAACTGAGGCATCTTTGAGCATGTACTTCACTTTTTTAAAGCAATTCAAAACCAAGTTGATTCACGTTTCATGAAAAAGCAAAGCAATAATCTATGGCAATTCTCCATGTATATGACTTTCAAAGGAGGGTAGCCAGGCACTGGAAAAACACTAATTAACTGGTCTTCATAATATAGTAGGGGCTAAACTAATTTTAAGCAAATGCAAAAATCCAAAAATATACTTTTATTCTTGTTTCCTAAAGGAACTTGAAATTTAGAATAATAAAAGTGAAATAGCCCTGCAAAAAAGTGTCCCCTCCAGAAGGCGGCAAAACAGAATCCAGACCCTTGCGTTGGAATGTGCTTAAAACTTGTCCACTATAAAACTTGCAGAGAACTAAACTCCAGGAAAATCCCCTCTCTCCTCTCTAGAAATGCCCCCTCCAAAGCAGCACTCTTGGTGTTGGATGCATATGGGATGGGGAGTGGATGGTGTGCCGTGCACTCAGGCTCTGAGAGGTCTTCAGGACAGTAATGCCTTCACTTGATGAGCTGATCCTTCATTACTTCCACCACATCCTGATGCTGGTACTGCCAGGAGTTGGCAAAAAAACCCCAAAAAACAAAAACCAAAAACTAATAACAACAACAACAAAAGGCATCTATTCAATTAGGGTAAGGGATAAGCCCTCAGGACTGCCTTTGCATAGCCTGGATCAGCTGTACCCCAATGAGTCAGGAGCAGCAGCTGATGGGAGCAGCACATTCAGCTCCTCAGCACCAAGGCTGGGGCTGCACCTGGGAGCAACCAGCAACCAGGGCTGGTTTGGCATAACTGACACACTGCTGCTTGAGCCTCAGCCCCCATAAGGAGCTATTTCAAGGGCACCAACTGGGAAATTAGGATGCCGCCTGGAGCATCCTGTGTTGCTGGCCCTTTCAAACCTTGACCAGGCTGTGAATAAGGATCTTTGGCCTTCTATCCACAAATTTTTTCAAGTGTATTTCACGAGAATGTGGTTATATTTTTGGGGGGTTATGGTATAGATTTGGTAAAAAATGCCAGAGGACTTTAAAAGATTAAGACCTATTAACTGGATGAGAACTAGACACAGACTTATTTATGCATATGTTTTGGTGTTAGCATAAAGGGAAAAGAAAAAATATTAAGCAACAGCAGTTTTTTGGTTGCTAAATATACTTTAAAGATATTCCCTGTTAATTTCTGTGATATGAGAAGTCACCTCCTTTTAGGTACTGAGAAGAGAAGGAAATGTTTCTCTGTGCAGCAGAGCCTGCTGCCTTGAGTGGATTCTCTGGTTGTGGTTGACATGATTGAGCCTAAATGTCAGTTTTCTCCTTAAGGGCAGGATTGATTTGGATCTCTTTCCTCTTCTTTGTCTGGTTTATGCATCAAAGAACTGTGTGTAGCAAGTTTGTGGTTCGAGAGCCTGTGATTCACTGAGTTTACAGGGAAGGTACAGGTTTAGACATTTGGTGTTAGTAGGGATGAAGTGCAGGGAGGCAGATGCATGTATGCACATATGGAAACATAAGCAGATGCCATGAACACCTGAAGTTTTGTTCTCTTTGAGGTACCATGCGGAAAACTGCCTTAAAATTCATTGGGACCATTTTAAAAAGGATTGGCTTTGCTGAAAAGAAATTAGCTGAGAATAAACACTTGGCAATTTTTTCCCCTTATCTTGCAAGCTAAGTCTCACAACAATTACTTCTGCCCATGTCCAAAACTACAGCATCACGGAAATTAGCACTGGAAAAGATATAGAAAGCTCCAGGGACCTAGCTAAGGCAGTTCCTTACAGTATCTTCCTGCCCAGCTTTTTTTCCCAGGCTTCATTTGAAATATGCTGTGCTAGGAGGTTTTGCCCATAACTCTTCAGAGACCTCATCACATCCTAACACATCCAGCAGCGTCTCCCCCGGCTCAGCCACAGAGAATGATACTGTATTTATGAGTTTAATAAGCACGTTCTTTGTCCCAACAGTTCAAAATTTGTATGGTTCTTAACTATGGTATTTTATGGTGTGGTTGGCTCAGGTTGTGTGCAGGTTGGGTGTGTTTGGGCTGTTACGTGCCCAGAGTCAATGTCTGAGGGAGCTGATTTTAGGCCAATTAATACATGAATTGCCTTGACCACCTGGAGCCAAATGCAATTATTGATACTCAGACAAATGTGGTGCAATGTCAGATAGAGAAGAAGCCTGTTGGAAAGGTATGTGCCATTTAGCAAGGGTGCCATGTGGAAAACTCCAGGTCAGTTGAGTGGGAATTGAACAAATTAGTTTTTGCTTCCATATATCCACATGGGCATGGCCCTTGTGTTGCTTGGATGAGTTAGAAACATGCACTGCTTGCCTGGTACCACACAGAAGTGTTTATTCTCTTCTGGAGCAGGATAGAATTAAAATTACAGCAGACTAATTGGCGACATCCTCTAATTTAACTGCAGTTGCCTGCAGCAAGAGGATGAGTTTTTCTCCCTTTACATATTATTGCACAATAAATGTGCCTTGTTCCTTGCTGTTTCTAGCCCTTATTTACTGCACAACATCCTGCTAGATAATATCCATTTGTTTCCTCTGTCCCTTTACATGGACACTGGCAATTGCCTTCAGTCTGACGTCTTAAACTGCAAAAATGAGTTTTCAATTCAGCATCTTGGGAGTCTCAATTTGTTGTAAAAGTTTTGATTTTGTTTTCAAAGCTGGCGAATGACACTTTGACTGATCAGAAATTAGACACACCCCTGGCATAAAGCTCAGTCCAGCAGGTTCCAGATCAAATTTGAAAGGCTGACTCCAGTAACCTGAATTTTTGCTTTTACCATGTTGTAAATCCCAAACACAAATGTGGCTCACATTCAGTGATACTCACTCAAACCTCCCAAACTCTTGGTCCAGGAGATAGATGAATAAAACAATTCCTATTCTCAATTGATTGTTTAGGGAACAAGGATCAACAGAGCAGTTGGAATCGCTCAACTGGTTTCATTTAAGATGCTAGAGGAGCAATATCTCAGTGTTTCCTTTCACCTTTAAATGCCTAATGTCTGAAAAATGCATATAAAAAAATGCAAAAAATGTTTATTCCATGGAAAAGCATTAGAGTTGGTAGAGAAAGTGAGTTGGATTATACAGTAGGCAGGTAACCTGAAGAGTCTCTGTTTTTTTTTTTTTTCCCTTTCTTTGCATGTGCTGCCATTTTTTATTTTGAAGTATACAGCACCTTATAGGGAAACATTTCAGGGGTAGTTAAAGTGCAGAATGTTGTGTTTTCCTTGCCCTTCTTGCTTACTCTCCCTCCCAGTCATCGATGAGATATTAGCAGAGTGGCCTGGTAAATGTGCGCCCATGCACAATGCTCTTCCTTCAGGATAGAGATAAAGATCTTGCCAGGATCATGTCCATCCTTCAACTTTCAAGAGCACACAATTCTCTTCTGAAAAGAAGGGAGAAAAGATCTTGTGAAAATCAAGAGCTACCATGAAAACAGAAAGCAAAAACAGCAGCAGAAGATACAAGAAAAGGTAACAATTCTTCCTTTTAATGGAATTCAGAAGTAGTTTGAATTCTTAATGGGAAAATTATCCTGGCTGCTGCAATTCTGGCTGCAGGCTCCACATTTTGAAAACTGCTTTTGCAGCAGTTAGGGAACGTGTCAGCAGGAAAAACTGACCTTTCCTGTCACTACTGCCTGCATCCTCTCAGCATTTTCTCATGTGAGGGGTGATTAATGAATAGGGATGGTGGAGGATGTTGATTTAACTCTGTTCCTCACAATGAGGGTGCCTTTTTTCACTTCCTATGGCCCTCCAAGACAGCAGCACACATGGGTGTATTTTGTGAACTTTGGTTTAAATTTCGCTGTCTGGAGCTGATATGCACAGAGCTATGTGACCATGGGTCAGGACCTCAGGCTCCTGAGTGTTAAATACTCTTGTCTTTGTAAGCCTCTGGACAGGGTTGTTAGCTAGAGCACCATGAAAGCCTTTCCCAACCACCCCACTGTGGGCTACTCTTGGTTGTATAAGTTAGGAGATGCTGACATCTCTCCTCATCATGCTTTAGTTGCTTAAAGAATACTGAGCAGTGCATCCTCCAAATGTTCTTCAGAGAGATAATGTGTAAGAAAATACAAGGCTGTGAAAGTGTCTCTTCTTGTTTTGTTGCTGCTCCTGTATTGCCAGACCTGAGAGGTTGTTGTGAGTTCTCAAGGCTAGAGAATTACAACAGGATAAAGGGATAAAGGAATAGCTTTAGAATCAGTGTGTGCAGTTTTGCATCTGTGCTTCAGGATCTGTATTTACATCTTGCTCTTTCCACTGCTGACTTTTTTGCATTCTTCATGTAAAGCTCCTCCAGACAAATGACGAGAGACCATTTACTAAAAATACCTGAATTCAAGAGTCAGAGCAATGCAAAGCAGAGCTCTGTTCCTTGCCAGTGGGAACAGATGTGAGGTGAGGCATGAAGAAACAGCATTGATTTGGGATCTGTTTTGCAATCAGTCATTGGTATAAGAGAGCAACTTGGTTTGAGGGAAGGAGGGATGACCAATGCATCACTTTTCAGGCTTGTTATCTACCTGCTGGTAGAGCAGCCTGTCTTGTTTTTGGGTTGCAGGACACTGTGAGTTTTTCAGCTTGCAGTGCACTATTTGGTGAGCAGAGTACTAGGGATGTGCTGTGTGCTAGTCCTTTTTTGTCACCATTGTTATTCTGAAAAGAACCATTAGGCTTGTCAAAACTAATTAAGGGAACAAGTAGATGGCACTGGAAAGGAACTTCAAGCTAGAATGTCATGTTTCAGGAGATCCCTCTCATTCCCTGGTGCACACTTGAAAGGCATTATGAGTGGATCCACAGAGCTTACAATGGTAATGAGTAGTCTGGATTTTGTTAGGAAATACTTATTTTCTTCTAATTACAGTTTCTTTTAATGTGAATAGTACTGTGGCAGACTGATGTCTGTTACTACCTGGGCTAGGAATAGTTTTGCCCATTGCTGCAGGGGAAGATACAGTGCCCTCTCCATCTGGAGAGGAGGGACCCAGAGAATGTCAGAGGCCGAGGTAAAGCCAATATTGTGGTGTCAAGATGCAGCAAATGGCTCTGAGTAAAAGTCTGGTGTCTGGCTTCCAGAAGGATGGATGCCAGGAGAGTGCATTTAAGGCTGAATTTAAGTAGGAAACCTCTTGGTAAGGGCTGCAGGGCAAGTCCCTAAAGTGTTCCCAACCTTTACCTCAAAGTGCTGGAATTACCACTCTGTTTCATTAAGTTGTGATGGATAGATATGATGGTAAGCATGTACATCTGTCTCTACTGGTATGTCTTAGACAAAGGTGATGGTTACTGAATGACTGAAATTACAGCAGTTAGTGCTACTCTTTTGAAAAAGGCAGAAAACTTCTGCTATAGACTAGAAAGATTGCTTTCTATATACATTGGAGACTAATACTGCAGCACACTGTAATGTTTTTCACTGATATTTAAAGGAATTTCTATGTATCCTACTGTCACTTTTAACTGTGTCCATATATTGGGAAGATTTGGTCCCAATAACTGCATGATCCCAGGAACTCAGGCTTATTCTGGCATCCTTACCAGTAACAGACAGCACTTTCCTCCTTGTGAGATCACCCTGAAACTGATGGTAGCGATTATGGAGCAGACTGTTTCTCTTTGTGAGTGGAATGATGAAAGCCCTGCCTGTGCTGCTTTGTTTTGTTGTGTTGGTATCTTTTGGCCACAACTCAGAGTGCTGTGAACGGACTCGCTATCGATGTGGTGCTCTCGTTAACAAGCAGTGCCAGTTTCACTTACCTGCACAGTGGCTCATAATGTAGTTGTTTTGACATTTGCAGCACTGGCTGATCTTAGCTGAACTCCAGCACATTTATATGTTTGTCGTTGCTTCAGCTGCTGTGTTTTTTGTGGGATTCACAAAAATTTATCAGAGCATCTGTATTTTTTTTATATTATTATTATTTTTAATGTTTCTGCTGTTGATGCCCCAAGGATGAAAACGGCAAAAGAATGTGATAAAAATGTTTTCAGAACATTAGGGAATTCTGAACGTTGGCTAGCTCAGAGGGAAACTATTATTTACAATCTACTGTATCAAATTCAACTCCCACCAAATTAGAAACTGATTTTTGTCATTGTCCCTTTTTAATCTAACCCTTTAGTTAACTCGGGAGAAGCAGCACCATAAATCACGTGGACATCTATGGATTTTTTTTCCCCTGCCAGCCATTGCTAAGACTAAATGTTCATCTCTCAGTGATTCTTATCAGCCAGGACACTAATAATAACATTTCTGTTCTGGGCTTGACTTTCTCTCTTCCAGGAGAAAAAGTTTCTTTTTAATGTGCTTTGAAAAACATTTTTAAGGAGTAAATAATGCACAGGAAGATTTGACTTGGGGTGGTTGATTTCCAGCTAGTGAGATTAAAGAAACTCCTTGTGCCTCTTTTCATAATTGTCAAGGACCATGGATGGCATGGGGTCATGGTGTGAATAATGAATACTTTCTCACCTCTTTAAAATCAGAAATTCACTGTATGTGCAACACTGTTTTTCTTTTGAAGATGTGGAAAAGGAGGTAAAGAATAGCAAGATTGCCTAGCAAACCAGGGGCAAATCAGGAAACAATCTTTCATGTCTCTAATCAGCCAAATAAAACCTTTTAATTTGCTTTCTGAAGGCATGAGGCTGCTGTGCCCTTGTTTTTCCTTCAGCACTAAAACAGAACTCTGATTTTACTGAGTCTCGAGACCAGCTCTCTTTGCCACCACAAGAACAGTCATAGTAGTCTTGATCTTGTAGACAAGGGACAGGCAGGATTACTCTCCTGTGCCTGGGAGGGTTGGTGTAGGGTCCCTGAGCGTGGTCTGTGTGGAAATACAAGGGAGACAAGTCCTTAAAAGGTGGAGGACTCCACACCAGGTGTGCCAAGGTAGGCTTAAACTGGTTTTGCTTTCCTTTACCATCTCTGGCTGACTGCAGCCTTTCAGCTAGCTGACTGTCCTCTCTCTCTCTCTTCTCTCCCAGGTCAGTGGCTGGTTTGGATAAGGAACCTGACCTTGTGCACATGGAAGCCCGGACAGCTGATGGACGTGAGTGCCCACAGCCAATGCTAAAAACGGGGCTTTGAGCCAAGAGTGGGGTGGGAATGAGAACTCACTTTACCCATTTTACCTCCTCATTTACATTTTAATGGGTAGAGGGGATGTGGGTCATGGGGTTTGGTGTGATGTTCTTATCCTGAGCCTGTAGGGGAGAGTCATGGGCTGCAGGGCTTGCGTTTGTGGAGAGGGTGTACAGAAGCTCAGTCTGTTGGGCCAAGAAGCCATCTATTCTGTTCCCTATTCAGCAGTTTCAGTGCCACATAGTTTACATCAGTCATAAAAAGCTGAGCTACCTACACTGTAGCATGGAACCTCTGTGCATTTCCAGAGGTGCTCAAAACAGCTAGGTGGTACCTGAGAATTTGAGAAATTACCTGCAGTCAAACTTACCCTCCAGGCAGAATGTCCCTATGCCCCTTCGTTTTGTATTGAAAATATTTTTTAGTTTTGCTCATAATGTATGAATAGGTGTTCCATACCAAAACATTACAGACCTTGAAAAGGTGCCTGAATCTGAATCAGGAAATAGGAAAAAAAGAATTCTTAACCACTCACCTATATGAATCTAGTCACATTTGCAGTGGAATGGATTCCTATGTAGTCAATCTCCAGCAAAGACAATGGTGTTAGAAGGAAGCTGACTTACTCTCTCCAAAGTGTTTTAGATATTTCTCACAGGAACTGCAGCATAGTAATGCTTCTGCTCCTTGTGGGAAATTTACTCCATTGTGAGGAAATGGGAGCAATGGGACAAGTGTCCCATTTTGGTGCAGGGACAGTATAGGAAGACAACATAGACTGAGGAGTCAGAGGATTTCTGGGAGAAAAAAAGGCCTCATTTTTGTTGGTTGCAAACTTTTGTCTATTTTAGTCAAGTGCTGCGTAGGGCAGATGTGTGAACAAGCTGCTGTCTATCAAGATGGCTTCTCTGAGGTTGTGGATATTCTAATATCACTCATTGGCCTCCCACTGCTATTTAGTCATGGCAGCTGAATAAATAACCAGGCAATAAAAGCTCAGGGGTGACAGCTGTTTGTTGAATATGTGGAAAAAGCAAAACAAGCCGACAGGTGGGTGGACAAGGTAGGGAGGCATCTTCAGTGCCTTTGCTGCTGTGTGTATGGCAGGTATGATGGGAGAAGTGGTCAAAAGCAAATAAAAACCCAAGCAAGCAAGCAAGCAAACAAACTGCTGATGGAGTCTGTTTTCAAACTAAGTTTAAACTTGCTCACCCAGCTATTTGAATATTGGATATGTCAAGGACGTAAATGTTTGAAAGATGTATCCCCAGCTTAAAGACAGCTCCCTTCCTTCAGGTCTTGTTTGCTCAGGGGTTTGCCCTTTGTTCTTGTTTTAATGTATAAATTCAGCATTTTGAAATTGGCAGCTGATGGTGTTGAGGGTTTCACTGGAAGCCAGGCTTGGCCAGTAGTGTCAGCAAAACAACCCCATTGCAGCTGCCACCCCAGGTCTGTTGGGCAGTGCTGGCCCTGCTGGTGTGTACCAACTGACTCCTCTCCCAGCACAGCACAAAAGTACAGTGTTGCTCCAATTAGAGGTTCTAAGGCTTAAAACAATATTTGTATTACAAAGCAAGGACAGTCTCACAGGTACAGACTTCCCCAGTGTGATAGTGTCCAGCTCTGGGTGCTCAGGAATGGGGCACTGAACTTTCCTCCCAGTTACTTCTGCAAACAAATTGGGCCTTCATGTGCTCAGTGAAATAGCTGAGGCACTTAGACCTGCTGGAAAAGGGGCCCTGCAGTTACTTCTTCTTGATCAGAAAGTTTCTGATGAAAGTTTTCCTCAGTATTATGCAGAAGGAAGGAAAGGCTTCTCTAATGCCTCCCTTAGGTCAGTCTGGTGGCTTTGTCACTTATTTGATACATTAACAGATATGGATTTAAGTATTCCCATTGCTTAGTCCAATTCAGATAGAAGAATCTGTGTCTTCAATGTCACTGGCTACTTGAAAAATACATGATTCTTCTAGATTTGGCCTTTTTCTTTCCTCTTCTTCTGTTTTCCTCCATGTTTTTAATTAAAAATAATAAAAAAAAATAAAAAAATAAAAAAAAAAATAAAAAAAACCCCAGCAAAAAAAGTAGAGAGTAAAAGCAGTAGGGAAGGGAAGGAAAGGAAGAGAAATGGTATTTAGGACTAGACTACTGAATTTGAATTTATTTATTATTTTCTTTTAGGAGTAGTTGGGACTCAAGAACCTATCTAATACCAATTCAGACACTGGAGCCTAAAAGGTGCTCTGGATCTGGGAAGAGGTGGTTGGGCATGCTCATTCATCCATAAATGAGTCAGGGCTATCAATAAGCTTATGGATCTGGGAGCTGGCAGTCCTGTTTACCTCTCTGGTGTCTGTCCTTCAAGAGATCTTGCCACATGGTTTTGTCTTCTGCCCCTGTGTCTATTCTCCTTAAATACTGCAAGATGCTGATAATTCCAGTGCCTATCTTATCTCAAGCTGTTCCCATCTTTTGTAGCAGCTGAAGTTTTTCATATTTTTTCGCATCTTGGCAGAGTCATTGTAGCAGAATAATAATTTAGGCTTGCATTTTTAAATTGTAAAAACATGTAGGAGCCTTGGGCATTGTGCCTTCTTTCAGGGTGGAATAGACAGGGCTGGATGCAAGGGAGCTATTATGATCATACTGACACAAGCACCCACCAGCATTCCTGTGCAGGATATATTGAATTTTCTGATGTTCAGTGAGCTAATCTTCACCCCACTCACAGATACAGTGCAATAAACAGGATTTGAATGATAGGAAAAAGAAGGGGAAAAAAGCTAACCAGGAAGATAAAACAGGGTAACTAATTCCTGGAGTGTCTACATGTCTTTTTTTTTTTTTGTGGGATAATTATTGAGGCCAGTGAGTTTTTTCTCCTTCCCATGGAGAAACACAATGTTTCTCCACGACGTTATGATTTTAAATCTTGCCTGACACTAGGACCTGATTTAAGCTGAGCCAATCTGCCAATGCAGCTTGTGTCTATCAGCTGCCTTTTTCCCAGTTAGCCATGCTGGCCAGCTCCTTGCTTTCAGCTGCCTTATTAATGCTGCCAGGAAGGAGCAGGACTTGCTGTCCTGGGTCTCTCTAAGTCACAGTCACCTGCACACAGGTTGGCCCTTTGCAGCCTCCAGCACAATGACACAACAGCTTTGGCTGTTTCACTGCCTCCCTTCAGGGACCCACATCTTTGGGGAGAGAGTCTCTTGTGCTCCTGCTTCCTGCCAAAGCTGGCATGGCTGGCAGGAAAAGATGAGACTTGATAGCTTGGCTTATTTCACCAGTTTGTCCCTTCCAATTTCAAGAAATTGTTTCTGTTTTGTCACTTCAAAAAGGGTAAAAATACACTCCAGAATCTGAAGATGGAAGACTGTGTTAAATAGCAATGAGGAGGTGGTTCAAGCTCCTCAACTGGAAAATGGCAGTACATCTGTGAGAGCCATTCCCTAATCCTGAGGTGGGCAGGGTTTGTGTGGAGGCATGGATGCTGGGATTTGAGCTGCAGCAAGCCCTCCAGGCTGCTTGATGTCATATTGGCTATTGCCATATTCACAGATGAGCTGAGAAAGTGCCTGGATTTGCTTATAAGCATGAGGAGTCTTTAATGCTGCCTGGGAAGTAGGGAGCTCTTCTCAACTCCTTTTGCAGTGAAACATTATAAAAATCCCAAAAGTAACGCAAAATCCAACTGACTAAAAGAATCCTGAAAACCAAAACACCCAGACCCTTTTATTCTGGTGTTGTATAGGACAATATATAAATTGGAAGTAATGCCTAGGTAGAAACAATGTCCCTTAAGCAATACACCTCCCAGTGAAAGTTAAGCAAGGCTTCAGAAGCATGGCTTAGTCTCATGTCACTGCTCCTCTGGGTGAATGTCCTTCTACTTTGTGGCTGTCCAAAAGGGGAGGTGCAAAATAACTTAATTCTAGAGGAGAGGGAGATTATAGCTTGGAAGTTAGGATGGCCTCTTCTCTCTAAATGGAGAACTTTTGTTGACAGACCCTGTACTTTCTATGTGAGAAGATGTGCCCTGTGAATGGCACCCTTTAAGAAGCTTGAGCAGGGACTTGAGATTGTTTCTCCCTTTGAGTTGTACACAAATGGGAACTGAACTGGGTGCTGCTATGTTTTTTACCTGTTTTTTTTAATGTATTTTAAAGGTAATAATTTTTTTTTTTTTTTGCGAAGCAGGAAAAAGGCGAGACTTAATTTTATCTCGCATCCTAAAGCCGTCAGGTTTAAAGATATTTTATTTGTGTCTGTGTTTGAGTTTTGTTTTTTTTTTCTTAATAGGCTTGTATTGTAAAATATATGAAAGTAAATAAAACAAGAGACTAAATGGAAAATGGGTAGTGAGCTACTCCCCTTCTCCACCACCATCTCCTTGTGAATATTAATCAGGTGCCATTCTTTGAGTATATTTGATTGCTGGTGTAACACACTCAAAATGACATATTTCCCAATAGGCAGGAAGCTCGTTGTCATGTCAACACTTGTGATTTATCTGCATTTATTTGTGACAGGTTTTTATTCCTCTTCCCATTCTGTCACTCAGCAGCAGCAAATTATCCCCTTTTTGGAAGGATAAGAATATCCAGGCTACTGTGTGGGAGAACATACTGGAGGGAATGAGGTTCTAAAAATACAACTCCTGACCTCTCCTCCTTGTTCTGCCTAATTTTAGAGCTACCTCAAAGAGCAAGTCACTGCTGTTGATCTCTTTGGATAGCATGGCAGCACATAAGACCCTCTTGTTTCCTGAGCAGTTGCTTTTATCCACTGCAAGGTTGTCTTGGGTTCCACACTGAGGAGCTAAATAGCAGCTCTGGGCCAAGTGTGTGTATATCAGTTGATGAAGAACTTTAATTTATGCCAGTTGAAAGTCTGACCCCTCTGCTGCTGCTGCTGGGATTTTATGCTGGGAGCAAGCACAGCTCTGATACTCTGGATATTGGCACTGTCTCTAGGTCAGGTGGTTTTCACCATACACTTTAATCACTGCCCAGTACTCTGAGCTGGCACCAGCAACATTTTCTGCTGCTTTAGCATCCTCAGTGGGACTATGATTTCATTACTGCACCAGACCTGTGTGACTGCTCTGACTCAGCCCTTATTAACCTGGACTCCCTGGTGCATCAACCCAGAACCAGGTCTGCAGCCTTTAAACAGAGGCCTTCAGTCACTGGGTGGTTGGGCATGGACCTTTATTAGATTAAAACTTGGCTGTAGTTTGTGGCTTTTTTAGACAAAATATTTTAGAAATTATTAGTCTAATTATTAATGCCTCTGACTTGCATTCTTTTTGCATTTTTAAGAGTGTTGCTGGGACAAGACTTTAAAGGGGAAACTGTCAGTCTGTGAATCTTGTTTTAGAATCTGGGAAAGCAGTTGGCTCAATCTCAGAGGATTTCAATTGTGCCCCCCAGAATTTTCCACTGCCCCACATTTTGCTGTCACTGGAAGGACATAGATCAAGGACAAGGCAGTTCTTTTGTGATGGAGAATCCTGTAAGCAGCTTTGCTGGGCTAGTGACTGTCTTTTTAAACTTCTCTTTTATCATTTTGAGCTCAGTTTGACAAGGTCCATGTCAGATTGTTCTGTTGTGAACTAAAATCACTGCACCAGGCTCACCCCAGCCCTTATAAACTTGCTGTTTACTTCATTGAATTGTCTGTCCTCACCCTTTGTAGAAAAGCAAAGAAGCATTTGAATCTAGGGAGCCTGTAAAAGTGCCACAGTGGAAAAGATATGACCCTTTTATCACTCCAGCTGTCATCTTAGTAGTATTTTCATTTTCTCTCTAATTTGCAGTTTTCAGAACAGCAGTTGAAAAGCAGAGATGGCATATTTAGATTACACACATTCAGAAACACAGTTCTTCAATTGTTCTGTTTCATAAGGCCTTTTCTTAGTCTGAGTGAAATAATGCTTAATCCCCTATAACCCCTCTCAACTTGCTGGAGGTGAGCACATATCTTCTTGTTCTAACTTTCTGTATATCTGCCTTTTCCCTCTGTTGTCTTCATGATCTTCTCCCACTCCTGTTCCTCCTCTCAAGAAATGCCAAGGCCTGACAAGATCCCATTAGTGTGATGGTCGTCTTGTCTCTAGGCAGAAGCGTGTGATGATTCTTGCAGTGCATATAACTACTGTTAAGAAGCTTCAGCTACTTATGTTATTTCATGGCCATGGCATTTTCATTCCTAAGCTGCGTTTGCTATAAAGACTTAATTTTGGGAGATGTTTGTGATTTTCACAGGAAAAAAAAAAAAAAAAAGTTTGACTTAATAGTGTTGATTTGCCCTTTTAAAAAATTATTTTTGTGTTTTACTACCACAATTAAAACCAGTCAACAAGGCTCGGGTGTTTCAGAGGGAAGACAGGGGTATGATTTCCAGAAGAGTATAGGAATTGGTGAATTCTACCTGGGTGGCTGCTGCTCTGTATGGTCTCATCAGCACCTTCCACACTTATGGTTGGTACCCTACATTATAGTTTGAACTTCAGTCTCCTGAGGGATGTTTGCACAATAGGGAAGGGAATGACAAATGTTGGATGTCGAAGTGTGGTGAATTTCTAACTTCAGAGAACATTTACAGTGTCAGAGGCTGGAGGCATGGAATAACATCTGCCTAGTTGGACATAAGAACTTCTTTTGATCTGCTGGTGGTGTTTACAGACAAGTGGCTCCCATGTGGGCATTTCTGACATGTCCATGTTCTCCCCTTGCAGACACCCACTATTTGACCTGTCGGATCCAGGAGTGCTCCGAGACCAAGAGGAGCGGGCCCTTTTCACGCTCCATCGATGTCAGCTCCCTTGTTGTTCAGGATGAATACATCTTCATCCAGGTACGTTGGCTTCACACAAATGGGACAAGGATTCTGCCTGCACAAGGTATTTTTTCTGTGCAAAGGAGGAGGCATATTCTAAGGATAAGTTCTTAAGAGCTGGGAGCCCATCCTGTCAGCTCTGCAGTCTCAGATAGAGCACTTGATCTCTCTGCTCATCACTTGTCTTGAATTTTATAGATATTTTTAAAGTTTGTTCATTAAGGGTCCATGGATTTCACATCTTGCTATTTGTGTGGATAATCGTAAAATATAAAGAACTACAAATGAATTGAGGAGAACAGAGAAGAACAAAGGAAAGGTGTGAATGATTGTTTTAACAACTGGAAAGGTTTATGTGGATTTGACAGTCAAGTAATGCTAATAGAGTGAACCAAAATTTGTAGTAGGAGGTAAAATAGCAGAAAAATTGAGAAAAGATGTTACAGGGCAACTTCAAAGTGAAAGATGACTTTAAATTTGTCAGTTGGTGATGATTTTGGAGATGACGAGAAAGTGTCAGAAATCGAATGAGAAACTACGTGTTTTTGAGATTTTTTGAGAATACATGGGCTGGATGGAACAGGGCCATCTCTCTAAATTTTGTGTCTGTGGAAGCCTGAGAAGGAATAGTACAGTCTGGAAGAACACTTCCTGAAGATGTACCATTTGGTTGAAAACTGAGAGCCAGGCTGTGGTGATTCCAGATCGTGGGAAGCTCAGGCGACGCAGAGATTACAGACATGGTGATGTTAACTGCTTGTCTCCAGTGCTGAAGCAGGGGGAACAAAATGAGACAAAGACTGGATTCAGGTGGTACAAAAAAGACACATACTTCCCTTTTTGAGTAAGATTGTGTTACATTAAGCTCCTATTTTATTTCCTTGAGTGAGCATTTTTCTTGAGTGTATCCAAATTATGAGAAAGTTTTGCTGTGTTTATTGTCAGACTTTCTTACAGAAGGGAAGACTGATAAGTCTGTGCTGGAATTAGGTGGAGGACTGGATCCCCTGGCCTGGGAGGACTGCAGTATGAAAACTGCATGCATTTGAGCAACATTGGCAAACTTCTTCTGAAAGTAGGAGAGTCTGCTGCTCTGGAAATGACCTAATATAATGGGAGCCACAGCTCCTCTCAATCCCCCATGAAACCCAGTCTGCTACTGCTTCCTTTGGCCTCAGTGCAGATCCACTGCTAGAATACACTGTGAATTCAGCTTTTGCAACTTAGTAAGTCATGATTTGACTAAAAGCAATGGCTTTCCAATCAATAAATGCTCTGCTCTCCAAGGAGTATTTAAGAGAGACTCTCAATGTGGTGGTTTATGTCTGTGGCTAAGGGTGTTGTGGAACATCCAATTCTTCAAGCATAAGGCCTTACAGACATTTCTCACTCCACAGCTCTCATCTGTGTTAAAACAAGGACACTGTTTAGAATCTTGATCTCACAGTGAGGACGTGGGCCTGGTGTGTGAGTTCCTCTGCCTGAAGTCAACAATGAGCAGCTCAGGCTAAAAGCCTCTAAAAAGCTTCAAATCTAAAAAAGTGTGTGTGTTTATATATAAAAATACATGCGTGTATGTATATGCAATACTCAAATGCCTTGACTATTCTTAGCAAGGTTTTATTATAGCTTAATGGGTGTTTGAATTGAAAATCATATTCCCACACTTTAAAAAAGCTGTTAAATATACACACAGAACACTGCTGCTACTTTGGGCAGGAGACTCTCCATTCCCAAGCTGTGTTCCCTTTCCCTGTGTTCTATATCACACTGGCAGGGTTTCTGCCTGTCCAGCAGCCTGTTGTAGGGTGGCTGAGATGCTGGGCAGGGGTTGAGTCTTTGCAGAGCTCAAGTGACACTCAGGCGCTTCAGATTGCCAGCACACCCTGAGCTGAAGGTGTGGTAAATCCTCCGTGTCCAGGACAGGGTGAATGGACCATACAGAGTGTTTGCTTGGTACATATGTAGGAGTGCTGATATGTCCTGGATGTATGAGTCTCACAATCCGTGTGGTGTTGCTGCCTATGATGGGATGTGTCAGACTGACTGCTTGCAATGTCTCATGCATGTGGTTCAGTCTGGATAATCTTGGACAGAAGTGTAGGAGCCAGGACAGAGATAAATAAATATCAAATTAAATGTTAAGAACCTGGTGAGGTTTAATAGCTGCATAAAGGCTTGGTGCATGAGTTCTGATATGTCTGTTCTGGAACAAATCAGAATTAATGTCTTGGAGTAGGGAGAGGAACTTGTTTAATTTTTGTCATTAAACTAGTAAGTTTTTCATCTAAATCAGTAGGCAGTGCCCCTCTAAAGTTAGAGAGATCAAACCTCCAGGAGCAATTTATCTCTTATTTCACCTATTTCAACATGAGCTAGGTCTCTCTTTGAGTATACCTTTCTCATTAATATTAGAAGGAGCCTAAGTAGAGCTTGGTGAAAACCCTGAAATTTTTGATGGCTAAAATTAGGGAAGATGAATTCCAGCTATTGATATCAGTGTCTTAGATTACCTGCATAGAGTTATTTACTAGTGAATATCCATGCTAACCAAGTTGATGAACGGGCCTGTACTGTAAGATTCCTGGGGAGCATTAACTTGCACTCGAAGCAAACGTGATACTGTGATCTATAATGGATAGGGGAAAGAAGAACACAGAAGATATTATAATGCCGTTATAAATCAATGATTCTTGTTGTGCAGCATTTTTGAAAGGATCTTTCAGAATTACAGTACAAAGAAAGAAAATGAGAATGATCTTATGCTTGAAAATTTTAGCTGTTGAAGAGAGTTTGAAAAGACTGAAACTGGTTACCAGGTAAAAGATATAAATAACATAGCCCATGAGGAAAGATGTAAAAGGTAATGTGGAGGGAAGAAATAAATAGCTACTAAGAGAGAGTAGGAAGAATTATTATGACTAAAACAGTAGGTGATCACTCTGATTTATTGACTGATTTTCTATTTGATTGATCAATAGTTATTTAAGGATGTCTATCATGTCACTAGGATTGGATTGGATAATTCTGCATAAATTGAGACATTAAGAGAAAATCTTACCCTCTCTTGCATGTATAAGATTTCATTCAGTTCACAGTATTGCTCTGGTGTAACCAGGAGGCAATATGATAATCTTCTTTATAATATCATAATCTTCAATTAATACTTAAAATTCATACAACTTGCAAAACAGGTCATTTATTTGTGAGAAGACCTTAGAATATGTCTGGACTTAAGTTCTATAGTGAAAAGGAGCTAATTTGCTGATCAACTTTCCCATTTAATGTCCATCTCTGTGGTGTTCAATTACATAGCTGTGCTCCAGTGAGTACTCGTTACTGATGATGGAACTCTTCAGAATGTGTGACATGACAACTGCTGGCACCACTACTGTTATAGTGCTGGTGACCTAAGGATATCAGTGGGACAAAATTTACACAGAGACAGTATTTATTATTGGTTGGAACTGATAGTTAGAAAAGGGACAGATAAGATTTTGGGCATATTCACAAGATCCTAAGGGACTTGAGGAGGGATTTGGTCTCTCAAAATTGTTTCTTCTCTTTTTTTCCCCAGCTGTAGATCTAGGTATCATAAATATGTTTCCAGCCCCCTATTAATCTTGTTGTGTTGTGCAGACCCTTCTGCATGTGGCTTTCCCCCAGAGATCATACCAGTCTAGTCTGGCATGCAGTTATCAGTGTCTCCATTCCTCCCCTATGCTTCTGTGTCTGTCAGCACTTGTAGACCCTCAGGGTTACTTTGGCCTTTTTGATTTGAGCTGGCTGTAAGTCAGTGCAGAGGTGTGTGGATGGGTGATCAATACCTGTCTTGGTTGTTTTTTATGTCTTTATTTTTCTCCAGGATGCTGCAGACTCTGCTATCCCAGTAGAGAGGAGCTGAAGTTGATCTGAATTGTAGCTCATACATTCAGCACTTTCCATAGCAGTGACAATGACACTGGGTGTAGAAGACTCCTCAGACGTGGCAGCTATACCTGGTTTGGGTTTGGGGGTGATACAGGCCAAAAAAATGCCTTTGGAGATTTTCAAAGGCCTTTCAGAACCCTCTCAGATCTTTCTTTGACTGGTGCTCTCATAAGGACAAGGAATGATCCCTGCAAAGTTTGATTGAAAAGGACTGATATTTTGCTTCAGATCCTGGTCCATTTCCACTTTGAAAGGGAAATGCTTTGCACCACTAGTCAGAGAGGCATGCTGAGAGGCAGTACCTTTTCACTTTCCAAGGTCTTTAAAGAGTGGAAACAGGGATCCTACTTCCCCTTTCCATCCCATGACATATTTTATCCAGGTGTTTACCTGCAGGCTGAAACTCAAGAGTGTCTTACTTCTCATTGGTCTCTGCTTCTACTTCTCCTTCTGGGAACCTTTCTTGTCCTTTTCTGTGCCATTTCATTTGTGATTCAGTCTCCTGGGAACCCTGGGAACTGCACACCTTTCTCTTGAGTCCATACTCCTTCAGGTTATCCTGGAACATACAATGATCCCATGTTCAAAAAGCTAAGTTGCTCTCTTGGTGGCCTTTTTTTTTTTTTTTTTTTTTTTTTTTTTTTTTTTTTTTTTTTTTTTTTTTTTTTTTTTTGAGGTTGATGTGATGAAGGAAGAAAGACTTCTGAGGGACCTGGGAAAAGAGACAGGGCTATGGCTGTGGTTTATAGTCCTCCTGAATGTGATGGGGTCTGTGGTGTTGCCATTTAGGAGCTAGGAATGGTGGTTACTCACATCTTTCACATGCAGCAGTGTAGAAGCAGCTGCAAGTCTTGTAGGAATTACATAAGGAAAGTGAAAAGTTTAAGTGAAAATGCTCTTCTGTGATACTGATCTTTTATCTGGCTCTTCTTCACCTTCTGAAGTAGTTTTGAACTTGGAAGACTTTTGCCTAATTCAGGGAGTTGCACAGCAGGGCAGCATCTCAGTCTGCTCCCTGGCATGAGTGAGAAGGAGCAAACCCAGGATTTCTCCAGAGGTTGTTGTTGTGTGGTGCAGCTGAGTGGGAGTCTTACAGTGCACATCTGAATAACTCCTCTGGCTTAGAGGAGCAAACACTTCTGCCAAAATCTGTTGAACCATTTCAGTCTTCTTTTGCATCAGGAAACTTTCCTTAAAACATATGCAGATGTCAGTATTCATCCGCAATCACTGATAACTTCTTACAAAATCTATGGATAATATTCCTTTTTTTGGATGCCTAGTGTCTCATCAGAGTCTGTCCAAAAATTTCAGCTGAAGTAATTTGATGCAAAATGGCATTTACAGACTTTCTTTTTATCTGAATCAAATTCTGGTTTTATCAGGGTGGATATATTTAAAATAACCTTTTTTCCTCAGCCTCAGTAGAAAGAAAAATATTATTTATAATATTAGAATTCAGATGTGGGGGGACATTTCTCTTTGAGATGTTATAGAGGGGGAAAAAATTCCTAATTCTAGAAGCTACATATATCTAAGCCCAGCTCAAGAGAAGTAGTTTAATATTATTACTGGTTGTAACTGTGCTTGTTTAGGAACACTTGAAAGTGCTTACATTTAGTAGGACATGAGTGTATGTTTCAAGTTTATTGAGTATTTAAGAATAGGCTAAATGAGCATATTTGCTGAATTGAAGTAATTTATCAGGTGAATAGACTTCAACCAGCAGCTACAGCTGAGTTTATGCTAATTCATAGGGATTCCTGACCTCAGTTATCAAGTTGTCAATTTAAAAACTTAAATAACTGGCAAAATTTCCCCAGGAATAAAGAAAGTGCTGGGGTAGTTTTTGTTGGGGTTTTTTGTGGAGTTTGTGTTGCAGGGTTTTTTGGGGTTTTTTTTGCTAATGTGAGACTTCTCAGCAGTGAAACAGGATAGAGGGGAGAAATTAAATGTTCATTTCCCTTCTCTTTATTTTCATAGAAACTAAATACACCATGTTCAAATATAAATTTCTTTCCTCCATTTTTTCCTCCATTAACTAGGAGCCAAAGGTCTTAACAGAAATCAATCCATGCAATTTATTTTTAACTTCACCCTGCTTAGCTATGATTGATTTTTATCTTTGCGATCGATGGTAGAGAAAACGGTTTGGCGGGACAATGGAGCACTCTCCAGCTTGTAGGGGTTGGTCTTTGAGTCTTTTATTGAAGGAATCATTAAAAGCTTATTATGAAACTAATAGGATGAAGACGTTTAAATGATGAACACGATTACACCTGTTTTACTGGTGAATAATGCCTGCTACAGCTGATCTCCTCTCGCTCCTATTTAAAATGCTGGACAGCACTCCAGTTGGGGAAATTAATCCATACAGATGAAAGAAAGTGCATCCCACGTGCTAGTTAAAAGCTCTTCTTAAAGCAAGACAGGCAGTAAGTAGTTAGCTACTTTCCTATTCACTGCTGGGTGCTTTTCATCCATTTCCAGCACAGTTTAGTCTTTTCTGTGCCAAATATCACATTTGGAACTTGAGCCTAAACATCTCTTGATAAAAAAAAAAAAAAATTATTAACATTTTCCTTTATTTATTTATTTTTTATTGATTTTCTTTCTAGGGCTTTTTGTGCTGTACTTTCTTTTATCACTCTCTCCCCTCCCCTCACGTTGTCTGATTGATCAGCTGAAGATATAAAGTATTGCCTTGGCAAACTCATATGTTTCCTCTGAAATCAAAAGGAGATTTAATGTGTACAATTATGCTCTTCTCATAAGTTGATTTCTGTGTGGGTAATGTGCACCTGCAGCTCTGATGTGGCTTGTGTTTTGGTGTTACTGCACATTTTCTGCAGGAGTTGCTTTTGAAACAAATGCCATACTTTCACTCCAGATTACTATGTCCTTTAGCTATGTCATCTTTGCTCTGAGGGGAAAGGGAGCTGAACAGGGACTGGGCCAGTATAATAAATTCTACTTTATAGCAAATTTTCTCTGATGGGTGTGATGCTCTAAAGAGTGTCATGTTTTCCAAGCCTGCTGAGTTTACCAGGGAACTTGAGGGTGCTTCATGCACAGAAACTCCACAGTGCACTCAGGTAATTGCATATTGTTCAATGACTGTGCAGAAGGCATCATATTAGTGAAAACCACAGGGAAGTAATTCAGGCTGGATGGTGCCTGTCATGATGGGATTTATGCTGGGGCAATGGAGAACCTCACTACACCAAAATATCTGGAAGATTGCTTTTGCTGGTAATGGGGGGTAATCAAGAAAAAAGAACATTACACTAGGTTCATGTTCTTCCTCATCTTCTGAATCTCTTGTGACTGGAATGGGGTTAGGCTTTGGAGAGGAGGCACAGCTTTTCAATCCTCACACTCAGAAACCTGTGCAAGGCCTAGGCAGGGCTGTCTCTGATGAAAATCCCAGGGTGTCAGTGGAGCAGCCTGCCTGCTGAGCTTGTGCTTCAATCCACAATTTGATTTGGGAGATTTTATGCTCACAAGAAGGAGAAAGGGAGCCTAAAGTTAAAGCAATGAGGAGAGGTGCCAGGGCACTCTGTGGAATTGGAGAAGACAGATCCAGATGCTGCTACAACACTGATAGAGTATTTCTGAACTTTGGACTCCTGCCAGCTCATTTGATGCTACTGGAAAGGAGGGGAACTCTACAAGCAGAGGACTCACCTCATAAAACAAGTAAGGTGTCTATTGAAAATAACATCAACCATATACTATTAAGAATTTACTACCAACAAGAAGTGTAAAATTTGGTTCTATGAGCTTTTTGCTCACTTTCCTGCAAGTTCTTTAGGCAGCAGGACGCAAATGGGGTCCTCCTTCGCCCAGGGGAATTTCTGAGAATTACTAATTTCACGTTTGTTTTAATCAATTTGTGTCTTACATTGGAAATTATGAGTCCCAGCATCAGCCAGCCAGGAAGATGATGAAGAAGCCTGATACACTGTGCTCTACAGTTCCTCGTGTCATCTAGGGCTTTTTTACAGTCTGGGACCTCTTAACTCATTCTGCTTGCCTTCCAAACTCATTTAGATAGCACAGGTGTTTTTGCCTAAGATGAACTTCAATAAAAAAAAAAATTAAAAAAAAAAAAAAAAAAAAAAAAAAAAAAAAAAAAAAAAAAAAAAGGAAGCAAAGTCACAAAGCTTGCTCTTAAATTATTATATTCAATCATTAACAAGAGAAATGGCTTTGTGTGTTCATAGACATGTCACAGAAACTATGGAGATAAATAGCTTCCATGACAAATTTTATGTAATTTTCTGCAGTCTTGTGAACATATTTGTTTTCTTCTATGTTTGATGCACTCTGTCTCATTACAGGTCAGGAGGGGGAGTGAGCCAACATATCCAGACTTTCAGGGCTTTCAAAGAGAAATTTCTCATGTTTCTCTTCTGAAGTGCCAGCTGATATAAGTTAGATGAGACTTTTGTCTTGAATGTGGAAATATTAAAGAAAAGTAGTCGTAGCTCATGACTGGAGGAAGAAAGAACACAGGTTAGGAAAGACAGATGTGTTTAATGACAAACACATTTGTCCATAGGAATCATTTCCACTGGCCAGAAGCCCAATTAAACACATAAAGTAGAAATCCAGAAAAACAGATTAATGATCCAGTCATTAGCAATGGAGGAAGAAAAAGACAAACCCAGCTAATTCTGTACTGAGCATGACAGATGAGCTCACAGCAAATAATTGGGTGACATTCATCAAATGTGAACTGAAAGGAGGCATTGGAGGGCAAAACACTGCCATAATCTCTGGGATTTACAGTGTTGGAGCATTTGCTCATAGGAAAAGAAAAAGTTCATCAAAATAAATTAAGTTGGGCCTTCCAAAATTCATTCTGTACCATGGTGCTTGCCAAAACTTTATTGGAGGCTTGATCATTTTTTTGGAACTGTTATAACTGTGCATGTAAATCATGCAAAGATGAGATCCTGGCTGGGAAAAGCTTACACAATTCCTGCCAACAGAATTGTGGGTGGCTTCATATTAACTGGCTCAGGAAGACCACAAACCTCAAGATTTCTATTTCTAAACCCTAGTCAAGGTGACCTAGTCCAGGTGGAAGTCTGAAAGGGAGTTTAACTATTGCATACTGAACTTTAACAGTGTTTTAATCCTAAATTTCTGTGTTTAAAAACCAGACAAACAAACAATAAATACAAATGAACTCCCTCCAGGTACCAGTTTTCAGTAGGATTAAGTAAAAACAAAAGGTGTAAAATCTTTCAAGTATGGCAAACTTGTAGTAGATCCTGTTGTGGCACAGAAAGTGGAATTTGATCATCCTTTAATATTTTTGCCACTTTATGTTCACTGGATTAACTGAAAGATTGTTGGACTGCTTCCAATCTTAATTGGTCATCATGGCATTTACAAAGTATGTGAATATTCATGTCCTCATCTACAGGTTGAAAATCATGTCTCAGCCCATCAGAAATGGATATTGAATGCAGGGTCCTTACCAAGTAGTCACTGGACATACTCAGTTCATGTGAGAATTGAGAATTTGAGTTTTCCAATGGAGGCAATAAATGTTAAAAGAAAAGAGAAGATATTTAAATAGTCCCTGTGCTATTTAGACAATATGGCCCAGAAGTGTGGGATCATTTAAGCAATGCTTGTAGAGCTGAGAGAGAGATGAAATTACTGCAAACATGAATTTTTGCCTTTGAGCTGGACTCAGTTTGAACCAACTGCACACTCTGTTTTGATGTGGAAGTGTTGGATGGGAAATATATCTTTCAAAAGTAGCACTCAGTGACCTTATTCAGCCTGCAGAAGAGAAGGCTGTGGGGAAGCATTAGAGCACCTTCCAGTACCTAAAGTGTCTGTAAGAGAGCTGGAGAGGGACTTTGGACAAGGACATGGAGTGTCAGGACAAGGAGGAATGGCTTTGAACTGAAAGAGGGTAGAATTAGATTAGATACAAGGGAGCACTGGATGATCTTTAAGGTCCCAACCCAGACCATTGTGTGATTTTGTGATCCCCACAGCTCAGAGCAGGACCCTGAAATGCTCACTGCTGTGCCAGTCCACAGTGCACTTTCCAAGAAATGAGAGTTCAGTGACTGCTGTTTTCTCCCTGCTCTTCTACTGGCTTATTCTGGGTCTGTAGACAAGTTGCTTTAGATTTTCATGTTTGTGTTTACTTTTGGCTTTACCTGAATGTTACTTGTATAGAGTTTATTTGCTGTGATATAGGTAATTCTTATGACCTTATGGCACATGTGATATAATAGCGTCTTTTTTTTTTTTTTTTTTTTTTTTTTCTCTTGAGGATGCTAAATGCAGTTATGATGACATTGCAAGTAAAAATGGGATAAAAATCTGAAGGAGAAGTCTTAGTATAGAAGCTGGTCCTACTTCTAAACCTTCCTTTCTTTCCAGTTTTTCAAACTGTCAATGGAAAAGCCTTGAGTTGATTAGATATCAAATTTCATGACCAATAATAGCGTGTCCTTCAAATGACAGTTTCTCCAGGGAAGAAAGCCACTATCTAGAGGTGATATCATTGCTGAGAATACAATTGATGCTGTAGCAATACTCTATGTAAGCTCATTCTCAAATATCACTGTCAGATAAAGAAAGTATATCTAGGAGAGAATCTAGGACCTTTCTCTTAGCTTTATTGGAAACTTAAGAAGCCAACAAGTGATATTCCATACAATAGACAAGTGCTTTGTGCATTGTTTTATCTTAAGACCTGCAAGACTGCCAAACCAGCAGAATGTAGGAAATTCACTGATGTAAGCCTTGTTTTAGCCAGGTCTGAGATGGTGCCAAAAAGAACACCTACAGCAAGTGACTCTTGACAGGTTTTAAATCCCATATTTTACAAATTATCTGTGCTAGATCTCATTGATGCATGGCATTTCTGCATAGACTTTAGTTCATTCAGTCCATAAAACTGCAGATTTGGATGTCTATCAGTTCCCCCCACGCACATCCATTCTCAGAGGGTATCATTTCAGAGAAACCAGTTTCATAGTGACAAAGGGCATCTAAGAGTTTAGCTCCAGCTTTCCAAGAGCACATTTCCAGTTAGCATTAAATGGTGCTAGTGTGGATCTCTGCTGTTAGTCACTGTAAAAAGGTTGTTGGAAGACAATCCTGGCCTCAAGGGACTTACAGTGCAGACAAGGCTGAGAAGCAGCAGAGAAAACAGGGATTATCTCCTACTTACAGGGGAAGAACAGAAGCACAGAGACTTTAAATTACTTGCCCAAGGTAATTGAGCTGGGCCATGTGATGACACCAGATTCTCCTTTACCTCCCACTCAGCACTTTTTTTCCTGAGATGTTAAAATCACATTGGATTTGAATCATAAGAGACAAAATGGAAAGTTCAATAGCACAGCTTAAATAAATAATTTTCCATTCCTCTCAAGTTTGTGATTTCTTTGGAGTTACCCAGATGCCTTTAGGGACAGCCGTGCCTGTCATAGAAAAGATACTTGAAAGAAAGTTTGTCAAGCACTTTTAGAGGTGTGATCACAGAGTGTCTCAGAAGAGTCATCACTCACTTTCTTTGGTATTTCCATAGGTGACAACTGGTGGAAGAGCAACTTACTATGTGTCATACAGACGGGAGCCTTTTGCACAGATTAAATTACCCAAATACTCCCTCCCTAAGGTGAGTCCATAATTTGTGAACACAGACATCTACTATCTTGGGAAGCCAGATGTGAGGTTCCATAAGGTGAAGTGCCAGGTCCTTAACTTGGTTCACAACAGCCCCACACAGTGCTACAGGCTGGGGACAGAGGGGCTGGAAAGTGGCTCAGTGGAAAAGGACCTGGAGGTGTTGGTTGACAGCAGCTGAACATGAGCCAGCACGTCTTGAGGTGGCTAAGAAGGCAAATGGTATCTTTGTATCAAAAATATTGTTGCCACCAGGACTAGGAAAATGACCTGTTATGTTAGAGATTTGTTAATGGCCCTGATATAGAATTGATGCATGCTATAAAATCAGGGGTACTTTTGTAATTTAAAAATCAGAAGTAGTTTAAGGCTAGGTGTTATGGAAAAGTCTTTGAGCCATGTAAAGGAGGCTTGTTTATGCTGCCCTTAGTCACTAGAATATTTTTGCTGTACAGTAATAACTATCTGTCATGTGCAGATTAATGAACTCTGCTGGAGTTGTACGTATGTGAGGTTGGCACCAGGGTAATGCAATATTTCCACTGCAACTGGTATAAACAGATTGAAGTCATTGGGCATTTTGCTTTATTTTCACACTGTTGGAATTGGTATAATGCCTCCTTAATCTTTAAGGAATTATAGCTACTGGGCAAGAACAAACTTCCTGATTTAGTCTTCCTTCGTTGAGGGAAATGGCAAATCTCCCACTGATTGTACTCACTGGGATAGAATTAGGCCCTCAAATGGTTTTTCCCCCATCTCATGCTGATAGGATATGCTAGGTCTATTAGAAATAGCCCCATTTAATCAATCCCAACTTTTCATCTAGATACCTCACACAAAAGATTAAGATGCCTCCTAGGCAGGATGAGGATATTGAGCTGATCTTCCTCCAGATATTTTTTCCTGAAATCAGATCACTCCATCCTTTGGGAGACTTCCAGAATTATGATTTCTTGATGCAGAAACAGTGCAAGGAATTAATCAAGGTCTCTTGACACTCTATAGAAAGTTTAAACAGATAGAAATAGATAAATGGCGTCTCAGATAACCACAGTCATTTTGCTTCTAGCTGAACACGTGTCAGTTTGTTCAACAATGGTAGCAAGTGCTTCAATACTCATCACCACCCTGAAAGCAATTTCCATGAACCTGTTTTTAAATAATACCGAGAAAATGCACTGTCAAAACTCTTTAATATTAAAACTAAATGAGGAAAACCTTGTTAGACATTTTGTATCTTGGTCAGCAGTAAAAAATCCAGTGAAGGTTAGTGGGTGGATTATTTGGTGGCCCATATACTGTGGGATAATTGATCTCAGATAAACTCTCAATAGGAAAGTGTGTTATTAAAAATCACTATCAGCAGTGGCTCAAACTGATAGTCTACCTATACCTCACCTTCAAATAAATGTGAACTCCAAGGTTTTTTGGAACCATCCCTTGCCAGTTGGAAGCACAAGCCCATTATTTCAGCATATGAATGAAAATTATCACTGCTTTTAGCCTAGTGCCATATGATGCTTAGTGACTATGAAGACTCTTGGCTCCAAGGCTGTGAATCTTCCATGAGTAATAAAACTGACTTTCAAATTTATAAATAAGAAATGAAACTGGATGAAATTCCTTGAAGGTACCAAAAATGAAGAAAGCAAAAACCCTTCGCCCAGCTGGTGATTATTTAAAAAGTGAAATGCAAAAAAGTCACAATGCTGGTAATTTATTGGCTTGCTCTAACAGAAAGTTGTTAAACATACCTATAATTCATGCTCCATCTCCATTCTTTCATAATTCATGGTAATTACTACATGTCCCGAAGGGCAGAGAAATACAGAGATCCTCAGTAACAGGCCTTTTGTCTTCTTTTAACAGGACATGCATATTATCAGCACAGATGAGAACCAGGTCTTTGCAGCTGTTCAAGAGTGGAACCAGAATGATACCTATAACCTGTACATCTCAGACACCCGAGGGGTCTACTTCACCCTGGCCTTGGAAAATGTGAAAAGCAGCCGAGGACTGGAGGGGAATATTGTCATTGACCTTTATGAGGTATGTAGTAAAAGTCACCCTACAAAGAGCAGCAATGGCCTGCTGGCCCAACCAAGTGTAAATATCTTACCAACCTCTCAGGATTTTCATTTGTTTTGGGATCAGCCTTGAGGCGTTTCCTGGATTTGATGCTGAGTTGCCTCGTGTGGGAATAGATGCAGTTATTCTGCTATAGGTGCAAAAACTGGCTGGGTTCAAGTCAATGACTGGTTAACTAAGTGTCATTTCCAAAAGGGAAAACCATTATCCTTCTCATCCTAATATGGATATCCATAGAAAGACTAAACATACCTTTTTTTTTTTCTTCCCTTTGGGCATCTAGAGACACCTGCTCACAGGCAGGGAATCTGGACTGCATCTTCATGAACACTGAACAGTTTGTGAACTTCAACCAAAAATTTGTAGGTGCCACTTGTCCAGAGATGACAGATGGATAACTTCTATCCCAAACTACTTCCATTCTCATGCTTCTTCCAGGCCTGTCAGCCTTGGCCAGCAGCAGTGCTTTCAGAAAAATTCCAGTTCCTGGTTTCTCCAGAGCATTCTGTTTTTGGTGTGTTATTACTTGTTGGATGGAAGATCTGCTGAGATCCAGGGCTCAGTGTTTGCCAGCAGCAAACAAATAATCAGTATTACTAATAGAAATGGTTGCAGGCTGATTTCTGCTGTTACACAGAGAGATGTTCTTGCAGTTGCATGCAGAAGTTAGGACTATACTTTTTTTTTTATTCCATCCGGAATATTGCTCATTTAACAACATAATCAAATGCTTTATAAAAATCCAGGTAGTTTAAGTCAATGAGGGAAAATTGATAAATAATAACACATTGATTAGTATGAAGGATAGAGTTTATAGGGTTTTTTTCACCTGGTGTAAATATATTTTCCTGCCTCCAAAAAGTATATTTCTTTGCTGTGATGAACCAGCTAAAATTAACATGCATTGTCTCCCATTCCTGGGCAAACCTGTGTACTCCCCAGTGCTACATCATTGACTTTTCACTGTTAAATGCTAACAGACTTTTACAGTGTCATTTAAAGAGTAGTATCACTCCAGGGGCTTCAGAGTAGAAGAATTTGCATCCTGACAGTTGCCAGGAAGTTGCAGATTTGCAGCAAATTCCTTCTTCCTGTCTCACTTTCACAGCTGTGCAACAGAGATCAGACTCAACATGAAATCTTCTTGGGGATGTTTTGACAGGACCATATTCTGCTGGAATGGGTTGTGCTGATAAAAATCAAAACATTTGAAACAACGGGCTTGATTTGTCAGAATTTGGATATGGAAGGAAAGCAAAGAAATCAAGTTTGCAAAACATCAGTGTCACAGCGTGTTCAGGATTCACATCTTTTGTGTTGATTTTTTTTTTTTTTCTGATACACAAAAGGATCCTACACTGCTTCTGATGTGATCTTCTGTCTCCTCTGTTTTGACAATCTCTGGGGACAGTGGGGCAGACCCCATCCTCAAGCTCACAGAGCTCAATGTGTGACCTGGTGTATTCTGCACCTTCAAGCCCATCATCAGCCTATCTGTGAGAACTCAAAGAAATCCCAAAGTGGGCTGTTTCCTAGGCATTTGCTCTGTGGCCATTCTTGTCTTTTTCTTCCAAAGAGAGAAACCACACAAGACCTTTCAGCTTTGCAACCATCATCAAGATATACCTTTAGTGCCATTTGATGTTCTGGGATTTGACTGAGATGCCTTCATTGCTTTTACAGAGACCTTCCACTCCTGACAGTGCTCAGATGGACATTGCTTTTGGCCTGTTCTTCCGACGTATTTTTTTCACCTCTCTCCCTTTTTCCTAGGTAGCAGGGATCAAAGGCATATTCCTGGCTAACAGGAAGGTAGATGACCAGATCAAGACTTTCATTACCTACAACAAGGGCAGAGACTGGCGTTTGCTACAGGCACCAGACACTGATCTAAGAGGAGATCCTGTACTTTGCCAGCTGGTGAGTGGCAGATCTTTTCCAAGGCACAACTGACTCCTTCAGAGCTGCTTATTGTGGTCACTAGGTTAACAAAATTTGCCTTCTGTTTTTTCTCTTGACCTTCTCTGTGTTAAATGAATTCAGTACATTTCTTTATCTATAGCTTTGTAGATTTTAAGGGAAAATTCTGAGGATCCTTCTTGATGTATTTAATAGATTTCAAGTCAGGATAAGAAATTTTCTGGGGAAAGATGCTCTCAGTCAGGTTGTTGTTAAAACAAGGACAGACATGTTTATTTGTAGTGCGGAGTTCCTGCTTATCCATCAAAGGAACATATGACTTACGTGTGCTAAGAGTAGAGGGGTCATTTTCAGAAGGATCAGAGCATCTGTGTGCAGTCACCAAGGGTTCCAATATTTAATTTGCTGAATATTAAAGCTTCTGCCTTTTGTTTGTTTTCTGTCAACAGCCCTTTTGCTCATTGCACTTGCGCCTTCAGCTCTCAGAGAATCCCTATACTTCAGGGAGCATTTCCAGCAAAGAGACAGCTCCTGGGCTGCTGGTGGCAACAGGTAAGGACATAAATTCTTCTCACCACTCACCCATATCTCCCTGGGAGCATGAGGTATCCTCATTGGTGTAAAACCTTTTAGCTCTGTTTTAGCAAGTGCTGAACTAATTAATGCTAACTCCCATTTGCTGTGGGCTAGGAGAAGGCATATGGCCCCAAGTTCAAAAAAGGTGTCAGGTATTTGTTGCTCTGCAATAACTCATTTGCAGATTTAAGCCCACACTTTCAAGGTACCATTACCCAGTGGCGTTACTAGGTCCTCTCATGTTGTTACAGCCACTGATGGACGTGTCTACCTATTTGCTGCAGGTGCCATGAAGGAGAATAGTACCCAGGGACTACACTCCTAGGAGGTGTCAGTATGTCCTACCTGTTGAGTAGCAAGCGCAGAATTTTCACAAAGTCTGTCAGGTGAAAGGTGGGCTTCATGGGTGCCTGTCTTGTCCATGGCACCTACTTTTAACTCTGTACTGCTGCAAGACCAGCAGCATTTAATCACCACTGCATGGGCCACTGGTATTGTGGACTGTTCTGCAAAATAGTGCAATTGTTTAAAGGACAGCCTGGTACAATACTTCATGGTGGCAGTGGCTGAGCCATTGTAATTAATCTGCAGGAGGGATGGGGCTATCAGCCACTCTCAGCTCTGTGGGAGGCTGGTGGGCTAACAAAGTGCTTCCTAAATGGCTGGTGCTATTGAAAGCTAGCCTCTGAGCCATGGAGACAGTTCTGTCTTCCCAAATGTGCACTCAACTGTGTCTGAAAAGCTTAGCTGTTCTTTATAAGGCTCAGTTTATCTCCTTGGTCCTGTTGAGCATAGCAGTGGCCTGAAAGTGTGGGATGTTAGCATATGGTCTGCATGAATTTACACTATTTCTTCCAACCATTTTCATTCTCGTGTCCTTCTGTGCTTCAGTGTGTTTGCCAGACTAAGGCAGAACCTGAGATGGGTTCCCTTCATGACATTTATATCTCAACAAGGGAGACACCATGTGATTTCCAGTTCACTGATCCAGGCCAAATGAAGTGAGATAATTTGGTTTAAACCTCCAGATATCCCCATGCCTAGCCAAGTGGAGTCATCGTGCCTGGCAGGTTGCACTTGCTAGATGGATGCTTAGGAACAAACCCTAGTCATGATGCTGTAATTACAAAAGCTTTTTTTTTTTTAACCTTTTAGGAAGCAAATAGAGGCAGCAGGACAGTGAGATTCTAGGCATTGATCTAAATTGTTAGTAAATTAGGTTCTTTTCAAGCTGCCAGTGCATGGGATGAATGCTTTCCCAGTCTAACAATTAACCTTTAAAAGGCAGAATATAATTTCTGCCTTACTGCTTTGTAGATGAAAAAACCTTACCTGTTGGGAATATACACATCTGTTTCCACTAACCAGTTTCACAACAACAGGAGCATCTCACCATGTTGCTGAATGCATTCAAGGATAAGCTTTGCAATTTTTTCTCACAAGTGTTGGCTGCTCAAACATTTCATTTACAGTGAGACATTTCCAGCAATGATTGGAAACTTGGACACTTGGTATAGGACAGAGGTTAGATTCCTGCAAATGGAAGAATTATGTTTTATTATCTAGTTGTACAGCTGCTAAATCCTCTTGACTTGTTTGGGAGTTCCATTTTGTGAGGGTTGAATGCATGCAGCTGAAACTAGAGGGAAAGAATAAAGGAAATAATGGAATAGCTTTGCACAGAAAAAGCGAAGTGCTAACAACGAATTTCTTGCCTTTTTACTCCCTTTCCTTTCCTCCATCTGCAAATCTCTGTTTGAAAATTCATTTTCCATTTTGATGTTTAAAACATGGTGATACAAAACTTACACTACTACCTTTAAATCAGCATCTGATTCTTGAGGACGTCCACCCACGATAAGATCCTGGGCTAACAAGACCTTTGAACTGAAACAGTAGATTTATCCCCTTGAACCTGGATGTCCCTATAGACTGACTTTCTGTGTGGTTGCCCACATCAGATTTTCCTTACAGCCTCATCTAAAACAGTTGGTACTCTTGCTGGTATCAGGGAAGAAAATTAGGTAGATGGACAGTATGACTTCATAGGATTTCCTATATCCTGAGCACTGATGAAAACACCTTTCTTGAGTTGCATTGCCTCCCAGAGCCAGAACTTTTTTTGAAATAGCATTGACACAATAATGTGGTTAGTTGAATTCTGTGATGGTAACAGGAAGATCTCAACCTACTTAGATTTCTTATTTTCCAGCATTAAATATCAGAAATTTGATTAACATTTTTATTAGTGTGTTCATCCATAGAAGAATGTCTGGCACTTGTGTTGCAGGCAATATTGGCTCTGAACTTTCCTACACGGATGTTGGTGTGTTCATCTCTTCTGATGGTGGCAATTCCTGGAGACAGGTATGTTTTGCACAGCAAAGGAAGGCACGGAGCCTTTTTCTGTTCTTCTTCTGACTCTCCACTTCCCAGTGGAGTGGAGCACTCATGCAGTACTTGGCTTGTTTGCAGATCTTTGATGAAGAATACAACGTTTGGTTTCTGGACTGGGGAGGGGCACTAGTGGCCATGAAACACACGTCGGTGCCCATCCGGCACATGTGGTAAGGAAACTTATTTCTTTGAGAGGGTGCCAATGTCTGTAAAATGAGCAGATGAAGTCATTCTTATCTATTTTTTATCACCATTTTGGTTTTATTGATGAATATAATGATTATTGCACCCTTTTATAAATATAATGGCTCCATACATAATCACCTACATGTACGAATTACTCTTTGCACTTGTAATGTACTATGAGCCTCTAGGTGGGGTTTCTTTCCTATGGACACGCATATACTGAGTCATCCTTTGGGCTTCAGGTATTTCCCAGACGATGTCTCTCATTTCTACATTTTGTTTACAGAATTTGACATTAATTGGGTAAGACAGATAAAGGGAGAGAGAGGAGAGGGCAGTAGGTGTAGATAAGGACAACAGAGATATGTTGCTAACCCCTCTAGCATTTGACTATCAATTTCCAGAGATACTGTGGTGGCAACTGATTAGAGTTGGAGGTGAAATAGAGCAAAACGATTTCTCAGTTGAAGACACTGTTTTTGCTATGAATAGGTTATAACAGTCTAAGCACTGAAGATACTGTTCAAAATTATCCTCTTTTTAGCTCTTGCCCCTCTGCACCAGTTAAACATTCTGAAATTTAGAACTAACACTGTTTACAGAAAATGGGTGTGCTAGCATCACCTTCAGTCTTGGGGCTTGATTGAAAGAGGGACATATCTAATGGATTGACCTACCCAGCTTCTAATGTTGTTTAGAAGTGAATTAGTTAGAAATAGCTTTCAGAGACTGTTGGGAAAGATGGGGCAAGAGACAAGATGTGTTCCTGTTTACAGTACTGGATTGTCTCTCAGCTTGATGGTGCTAAGCACACATCTATTACTTTGCACGAAGAGGAGGAAATGTGGTCTTCAGTCAAAGAGAAAAAGAAAGCAGTGGTGTTTGGCAGCCAAACCTCTACCTGAGTCATTATTGTACAAAATCCTTCAGTGAAATTGCAGTCATTCCAAATCTGGACACATCAAGACAGGTTGACTTCACCCATTTACAAGCTCATGTTCGAGAGATGTACTTTGAGAACATTAACAGCTACATTTTCAAAACTAAAAACTTCTGGACTTTATGATTCTGACCTGACAGATATCTCTGGGATGACTGCAACATAGATTTCTATAAAAGTTTGAATATACTGCATTTGAATACATTTCTTTGCCACCCGAAGTAAAGAAATGACTCCTTTAGTCATGGTGTGATAGTGGACTGTTAATCTTGGGATGTATTGTCTCCGTAACTGGACATACAGAGAACAGTAACAGAGCAGACTCCTCATGATGAGCTGCAGACTCCAGCCTGTGGTGTGAATGTGTTGAGGTGTGACTGGAAGCCTCTGATGGGTAACTCAGTTGTTATGGCTGTAATTAAAGTGCTCTCAGGAAAGAGGACATCAGGACCATGAGCCAGTCTTTAAACCAACCAGGGATGATCCAAGGAAGGAGAAGTGTGTGTTAGCCAAGGGTGGGTGTCACTAGCAGTGTGTGCATCAGACTGCAGGAATTTGAGCTCTGGAAGAGTGAAAGATAAGCTCCTTACAGAAAAAGCTGCAAGTCACATATTAACCATTTATTACTGTATTATTCAAGGCAGGTGTAACTGTTTTAATTGTGCGTTTAATTGTGAAGACATGAAAAGTACATTACTACAAGTGCCTGCACTTACATATTGGGAAAGATTTGGTCACAGTCAACTTTTCATAGGAGCCGACAGCTCAGTTCACCTTTGTTTGCAGAGGTTCATTTCAGATGCTCTCCTTTTACAATAAGACTCCTGAAATGGTCTGTGCAGTTCTAAGAGTGCCCCACCCACTCTATTAAATGAGTAGTGATTTAGATCCGTTATCAATAAGTTCCAACAGGTTTCCTTGAAAATTGTACCCTTAGGTGCTTTGGAATTTGCTTCATATTGCTTCAGTAGGCACCTGTTTTATGGCAGGAGTGGAATAGATTAAAGGGTACATGTAAATCTATTAGTTCTCAGACTGAGACATTGTACAATAAGTTTCATGCTGGAGAAAAGAGGGGTGGATAATTGAAAAGCTGAGAGAACTTTAGCTAAGCTAATGAAGCATGCTGTTCCCCAGAAGTTGAAATGCTATTTGGAGAGATAAGCATGCAAGCAGAACGCATACAAATGCACAGGTGTATGGGAAGATACATACATTTTAATAAATAGATTTAGGGCAGATAATCTTTCTGTGTTTTGTTGTGCTCCCAGAGTTCTGTCTTAGGTGTAAAGTTAACTTCCCATTTTTGCACAGGTGCATTCTAAGTCAAGTGAAGGTCTCTTGCTAAGTGACATGAGGGGCAGAGAGTTAGGGAATGGTGACTGCTAGTCTTGGCTTTCCACACCAAAGATCTCAGGCTGGTGTAACCCATGGTTTATAATACACACTACAGTCGCCTCCTGGTCCTTTGGTGGTGTGTTAGATAGTGTCCTACCTTCTTGGAGCAGGGGGGGGATTCAAGTCTCCCAAGAATCTCCCAGACAGATCCTGGTGCTCAGAGGTCTGTGTGCACACACACTCAACACTCCCACAGATAAGCCAAATTTGCCTTTAAGGCAAAATAGGGCTAGAGAGATTGTAGCTAATGCCATATGGCATTGATACGTGGATGGGTCAAAATGTCCTGTGCTGGTGAAAGCAATTTTCATGCATTCAGGCCAGGGTTGCTTATGCTCTGAGTGATGCTTCATGCCAGGTGCTATTCCAGACCTAGAAACAGGTCTTGGCAAAGCCTCTTGATCCCTTGAGGTCTGATGTACAGCTGCATAAAGTATATCCATGTCCTCATTGTCAGTGTTTATGCTTTCTAAAGCTTTGATCTTTCAAAGTATATCAAGAGCATTAATTTAGGGGGCTGGGAAATGGCAAAGATTGGTGCTTGTCTGTAAATCCAGCTGGTGGAGCTTGCAGACCTTAGCCAATATTTAATTGCTGCAGTTGCTCTAGAGTAAGTCTTTTTATGTGTATAAATGTTGTCTGCTTTTATCCCAGGGTGAGTTTTGATGAGGGAAGATCCTGGACTAAATACAGTTTCACATCAACACCACTTTTTGTGGATGGATCCCTTGTAGACCCTGGCATAGAGACCCAGATAATGACGTAAGTATAGCAGCTCCTATTTTAAATTGTGATGGCAGAAGGGGTGCATGGAGAGCCTCAAGTGCATGGTAACCTCATGATGTGCAGTGCAGCATTGTGTAGCCACACATGCAGTGTTTCATGAAGGAATGGTGTTGTTTTGTGGGTTTTGCTGGTGGCCACAGGCCTAGCTGACATGTTCTTGCATCACGTGGCAAATAGATGATGGAGCCAAGCTCTTTCTAGCAGCGCTAGAGGCTATAAGCAAGAAGAGATGGTCTCAAGCTGTAGCTTGAGAGTTCACATAGAGCAGTAGATAGATCTACTTCTCTGGAGAGTGGTGTAACCTTGGTCAGGTTGCATCTAGTGACTACCAGAGGTCTTTTCTCATAATTACTGCTGAGATTGCATTCCTTGGATCTGATGGCCCAGGGACTGCAGTGCTCTTGAGAAGTCAGAGATCTGTATGGTTGTCCCTCATGCCTGTTCTGTGTTTGCTCCAGTTGTGCAACATGACTGTCTTTTGAGATTGCTGGTGGGGATGAATATCCCCCAGCCTTGTTGCTTGCATTGTGGACTGTACAACCGGTTTAGCTCAAGCTAAAAGTGTTCTTATTGTGCATGTGCGAGCTCAGCTCAGAATAACCTTCCTGTTCTGGGGTGTAGTATGCTATGGTTCACCCATCCCATGGAAGGAAGAGCCTGGGCCGGCACTGATGGTGCTGGGACCTTCCTCCTCCCTGGAGTGCTGAAGCACTGGGTAAGGCTGGTGGAACCAGTGGAGTGATGTTGGCCCAAGAGCAGGCCAGGATTTGAGTTTACCAACCACGAATGCAAAGTTTTTAAGTTCAAAAGCATCTTTAAGTAGTCATCTGACCTCTTGCACAAAACAGATCAAAGCACTGTGCTCTGGGATTCTGAACAAAGCAAGGACAAGATGCACTGCCTTCACTGGTTTCAGAAATGCCTTCTTACCTGAGCATCTTTGAACTGGCTGAAACAGCTTTCTGAAAAACATCAGGAAGCAAGGTGGCTCAGATACCTTAGACTGAGGCATGCCTGTGAAGCATACCTACAGTGGCATGAAGTGCCTTTGGTTAATCACATCAGACCCTGTTGCACCACTACAGTTCAGGGGCAGGGGATTGATTATAAATTTCATCTTGCAATCAATCTGCTTTTCTGCATCTGCACTTGAAGTTCCTGCTCATTTTCACTGCTTGCAAAAGAAAAGAGATTCAGGTCAAGTTTATTTTCTTCTAGGCTTCAGGCCATCTGCATGCTTATATGCCATAAATGCGTAGGTGGAGCTCATTGCTGGTGTCACAGGTCGTGAGAAACTGAGTGTCATCAGTTTCTGAGGAAGTTTGGACAGTGCAATAGTTGTGTGTCTTAAATATTTCTGCTACTGATTTGAATGATTTGTGTTGTTATGCCTTTCAAAACCAGCTCTATGCCAGCTTTACACAAACAGAAGTGACCATGTGTCTATACTTGAAGTTGAGCTCAGCTGCAAGAAAGAAGCTGGAGCTGGGGGAAAATCATATTTTACTCTTCTAAAAATGGCCATTTGAACTGGCTTCTGTGCCATCTCTGCCATGGCAGAAGAAATGTTTTGGTGCTGTAGCCTTGGGGGGCTGAGGAAAGCACAGCTGACTCCTGTATAGCACATCCATATCTCCTGTGATAAACTGTCTTAGGAAGGACAGGCTAAGTAATTACAGTTGTGCTTTACACAGCAGCACTCCTATGCTTTATTCCCAAACAGTGCTGGAGCAAAACAAGGCAGCCTCAGTGTCTGTCAGACACAGCTACTGAGATTTTATCGGAGTAGAGGTGGTGTCAGTTCTGGTAGCATTGCTCGCTTTTCCTTTATTCCAAAAGAATGCCTTGGCTTTGGCTTTTTTTTTTTTCTTTTTCCAAAAAAAGCAAGGTTCTTGTTTTGTAGTAGAATACATCTGTGCATCTCTTGCCTTGCTATGTGAAAACATTGCCCTGTTTTTGCAAAGAGCAAGATTCAACAGCATGTGATATACCTGTGAGCCTTTTCAGAAGACAGCTGTGAGCATCCTATTGGGAAAATACAAATGCCAATTCCCAGCTAAAGATTAGAACCTGCAATTCTCTTCACTCTGTGCATTTTTTCTGCAGATGCAATGATAATGTATAACTTTCTGTGTTGTTTAATATAGTGGGTTTTTTTTGTGAAATTCTTCATGCAATGTGTGTCAGTTTCCAGCTGCACACACCTGCAGACACATGCACACACACGTGCAGAGAGATAGATCTGAATTCACATAAATCTGCACGTCAGCACCTTCATTGAAATCAATGGAGCTAATCAGTTGCAACTAGCTGTGGATTTAGACCATTTACTTTATAAATCAATGCAGTTTTCTTTTGAGATGAAAAATGCATTATAAATCTAAGATTATTGCTATTTATATCTCTGTAGTCTTCTAGTGGAGAACGTAGGAAGTGAGTTATCTTCCTGAATGTTGTGTATTAGGTTTGTTGAGAACTTTTTCTTTTTAAATCTTTGCAGGCATATTACCATTATTATTGCCATTGATATTGTTATTGTTATTGTCTTTATTATTACTGTCATCATTAGCAGTTTTTAAAACCATTCTTAATAGTCTGTAAAAGCCATACAAAGAAATTTCACATGACACTTGCAATGAATGTTTAGAGAAATTTCCATCCACAGCATGAAAGGAACTGAGGAGGAAAGAGCCCATTTATAAAGCTGTATGCAAACCATTTCTATACAGAACATTTAAGTGTTTCTTCCAATGAGAATTTTAGTGAACTCATCTCTAAGGGCAGTGTAGGGTGATGCTGAGCTTGTGTAATCTTTCACTGAGAAGAAATCAATGCCTCTCTATTGCTACTTGCCACCCTCTGAACCAAGATTACACATGGTGGTTTGGAGGTACATGGAATTCATGTTTGTGGGTAGAAATCCCAAAGATTTCAAGAAGCTGATAAGAGGAGCACATCAGTTTGGGATTTGCATCTCAAACTGATCATGGGGTCAGTGGGAGCTCTTAGACTTGCAGCAGTGCTGAGTTAGAGAGACCAAGGCTGTGGTCATATTTGTGTACTGCCAAGCTAGGTAGGTTAGTGGCTTTTAAAAGTTTCTCTCTCATCCTGGGAAATACAGAATACTTCATCTAGTGGTCTCAGCTGATTCCTGCCTGAAAAGATTTCTTCCACAGATTTTGCATCAAAGTGGTCTGTGTTCACCTATTTAAAAATAATAATATTCTGAGGAGAATGTGTATTACATAGTCATTATACTACAACTATTATTAAAATATTGCATTATTAACAGTATTTTCATAATACTATTTTATTAAAATCAATATATCAGTAGAATGGCTTTCCCAACCTTCATTTTGTGCCACATGCTGTGAGAGGCTCTCTCAGCTGTAGAAAGCAGCACACAATTTTTTACCACTTCATAGCTATTAAGTGAGCTTTTTCCATATCTGTCCTTATTTTATGAGTATCCTAAGCTTTTTGAATCCTCTGTGCTTTGTGCTATGTATGCCTCTCCTAAACAGTGCTAAAAAACTTGTCAGTATGGTAACATTGGTAATTTGCAGGAAGGGCCTTTATATGATTCTGAATATCTAAGAATACTCTGAATTGGGAACTGCTTTTAGTGGGGCATTGGACGGGATGTCTTGCAGAGAGGTCTGTTTCAACCTGAATTATTCTATGATTTTGTAATTTTGCTGGCTATAATGCTGCAAGAATTAATTATTTCCTTAAAAGCTGGATGGGCTGTGTTAAGAATGTGGTTTTGTGATGCACAGGGAAGTACCATGAGACTGTGTGAGCTGGTCTGCCTTGAACTGCTGCCTAAACAAAGTGAATCCACTGTCCTTCCTGCAGTCCTGGCTGATCATCTTCAGCAATTCATTTTGTTGTTGCTTTTGACACCTCTCTCACCTGACAAGAGGATCAGTTCAGCTCCTTCAGTGTAGAGCTTTGTACCAAAGCACATTGTGGGGCTTGGTGCAGGTGTGGGGAAAGCAGATGTGGAACACACAGGATCCTCTAGGAAAATAACTCAAATGCATGAGGGTGATGGTTAGACATGTTCTCAGATGAATGCCTAGAATGCACTAGCCTTTTTTAAATCTACAGGTTTCTAAGTTCTGTGCTGTACCCCTCACTGTTACCTAGTAGATATTTTAATGATGTCACGGTCTGGTGGGTCAGGTCTAACATTTCTGGATTAACAAGCCATAGGCACAGCGTGTTACTTGTCTGAGGTTGTCCAACAGGGGAAAGAAATCACACTGTATTCCCCTTCCAGTCAATTGTGATATATCTAAACTAGTTTGTACCATTCAAAATAGAGGCAAGATGTTTTCATGGGTCCAGAGAAGGGCTTTATGTTGTTCCAGCTCTGACTCATACTTATTACTCCTGACACTTCATCTCCTGTGCTAAGCACCTCTCCAAACCTATATTAAAAGAAACAACCTTTTTGCTTCACAGCCCTGCATCATTTTAGTAGACTCATTATGTGTGTATGTGTGCAGACACTCATTTACAGATGGGGATCATTAAGTTTCTCTGTACTGATAAATAAATATTTATGTAGACACACCCACATGAGTATATTAATTTCTATGTAGTTCTATGTATGCGAACTTAATGATCTCTATATATGTGTGTATGCATAATTGAGCATTAATATTTTCAGTGAGCTGAAAGTTGGTCTGTCAACATTGCTGTGACTGCTGCCCTTGGCTATGTGTGTTAGAAAATGTTCCTGGTTGTAAATGAATAGGGTATGAGTCCTGGCCCTTTCTAACACCTTGTTTGTGTGGCCATGCAGCTTTACCAGAGATGATGTGGGAGTATTTTTTTCTTTCCAGGAGACCCATAAAATTACTGGTAATCCATCACTGGGTGGCAGAAGAGTGAGGAAGAATGAATAAGTAATTGGGAAATGTTGGAAAAGTTGAGATGGGTGCCAGGGGAGGTTTGAGGTGAGAATGAAAGTATTAAGAGCACAGGCCACATTGTGTCAGGCCAGAAGTCCCTCTATTTCAGTTCCATGTTCCAACAGTGGCAAGTAGAGGACGCTAATATATATATATTATACAAAATTATACTAAAAATATGATTACCCGATATACTTCTCACACTTATAGACATTTACAAATAAGGATCTTTCTTGGCAAAACATGATATTTTTGGTATTTCTAAGGTATTTGTGAGTTTTCCTATTTTCGAGGGTTTGCCCTGTTTGCCCTCTAAATACTTTGAAAAAAATTTAGCAGTCACCTTATCCTGTGGCCAGGAGTTCCATGAGTTCCTCTTATTCTGAAGAACTGACTGACATGTGGAAGGCATCGCAAAGTAGATAAAGGTATGAAGGCAATGTGGCCAGATTCTGATTCACACTCAGCAGAGATTCAGCAAACTGAGTATGAGAAAAGGGCAACAGCTCCCAGGTCTGAGCTCCCACTGAGTTCAAAGTTACATGGGAGCCAGGAGTCATTTTCCTGTCTTTTTCTGATAAGGTGATTATCATCTTTTCTCTTCAAGCAAGGCAACATCCGCTGCCTTTTGCTCAAGTCTTGCTGTCACATTTAAAAGCTAACACAGGAAAGGAAATTACAAGCGGACACAGTGTCCTTGAAGCTTTCTGCCTCTTTGCCTGGGGGTGGGGAGCCATGGGTCTGCCTCCTCTGAGTGAGGGTACTGAGAAAAATTAAGGTGGAAGTGGTGATAGGAAATAGTGCTTTTGCTGGGATGAGGTCAGAGCTTGTGTTCTCCCCCTGGCACCAGGCTCTGCCCTCCATGGCCAGCAGCCCTGCTTAGCAACCTCAGAAAATGACAGACGATTGGAGTGGATGGCAAAACACCATGAGGTTGTTTTTCCTAGAAGGAATTGAGGCTCTTGTACAACATGCAGGAAGAAAAGAGTCAGTATTCCTCAATTCCCATGACCCACAGGTGCCTCTAAACTTCCCTGACATCAGTCTGTCCTCTTTTCACTTCACTCTGTAAGAAAAGAGGAGGAAGCTGTCTGAAAAAAATCATAGATCTTCTGCAATTTTGACTGCTGCTGAGCCACACAGAAATTTGGCAAAGAGGGAATCTGGAAGAAAGATTTCACCAGAGTTGTCTAGAAAGCTAAATCCAACTTGCAGCTTCCAGTGCAGAAAATGAGACGGGGAGCTGCTGTGCTGAAAGATTCTGAGCTCTGTCCTCATTTAACTTCACTTCCTCTGGGAACCAAGGCTGTCCATTCAGCCTGTGCATTCTCTCAGGGCTACCAAAACTGCAGAGTTTTTTAAAGACCAGAGGGAAGATTTCAAAGCCTTTTTTATCCAAATTGCGTGAGTACCATTGCAGATACTAGAAAAGACAGTTAGGTTTTAATTGTTGTCCCTACTGTGGTTTTATCTCACTTCTCAATTTCCTTTCTTCTTCTGTTCATTGCAATATCTGTTTGTGTTGCAATTGGCATTATTATTGGCTATGGATTTTCCTGCAAGTCTCCAATGTGTCCTTGTGAGTTCAGTGTCTCTGTCCTCACTCAGGGGACTGTGCAGTCTGCAGTGCACAAACCTACATAAGGGCTCTTCATAATAGAATTTGTTTAATTAAAGTGAATCTCTGAAAATAATGACTGCATACAGGAAAAAAAAGTAAAATTTGGAACTTAATCTGAGAACAAAATTTCCAAATAATTATTAAGAAAGGAAACCAACATGATTGAGAGGATATTGGCATTTGCCATAGTGAGCTGCATTCGTGTACCATCTGATCTAATTTCAAAACCTTCTGGAAGTAATGAATAGCTTGGACTTTGTGAGAAAATGATCAATATGCTAATGGCATCAAGTGACTTTACAATGGACAAGAAAATGTGTGTTATAGGAATTCCCATTTTATCCCAGCAGATGATCAGTTTATACCCTGAAGTAAGAGAGTTGATTACCCATATCATTATCTTTGTTTGTAAGACTAAAAACATTATTAACGACCCCAAGATTAATCAGTGTCACTTCTTCCTCCCATCTCCCTCTCTGCCAGAGGAGTAGTCTGTTTTTTACCCTTTGAATCTCTGCATGAATTCACCTAAACAGTCCACAAGAGACACAATATTGATGGTGCTGTTAATACTTGCAAGTGGGAGCCGAGGTCTTTCTGTGGCACCTGAAAGACAAATCAGGTGATGAGAACATCTACTTAGAGTAATCTTTCTCAGACAGTATAGTGTGATTTATTTGGCTATAGGAAAAGGATGTCTTTGACCCCAGACCAATTCCCAGCAGTTGCACCACGTACTTGAAAGATTCCTGGCAGAAGCCATAACACACGGAGAAGACACTGTGCTCTGTGGCACGTATTGTCATCTTTGACTTTCTGGGGCAAACATTACTGTCATTGCAGTCAAGTGCTATTTATGGACAGTAGATCAAATCTTATGCTAAAATAGTCAACACCATTAGTTGTATTTTGCCAGTAGGGAAGTTGAGGGAGAACAAAGGACATGCCCATGGTCAGCCACTCAGCAGGCTGTCATTGGGAGAGCCTGGCAGTAACAGAGGTCTCCAGAGTCCCAGATGGGTATCCCACTGTGCAGACTTTTCCCATTTCTTCAGGGGAGGGAGTTGCTCAGTCATGTCTATGATGCTCAGACAAGGGGGCTGGAGAGGTGAGCACGTGCAGGGAGGAGGACTAGAGAAAGATGTGTTCACTTGAGACTGGAATTCACTGAAGTGAATAAAAGAAGCCCTTGCAGAAGGAGCCAGAATGAGCAGCAGGCTGATATATGATTTCTTTTCCCTAGATAAAAGGACAAGTTTTGCCTGATGGCAATACAATCCAGATATTCTCATCCAGAGGCTCTCGGTGCTTTGTTTCCTATGCTGCTATGTAAGGGCAGATGGATCTTGGCCCTGTGCTGTCCTCCTGCCTGCGGGTGGGCTGGGCTCTATGAAGCACTCAGGCTTGATGGAGGGTGCGCAGGAAGGGGTAGGACGCTGTGCACACATTCCTGAGTCTTTCACCTTTCTGTGAGAGCAAGACATGAAATATTCTGGTGCTCTGATCCCACCAGCCCTCAGAGACTGAGAAACTACATTGCTTTAGCACCTTTCCATCTCCATCTCTCCCTGATCCTGGACAAGGAAAAGTGTGCCACAGCACAGCAGCTTTTCTGAGAGCTTGAAGGCTCAGTGTTGGGTTGGCTGCAGAGTTCACTCTGACAGATTTTTGATCACTCAACTGAATGAGAGTTGGAAAGCATCTCTCCAGATCTTCCTCTCCTGAGCCTTCTTCTCTGATATGTGGGCAAAGCTCGTCACTGTGCTTCACCTGTCACATGCATTTGGAGCTTACGTTTTAAGGAATGACTTCCACATTTGTGGCTGGAAATCTGCTGATACATAGGATGTAAGATTGAAATGGCTGAATGTGTTGTGTTATCTGGCTTTGGCAAAGCAGCAGCACCTGCCTCTGCTGAGACCACAGACCCATGAGGGGGTGAAATACTCAGATTGCTGATACCTGCCAGTATCTTTTCTAGAAGAGAGTGGCAGCATCTTCAGGTTACAAAGCTGTCAGAAACTGATTGTCTCTCATGAGTGCTTCGAAGAAGAGAAAGAACACTTCTGAAAAACAGCATTAAAAATTAATATGCTCTCCCATCCCCCTTCCTAGGTGTCTCATACTCTCTTTCATGTTGCAGGGATTTCTTTTGAAGCAATTGTCATGTAAAGTGGTTTGAGAACATTGGTAATAAATTTTTTAGAGACCAAATTTCAAAAGGTTTAGTTTGTCATTCAGGAAGTTCTTATTTTGATAGCACTTTCTATTTGAAGAAATAATAACAAAAAAATATATCTCTCTCCCATTGCCTTATGCAGTGTTTGTGCAGCTAAAGGGGAGATTGAGTCCAAACTGTAGGGCTGCTTTGTAATTACACATTCTGCAGATTACTTACTAATTGCACTTGGCGTTACTTGCTAACTGAAAGATCATGCTGTGCCACGTCATTTGCAGTGGTTTTCTTTTTTTTACTAGCACTGTAAAGGAAGTGACCATTGAACTGATGAATAATACCAAGACTGTTTTCCAAAGCTGAGGGAAAGAATCTACCATAATCATACTGTAGGATTTTTATTGGAGGGTTTTGATCTGTATTCACAGAAACTCTTGGCCTGCCCCATCTTCTCTCTCTCTCCTGACCTGAAATCTGGAAGTGGTGCAGCCTTTCATGATCAGTTCAATATGGATCGCTGGTGGCCAACACTTTGGATTTTTCTTCTGGGCAACCTTGATGTTATGACATTCAGTTTCAGTGGAAGTAAACCACATCCCTCAGATTTAATCTGCAGGAGAAATTCTGTGAAATTCTTGTGTGACCCTTCTCCCTGGGAAATAGAATACAAACCAAGATTTTCTCAAACAAATTTGTCATGCAGGCTCCTGTCTGGTATTGGTGCATTCTTGATGGTTTCACTGCTGTTGTTTTTTCTCCTTCTGGATTGTATCAGTGGAAGGCCTTATACCTGAGAGAGTCTATTTAGATGGTCTGAATTAAACTAATTTGCATCAACTGAAAATCTAGATCCAAATGGATGGTGTATTTTATTTGGAAGAAAATGCATCTCTTCTTTCTAGAAAAAAAAACCCAGCTACTTTTCCTACTTTATTTTGGTCCACAGACAGAAGTACAGCAGCCTTGAGTCATCACCCATTGCCCTCAGGCTACTGTTCCTAGTTGACAGGTCAGCCAAAAGCAACTGAATTAAAAGCTCCAAAGTGGCTCTTAGAAACCATATTCATTGTTTAGGAAAAAAATTAGACAGTGTTTTTTGTTGGCAATTGCCTGCTTTTCTAGTGTCATTTTTCATTTTTTATGTTTGCTTTGTTTCCAGTCTCTTATTCCCTGCATCATCTTGCCAGGCATGAGACAGTTTAACTCTCCCTCTCCCGCGTTCCCTAATTGCTGATTTGTGTCTCTTTCAATTAAGTTCTACTTCCTTGTCTCAGTTCCTTTCTATCCAATTTCCTTGTAACTAGTGACCTCCTTTAATGCTAATTCCATCTAAATCCTAAGAAAAAAATTTGGGAGATTACACAGCCCATTTGGTTTTATCTAAAGTAATGATTTATGTTTAATTCATCGAGAAATAGCACATCTATTCATAAAATCTGGTCCCACCAGCACAACTTGCAAGTGTTCTATTGCTGCTTGTGTGGTTTTGGCCCAGACCGCTCAGCCTGCAGACAGGAGTTTGTCTCACCTTACTGCTACTTCCTTACACAGGGATGAATTCAGATCCAGATTTGATAACAGGCCCTCTTTTTTGTGTGAAATTGCCAGCATTTCCTTTCATTAACTCAAAGGTATAAACATCAACAGGTTAAGGAGGTACATCTACGTACCAAGATGTTTTGTAAGTGTTCACTGAGCCAGCAGCTCTAGTATAGGGTCACCATCTCCCAGAAAATGTGTGACCAGGGTAGCCTGGCTTGTAGGGAAAAAAATCCCAAACAAATCAAGGTAATTATAAATGTGAGGATATCAGTTAAGATTGCAGCATAGCAACATGTGCTTCTCTGCTGGACATCAGATAGAGAATGAGCACCTTCAGCTGTGGTGAATTACATACTCACTGCTCCAGACCTGGGACTCCCTCTGGTTTCAGTGAGAGAAGAGTTTCCTCTCCAGAGACTAGGGAAAAAAAAAAAAAAAAAAAAAATCAAACCCCAACCCAACACATGCTTATCTTCCTGCCAGGAGGTGATTCTTCCAGATTGTGCTTCATATAGCACTTCTTGGGTTTGCCCATTAAGTATCTTTTTCTGGTGCTTCCTGTTAGATGCACAGATGTAAATAAAGAGGGATTTTAACTGAAATCAGATGGTGATCTTACTTGACTTTCTTCCTTTCTACATTCTCAAAGCAAAAGCAAATATTCAGGTCAGCTGAAGTATTTACTAATTTGGGTGATTTTACTATTGGGGATTTTTTGCTTGCTAAGACACTTCCTCTGCAAGAATTCTCTTTTACAATAAAAGGAAATAAAAATCAAGTTTGGTTTCAGGCTTTTCTAAATGAAACAGTCTATTTATGATGACACTGCAATTAGCTTTTCTCTCAGTATTATCAATTAAAATATATGTTTGGCTCTCTTTCCGTAGTTCTGGCTTTACTTTTCTGTTGATCCATCCATCTGCTTGTGTAGTTCGTCTCAAAAGATGCTGTCTACTAAGTGTATAATATTCTTTTTCTTTTATTTTATTTTTAGATACTAAAAAATGCTTACAGTCTATTCTGTGGGGCCTAATCTTGTTAAAATCTGGCTTCAGAGGTCCTCAAGGTACATTGAGAGAAGCAATAAAAACACCCAACCTTTTCATGCCTCTCACCTTGTTGATGTTCAGTGAAGGAAAACTGCTTCAGAAAGGAGGGTACTTTTGATGTTAGGTGTAGTGAAGATTAATTACCTTACCAGCTTATTCCTCCCTTGGTATCTCCAGCCCTCTGTCCCAGTGCTGGGCACATCCGAGGTCAGCAGGTGTTACACACAAAGGAGCTGGGAGGACTGGTGAAGGGAAAATCTTCCGTCTTCATCCAGACCAGCCAAGTACAGGCAGCTTCAGTGCTTGCTTGCTCCATATGATGTCCTACCAGTTTACTTTAGAAATGATAGAAAAGGATTTGATTTAGGCATGAGAATTTACGTTTTAATGCCTGGGCAGCTCGTCTGAGACTGCCAGCAGGGGCAGATTCACATGGATACGGCCCATGCCTTTCCTGTGGGAGCTATTACTTGAGGAAGTCTGTTTCTCATACCAGGAGCAGGGACAGAGATTGAATCTGTGGACCAGTGGCAGATGAGTTGATATCTTGTGACCCTCAATTCATTCTCTTGACCTGGCAGGAATGAGCAGTATTGAATTACATAAAAAGCACAACTATCAAGGAATGATGAGGCAAACGCAATGCAATTTGAGAGGAGACCCCTGTAAAAGATAAAAAGCCTTTGAAAGAATTCCTGTACAAGGTTATCCAGACAGTATATACTGCATTTGTAAGTTACTGTGCATTTAAAAGATTAATAAAAGATATAATTATAGCAGCATTACCAATGATCATTTCTAAAATGACTCCATCATGAAACTGTAAGCATTTCAGAATTGATTTCCATGTTTCTAATAGTTTTTCTGCAAATTAATGACATCCAGCCCTGGCAATAAAAGCCTTGCCTTGTTTCTCCAGAGAAAGGATTGGGAAGCTTTTTCTGTTTTCTTAGCAATGATTTCACTATAAGCTATGCATACAGCCAGTTGAGAAGATGCTGTCCTATTAGTTAAAATTTTATGTGGAGCTGTAACTGCTTACTCAGAGGGATAGAACAAAATCTATGCAGTCTAAAGCCAGTAAATTACCATTCTTATGTTGGGGAACCTTTGTTAAATTGAGCTTAGTCAGAAAACCGGCTCTATCTAAATACCATCTGGGCTCTTGTATTTATTGCTTCTCAAGGACTTCCAGATCAGACTGCTTATACGGAAAAATCAAAATATACCTTCTTTGTTGGCTTCTCAATGCTGGACCTTGAAAACCAGCTCTCTTGTTTTCTATGCTTGCAACAAGCAATTAAGAGTTTTCAGTTAGACCATGGTAGATGAAGTTATTGAGGTGAAACTTATAGTACCTCATTTCCTTTCTCCCTGTATTATCTTGATAGTTTAGCTATGCTTATTTTAAAAAAAATCCACCTCCCTTATTTAGTGACCAAAGTAAATGGGAAAGAAAGGCACAAGGGAATCGGGTAAGTTGAATGAGATGGTGTCTTCAAAGTGATGTGAGGACTCACCAGTTGAATAGGGAAAAATGAGGCCCCACCAATCTCTTTCTGCATCTCTTTCCTTGGAAGTTGTTTTGTTTGCACTTGATACAGTAACCAATATGTAGGAACTGGAGCATTTAGTGCCAAGCACTTATTGATAGCTGGACAATATAAGTTTTAAAATGTTGTAGCACTTTGCTGTCTGCCCAACCCTCTATTGGACCTGGCCACCCCAAAACAGATGTGGTGGGAGAGGTCATGTGCATGGCACCTTGGCCACTATGGAAAAACATCCAGTGATGTCATTCATAAAACTGAGAAACTTGAGTTCAGCTGCAACACCTGAGTTCGTTCAGTTGGGGCTTGTGCCCTGTTAATGTTTGTTTAACTCATTTTAAGTTTCACAAACAATGAAGATTTTCATCGCTTTCCAAGGAAAGCTGCTTGATAGAACCTTGGAACCCCACAGATCACATAGCACTCTCCTCGATTCCTTGTATTTGCTTGTAGAAATTGATAGAAGTTTCAAATGACAACAAAGTCATCTTGAACTGTCACCTGGCGTTCGTGACACTGGCCAATGAAGCCCTGTTGTAAGTGGCATTTGGCACTGGTAGCATAAGTGCTCACAGGGTGCAGGTGCTTGTTGGCTTCTCTGCTGCTCTTATCTCCATAGTCTCTTCCACAGTGACTGATTAACCTTGAGGAGCTTTTTATTAGAAAGGGGAGAGGGTGGAGTAGAGAAGTTACTACTTTAGGAATCAGATGACCTAAAACCATCTCTGCAGCACAGAGGAAAACATCTCTCTCTGTTCACACTCCTCTAATTACATTTAGTGTAGTATTGTTTCCATCTAAATTGTAGCAATTATACACAAAGATCTTCTTTGCAATCATTTAATTAAAGAGTATCTAATGTTCTGTGCTTTTAGAATGCTAATATGTTGCCTTCCTCTTAAGAAAAACTGGGGTTTTTTTCATTAATTATCATGGAAGAATTTCAATGTCAGAAGGAATTTTTAAAAATCCTTTCAAAATAGATTTAAAAATCAAGTAATTCTGGTGATTTCTGTAAACCACAAAGAAATCTTTTGCTCTCCTGATGGACAGTTATCTAAGGGATAGTCTGAGGAGGAAGATTTTCCTTTTCGATGCATTGATTTGCAAAGTGTTGGATTTCTCCAACCCTGTCCTTTTCTGGGTATAGGCCAATGTTTCTGTTTGGTCATGTTCTTGCGTCCTTTTGCTGTTTTCCCTGTAATAAACACCAAATCTTATACTGGTATAAATCTGCTGTGGTAAATGATTTCTGCCTGCTGCACTGCTGCTTTGCAGGGACTGGTGTTTCAGTCATGCAGCAAAAGCAAGGTTGTATGTGCTGAAAGCAGTTGTAATGTAACAGCTGATGGGATGTACCCAGAGCCAAGGAAAAGTGGGCAGGGGAAGTGCAGTTAGAATTCCTATTGAGTACAGTTTTGGAGGCTTTCTGCAGCTCCCCACCAAGCTCCTTTCCATTCTTCCCTTCTCTCTCCTGCTCCCAATGAGTGCTCTGGCACCCCATACTGCTTTGGTTTCTGTGGGTTTATCTTGCTCTGAAGTGTGCCTTCTGTGCTGAGGAACAGGAATTGCAGCTTCTGCAGCATGGCCTGAATGCTGTGGTGTTTCCTATGACTAATACCCCACAATTAGGACAACACTAAGAATGGTTCTGGACAGCCAGCAACTATCTACCTAATAAATCCATTCTACCAGACAAGTCCTTCCCCATTTGCTCACTTCTAACCTGAAACACTTGTTCATGACAGCACACATGTTCTTCTTATATCATCTTCTTCCTGCTTGTCAGCTTTGTGGAGCTTCTCTGTGAGGCAGACCTTGGATATACACAGGTGTCCCCAGCAAACCCACCACTTCATACTCTCAGATATTGCCCACCTACCTTTGTCTCCCTGATCCCCAAGAACTGAGACAGGTCTCCAGGGGAGAGCACGATTGATTCCTGGGTGGTTGTTGTTTCATGGAGAACAGCACATTGCAGAGCAATTTTGGTGCAGACCACAGAAGGAGTGAGGGGAGAGCAAAGCGAACAGCTCCGTATGATTACAGTGTAAACCAAGATGATCTGGAATACAGAATGGCAGTACACTGGGGGCACAGCAGGATCTGAATTACAGTCAGTGTGGGGAAGTTTTTTTTTTTTCTCCTTCTCTTTTGATTTCAGGGAAAATTTGTAAATCCTGTCTTTCTCCCTCTTTCTTTTTTTAGTCTGGAATAATTAGAGCAACAAAAATTTTAAGCTCATAAGTGGCTTGGGTAAAAATGTAGATTAGTGAAAGACTTGGAATAATGAAAAAATAAAATTCTCTGTCCTTTAAAATTGCAGTAAGAGTGATTAGACTTGGGTTCCATTTTGCTGCATGCTAGGGTCAGGGGAAGACCTTCCAACAGAGGCTGTGTATGAAGTGTCAGAAAAACACTCCTGGGATGTTTTAAGAACAGGAAAATATTATTCGTGACTATATACCATTTCTGGCATTAAGCTCCAAGACTGTTTATTGGTTTCTGCAGCTGAGATTCATGAGATGTTATTTGCTGAATGGAAGTATGAGTCTGGCTGACTCTGGCTCTTTCTTTCCTTTTGTCTCCCCTGCTCAGAGTTTTTGGGCACTTCAGTCTCCGTTCTGAGTGGCAGCTGGTCAAGGTGGATTACAAGTCCCTCTTCAGCCGCAGGTGCACCAAGGACGACTACCAAACCTGGCACCTGCACAATCAGGTATCCCCACTCTCTAGGAGGCCATTTATGGAGGTTCTTTTCCCCTGCTCAGTATTGCCAGATGGGAATGCAGTTGTTCTTTACAGCAAAGCATATGGATTTTTTTTTTTTTTTTGCATCCCTTGAAGAATGTGCATTAATAAACATGGGGGAAGGCATCTATGGGCAAGTTCAGGAGATTACCTTCTATTTTTATGAAAATAATGCATTGCACCAGCTGGATCTTCGTGGCCTCAGTGCTTAGGGCAGTGTAAAACTACACCTTATGATTGAATTGTGGATGACACTGAATTCGTTGTAGCTCTGTCACTGACTCATGAAAATAATTTTGTTTCAGTTTGCCTCTTATTTCCCCTACTCAAAAATGAAAATAAAAACATTTATTCATCCTGCAGGTCCTGCAGGTATCTGTAAAACTCCTGAATATCTGTAAAACTCTTGAGTCTGAAAAGCTCTGAATAAAAGACAGCAGAGAAAGCCACATTATTTCATTCTACTTAAGGATACATGTTTTTCTTTTCATACCTTGGCTTATTTTCATGCTGGATATATTTACATCCTGGAGTGACTATAACTGAGAGGTCAATAACCTCTGCAGGTTATTTATGGGTTGCTGCCTACCAGTGTGATGTCCCACACCCTGCAGGGTAACATAACTAGAGCCAGAACCATTGGCACTGTGACATTCCTGAATGAAATCCATGAATGAGAAATGAACATTAATTTGGCAAAGATGAGATAATTGAAGTCATAGAATTGAATAAATGAAAATAATTTAAATGAAAGAAAAGGGAAGACATATGTGTAACCATGCAGCAATCTTGGGAATTATTGTTAATAGGGAAGAGAAGTATTTCAATTAGGTATTGTCTTTTTTCTTACTTCTATGCAGTCAAATTATTTCTGCAAATTAAAAATTCTGTTTATAGCAACTCACCTAGCTATCAAATGGGGTTTTTTTAGATTAGGTACTCCCAATAGTGTTCTTGGAAACCTTTGCATTCAAAAAGCTCAGTGAATTACACCATCAGAATTGTCTAAAACAAAGCCAGCTCTATCACAGAAAGAGCAAGGGAGTTGAGCTCTGTGTTCCACCCCTGGATTTTGTCCTCTGCCCTGGGATTCAGGCCTGGGCACTTGCTTCTGCAGTAGATTTTGTCTGACATATGGAAGAAGCCCTGGCATACACCCACATTGTCTTTTCAGGATAATTTGTAGGACTAGATATTGGTGGATGCCTTCTGAAATGTGACATAGGTGGGTGTGATGGCTTATAAATCCAGGCATTTTGGGCACATTCTCATTGGCATCCCAACTTGACACTGAGCACACTGTGCTCATGAATCCTCCCAAGGAGACTTTTGATTTTGCAAAGCCACAAAAGAGAGCAGGACTCTAACTCCCCACTCTCCCAGAGATAAATGCTCATTTTCATTGCCTTTTGTGTCTTTTGAAAAACTATTCCCTTTAAGACCCAGCTGCCACTACAATTGTGTTTCTCCTCTTGTTCCTTGGCCAATGAAGGGGGAGCCTTGTGTCATGGGAGAGAGGAAGATCTATAAAAAACGCAAGCCTGGAGTCCAGTGTTCCCTAGGTCGGGACTATTCCCAGACTGTGGTGTCTGAGCCGTGTGTCTGTGGCCAAGGAGACTTTGAGTGGTGAGTATGTGACTCTGGGGACTTGTGCAGGGGTTGTACTTTTGTCCCAAAATACTGCCCAGGCCGAAAACCTTGCAGAGGAACTGGGTCTCATGCAGCTTTATGACTGTGATTGTACCATATAGCAGAAGGGTGACCCCCAAACCTGCTGAGTGAATGGGGCTTCCCCTTCATCTGCTGGAAATATTTATTCCTCTCCATGAGAAATCCAAGTCTGGAACTCAAAAGCAAAATAATTGCAGGTACTGATGGAAATTTTATGTCTGTCATTCTAGAATAGTGACAGCCAGGACTTCTCTGGTCCAAAATATATTCCTTTCAGAAGAAGGAAGGTATTTCTCTGTCCTCACTCCCAAGGTCATTGACTTCTTTGGGGGAAGCCAGCAAAACATGCACATTTTTATCATTATTCCTTTGAATAGCTGGGAACAGTTTATTGCTTCTTAACAATGTTTTATTGAGAGATTTCTGAAAGGGCTTCTGTGACATGACTGTACAGCCCACCCTTGTCAGATATAACTACTTGTTTTGCATAAATATTGGTGTTTCTAACTTAATGGGACCATCATTTTCAAATTGCTTTAAGGTCATTTTGAAAACAGCTTAAAAATAAAGCAGGGGAAAAAGGAGACACTGCTTGCTATTGCTTGACAATCAGAGATAGGAGATTGGAGAATGCATGTCAGGATCTCTGCACAAGGAATTCCTACACAGCACTTGTGATAGGCAATATTTCTCAGATTTAAGACTGTCAATGTCTGTGATGTTTGAGCTTAAATGATCAGGATGTCATTCAGATGAATTCAAAATACCCTGAAAGCTGATCAGCTGAGAAAACATTTTAATCTTTGTAGCAGGTTCTTCAGGATCAGTGTCTGACTTGGTACTGATGTTACTCCTAAACACTTCACCTACCTTCAAATACTTCCTGAAGATGTGTGAGGCATGAGATCTGTACATTTATTTGGACTTAGGCTCACAGTTGAGACTCACAGTACTCTTTTTAGAGCATGGAAGAGTCAAATCCAGCAAAATTAAGAAAAAAATATTGACCCAAGTATTTTCTTGAATATTGCAGTAGTTTGTCTTTAAGAGAGAGCCAGGGATACAGAACAGAGATTTTCATCTGATCTGGATGGGTGTGTAATTTGTTCCTAATGTCAAGATTATCTGGGACTCCATATCTTGACTCATGAGATCTCTCCCCTTTGTTTTCATGATGGGAACTTGGAGGACAAGCTGTCTTGCCTTGCAGTATCTGCCCTTGGCATTGGCATAGGCCTCTGGGGTGAATCCAGCACCAATCTCCAGACATTTTCTATGAATTTCTTTCAGGTTTTTTTTTTTTTTTTTTTTTTTTTTTTTTAACTGAATTGGCTTTAAATGCTGCCTTGATAAGGGTCTGCAGAATGCACCTTTTCAATCACTTCATGGGTTCCTTGCATGCATTCAGTATCATTTTTCCTTAACTTTGCCCCTAATAGGAGAAGATATTGCTGTTAAACTTGTCAGTCCTGCAGAGGAAATGCAATTAGAGGACAACAAGCTGGCTTTTGTTTCAGACCCTGCACTGCCAACAGAATTGTTAACTGGCTTCCTGGTGCAAAATTGTTATAGCTGGGGATGGAGAATCAGAAGAAACTTTATGGTGAATTTTGATGCTGCTCAGCAGGGCTGACTGGAAGAATGTGTGAGACAGTCCATTTGAGGAATATATTAGCAGTGCTGGAAGTGGGGCACCAAGTTTGATTGTTTTAAAAGTGATATTCAGAGAGGAAGAGTGGACTCATCTTCTCCTATTTGTGACATCTAAAGGATGATAGAGTTGCTTAGTCAGTGGCAAGACACAGGTTATTCCAGAATATATTCCAGATTCATCTGCCTTCCTTGGGATGTCAGTATGAGAAGGGGAGACACAGAAAAGTGCTTTTTCTCTACTCACTAAAAGGTGGGTGAGACAGGTGAAAGGACAGTTTTTACTTTCACTTGATGCTTTCAAGAAAAAGTGATTCTTTTTCAAGGAAAAATGTCCACTCAGCCTCTTCTGTCTGGGCTCACAGTTGCCAGTTGTTCTTGAAAGCGCTGACTGGTCTGTCCCTTGGGTTGAGCTGAGCAGGTCCTATGGGGTGTCAGGGAAAGGAGGAGGGTCAGCAGCCAGGACTGTGTGAGTACAGTGACTAGCAAGTCCCAGCAGATGGGCCCTCTGCTTCCCCAGTAAGGTTTGGAGCTGGTTCTGGCCTTGGAGCACCCTGTGCCACTTGCTGTGGTGGCACTTGCCTTTGAGAGCTGTGGGAACAGGACAAATAACTGCAGGAGCCCTTCAGCACACACTATGAGGGCTGTGCTCCCTCCCATCTGGCCACGGTGCCCTTGCCTCTGTCTGCCTCATGGTTGCAGTGCTGTTCCCTGCATCTGGATATGAGGCTGATTTAAAATTCAGGGGCATAAATCATGATTTTGCCCCAGTTCAACAATTCCTTATGAGTCAGGATCAGGGATGACTCCTGCCAACCCTTGCAGTCATTTCCAGAAGCAAATCCTGGCCTTTCTCTAGCAGAGGGAATGGCAGAAGGATCTCATAGGTGGCATTAAAGTGCTCGCTGAGCTTTCTTTTCCCTCCTCCTGCTTCTTTATTTACTCTGTCAAGATAGCTTCCTGAGAAAGACAGCACAGCAGCTGGACTTGATTATTTCCTTAACTTATGCAAACCCTGGGGCTTATGAGAGGGAAGGTGGGCAGCATGTGAGGTTTTAATATACATTTACCAGAAGTTAATGAACAAGCACAGAACCTTGAGGGCACACAGCAATGTTGTCTTTAATTTTATTAAATATTTATGCAGCTCTTTTCTTCTTTGGGCCAAAGTACAGCTCTTCCTGAATATTTTTAATTACAAAGTCCCTGCCAGGCATTTTCGACTGTGCAGGTCGGACCCACTGAGAATGATTAAATTGAATGTTGAGAGAAAGAGCATTAGGGAATCTCCAAACCATTTAAAGTAGCTTACAGAATTTTTGCCCTACAAAAAAAGAACAGTAGCAGCCTGGGTCATTGGGGACATAGCACAATTTTGTCTCACCAAAGCTCTTCCTAGAGACTTTCTGTTGGCAGTTCAGGCTCTGAACAGGGGAAGGATAAAGCTCAGAGTGTCCTAAAGGGCACAGAATGCTTTCAAGACAGTGGCTTCTGTTGTGTCTGTGTTTTCACAGAGGTTTAGCATGTTGGCATTTGTTAACTTGCTGCAGGCAAAAATCCAGAATCTCTTTTTATTTGTCCTTTGAATCCAGCCTGTCAATAAAGAGTACACATAGAAATCTGATCCAGATCCTATTAAAACTTATGGAAAGCTTTGCATTAATCCTATTGCTTCATCATTGTATTGGCACACAAAAGCAGCTGTAAAAAGAAGTTTTGGATGTGGTTGTATGCATTTCCACTCTTAGGTGGCCTAAGGAAGAATCAATACACTGGATTGCCTTCCCTGTGTGACACAATACCATGTAATCCTTAGACTACGAAGTTGGCTGTGTTGTAGTTTAGTGTTGGAAAAACATCAGCTCCTTTTTTTCTCTTGGGCAAGTCACAGCTCATGAGGGAGCCCATCAACATACGTAAATATACATACTGTGGTAGTTGTTCAGGAAGTGCTTCTCGTGTTTTACATTCCTAGCCACTGTTGTGAAAAAGTGACATTAGATCTTAGAATTAGTCTGGTTTGTTCTAAAAGCAAAGACTGCAAAAAGCAAACAAACCAAAAGAACCCAAAAAGTGAAATTTAGGTTAGAGGTTAATAGGAAACAAAACAAACAATACAATATTCTTTCTGAATCTCCATCATATTTTGTTCATGCCAAATGAAGCACAAGTCCTCCAATGCTCTGCAAGGTTGGTAGTTCTACTATTGCCAGGGTCAAATGCCTTCAGTGAATTGTGTTCCTGACTCTCAAACTAGTCCAGCACTTTGTCTCTGGAGGAGCCCAGTCCATGATGTGCCATCCCAGCAGGGAACCACCAATACACACCTGCTCTGAGGACATCACCTAAAACTCTGAGCTAACTCTAGTGGAGGGTACAGTGATGGACTCATGGCTTGTCTCCATAGTGACTATGGATATGAGAGGCACAGCAACAACCAATGCATCCCAGCCTTCTGGTTCAGCCCCTCCTCCCTGTCCAAGGACTGCAACGTTGGTCAGAACTACTGGAACAGCACTGGGTAAGTGCATCTTGCAGTCTGTTTGGTTTTGGTTGCTGCAGTAGACAAGAGAACCTGGATAGCTCTTTTTTCCTCTGCATCCCATTATGCTCTTTTTCAGTCTTATCCATGAGGTGATGTCGGCAGCAGCATCTGTATGGAAAATTGCCTTGTTCCTCAGAGACAGGGAGAAGCACATTAACATAAGTGACATGTAGATACTGCATTGCTTGCATGTGATGTGTGATCCCTGGAGCCTAGACTTGGAGCTCCCCTTTGTTGCAAAATTAAAACACAAATCAAAAAGGTCTGTCTGAGAGACAGCTGAACATTTAAATGGACAGGTTTGAGGTATTTCACATTGTATTTTATTGAACCTCTTACTATCTTACAGCTTCTATTTATATCAGCTTTTAGGAAGACTCAAATGAGCAATTTTTAGCCTCTTTTATGTTTTCTTCCTCTGCCATTTTCACTTTGCACATACAATGCCTTGCATTTCAGACGAGCTTCATGTACTGATTTCTCCTGGTCTAACCCAGAACAGATGGCAAGTGTTGGTTTATTATGGCAGCATCACTTTGCAAATGCTCTACTATCATGCAGGAAAAGCTGTGAGAAGTGAATTTCACTGGCTGGTGCAAAATTGCAATGTTCCTTCTAGGACAGGGCAGGCCCTGCAAATTTTGCAGGGCTGATTCTTGGTCATGTGTCCTGCCTGCTCTATGGTTATGGCGGAACCAGCTCTGTTCCTGGATGAAGTGGAGCTGCTGGGAGTCCAGAGGCATTTAACCTCAGAGACCCCCTTTCAGCTGAAAAGTTGCTTTAAGTATGGGATATAATTACAGGAGCCCTGGCCAGTATGACTGCTTGTAGCCTTCTTGGCAGAGAGCAACAAGAAAATTTGGGGTTGGTATGAAATTATTAGAAAGGGTTAACCCCACTCAACAACACGAGGAAAAGCCAAGTGTCTTTCTGTTTAGCCAACCTCTTCCAAGAAGAGCCAAGAGAAAAACCCATACCTCAAATAATTTTAAAACTGAACTGGGCAAAGCCCTTGGCATATTTTTTCAAGTGCCCTCTAGCCCAATGGAGGCAGATAAGACCTAATAAATGGTATAATTAAAAAGCTGGGGTGCAGGATGCAATCCTGCTGGCATTGGCTAGGAGGAATTCTCTGCCTTTTAGTAGGGCAGAGTAATTCACCTCCACAATGTGTCTCTTCTTAGTGATGCTGCTGAGAATCTCTGGAGAAGGTTGAACTGTGATTGGTTTGGTTTTCTCCTACATAATAAAGCATTGGGTTTCTTTGAGTCTTCCTTTCCGTGAGGGGATCGTGCAGGGAGTTAGCCTTTGAACAAACAGATGCATTAATGTGGAGAGACAAAACAAAAACAAAACAAAGGAACTTTTCCTCCCTCTGTCTGAGCCCAATGTCCTTTTGTTACTGTTGCCCAGGTACCGAAGGATTGTGTCTAACAACTGCACAGATGGCCTGCGAGACAAATACATGGCCAAGATGGAGAAATGCCCTGGAAAAGCACCTCGAGGATTGCACATCCTCACCTCGGATGGGAAGCTGGTCATGGAGCAGGGTCACAACGCCACCTTCATCATCCTTATGGAAGAGGTGTGGTAGTGGTCTCAGTAAACCTTCCTCTGTGTGGTAGGACTTGCCAGTCCTTCTTTTCCTTCACTTTTCAGGTTGCTGAGAGCAAAATAGCAATCAAGGGGGACCATGAAATGGTGAATGGTCATAAAATTTAGGAGACTTAAGGAATTTAAGAGAATTCTTAATTCTTAATTAATGAAGGCTATAGTGACACACACAAGCAGGTTATATTGGGTCACACCAAAGATGTGGTTGTCTTGTCTGTCTGTGATGATGTTAATGCTGAAGAAAGACAGATCTGGTCAAAAAATTTATTTCCCCAGTCACTTCTTGCTGCCTCCAGTAAACTGCAGTTTATGAGGGAGAAGTTTTGTTTCTGTGATCAACAATTCTGTATCTGGGATGTGAAGCTTTAACCTCAGCTTTTCTGGGAAAGGTTAAGATCAGTATGGAACATGTTCACACTCATGGAGAACAATCAGGGCCATTGTTATTTTGCAGTAGGAATTGAGTCTCCTTAAAGCACCTCTAGCCCCCAGCCCTTATCTATTGTATTTATCTATTGGTACAGTACTCTCTATAACCAACAGTATCCTAAGTGACACCAGGCCATGCTGCTGCCAAAAGCATCAAAATGTTGAGGCTCTTCTGACCAGGAGCTGAGGTGGTGCTGGAGGAGCACAAAGGTTTTTCATCACATTTTCTGTCCTGTGTGTGTTATTTTGAGAAGTATCTGGAGACAGCTGAGGCAGACCACCCACAGACAGGCACATTCTCACACTAAATTAAATTCTTATATAGTAGCTAAGTATTTCACTGGGACTACACTACACTAATCTGACAGGGCGTCTTTACTACTTCCTCAGAGGTTTGTGCATACTCTGCTTTTATACAAGGGGGATTTCTTGTCTACTTGCTGCTTCTTTTCTATTCTGCAGACTTGACATGGTAAGACAATTTGTGTAGACACTATGAGTAGGAGTTCAGAAAAGAACAGATATAATCTAAAAATTAGGAATCAACTAGTAATTTATTAAGGAACTCAAGCGGAACTGCTGCGTCTGAAGAATGATAAACAGATGGGGAATAAGACAGCAGTCAAGGTAGCTGAAGAGTGAAATCTTTGCAAGGATTTAGAGATTGAAAAGGCAGCTGAATAAATATGTGAGGGCGTTCACTCTCATGTCTGTTGTTGAAAAATAATGATAGTTAAAAAAAATATTTCATTGGAACAACCTTTTTTTTTTTCCTAAGGGAAGAGGATCTTTGGAACATGCCTCTGTAGGTGAACAGCTTATTCCACAGAAAGTTGTGTGTTGAGTTTGTTTCTTAAAATAGTAGATTTTCAGGAAGAAAAGAAAAGGAGCACTGAGATTTTGGACAAATGTATTCCAGTCTTTTAGGGTGAACCTGAGAAGAATTACGGCCAAAGATTTCCTCATGATTTGGAAGAAATAATTTCTGTAGAGATCTTAATTATTACTTACCTTGCTGCCATACAGATTCATTCCTGTCTTCCTCCACCTTCTCTGGCCAGTCTGTTTACTGGTGGTAGTATTGTACCTAAGTTTACACTTCCTTTCTGAGCCAAACAGCATCCTGACCAGCCCTGCTATGTATACATCTTTGTAGTCTCCACTCAGCTGTGTCAGACTCGCCCTGATGAGCCAGCAGTTCTTTCCTGCTTTCTAGTATACATCCTCAATATATGGAGGTGACTGACCTTTAGTGACTGTCAGTGCTAAATGAAGAGTTCATCACAGTTAATCAAAATCTGACTTTCTCAGAATTGATGGAATTAGCTTTAGTAGGATTCTTCACAGTGGTATTCAGAATATGTGTGTGGCAATGACTGTGGACAAAGAAATGCAGAATGACTGATGGTTCTGTGTTTGCAGGAATATGGGGCTGGACTGTGATTTGGACTGTATACATGCAAGGGAACATGAGAAGATAAGAACCTTTTAAGACTTTTTTTTTATTTTATTTTATTTTATTTTTTTATTTTTATTTTTTTTAATCTGAGTTTGGGTTTGATCACAAAGAAATAATAGACTGCCAGATAGCTGTTGGGGAGCTGTGTTCTTGACCATGTCTGTTCACTGGTGTCCATATTCAGAGCCAATCTTCGTGACAGCCCATACCTTGTTCCCTTTCAGTTATTTATGGGGCTTAAAGCAAAAAAAAAGTGTCTCTTTAATATAAATGGATAGAAATGATTTATTTTTCCTTTCGAAGTGCCTCCACTTCCCTTCTATTTTAATTTATACTTATAAACTCCAGAATATCTGACATCTTTGTGTGGGACTAACATGCTTGGTTTAGTATTTTATATACTGGATACAGAGGTATGGAAAGGAGAAAGAAAACATGATTAGTGTGATGGGCAGCCTTTGCACTGAAGACCCAGCTCATAACTGGGTGAAAAGATCATCAGCTACTGTTTAGTCATGAAAAATCTGTTCCTGCTTTTCTATGTGAAACCATCTTCTTTTAGATACAATCATATTGGAGAAGCAAGGAGGAAATAGAAAAGAGAATTGTCAGGCAAGGGAGATGAGCTGCCATGATGGGTGCAAGAGATTTCAGCCTGAGGTCATCAGTGATGAATCCAGCCCAGATCAAATTTTTATCCTCTGTTCAGTATCTTCCGTATGAGTTGGACTTGAGGTCTTAGTGCATTCCCCTGAGAAGTGCTTTTGAAGGGTTTAACAAGCTGTGGGAGCCTTTCTATCAAATAACTGAATATCTCAAGAGTGTAATTTTGCTCCTGCTAGAGGATTTTTTAGAGTGACTTTAAAAACTCTGTCTAAAGGATGTTATTAACTACTCAATATTATAGGTACATTTTAGTGTCACTACCCCTTTAGTCCTTTCTGATCGCTCTTTGGTCTATACTGAACATTTAATGTCCAAGTAGGGCAGAGATGAAAATGGTGCCCTGATCAAGTCAATAGCCAAAACTCCCCTGCTCCCATGGAATGGGAATGATGGAGCAAGGAAGGAGAGGGATCTAACATATATAATCAAATATCCATATTTCAAAAACTACATGCAATAATGCTGGTTATATGAGTGTCTGAAGATCTCAAGTATATACTCAAAGTAAATTTACATCTGAAAAATACCCTTCCAGCACTCTGATTTCTTTATACAGGTATAGTCTATGAGGAGGATAAACCCTGTGGGGGCTGCTAAGGTACTGATTTTCTAGGGCCTGCTTCATTGTGGTCTGGCTTCTTTTGTGTTCTCCCTGTGCATTTACAGCTGTAATGGGGTTTATGAGATGATTGTAAAATACTTCTGAATTTCCCATTAAAAAAAGGTAAATTTATGAGCAAAGGTTTTGTGGGTGGTTGTGTTTTGTTTTTTTTTTTTTTTTTTTTTGTTTTTTTTTTAACTTTCAGATCACATCTTCAATATACCTAGGGATTGACTTCAGTTTGGGGCTAGGAACATCTCCAAAATGTAGTGGTATCTTCTTCATCCCCAGTGAATATAGTGCAGATCTTTCATGAAAGGAAATTACTTGGCACAACACATCTTATATATATGCAGAAAGCTAAAGCTACAGAGATTTAATCGGAGTTGTAGTTTTATTTCAGTTTAGTGAAATCACTGCAATGGGCTTCAGCTTTGTTTAAATTAGCCTTGTTTTGTGTTACATTAGTCAGCTGGGGGCAAGTATAAAATAAAGCTCCAAGAAACCAAAACAACAGACACAGGTTTAAAGCATGATTTAAACTAAAATAGTGCAACTTCTGTCTCCAGACAATACCTGTGCTGCTGGAATTTCTTGTCTGTTTTTCCCTTCTTCATTTAATAACTGTCATTGACAGTAATCCTAGAAGAGATTTTCTCATCATCTGCTTCATTCTCCTGTGTATCCAGGCCCTGTCTCTGTGTTGACTGACATTAGACAAAAAAAAAACCTGTCAGTCCTCAATGTGGGACTCAACCTGTATAAATTCAGCCATCCTGAAGCTGCACGTCTAGCTGAAACTGGTCTTCTAAACTCTGTATAATCAGGGGTGGATATTTGCAAGAGATGATTCATGTCACCTGTTTCAGTTACTTCAGGATGAGGTGTTGGCCTTTTGCTGTCTGTGTCTGGCCATTTTGGGGAATGACAGAACAAAGCTTGGAGTTTTTTGAGAAGTTACTACTTTGTCTCCATGCTAATGAAATGGAACTAAGTAGAATGGAGGGTAACATAATTTCTTTCTTATCAGTCGAGTTTCCTACTCCAGCTTTCTCTGCCGCAGGGTGATCTCCAAAGGACAAACATCCAGCTTGATTTTGGAGATGGCATTGCAGTGTCCTATGCCAATTTCAGCCCTGTGGAGGATGGCATCCGGCACGTGTACAAGAGTGCTGGAATCTTCCAGGTGACGGCGTATGCAGAGAACAGCCTGGGCTCAGACACTGCTGTCCTGTTCCTGCACGTGGTCTGTGAGTATTTCCACCTGCCACATTCCTTGGGCAAAATTCTGACCTCACTCAAAGTCCCTGCAGCTTCAGTGGGGGCTAAGAATAGATGCAAACCCACATACACTTGATGCTCCTGCTCTTCCAAAGGCTTGGGCTTCTTGACACTCTTCCAACTTTTTAAATAGACTTTACTGAATGAAAGGAAAGGGAAGAGGTTTTTTTAACACAAGTATATTTACAGTCCTCAGAGTTATAGAGAGAAGTGTGGAAATTTCTGTTGGGCTTTCTGAAAGGGTCAGAGTCCAGGCAACATATGAAACAAAGTCCAAATGTGTATTTTCAATACATGTCTCATTCCAAGAGGATTAGATTAAACGACTAAATTTTTGAGTCACTTATTCAGAATTTTAGAGTGTTCACAGTGTTTTCACGGTGCTAATTTAATGAAATAGAAGCATTATGCTGAGCATGCTTCCTAAGATAGGAATGTACAGAGGGCTGATATGCTGCTTTTCACATTTCATGTGTTTGACACGTATCCCTGAAGTTTCTGTCCTGTTTGATAGACCAGTGCAATTTCTCTCCAGCTGACACATGAGCAAATTCAAATGTAGAGCTCTCAGTTAACTTCTCAAAGCCACAGCAGAGAGCAGAGAGTGCGGAATGCGAGGTGAGACCAAAAAGAGCCCAGTTCTTTGATCTACTCCCAGGGTATTAAATCTTCTGTGTTCAGATGCACCCCATCAATTTTGTCCCTAATGGTGATCATAGCTATGTCTGCCTTCCCTCTTCACCTGTCAGAATGTCTTACATCCTGCCTTCTGCTTGAGCTGTTCTGCTGAAAGAAATTTCCAAAACTCAAGAACTTTTTCTCCATTTTAATTTCCAGCTCCCTGTGTGAAGGAATAAATGTTCCTTGAAGCTTTTATTATGCTCATAATTCCCTCAAAGTCAATCATGGCTGCACTTAACAACCTGTTATTAGAGCATTAACTGTTTTTTCCTTCACCTTGGGCCATTAGCTGACAAAAGTGATGGTTACCTGGTAATAACAACCAGATTTGTATGGATTATCTGATTTTTCTCAAAGGAACTACATTTTCATGGTGAGGATTTTAAAGCAAAATGCAACAAGGGACAGTTCCTTGCCCTGGTTTTGCTGCTCCACCCTTTTCTTCATTAACCTTTCAGATCTCTCCTTTGACTTTTATAGCATTCTTAGGTGGACAATTTATTATCATTATCCCTAGGGAAATATTTTGCAAGCACTTGCATTCATGCTAATGCTGAAATAGGATGACACCTCAGTACTAAACTTTTAATGTATTTGCAAGTACTGGTCAATATAGGAGGTTTGACCTTGAAGTTCAGATGTACAGACAAATATGCCTGAGATTCATTCTTACTATACAATCACTCTGGTATTGGGATCCAGTGCTAAAAAAAAAGAGAGAAAAGGACTCCTTGGCCTCAAGCAACATTAATTTTCTACCCTGCAGCTTTATGAGCAGCCAGTTAACTTTTCAGCTTTCTGGAACCTGCTGACAAGCTGCTTATCTTGATATTTAAAGGAAGCAAAATTAGTGTTTTTCCTCTTACATGCACTGGCACAAAATATTTCAGGGAACCTGCTGTCCTTGCAAACCCAGAGTACTTCCTATGGTCACAGCTCAGGAGTGACTTACTGAGAGAGATCTCTTGGAAAAGGGGAAAAAAAAAAGATCAAGTTTTAATGTGCCAAAAGCAAGAATAGGGTCCTTTTGTGCTTGGAGCTCTATGTTCTGGTGGTAAAAGAACAGCTCTTGCTCTCCACAATCTTTGTAATCCAAGTAGATGGAGAACTGATTAATGTCCTCATTCCATGCTGAGAGGTAACACAAGAGAACTGTCTCAGTTAAAATCACCAAATTTCCTGTTTCCCAGAATGAATGTCTTACAAAAAAAAAAAAAAAAAAAAAAAAAAAAGATTCTGACTTTTTTTTGTCCTTTCCATCCCACAGGGATAGTCTGTCAGTTTGCTGTGTTTTAAAGGTACTACCCAGAAAGTAACACTGTCTGATGGGCAGCAGTTATCAGCTGAAATTCAGTACCAGCAAAACCAAAAGATTAAACAAGAAGAAAAACAATTGAGATAGTAGAAGCTTTAAACAAACTACCAAACAAAACCTCACTATTTTTTACACATATTGTTTTTCTAGAGAGGATCTGCCTTCTGAATTCAGGGATTCATGCCCTGGATTTATTCGGGGCATTTGCATTTATTAGATGCAACTTTGCATTGGTACTTTGTTATTTTTTAAGTCTTTCAGAATCAAGTGCTTCTGACAGTTACATGCTTTGTTATGCCAATGCACACATCTTTCAAGTGGTTCCTGATAATTTACCAGGGGCAACTGATTCCCCAAAGTCTTCCCAAGGTCAGGCCTAAGTCAAAAAGCTACTAAGGATTTCCAAAATCACGAGTTTTTATTTTGAAGACCTTTAAAAAAGCTGTTGTGGTATTTAATCAAGTAATAAATATCTCCTATATAAGGAGATTTAAACCATCTTGGCTAAAATGATTTTCCACAAATCTTAGTAGCTCAGTGGCTATATTTTCAAGAAAAATCCTTCTTTCTCATGTGTGTCCTATCCCTTTCTTGTGTCCTATCCTTATGGCTTTCAGTAGCAACTTCCCTATATAATGCAAAGCCAGTTTATTGTTTTTCTTCAAAATGCATTTAAAAAATTCTTTTAAACCCTGTGCTGACCCTGTCTGAAAATTAGCACTATGGAAAATGTGCATAATAGCAGGGGAGAAAAATTATTTTAAAATCTGATTATCTTTTCCTGTTATTCATTGACTGCTGAAATTCTCTTTTATTTCTAAACTAGACTCTCTCTGCTGACATAGGACTTCTGATTTATTTAAAAGAAAGATCCTTGCTGTTCACAGCTGTGCAGGGAGGATTTAGCTCAAAGCCTTTAATAATGAACTCTCTTCCCACAGGTCCAGTGGAGCACGTCCATTTGAGTGTCCCCTTTGTTGCCATCAGAAATAAGGATGTCAACATTACTGCAGTAGTTTGGCCCAGCCAGGCAGGCACACTTACCTACTTCTGGTGGTTTGGCAACAGCACCAAGGTACAGATACCCTTTGGTTCATTTTTTCTTCCTAAGCTTGTCACAACAGTCAGGGAACTCTCTCGGCCCTAATAAAAACTTCTTACCTTTGTCTGTTTTGTCTTTTAGTTTTTAACTTGTCTGAAAAGGGTTGTCATTATCTGAACTTCAACCTTTATGTATTTATTTCCTTCTGTCTTGTGTTGTTCTTAGGAGTCATTACTTTCTTCATCTGGTTGTTATCAGCCCTACTGAGATTTGAAGACCACTGTTATTACCAGCATTCTCCTGCAACTAAACTGAACTATGTGTGGAATAATGTTGGCCTTCAACACAGTGTTTAAAAGCTGCTGGTGTTCAAATAACCAAGGGGGTTTCCATTATGTGCCACTGTGCAGTACATAATGCTGGATTCCAACACAGTACTTTAAAGGTCTCGGCGTTCAAATAAACAGTTGGATCTGGAATTTCAAGCTGAAAAGTCTGGCTATGTTAGAGAGGGAGATGAGACTTTGTAGTGAATTTTCAAATGATGTGTATTGTACCTGTATGTATTATAAAGAGCTTTTTTAGCAATAGTTAAAGTAAGTGAAAATACAAGTTAATGTCATGCTTTCAAATGGAGAGAGCAGGATTGCCTATTAGCTACAGTTTTTATTATAGGCTTTAGGAGTGAGACAGGCACTATTCTCCATGCTTACAGTTGTGAAATGTACAGCTGTTGATTCTGCAATATAATTTCTGCTGTTATTTACAAAAGCAGTTTAAGTCATGTCATTGTCTACATTTGCAGTTGAAGGTGTGCACTGAGGTGAGCTTGCAGCAGAAAAAAATGGGGATTTTACATGAAGTATGGAACTTGAGATAAAAAATAAGCACACAAGTATTTTGTTTTCTCTTTGACAAAGCTGCTTAGTTTTAACCTCTTACCCTAGCTACCAACAATATCAAGAGAGGCAAAATAAAAACAGTGAGTGCTGCTTCTACTGGGATTTTACATCCAGTTAGGAAGCTCACTGTAAGAACTTGCTGATTTTTGTTGAAGCGTAGTTGAGGCAGAGGAAGAGCTCAGGAGCAAAAAACATTTACTGTAAATTGGCAAGTTGCTGTGCCCTAGCTGAACTGTGGCAACCACCCACATATGCACATCCAGTCCATTGCAAGTACCAGGTAATTCCACATAGTTTATACTGCATTGAAATATAAAATCACAGTTCAGATATTTTTTGGCTCAGTGCTCACACAAGGAGAACCATTAAAGTACATCTGAGACAATTTAGGTACTGAAACTTGATCATCCTCTTAAGCCCTCCAGCACAGAGTTTTCCTGCCATTGTTTTTGTCCTTACTATAGAAGTTGATTGTGTATAGGACCTTAAAAAAGATTTTTTGAAATAGAAAGCAATTTAGAAAAGGTATTGCAAAGCAGTGGTTTTTGCTCAAGATTTCCACACAGTTCTCACAGAGCTTGCCTCTGGGTTGGAAATACGATCTGTTTCATCTTCTGGCTTAAATTTCAGACCCACAGGCAGTGGAGTACAAGCAGATGTGGGTGTGTTTGGGATGGGTACTTTGGACGTAGCTGCACATGGATCCTTTGACACCTTGGCATGATTGTACACATTGCTGAAATATTGAAGAGTAAACATGGTGCCACTTACCTGTGTCTGAACCTCAGACCCAGAGCACTCTTCAGTCTTTGCAAAGCATTATCTCCAGTTACCTTATGTAACTCTGACAGAAGTATGGCAAGGGATATAGACATAACTGTATCAGCCACCTTTTTTCAGAACAGCAGCCTGTATCACATCAAAATTCCTCCTGGGATGATTAATGTATATGTCAGATCTTTCTCTGTGCCCACTCATGAGTAAACTATGATGTTGTGAGTAGAGGTGGAAAATGGGGACACTGAATTAAAGGATGAGGTGTGTAATATTGTGGCTGGTATTATTAGGTGATATATTTTAGTTCCATGCTGAGGGATTGCAACTTCTTTTCCTGTTCAGCCCATAGCCATCCCAGGAGAATCAAATGTGTTGTGTCTTGTGTCACTGTGCAGTCTCACTCTCTGTGCTGCTGCACAGGAGAATATTGTCTTAGACACAAATGACCTGGCTGAGACTCTTCTACTGCTCTCCCCACCCTGCTGAAACTCCTGTACTGAATTTCTACTGTACTGATTTTTGCAGTATGCCCAAAGGCCAATTTGCCTGGATTAACACAGGTCCAGTTTAATAAATGTATCCAGCTGTCTAATAGGTTTGAGCAAATGAACCTTAAACTACTTGATTTAATTTCGAGTTAGTTTCCAGGTCTTGGTTCTTGAATTAAAATTAAGGAGTTGGCTAAATGTTAAAACTCCATGATGGAGGTGAAATCATCCATGATAATGGAATGTCCAGCATACACACATACAAAAAGAAAAAGATTTAATTTTAAAGCCCAGACTGCATCCTCTTATCTGCCTTTGCACAGAACCACAACCTGTAACCTCCAGGAGGATTGCTGATATCACTGCAGTTTGACACAAGCCCATTCTGCTTCTCCAGGGTCAGTGGATATCTCAATAAATGTTAGCTGGGCCTCCAGGGCTGGCACAGGCTGGCACCCTTGGACTGTGTGTGCCATGTGATAAGATTTTTTGGCTTTTACTGCTTTTTCACCTCATGTAGGAGGGGGTCAAAGGAAGGTGGTATTCTTGAGAGAGAGAAATGTGTTTGCCAGTCTGTCCTGTGCAGGTGGAGATTTTGATTTGGCTATAAAATGGCATATGTGGCCACTGTTGTGCAGTGCAGTCAGGCTGGTGGCCTGATGAGACAAAGTGTGAGAGCTGGAAGGTGAAAGTTTAGAAGTCTTCCTCTGAAAACAAACTGGCAGTGTAGTGAAGGGACAAACAGCAATGGTACAATGGCTTTATCTGTTCCCTTAGACTTCTGTATGCTTTTGCAATGGAGGTTAGTATCACTATTTCCATTTTTGTAGTTTCTCTAAATGAAGAGGTTTTTTTTTCTATAGACCAGCTGACAAATCAGTGGCACTGTGAGGGCTGGACCTTTGATTTTCAGTTGTGGTGGGTTGACCCTGTTTGGACACCAGCTGCCCACTAAAGCCACTCTATCACTCCCCTCCTCACATGGGCAGGATACATAAAATATAACAAAATCAGGTCACAATAATGACAGAGTGATACCATTAATTACTGTTAAAAAACAAAACAGCCTTGACATTGTGATATTAGTGTAATTTATTATCAGTCAAATCAGAGTGGGATAATGAGAAATAAAACCAAATCTTAAAACACCTTCCCACATCTCTCCTTTCTTTGCAGGCTCAATTTCACTCCTGAATTCTCTGCCTCCTCCTTTGCCAGCAGTGCAGGGAGACAGGGAGTGGGGGCTGTGATCAGTTCTTCACATGTTGTCTCTGCCAATGCTTCCTCCTCAAGGGGAAGATGCCTCCCACTGTTCCCCTACTTATGGGAAGGAGTCCCTCCCATGGGAGACAGTTTTCCATTAATTTCTTCAATGTGGGCCCTTCCCATGGGCTCCTCCAGTGTGGATCCCTTCCACAGCCACATTCATCAGCACTATCAGCAGGAATTATGCCATGCTTTCAGCCTGCTTAGCACAGTTTGCCAGCTTGTGGCTGCAGCTTGCTCACAGACTCACAGCATGGGGAGGGCAATGCTGGATGTCCTCACTCTGACCTGAGCAGTGTTGCTCTGTGAGAGATAAATGGATTTGTGCTCATAAAAGCAAAGACTGGCCCTGAATCTGAACAATATGGATTGTTTGAAGGAGCATCTGCATCTTTGATTTATTTTCAATTTGAGGTTGGGTTTTGTACAGCAAATATGGCAGTGTACAATGCTGCATTCCACTGCACTGATTGTGCATTTGCTGACTGTGGTCTGCTGAGGAGTCCATGCAATAATGGGTTGCAGTTCAGTGGAAGAGTATTTCAGGACACATTTACTGAAATGAGAGAAACCTCTGCCTGTGGGACACTGCTCATGGGATGGTGTTTGGGCCTTAGGAGGACATGCAGACTTGCAGCACCACATCTGGACCAAGGAGCAAGGCCATTGTTGCCTGGTGGATAAATCAGGTGCATGTTATGATCCTGAGTTAATCTCACCCTGATTTAGGTATTGTCTTTTGTGTTTTCCTCCTGCAGCCCCTGATCACCTTGGAGAGCAGCATCTCATACATGTTCACCGTGGAGGGGATGAACACGGTCACCGTGCAGGTCGCTGGGGGCAGCACCCTCATCCAGGACACCAAGGAGGTCGCAGTGCATGGTACCCTCAGCCTTTTGCTATCACATCTCAGGGGTGAAGGGCAGACAATCATTGCTGATCCAGAATGAACCCTAGGAACTTGATAATGCCTGGAGGAACCTCTGATGGGAAAGTAGCTCAGATGTGTCATGATGACAAAAACTAGAAGTGAATAGAATGGGGCAGCTAATCAAATTTATAACCTCAGCATTAATAAGGTGGCTGGTATCTCCTGTGTCTGTTGATCTGTCTGTACACCTGGACAGGGAACTCCCAGAAATAAAAAAGACTTGAACCAGACTGCCTTCCTTCATCTTCCCAGCTGTGGAAAGAAATAGTCACAGTGCATCATTAAGATGACCAGAATGCAACTAGTGACTGTATAAATGACAGGGGTCAGGAAGGGGTCTGGAAAAGAGGACAGAAATGACTCATTTTTTGGTATCACTGCCCATCCTTTCCCATGATACTGTTTGGTATGTTCTTGCCATTTCTGCATGTCATGGGCTTCAAAAAGCACTCTTTGGCAGACAGCAGAGCTTACCCTGTTTGGGGCTAGCTAAATCCTGGGTGAAAGGGCTCTCTCAGCAGCTTTGACCAGGACTTCCGGAATAATTTCTGCCCTGGGCCAGTCTTTATGTTCCTTATCCAGTTTTTGGCATCCAGCATTTGAGGACAAACTTTTCTTTGGACTTTAGTTTTTATTGAGAAACCTGGGCTTCAAATAACTTGGACTACTTTGAAGCTCAGCACTGTGTGTGTCTTATTTCAGTAATTAAATACAAGTAAATGTCCTGCTGTATACTGAGATTTAACAGCAGCTAAATAGATATTTATTGATTGTCTGGCCATGAAATGCAATAGGCTTTAATAATTTGTTAATGTGATTTAGTAATACCTTGACTTGCTCTTATCAAATATTAAGAACCTCCTACTTCACAATTTTGAGCACTGCAAAATGCAGTGTTTACTTCTTGGAAATTTCCATCCTTCCACTAGTATGGAATAAACCTGAATCAAATATATGTAAGAGTGATACCCATAGAGGTGATCTTGATCTTTGGTGCCAGTAGGTCCCACAGAGAACTCTTCACTCTGTTTTTAAACACCTTGGAAGAAATTTTGCCATTTTGTTTAGAAGATCCAAAGTTTTGGGTTCTCTCACAAAGAGAAATTGACTCATTTGGATCCAGTTCAAATAGTCCTGTTCAGTTCTGTGGTGCAGACTGACCTGGTCTAAGGAAGGAATCCTTCCAGCCCCTCAGTCTGGTGATGAGTTCAAGTCTGAGTACATAACTGAGTGATGCCTTTAGTAAACATGTCCTCTGATAAACTTGTATCCTAATCTGTGTCCTGAGTCAAGTGATTATGGGTCTAGGCCATAATCTAGGAATGTATTTCCAGTGTTATCAGTGCAGGAGATTTATTCAGGTGTATTCTTAATTTGAGATTAACAGAAAAGAATTTGCTCAAAAAATAAATTGGATATGGTACTAAGGGGTCAAAAGTCAAAGACTTTATTATATCTGACTCTGGGTTAAACCTTCAGAACCTGAGAGACTTTCCCTGGGCTCTTTGATACTTGTTTTATTTAAAAATATTGCACCATCTAAAAAGAAAGAACAGTTCTTGCAAAAGATGCCACATAAATGGTGTGCTGGCACATCCTTCCTTTTCTGTGGATTTCCTCGTTTGTGCTCTGGCAGGCTTATCTTGATCTAAAACGAGTGCCTTCTTACAAATGATTAATGGTACTTATTTGAAGAGTCTGGAGATCAGTTGCTTCAAGGTGAGGCACAGAACATCTCTAAAACCAGAAAGGAGAATCTTTACACTGAGAACTTTTGTAAGAGTGTGGTTCCCATCCCAGATCTGTGCCCCCCACTGGCCCAAAATCTGTTGTGCGCAGCTGACATAAGAATTCCAGACTTGGTCTTTGGTGAGACCAGTGGGGGAGATGTGGAGTTGGAGAAAAATTAAAATTGTTCTGTATTTTAAGTCTTGGAAGCTTTTCTTCCTCCCAGCAATCATTCAGTCAGGACAGAATTTCAAAGTGTTTTTGTCAATTGCCATTCCTTGATGAGCCAGTCATTAGCACCACTGTGTTCTCCTTTGCTGGGGAATTAACCACTCCTGGTTTCCCTCCAGGAGGGTAAACAGAAAACATTACTTACAGCGATGGTTCACTCTGCAGTGCTACAGACAGGCCTTCCAAATTTCAGCCAGGTGCTGCCTTATTTGCTGGCCAACCTTCTTGTGGGCAGAATCTGACGAAGTTGAGTGGCAAAATTGCAAAACCCAGAGGCATCTTGAAGGCATCCTCTCACCTCTCTCATTTTCACTTCTGTTACTCTGGGGAAAGCCAGAAGTTGTCATTAGGTCAAAAGATCCTTTATAAGTATCATTATAAGCCTTCTTTCCTTGCAAGCTTTCTGAGCTGCCTAATGTTAGCCAGCCTTTTTCTTCCTTCAGCCTTTTTCTCACTTGCTTTAAGATAGTTATGGTCCCGCTGTTGTCTTCTGCACCGTTGCCCGTACCCTAAACACTGCACGAGAAGATTAAAAAATTTAATCTTTTCATAAATGCTCTCTCTATTCCAGAGTATTTCCAGTCTCAGCTCCTGTCATTTTCTCCCAACTTGGACTACCACAACCCTGACATCCCTGAATGGAGACAAGACGTTGGCAAAGTCATCAAGAGAGCTCTAGCACAGGTGAGCATCTGTTTCCTTGTCTGTACTAACATTGACTAGACTGTTGAAACATGCACTTTTTTTGACATGCTAGCTTAAAAGAATGGGTAGGCATAACAGTGATGACACTGTCAATAAAAATCAATAAAAAGCTTCTTAATATGCTGGATCTTTTTACAAAGCCGATCTGTATTGCTGATTTTGTGGAAATACTACAATTACTTTTATTAATACTTCTGTGTGCTTTTCAGCTTTTAATATCCCTGAGGATTTTGCAAATTCTAGGTTGTAATAGTATCATCATTATTCTTATTTTTCCAAGTTGATATGACAGTATGTACTGGTTTTTATTCCAAATATTTGGTTACTGTCACTATGTGTTGTTAAACAGCTGATCCACTTCATCCCAGAAGACAGACATTGTAGTATTCTGGATACATGAGGAAGATATTTTTATCTCTATCTGATAGTCAGGACTTCCACATGCAGCTAAGTGTGGCAACTTGGGAAGGTTTTAAAGCTCTACTCCCTTTCCAACTGGGGCAAAAAAATGAGGATTCAGAAGGAAAAATAAACTTACCTTAAAAATATCGGATAAAGAGAGACTTCTGTAGGTGGAAGATACTGAATCTTCCTTTGGGATTAATTAGAATATGTAAACTAGTACTCATATTCTTGCAGGAAAGGGGACAGAATAACTTACGATATCAAATAGTCAGGACTTCAGTTTTGAATGAAATTAGGAGCTAGATTTAGACAAGTTTTTGTGGGTTTTGCACTCTGTCAAAAATGTATCTTGTTGGGGTTTCTTTGCTTTAGCTACAGCTGTTCTTAGAAATGGAGGCTGATTATTTTTACTGGGAAAGTGCATTCCTGCTCAGCTTTTTTCATCTGCAGCCCACTCAAAATTCACAGTTGATAAGAGTTTCCTTGATTGTTTTTCCATCCTAAAAAAATGCTACTTTTATTTTTTAAACTGTTTTTCCCTTTTATTGTATTCAAAGTCAAGCTTGCAGGAGAGAAATAATTAGCCTGTAACTGCGAATGGTCAGAGAGAACAGTGGAAATCTTGTAGAAGTTCTTGCTTGTATGTCCCACCAGGAAATGGGCTGCCCCATTGGTACATCTTAGCTCTGGAGTGAGGCCATGGAGTTTGGGTTGGGACAGGACCAGAGAGCTGCTGATGGAGCTAATGAACCTCGTGTAGCAGCAGAGCATTTCTGAGGGAGGGGAGGCTTCCTGCCCTGCTGAGGACACATGGCTGGGATTTGGGGAGAGAGGGCAGCAGCCCCCGTGGGCGGGTTTCAGCTGTGTTTGCCTTGGTTCAGCAAACTGAGCAGCTCCTAGCACAGCCCTTCTGATCAACCCCAGGAGTAAATTCGCCCTCTGGAGATGTTGCTATTCATGTCTGGCAAATGTGGATCCCCTAACCTGATAATAGGAGGTGATTGCAGGCACTTTTCTTCATATTATCCCTGTTGGCTGCACATTTTCCAGTGGCTGCTCTGAGACAGACTCTCTGGATCTGACTTGGGGACTGTTATTCTTTTGTAGCAAGGAGGACTATATGGAACAGTCAGATCTGGAGACATGCTAGGTTTGGATTTTGGGTTGAGATCTTTGGATCCAGGGTTGTTGTCAAGCCTACATTCACTTCTAGAAAGGAAGCAGAGTGCATCTTTGGCAGAAGCTCAATTTCTGACCCACCAAATAGGCAGAACTTAGCTCATTAGGAGCACAACACCTACAGTGGAACTGGGAAATAACAATTTGATGGGAGTGCCATTTCTGGAAGTGAATGGAAACATAAGTAACAAAACAGCAGCTAGAGATCTCGTTTTTACTTTTCTTCTAGGTGACTGGTATCCCTGATGAGCAGATCCTGGTAGCTTTGTTCCCTGGGCTGCCTACTTCTGCTGAACTCTTCATACTGCCCCACAAAAACACAACAGAGAGGAGGAAAAGCAGCGAGGCTGATCTGGAGCAAGTAAGGAAAGAAGGATTCATGGAACATTTATTCCTGTCATGTTGTTTGCAGACGGGTCCCTGAAGCTGCACAGCTTTGGAAGTGCTTACAATAAGTGTGATGGGAATGGATGCATCTGGGACTGTGGCAGTATAGTTTATGGCATTAAAGAAAATTATTTTCAGAGGAAAACCAGGATTTTCTAATACCTCACTGAGATGTGTCATAGTCTACCACTAGCAGAGATTCCTCCTAAATCAGTGGAGTGTCCTTTTCACAGTAGTTACAGCCAAAGGAACCTTGAATATGTACTCCCTCTACTCCCTGGAGGAATGCTAATAAAGGGAGGCCAAAGCAGCAAGATAATATACTGAGGTTTACTAAAAATAAATCAGACTCTTCAGCTCATAGATCACCAAAAACAAGACCTCTTTTTTTATTTTTTTTTTCCTGCAGCAGTGACTGGCCTGTGCAAACTATATTTGGAAGTTACAATATCCATCCATTTAGATAAATAGGTAATTACAGTGATGAATAGCAACAGTGATATGCAGGCAAGGAAAGAACAACAGCAATGAGCTGCTGAAGCTTTCCTGTTAGAATTACCGAGTGATTAAATCAGGTCTATAAAGGCAAAGGAGTGAAGTACTGCTGGAAAGGCTGTTTGGCTCTAGCCAATGTTCTTGCATGCAGCATTTTTACAGTGTGCAAACAATGTGCGAGCCCATTGCCAAGTAACTCTTGAAAGTTTGGCTCAAACATTAAATTATTTAGAGAACTGGTGAATTCAGTGGAAATTCTTGTCACCCACTGGTAAAATCAGTCCCTGCAGAGTAGTTCCTTTGTCCTAGGAAGTTATCAAAGCTGGTCTCTTAAATTTATGGTAGTCAGTGTGCAGGAAAGATGCATTGAAGTGGGAAGGTTTCAAAAGCTTTTTGGAGAGATGGTCTTGAAGTAATTTCTGTCCTCTTCAGTAGGACCTACCAGTATTAAAACTCCTCCTGAGCAAGCTGGTGTGTCAATATTTCATATATCAGTGTTGTGCTGACATCTCAATTAGATTTCTGACTAATTGACTATGAGGCCTAAAGCTCTAGTGCTCTAATTTTAGTTGATAGTCTACTCAGTTGTACTTTGGCACCTGTTGTTGGCTTCTGCTTGAGGAGCTCTGCCTGGAGAGTAGGTCGTTAGAGCTACTCATTAGCTGTGCCCTGTCCATCAGAACTACTCTGTGGAGATCAGGTATTAACAAACTGATGGTCCAGGGTGATGTGCTGAGTATTTGCTCTGGGGCAGCCAAATAACACATCAGGCCTGGGTTGTTGATCAGCTCAGCAATTCCAGTATATCCAGTCCAAGGCCCCTGTTCTTAGTGAAGGAGAAATATGGCAAATTTTCCATTGACCTAAAGTGGATTGTCTTGTCTTCAACAGCCTATTTAAATAGAAGCTACATGAAAAGATCAATGGGAATAAAGAAATGTAGGTCTGGGTTGCCTAATTTAGTTTCATTATCCACTGATGAAAGGCCAATATGTCAATGATTTCCAAACACATTTGATCAAACTTAAAAAATATTGTGGAAGATGAAAAGGCCCTTAGTTATTTTCCCTCTTCCTGTAGCTCCCCAAAATAGAAAAAAAAAATTGCTAACCTTCTAGATTTGCTTCCCAGGTATAATAACATATAATGATATGATATGATATGATATGATATGATGATATGATATGATAGCATACAATGAGAGTCTCATAAGTTCTGTAAGGGAGACTTACATGCAATGACATCCAGTTCCACCTAAAGCACATGTGCATTTCTCTCCACTTCCCCAGGCCCTGCTGAAGCCAGTAAGAGATGTCTGCCACTATTCACAGGCTTTGTGTATTCCTGAATATTCTCCAGACTTTGCCATCTTCAATGCTGTAACTGTTGTATCTCTTCTTATTTCACCAGGTGGTAGAAATCCTTTTTAATGCTCTCAACCAGAACCTGGTCCAGTTTGAACTGAAGCCTGGTGTTGAAGTGGTTGTGTATGTCACTCAGTTAACGTTAGGTGAGTGTGGGGTCAAAGGCACAGCTGTGGTTCTCCTGAGGCTCCAGACAACCCCAGGATTATCACTCTACATCACAGCACTCACAGTTGTGGCACTGGGCTGTGTGCCAATTGAGACATTTTGGTAGAAGCAGGAAGTGTTAAAACCAACCCATCAGGGGCATCTTCATGCTCCAGTTCGTACAAGTATAAAAAGTACCTTGTGAGAGTTCCCTGTGGCTTAATTAACAAGTGCATTGGTGTTTTTTGAGTGTTTTAGAAAACCAGGTGAATGGTGTTCTATTAAGTCCTTATTGAGCACCTGTGGAATTCAGTGGGATATTACTAAGTTTCATGGATGTTGGGTTAAATCCTTATAGCAAAGAGCTTGTTACTGTTATGACTAGCTGAGAAGCTTTAAAGGGGAAGAGTACTCAGGAGAAGATTGAGGCCTCTTACAGGGAATATTAACTTCCAAAAATTAGAACTTATTTAAATTTCAACACTGCCTATCTCCATTTTTGCACAAAGTAACAAAAAGGTACTTTAAGTTTTGTCAGTCCCTTTACTTTAAACCAGCCTAGTGTGAAGGTCTCAGCTATTGATGAAACAGTGACGGTTACAAAGAAGGTGATGGATTTATTTTTGCCCTTACTTTTTATGACTGCCCTTGCAATTGTCTGAAATGTCGGATCTCGTGCAAGTGCCCTTGCTGATAACCTCTCTGAAAGATTGGGATTCATATCCCACAGTAATACACTGCAGCTTCTTCTCAGAGAGCCAAGAGCTGGGCTAAATCAAGGCTCATGACCTTTCCTACAAAAAGGTAATGCCTTTTTACCTTCACTCTCTAACTGCTCCTTTGGAATGTGAGTCAGATGCTAATGGGAGTAGCCTGAAACTGATTAATTTGCAAAACTGGGAGTACAATACAATGTCTGAGGTCTCCAGGTGGCTGGAATTCTCCAGAATCTGGCTTGGTTCTAGCAAGGTGCTGCATTTAAATTATATTTTGCAGCTATTCTTGTGCCCTCTGCAGTGTAGGTGCTGTATTTGTTTCATGACCATTCCCATAGTGTTTTGACTTGGATGAAATGATAGACTTTCCCGCAAAAGTGTCAGAAGTATTAGCAGCAGAATACTGGCAGGATCAGACTTTTAGGTGTGGAAATTTGGCAGTGAAAGCAGAACTGACTCTATTTGCATGACTTTGTCCCAGTCTTCAGGGTAACAGGAAAAGAATAGAGAATAGTAAAACACCAAAGCCAAATATTTATGCAAAATGAGAAACACTCAGCTGCTACTTATAATCATTCGTGCATCATTAGAGACTTCTCATCAGGCACTTGATCTCAGCACAGTGCTCAGGCCATTAAGATGGTGTGCTCTGATGAGCTCTTGGAATAGCTGCATAAACAAAGTATAGGAATATACTGTATTTAGCCAGCCAAAATGTCAAGGATCAAAACCTCCAAAATATTATAATATATTGTGTGCTTGGATCCAGGATTTTTGCTTTGGGCTCTTGCACATTATGAAAACTGTCTCAATTTAAAAGTCTCTAAGGTCCTATCCAAGGATGGACCTTGAGGCTTGTCACAAGAGTAGATCTCTCTCACATGTGAGGTAGATGAATATCCTTGGAAGATGGGAGTAGTGCTGTTCATTTATGCTCTAAGGTATCTTTTCCAAAAGGGAATAGATATGTATTAAGCCATGCTTCATAAAATTAATTTCCACTCTAGTACCTGGAAAAACCTGAAAAGTAATAGCCCAGAATGTTAATACAGGAGTGATTGGGCATTCAGCTGAGCATGGCTTGCTGTGCCTTTTTACTCAGGGATGTCAGACTGTACTGTCTTGAGAAAGGGCCTTGACTTCTGAAGGACAGGAGAACCAGTTTGTTTCCTACTGATTGATCTCGCCAAAGCAGATGTGACAGAGTTGAGCTCAACTCTCAGTAGTTAATGTGTTTCTTTGTAATATCCCACAAATGTAATGCTTGGCTTTTCCTCCTGCAGCACCCCTTGTGGATTCCAGCTCAAGTCACAGCAGTTCAGCAATGCTAATGTTGTTGTCAGTGGTGTTTGTGGGCTTGGCTGTTTTTTTAATCTACAAATTCAAGAGGTAAGTTGAAAAACTTTGGGATGGGAGGAAGAGACTCTGGGAGGTTTACAGGAAACCTGGGCAGAGCTGTGCCTGAATTGCAAATGTAGAGTGAACTATGCTGGCCTGAGGCTTAGATGAATGTAATTGCCTATTTCTGATACTTAGAGAGAAAACCATCTACTGCTGTTTCACACAACGTTGGTGCTCCAAAATTTCACCAAGAGCTCAGAAATCATCTTCTGCCTCAGCAGATGTATTTAAACCACAGACCAGAAATGGAAACCTTTGTGCTCACTGAGTACTGAGATACACAAAGCAAGTTCAGTCAAAAACCACATGATGAATGACTTCAAACAGTCTATACCCACCTGCCCAGCTGCCTTGGTGCAGCAACATCTCATTTATATCTTGCAAAGTGAACAGGTTAATCTTGCAGAGGAACAGGTGTGTTTATGTTAAAGGTGGGAGACTCAAAGCCAGAAAAATTTGAGTAAAGCATCAAAATGCCTTTGGGAATATGTGCTGAGATTTACCTTGACAGATGTTAATATAAACCTTTTGCTTCCAGACAGCAGGCAGGACCAGGTCTGGCCCATGGCACTTGGCTGCTGCAAGCTGTGAAACAAAATATGTGATAAGAATGGCATGTTTGCGGAAGGTCTGCTTTATGAGGATATATTTTGGGCAGATGGAGCTCCTTAGCAGGAGCTTTGCATTCACTGCAGTACTTAGAGTATAAAATGGTCTGTGTGCCTAGATCTTGACCAGTGGCAAATATTGTGTAAGAAACATAAGCTGAGTCTGACTTTAAATTAAATAAATAAAACTTTCTGGACATAATAGTTCCTCTAAATGAAAAACTAGAGCTTTTCCTGTCCAGATTCCATCTTAATGTTGCTTCCTCCAGCTTTTCTGCCCCCCAGTATAAGGCTAGTATTCTCTAAGGCTGTTAGTGGGGTACAAACAATACTAAAAAATTAAATTATATGATAAGACAGGGATCTATCCTAATCTCCAGGTTTAAAGTTTCCTCCTTGCTAACATCTTGCATTAACCATTGTCCTAATCAGTGAGTGGCACTCCTTGTAGTGCTTGATCCTGTGCACCCTGCTAACTGTTATGCAGCTCCCACTGATTTCGGTGGCACAGGACAATTTCTGGGGAAGGCATCTGTGTGACTCTGCTCAGATGCAGATTTTAAGGCCTTCAGCATGACCTCCTTTTGCGGCCTGAAATCCCCTCTCTGCTTCTGTAAGGTGGAATGCAGCTTTCCAGGAAAATGGGATTTGTTTAGGGCATCATTTTAATAGTGTGCTGGGGAGGCAGCTGATGATTGCCCTCACACCCAGATGTAGGATGAGGAAGGCAAAGAAATCTTCCAAGGAGATGTGACAAGATGTAGGTACAACCCTGTGTAAGACATACTTTCCCTTGTGTCTTGGTGAGATGGTTTCCTACGTTTGGCCTGATGTCCTTGGCCCTGTGGTCAGCAGTTACCAGGTAGAAGGGTCTTTATACTCCAGCTGACAGGGAGCAGTGAGGAGCTTGTTAATGCACTTTGCTTTGTCACTCTCTGGGTCATGTTCTGCTACTACAGCTCATAAAACTGACCCTTGTATCACTTAAGCACCCTGAGCTTTGAGTATAGCAGCCATCAGCCTTCTATTGTGCTCTAGGGCTATGGAGATCCTGCCTTGTTAAAATCCATCTGAAAGTTGATTGTGTTACAAATTATGAGTGAAGAGGAAGGTGGTTAAATCATCAGTTTTGCTTAGTCCAAAACCTTATTAATTGGCTGTACCCTCTTATCTCTCTGTCCCAAAGGGGAAAAACCCAGGTCAAATTGACAAAGTTTAGGATAAGTAATATACACAGAGTGTTCTCAATTTGATTTTTCGGAACAGAAAGCAACTTTTCAGCTCTGTCTAAAACCCCTGGCTCAGTGGAGCAGAGGTGAGAGCATGCAATGATTCTTAATGGAAAAAGGGGAGCAAACCCAAAAGCTTTCCTGTAGCTCTCAGTGATGCAGAGGTCCATTAGCCACGTGTACTTGTTTGATTACTGGTGGTCCCAGCCTGAATACAGAACTTCTGCTTACAGGGAAAGGTCATGGGAGAGCATAGGCTGACATGATTTTTTAATTCTACAGATTCATAGATTTGCTGCTTTGCTGGTTTGCACACAAACTCCTTATTATGTGTCCATCAATTTATAGACTCAGCAGGCATGTTAAACACTGCTTCCAGAGAGATGCTTATTGAAGTCCCAGGGGAACAGGAAGGAAGAGGGGAAAAGTATGGAAATAATCTGTAAAAAAGTTGTTTCTTTTCTGGAAGATCGAGCATGTATCAGTCAATACAGTGTGTGTATGAGTGCTGAGCAGTGGTGGGGCTGCAGGGCAGTCCATGTGTGTCCTTGGACAGCAGTGCTTGTGTGTGCTCAGAGTGATGTGGTTGTGGCCACCTGTGTCTGTGCTGGATTAGATATTTTGGAATTCATTCACTTATGTAGACCCATCCCAGTTTCTTTTTTCTCTTAACTCTCTGAAGTGCCTTGGCTCTCTGCCTCACAATTCTAAAGAGATTTTCTCACCTTTCCACTCGAAGTTCAGAGACGATTGCTACTCTGCTGTTGCATGGTTTGGAAGTAGAACCAAGTCTTCCACTTTCTCCAGGCATGTTCTCATGTCTCTATACCTCTGCAGACAAATTCTGGTTCCTTAGATCCTATGGGAATGCATTAGTTTTCATTCATTTCCTGTGTAGTTCCTACATCTTCTCGTGGCATTTAAGGCATATAGAAGGTAGGAGAAAGGGAGAAGATTAAGAGAATTGTCAGCTGCTGCTAAATATCCCAAATATGTCCTGGCTTGATGCTGGTTAAGAACAGAATGCCAAATCAAGCCAATAGCACAAGTTGGTTGAGGCCAGAACTTCACTGGAGTAAAATCAGCATAGATCTATTGAATTCATGAGAACTGAGGCAATTTCCACAGCTTTCAGCCTCTGACATATCCAACAGCAGATAGATCGACATAAAGATATGGCATTTTATATTACTTCTTTTGAACCATCTTCTTCTCTCTCACTCCTGTGTGCTATAAGGAGCTCAAAATATTCTCCAAATTTTTCTTATTGGAGCAGTGTGAACTGCATGGCACAAAGACTTTCTAAGTGCATTAGGAAAAACAGTCAACTTCCAACAGGCAATGCAGATAATCCTGGCAACCTCCATGATGCTTAACACATTCCTTTTCAAGTCTCTCATTTTAAACTTGCATTCCTCCAGGGATTACTACCTGTCTGTCTAGGCCTGTATAATCTGTCTACCTAACTGACTCTCAAGGATATCATTCTAGCAGGCCAAGGTAACTTTGCTTGGGAGAAGGAGGAAGAAATAATTCCTTCACTTCCTTGGCTTCCTGAGCAGCAAGGAAAAATAAATCTCTGCAAACTTGCATGATCCATAGCATGACAAACTGGTTTTTGCAATAGAATGGTAACAAATAGACTTTGGATGGGTGTTATGAGGTCCAAATTCTTTCTGACTCTGAGGCAGTAACAATTCTTTATAACTCTCTCATATGTGGCAATTTCTTCTGAGTCAGTGTGGGCCTGTCTACAGCAACAAGCCCAGCAATTTGTTTGCTCAGTTGATACTAGTGCCAAATTGATTTTTACTTTTAGTTTCCAATGCAACACTGATCATATAATAAATACTGAGAGAGTTGACAATTGCAGCTGATTGTACTTAGTTGATTGCTGCTCTCTGAGCTGAGTGCAGTGTCCACTGTGTGCATGATTTCTCATTTAAAAGGGCAGAACGTTGAAGTGTGCAGCTGAGGGAGCCTTTGTGCACATGATAGGAAAACAAAGGCCTGAGGTCTGGGGTACTTTTAGGCTGTTATTGGAATTAGTGGATGCTAAGGGCACTTTCAGAGATGAACATCTGTGTGGTACTTTCACCATTCTGAGAGCTCATACTTTGCATCACTGCCAGTGCTGCATTTCTGGGATTTGGTCTCAGCTTAGTTTGTCTCATTAATGAATGATGTGCTGAGGATCCCTGTGTTACAAAACATAACCTCTCATTTTCCTTTCCTGTGCAGGAAAATCCCTTGGATTAACATCTATGCCCAGGTTCAGCATGACAAAGAGCAGGAAATGATTGGCTCTGTCAGCCAAAGTGAAAATGCCCCCAAAATCACCCTGAGTGAGTTCACAGATCCTGAGGAGCTGATGGACAAAGAGCTGGACACACGAGTGATGGGTGAGATACAGCCCTCAGCTGAGTTTTGTTTCACAGTCTGGGTGAAGATGTTGCTCTTTTGGGTATTAGGAGAGGCAGTGACTGTGACCCCAGGTAAAAGGAGAGCCCTGAGACACTGAGATAGGGAGTAAATCTCTCCCAGCAGCAGGGTAATGGAGTTTCTCTTACAACTTTTCCCAGGGTAGGAACCTGGTGCCAGCAGCAGGTATAAATGAGTTAGTAATAGCTGTGGCTCACACCTATTCCTGCTCATGACCCTGCCTCTCCTCTGGAGGAGTGCCAAATTCCCTGCACACTCAGATAATCATCTGAGGCAGGCTTGCACTGTTGGTGTGCTATGATTGCAAGTAAATCTGTCCCTAATAGCTTAATGACTTTACTGCTAGTCAGCTGAGCTGTAGTGATTTGGTTTTCTGCATGCTCCCTGTTTATTGGAAATACATAAAAGAATGTGTTACTTTTAAGCATCTTTTCTGTCTTTACACTTACACTACCACATCCTAAGGAGGAGTGAGAAGGAATATAGACCAAACTGTTGAAGCCACTGCACTGATTCTCTTCATTTTCTCCTCCACAGGAAGCATCTCAACAATTGCCAACAGTGAAAGCACAAAGGAAATCCCCAACTGCACTAGTGTTTAATACTGAGAATCCACTTGGTCTACAGCATTTCTGACTTTTTATTTGTAATTATTATTGTTATAATTATTATTATTATGAAAAAAGAAAGAGTTATATGTCATTATTATCATTTGGGAGGGAATGGGGTGGGCTTTTTGTGTTTACCAGGGCTGCATTCATAAATAGCAGAGGTTCTTCATATTTAGGGAATGCACATCAGATTAGAAACAAAAAGCAAAGAATGAGTCAAGTGTGCAGTGAGATTTGAATGCCAGCTTCCTGTTAAATACAGAATGGGAATTCAGTATTCAAATCCAACAGATAGGTGTGGTACCTTCGGCAACATGTTGTAAGTAAATTGTCTCTTTTCAGAATAAGTCATGAATCAGCTGCTTCATCCCGCCAGAGGGTTCAGACTGGGTTGTTGGACCAGGCTGTGCAACATGCCAACATCCCTCGCTTTCCAGTGACATGCATGTCTCAGCTTTTTGCAGGATCTTGCCTCTTTTAATTGCTTTTAATTTCAGTCACCCTCTGGCACTGTTGACTGCTGAGAAAGAGAAAAAAAAATCAGAACAAACACACACGTCAGTGTTCCTTGGACTACAGACTGGCTGGAGGGGACAGGACCACAAGCAGTGGAGGAGCAAGCCTGAGTTTATGAATGCAGCCCCAACCCTGTGCATGTGAATAGCAAGGATGCCGAAGGCCTACTGTAGATAATTACAGTGTACATAGCTTTTTATTTCTTGGGAAATAATTTAATGTTTAGTAAAAAAAGATATGTTTAAAAGAGAACCTGAACCACACACGCACGGCCACGTGCGCACACACACATGCCAGCCAGACAGGGACCCTGGTGAGCACTTGAGTCACACTTGGGTTCCAAGAGTGTTCCAGTTGTCTGTCATATTTCAATCTGACACTGCTCTCTATAAAGAGAGTAGTTTATTTCTCTATGTATAACTGCAAGCCTTTTTTTACGTATATATATATATATATGGTGTCATTTCCTGTGATGGAGCAGAAAAAGATATTAGGAGGCCAGACTATGAGCCTGTTGTGAATATTTTAACAATATTTGTCATCTATTCATCTCTGTCACTGTTGCCCACTTCTGAGAATGATCCTGGTGGCATCTGCTAGTGAAAATGAAGAAAAGAACCCTGAAATTATCACTATCTCTGTGTGGGCAAGTATCAGTGGCCTTGCTGTACCCAGTACAATCTCAGCTCAGCAGTGGGGCAGGTTGCAGTAACTTTACTCCCAGGGGGAAATGATGCTTTTTGCAGTTAAGCTGATGAAGTGAAGTTCTATTTAGGATGTGTAAGAGTAGTAAATTTTGGCCGAACGTGATGTGTGCGATTAGGGACTGCTCTTTGGAGAGGGCAGGGGAGGGTCAGACCTGCATTAATGAGCTATGAAAGGTTCTTTCTTGTGAGTGCTGCAGAGTGGCAGCTTCCAGTTCAGAGTGGAGATTTCTGCATGGTGGGTTGGTGTTTTCTGATTAGAACAGGGAGGTTAATGAAGAAAAGGTATTGAAAAAGCTCTTTAGAAATTTTTTACTACACTGAATTGAGGATATTCCTATGAAAAGGTAGAGTTTTGGGCCAAGAGGTTGACTTAATGGTGAATTACTTCTTATCCATTTTTCTTGAGTTGATGATATCAAAAATGAACCTTTTTCTGCAGAGTATTGACTTGTAGGACCCAGCAGGAGGGGAAGGAAGACTGGGAGCATGTCTGGGAAAATATTCTAGTGTTTGTGTGGTAACAGGAGGCAGAAATGACAGCAGATGACAATATTTGTTATCATTTCTTAGCATCTGGATACAGGGCCTCAATCACCCTTAATATATCTGGGCTGGAATTAGGAGATAGCTGGAATTTGGGTGTTATCTCTCTGCATTGCAACATGCCAGTGGGCTACCAACCAGCCTCAGCTACACCTGTTCACTCTGGCCAGTAGGCTGGAATGTCTTTCAAGGGTTAAAATCCTGATGGCTCTGCAGGTGGAGAGAAGAGTGGTTAAACACAATTTTGTGGAACTCAGGAGGTGTTTCAAGATTAAAACTGTAAACCTAAAAAAAAAGAGGAAAAACTGCTTCTTGAGAAATACTAAAACTAAATATTCTCAGTTCTTCTCCTTTTCAGTCAGGTTTGTGCATTTTTTTTTTCTGTTGATTTAAAAATATTTCTCTTTTATTTTCCTCCTCACATTTCTGCTCTGGTTTCTAATACAAGGTGAAGAGCAATGGCTGTGTTATTCTATTTAACCTTGGTTTCCATCCATCACAAGTGCATAAACTGTTGCATTACTGTCTCTGTTCTACTGAAACACCCCAGTAGTTTACAGTAATGGCCCAGTCTGGTGATAAGACTGTTAGCACAAGGCCATAGCTTCCCATTTAGGAAAAGGTGGGAGGAATGTACATAAACACTGGTCCCATGGGCTTTGAGCTAAATTGTGGGCTGATCTCAGTCTTTGCTGATCATTAGGATTTAAGGTATTGCTGTGGTGAGCTGCTGCAGGGAGCTGAATGTAAAATACTCAGTATTTTCTGTATTAACTTTTTTCCTTTATAAGCCACGAGACAAAGTGAAAATTTTCACTATTTGGAATTGTATACGTTTTTCATGGGCTTGATTTCATGTCATTTTAACAAGAAAGTCAGAGGATTACAGTTTTCATATTTTTTTCTTAATTTCTTTTCACTTTTTTAAAAATTTTATTCCTTTACACTTTAAAAAATTGCTGTTAAATGTCTCAAATGGAAGAAAGTAAGAAGGAAAAATCGGGAGTAAGCTGTTGAAAAAAATGGAAAAATTTTCACTTCTCAAAAAGTAATTTAATCTCAGCGAAGGCTGAGAAATTTCTGAATGACACTTTTGGAGAAACACCTGTCTAGAATGTAATTTTCCATACAAAATAATCCTAAAGTATCCTACAAAGCGAACATGAAAAATCCATGGAGCCAAAACTGCATGTCAGAAAATCCTGACTGATTCTTATGTTTGCTCAAACTCCCTCTTCCATAAGACTTGATGGTGTCCATAAGACTTGAGTGTCACTGTCTCTCATTGTAATCTGTCAAGTACTGCCAGCACCAGGGTGTGTGCTCCAGGCACATCCCCAAGGTGTGCATGGGACCACATTTACCAGGTCATTCCTGCTTCTTTAGGCACAGTCATGGCTGATGGGGGCTGAAAAAAGCTTGGGTTTTTCAGCAGACTGAAAATCTGCTCCTTGAGAATACAAGAAGGGTAATCAGTGCATTCCTGTCTGTCCATGGGTCCTCTGTGAGGTTGGGATTGTGCAGCCAGCCCTGTTCACCTTTTTTGAACATCCTGAGCTGCAGTGTTAGCACAGACTGGAGTGTTGGCCACTTTTATTTGTTTTGCTGGGAAATAACAACTTGGGCTTGTCATTAGGGTTTTTTCCCCTGCAAGTTTTGCCCCTCAGGAAAATGTAATGGAAATCCTCAAAGCTGTCGATTATTATTTACCTGAGTAATGAGGGAAATAGGCAATGGCATCAATGGAACATAAATAGCTCCCGCACTGTAATTATGTAAAAAGAGGAAATGAAAGAGAGAGAGACAGAGAGCAAGAGACTGGGTCAGTGCCCTTTATCACTGCCAGCCTTTCCCCCATGATGGATTAGCTGTAATTTAGGAATAATGCATGAGATCTGGAGACTAGATGCAGCTTCTGGCTCTGTGTGGCTGACAGTCTGATATAAACCATGGACAGATCCTTTATTGAGTTTAACTGGTACTCAAGAACCCTAATACTAAACCTGGAAGGATCAGAGGTGAGTGACAGGGGGCTACAGAGTGTTCCAAACACAGTTGCCATCAATGAGAGCATGTGTAGGAAGTGTGCATTTTTTTCTGGACTAACTTTGGTTTCATGGATGTACAAAGATGTCCTGATGTCCTATTCTCCTCCCTTTCCCTTCAATCAGCTCCCACACACATTCCAGGTCTAATGAACCAAACCAGAATCCTCACATTCTTTCTGGTGATATTGGACAGTGCATTAAACCCAAACCACCACCGTGGTTTCAAAGGATTAAATGAGACAGACAATTGCAATACCTGTATTGAACACAGTAAAACAACTGCATGAGTCATATATATACATATATATATACTGTTCTTGGTTTTATTGTTCCATTTGAATATTTCTACTGTAAAAAAAGGCAGTGGTTTTGAAATTGTTGAAAATAAATGTATTTTTGTACATCAGAGTTACCCCGGCTGCTTTTTCAATCCTTGTTCTTTTTAGATTTCCTTTTGGCAAGGTCTTCTCTCTCTTCTGAATTTCCCTTGCCATACCTATCCCTCCAACTCTGTTGTTCAGGGCCATGCATGCACATGGAGTTTCAACAGAAAAATGTTCTAAGGCAAGATTTTTAAGATAAGAGAGATAACAACTACCTTTCCTTCCTTCTTAGTGCTCCTCTCCAGAAATAATTATCTTCTTACTTTCCATTCTACAGGCTGATTGTCTTTGGAGCCTCAGAGGTGAATAGGAGGGGAGAACATTCTGTTTGTACAAGTACAACCCCATAAATCCCATGCTCTCACCTACCTGATTTTAGCTTGTAAGAGACTGTAAAGTGCCAATGTGGGAAAAAAAAATAAAAGAAAGAAAAGGATTCTTCACTCCTTTTGGAGTTCAAGACCAGAAAAGAGAGCATAGAAATATGTCTCTGGATATGTATCAGCCATCTCCAACCATGCACATGCATACATGCACACCTCACCCTCCCTCCTTTCCCTTAGGTCTGAGGTCCATAAACTCCAGTTGTTTCTGTTTTTCCTTTATGTCAGAAAGCTGAAAAAATCAGGCAATGAAGGACTAGGTTGGCCATCCCTGAGTGTGATGTATGAGATGCTTTCAGCATTGCAGAAGACCTCCCAGCTTTTGAAATACCTGGGTCTGCTCCTCTTTACAGCAATGAACAACTTGTGTTCATGGGATCCTGAACTACAAGTTATGGACAGACAAGCACAAAGGGTGAAATTGCCATGGATTAACAAGCTACCACTGAGACCCAGTGTTCAACTGTTCAGAAACCCAGCTGAGTGCAGCTGTGAAGTCAATGGAGGCACTTAAACTTCATGGCCTAAAACATGAGCAGTGGCTCAATCTTTGCCTGGATCCAGCTGTTTTTTCTGTGATGGACAGACTCCTTACTCCTTTTATTAAGGGCAGTGTAAGCATTGTTTAATACATTATGAAATTGTTGTGGTTGTGCCAAATACCCCTCAATCAGGGAACATGGTGCTGCTCAGCAAAATGCATCATAATTACTCCTGGAGTCAGCTCATCACTGTCTTGTTTCACTCCTGGCACCGCACACTCCAACAGGCTGAGGCTGTGCCTAGCTGACATTGCCCTCTGCCTGGGTCTTCCTTTTCCCTTGGCCCTCTCCCCAGTGAAGTACTCTGATTATTAAGGACTATCAAAGCACCATTGCATTACTGACATATTATTGTAATACATCACTTGAGTGCTGGTCTGCTGTTGTATATCATGGTGCTACATCAGGGAAATGGCAGGTGACAGGAACCCAGGACCCAAAGACAGATCACTTTTCTAAGCTTTATGGGCTGCTTTTTTTTTTTTTTTTTTTTTTTTTTTTTTTTTTTTTTTTTTTTTTTTTTTTCCCTGAAGACCGCAAATATAGGCAAGGGAAGCAGTATTGGACTGCTGCCATGAAGCTTTCAAAACCTTTAAATATATTTATCTATACATTTTTCCCTTGACCCTGAAACATTAATTAAACAAATCTGCTAATGAGACCATAGAGATGAGTTTATTTTGCGTCATGGAGGAAAGTTCGTTCCTCACTAGGAACTGTTTCATGTGTGTCTGTGTGAGCAGAAAAGAAAGATTTGTCCTTGCAAAACAAAAAATAATTTGTTCCTGAATTTAAAAAAAAAATATTATTAGTAGGTCAATTGGCTGTATTTTAAATGTAGTTGTGCAGGTAGAGGTAGGACAGGAGGCAATTGTGCTGTTGGTGTTGGGATTTTACCCTTGATAAATATAAAAAGATTTGTCTTACTGTTGTTTTATGCTGGTTCTACCTGTTCAGGCCCCCTGATATCAGTGAATTTAGTCTTGATTTACATCAGTCTGAGCTTTCATATTAAGAGGAGTTACATGCATACTTCAAGGACAGAATAAATCCTTTTTAATGCCTTACTGTGACTGTCAGGCAGTTTTCAGACCAAAATTTAGGGGATATTGTAATACTACTAGTAATAAAAAATCACATACAGGGTAGTTGGAAGGAAGGAGAAGCGTGTTTATTAAATTAAAAAGAAATGTTATGATGATGTATGTTTTTAAAATATTGGCTACATGAACCTGGAAGGCAAAAAGGAGAGAAAAACTGGAAGTCAGATGTGAAGAAGAGTGAGGAGGAAGAGAGGTGGACCAGGCTGGCTGGGATCCAGTGGCTGATCAGAAGGCACAGTGAGAGGCACATGGTTGGTTAATCATTTAATGATTTTAGCACAAGAAATTTTACAGTCTCAGGCTGGATCAACTGAATCAATAGGAGATGTAGCACATTCAGGCCATATAAGATGGAGTCATCTCTGCTTCCACATCCTGATGGTCAGCATTGAAATTCAAGTTTTAAGCAAGTGATTCCCTACTGAAGTCCCAGTATTGAGCATTGAGGGTCCTGATAGAGCAGTGTTGGGTTAGTGAGGGCTCAGGCAGATTTCTTGGCTGATTTCAAAGCTCAGCCCAGGGTTGCTTGTGATTTTATTCAGTGGCTTGGGTGGTTGCTGTGAAAATGAAGTAGCTCCTGATGTGGGCTGTAAGAAAAATGAACCTGAGGAGGTCAGTGGGGAAAGGGAAGGAAGATGAGATGACAAAACACTGTGCAGTATTTGTCAGTTCATGGGACACAATCCTCTTGCATAGATAATAATTCATATGCTGGGTGAAGCAAGGAGTTAAATCCTTGTGTGGGAGGGGAGACAAGGCTAAACCATCAAGGACTGACTGAGGCAATTGTCTGGGATGGGACAAGGGGTGCACCCTTGTCTTTGTGAAATGAGCATTCCCTGGAGAGACTCTTAGAGAACCAGGGAGAGTAGAGAAGTTTTAATGAGTAAAAGGGGTGGTGAAAATAAATGTGAGATAATCTGACAACCAAAATGAGTCAAAATCAACCTGGGCAGCATCTGCTGCTGCTGCACCTGGAAACATTTGGGTGCACTTACAGTGTCCCAACGTGTACACAGCCCTCATTACAGAGTGATTCTGGATCTCATGAAAGTCCACAAGGATGGAGAAAGACTGGCACCCAAAACATGGCACACAGAAAAGTTTCTCCTCCCTCGGGAGCCCTCCACGCATGCATATGCTGAAGGGTCTGAAGCTGATTGCAGGCAAATTTGAAAGTCTAAATCTATTTGTGGTTCTGGACTTTACTGCCTAATAATATCACCTACACTTGGAATAATCTGAGATACTGTTAGGAATACCTGTGAGACTGGTTTTAATTTTTTTTTTAACCTTGAAATGTTCCTGTCAGTTCCAGTCTACAAGCTGTTAGAGATCTGAATTGAACTATAAGATGCTGAGGGAATTTCCCCTTCATTATTTTTTGTGTAAAACTTCCCTTCCTTTTGTAGGTTATGCAGTAAAGTCTCCGCATAAGCTTCAACTCCACTTTCACCCACTGCACTTTGGGACTATGAATAATTTACAATATGGATAATATTTACTGTGTGAACAATTTGTTCATTTCTAAAAGGAAAAGTCACAGAAAGGGCAGGCACATGCAATTCTGTGGCTTTGGTTCAGGGGGGCCTGGAGATGCCCTGGCATCAGTGGGCTCTTTCCTCTGGATCTGTCATTAGCTCCTGCAGACCTTGGGGTACACTCTTACTCTGCACAAACACTCACAACATCCCACAGCCCCTATAATTTACCAGCAGAAGAGGGGGATTTAAGAACTGCTGCAAATCACTTATCAATTCAAAATACTTTCATCAGCCTTGAAACATAAATTGATCCTAAGTAGTAGGAGGGAATTGATCTAACTTATTTATCTGTTCCATTAATGAATTTTTGACAAAGTTATTTTGAGAACAAGATGTGAAGACAATACAAAGTCTAAGCAAATTAGCGCAGACCGTGCCAGGCTGAGAACCAAATTCCTGCACATCAGTCTGGTGAAAATTTCTGGACTTAGGAACTCTTAAGTCAGTCCAGAGATGCTCCGTGGGGATGGAGAGCAAGAGGGAACTGAAAAAAAAGGTTTATTTCCTTACTTAAGTGGCTATTTGGACTTAAACCACTAACCTAAGGTCATGCATTAGTTTCTGTTTTGGGCTAAGGTGGGTGTCTGCATGCTGTTAAGTTCCATCATATCTGAATCTTAATTTCTGTTTGTAGCTGCTGCACACCAACAATCTGCAAACTGAACTGGACCTTCCCTACAGACCATCTGGCTTACATTAGGAACTCTGGCTGTAAGAAAGCCTAAAAGAGACACCTGGACTGGAAGGTGTGAAAGAGTGTAAGTGAGTGTAAAAGGCTTCAAAGGGATGCTGAGGATTCACTCTGAGCCCAGAAGGGTGCTAGGGTTTTGGTTTGTTGATTTTCTTTGATGGTAAAACTCTGCCTCTAGTTTTTAAATCATAATTAATAGCTCATCAGGAACATTGGCTTCAGAAGTTATTACTATGTTTCAACAGATGTTCAGCCAGTCAGATTATTTAATTAGCTTCATGCTCTTTAACCTCATAAATCTGTGAAAGCTGTGACAAGGAAAAGGAAAATGAATTCATGAAAATAAATCAATACCCTAGACCTTAATATAGCCTGAAAAATTTTGATCCAAGCACCACTGAAAAGTTTGGGGAGCAAACAGAATGCTCCTCTTTGGGCTGTAAATCACATGTGAGCACAGTTTCAGAGGAAAAATGCCCTGAATTCTCAGCACAGCATTCTTGGGAAGTGGGAAAGCTTGGAAAAGCCTTTGTGTGTAGGGAACTGCTTTGGCATTGGAGAGACCTGCATGTGGTCCCTACCTCTAACACTGACTTAAAATGTGACTTTCAAAAACCCAGTTTGTTTTCTCCTGTCCTCCTTAAACAGTGGAAATGTTGTCTCAAGCACAGTCCAACCCTAAGGATATTTCTTGAAATTTCTTCAGAGAAGATGGTCACCGTTTAAGACATTATTTGGAAGAAAACTTTCTCTGCTTCCCATTCACCAGAACGCCTTGGGAGACTTGCTCCCTGATTTCCTTACCTCTGTTACTTCCTTAGCTTGGGTAATAGCAACATCACTCCTTCTGGTATACTAAAAGCCTTTTTATGTTTGTTTGAAGTGGGTGGATTGATAGATAGCCTAGGAACCTGCCAACATATCTGCAGAGCCCCAAGGCCACACCAGCCTGTGAAGATGGAATGCTAAGTGACAATTTGGTTGCTTCACTCACCATGGTTCATCTGTAGTACATGAGGCTTTTGCAAACAATAAAGTTAGTGCTCAATGTGTGTGAATCTGACTGAAAATAATCCTCCTTTGTTCAGTTTCAGGCCATTCAGTGAACAAATCTTTCTGTTGCATGGCAAGAACCAGCCACTGCCAAGATCCTGGAGCAGCAAGGAGACTGGTGCCTCCTGCATTTACTGCACTCATACATTGTGTGATTACAGGGGACACAAGTCGGTGAATCAAAGCACACAATGACCCAATTCATCCTCAGTGTGCTTGGAAGTAAAGGGTTTTATTCCCGTGTGTGGTATTTTAAAATGTGTTTCCCTCATCTTCATTTCAGAAAAATACTTTGTTAACAGTCTTTTTCCCCTCCAGAGACCAACTTCAAACAAGACATCATTTATAGAGGAGAAAACTCCATTCAGTAAGGGCTTTTTTTGTACCTTTGCTGGCTCCAGCAAACCATGCTTTTCCTTAATTTTTCCTTCCAGCAATTTCATGTAATATGTTTCACAATATGCCTGACTTCCATAAATCAGAGGGGATGGAAACCTGTGCATGGCGGGAATGGATTTGCTCCAGAAACTTCTGAAGGTCAGTTTTGACTTAGCTCTGAGCTCTGTGGAGTGGGATTGAGGTCAAGCATGGACAATATAGTAATTTCCTTGAAGCCTGCAATTAAATGGTTTGTTTTTTTTTTTTTTTTTGCTTTATGAACCTGGTAACACTTTCTACACAGCATGCACCACTCAATGCCCTGGGCTGTGTTTTCCTGACTGCAGCACTGCAGTGGGTCTGCTCTTCTTGTTCTTATTGCCATGGTAGGAACTATCACCAATCACATTTGTCTGTTTTTATAGTCAGGTACTTTCCTATGGCTGTGTTGTGGTTTGGTTTTCTGGTTAGCTGCTTTCTTTCACCACCACCTACTTCTCTGCCTTTCTTACTTGCTTATATCCCTGCTCAGAAATTTCCACCTATGCAGCCAGTTTAATGGGGAGGTGAAATTCTCCCTTGTTAATTCAAAGGTGTGGAAGAGGAGAAATCTGGTGTTGAGGATGGCCAGCTTTTGCATCTTTACTTCACCACTAGAAAATTTAAGTTCAAAACAGTTCAGGCCATATGACTTCCCTCCTTCTGAGGGTTAAAAACCATCATCTGCCATGTCAGCCAGGTCAGGGACATCCTTCTGCTGAAAGCATCTTACTCAGGCCAGGCTTTGACAAAAGCCTTCCTCCACCTGTGAGGAAATGGACAGGACTCTGAGCTAGTGCTCAGTTTATCTTGTTTCCCTCTTCCTATCCTGTAGGAAAACAAACAAATTATGTTTGTGTTTGTTGCCTTTGTTGCCTTTCTGTAGAAGTGATGCTACCTTTATAAATCTTGGTCTCATCACTTTTTAGCCATGACAGAACTAAGAAAGAAATTGCAAGGGATGAAAATGCTTGTAACAGTTGCATTTATTTTTTTTTTTAAATGAAAAATACCTCCCAGGTAAAGGGAGACATTTTTCTCTGATAAATCCCACATTTTGTGCAGAGCATGAACAGGTAGGGCTGAGGTTTTCATGGTAACCCATCTTTAGTACAGTTATTACTCCTGGTACCCAAATGATCTGTTTTCTAGCAGTTAAAAAGAAACCATGAAAATATCTTCCAGTACAATCAGGAGGGCTTCTTTTAGAAGCTCTTCTTTTAGAACTCCAACGCCTTTAAAAACATAGAGTTTTTTTCTTCCCCTTTAATTTTTTTTTTTTTTTTTTTTTTTTTTTTTTTTTTTTTTTTTTTTTTTAAATGAAGAATACAACAGGGATTAAAATGAAAAAGGATCTGGAATCATTTTGACTGAGAGGAAAGAAATATTTGTACATTATGCATTGTACTCTCAGTTATTCATCAAAAGTTTCATTCTTCTACTAAAGTCTTTTCCTTATCTTAAAGCCACTGACATGAATATATATCACCGAGTTAAAAAGATTGAATTACGCTTCTCCTGCTGCTGCTGAGATTCATGGAAGCTCAAAGCCCAGCCTAGTCCCTAGGTGTACCGAGCCACTGCATTTTATGATTTTCGGAGCACAACGCTAACAGGGTTTGTCTCTTCATTGTGATACGGAGATGATTGAAAATGTGCTGCTGTATTGCTTGATAAAAGACCGTTGCCAAAAAGGAGAGCAGCTTTGTCATTTGAGAACATTACCCATGGGGTTTAAGAGACCTACTTGACAGCAAAAGCTCCAGCAGATTTTTTTCTTTAAAGCAATATGTTCTCCATTGCCACTGTCAACAGCTTGAACAGGAGATAAGAAGGAGCTGAGATGTGATCCATAAAATCTTCCCTGAGTATTGTGTTGCCCCATAAGTACCAGGGGAACAAGTGACATTTTCTTGCTCTAGTTCTTAGCGCTTGTTCAGGAAGAGAATGACTCTTGGTTTGTGCTGCTCGTGGTTCATTCCTGATGTCTGTTCTGAGGGTGCCCAGCTTCGAAATGAATGGGGCAGAGCAGGTGCTGCAGGCTCAGCAAGGGGGGACTGACTCACTGCCAACCCTGACTCACTGCTTTTTGGAGTTATAGAGATCTTTGCTGCCACATTAACAGGTGAAGGGCAAAGGGAGGTGTTATAAAATGAATTTGGTGTGTTTAATGTGCACAGGCAAGACATGTCCTTTGCAGGATGTACTGTGATGTCTTGAGGCAAAGATGTAGGGGAGGTTCTACTCCCCAGCCATCTGTGTGATGGGAAACAGAACCATTTTTAGGTCCTGCACAGGGGTGTGGGGTCAGCAATGAGACCAGAGCACTCCTGTGGCAGGCAGACTGAGTTGGCAGCATGCAGGATATGGCACAGGATATGGCTCTGAGCAGTCTCAGCTGGCACCCCTTTCCTTACCACTGCATGGGAGGAAGGGCTGTCCCTGGTGATCCGGCATCAGGGCACAGACTTGGTGACATCATCTTCAAACTCACTGAGATGGAACAGTGAGAAGGAATTGCATGTGTCCTGGATTTCCTAGTGGGTCTTGACTCATTTTACGTTTGACACACAAGGGCTTAATTTTTTCTCAATCTTTTTGAAATGCATTGAAAGAGACAGTTCATACCAAGGAGCCTCAAATTCATGATAGACAGGAAAAGTGCTGAGGCCCGCTCTCATACCTGTGTCACAGGTGCTGATGAGGGTACAAGGGCAGCTGTTAATGTCCCAGGACCAAGGAGCCACATCCCATATGCAAAATGCTGCTGTGACCTTCAGCAGGAGGGAACTCAGTGGACAAAAATCCCCTTGCTCCTGGTAGCCTATGAAGTGTGAGTTAAGTTTCATGACAGAGACTCCAACTCTTAGCTAGAGATAACATTTTCACCAAGCTGGTTGTGCATTTCTGGATGCAAGGCTACCCAAATAGTGTGTAGGATCACAGCAGCACCAACATAATGCAAAAATATCATCTAAGGATTTCCAATGCACAGCTATTTGCTTTGCTAACACTTCAGACCTAGGGCATTTCATTGCAGAACTGGTTCTGTACACAGCCACACAGAGCCCTCCAGGCCTCCTCAGCCACCTGCTCCTGTCATGATCCACAAATGCATTTCTCTGTCTGTGCCAGTGGTTGGGCACCCACCAATCCTTGTTTTGCTCCATAACAAGGAGTGTTTGATGATCTGCACTGAGCCATATGTCATTTTGCAGCAACATGCCTTTGACTGGAAAATGGACCACTGCAATTTGAGAGGCACTGAGCTCCAACTTGCCAAGGGCAAGTAGAGATAACTTGAACTGAGGGGAGCTGGAGAGAGGGAAACCGTATCTAAAGTCCCCACTGAAGTTCAGGAAAACTGGATAAAATAACGATAAAATGGCCAGAGGAGAAAAAAAAAAAAAAAAAAAGTGAACTGGCTTGGTTATTGTCATTTCAGATTAAATGGAACCAGTTTGGTATGGTGATGGTGAGAAATACATTTTTAGGAAACATAAAGGGCCTTTACACATCACTTTCTTGTCCTTGACAATTCAGCAAAAGTTTTTATCTGGTTGCCTCACTCCAACTGTAATATCTGCAAACTTTTTCCTTCTTGCTGCTGTAAAGTTCAGAAAGGAAGGCTGGGGTTTAAACTCAGCCCACATAGCCCTCAACTTACCTATTTGAAGAAACAGATTGTGAGAGGCCCAATGAGAAATCACATTTCTGTGATTTGAACACCCTTCCTTCTCTCTAAATTATGAAGTGATGCTGGGCAAAAATTAGCTGAGGCACTGTGGTTTGCTCTCGTGCTGGTTGAGCAGCAGGGCTGAACCAGGCAGATGACCAATTAGTGAAGGCAAATAGCACAGGAGCAAACTCTTTTGAGCCAGGTTGCTGCTCCAAATGAAGTGAAGGGGTTTTCGGCCTGTGCCCAAAATTAAATGAGGCTTAAGTTAATCCAGATGTCCTAGCTATGTCCTCAGCATCAGTATCCAGCTATGCTTGTGTTGGGGGTGCTTTCAGCAACAGGACAGAAACTGTGAGGAATTTGGAGAGGTGTCTGCTTTGTTTTGAACTCTTAAACCTCTTAACTTCCAAGACCTGTACAAAATCCTAAGGAGGTTTTTGAAACAAAAATAAGAAAATACTGAAAAATCCCATTTGTGCCATTCCCACTACCAGAAAATGTGCCAGTAGTAGCAGGTTCCTGAGGTAATAAAGAAGGAGGTCACAGCCCATCAGGTCTGAAGCTGCCAGACTGGGAGGATGGTGTAAATCAGTGCAGTGCTCTGATGCCAGTCACTCATACCAGGGAACTGCTCTGGGTTACACCAGCCCTGGCTCTGACTCCTTGCAGTGCTGGACTGAGGTGTATTAGGCCAAAACTGGGAACAATCTCTTCAGCAGCTGCCCTTATTTCACAAGTTAACTTTTTTGCCTGTTTCCCTCTTCTGAACTCTGGAGCTCTCTCTTTCCACACGAGCTGAGCTTTCTTGAAAACGATTGTTTAATGGGAACATCTGGTATGTGAATGGAAGACTTAGTACTCTTTTCCCTTCAGTAAATGCTCATTGCATACTTTAAAAGTTGATCTTTAGTTTTCCTTCCCCTAGCAGAGAAAAAAATATGGATCATTACTTGACAGAACAGCCTGTGCTCTTTAGTTATGCAGCATGTGCAGGTGTAAATTTTGAGCCCTGACTTATGAGCTTTGCCCACAATTAAAAAATTTCTGCTGTAAGCCCTTGGTTTCTGATGAAAATGTAGCAATCCTTCATATTGTTCAATTAGTGCTAATTAGCTATTACCTGTGCACAATATTCCTTGTCATTCAATAACCACAATCTGGGATATTTCTTTTTTGGGAGGAAAAATGCCTTACAAAAAGAACCCCACAAAAAATTCTGAGTTCTTTGACATGGATGTTGTTTAGAACTGTGGAAAATTTTAAAAGGAAAGATAAATAGACATAAAAATATGTGGGATTTGCATCCATATTTTTACTTTTCCTTCTCTTCCCTCTTCCTCTTTGCAATGGAGGTGCTACACAAAGATAAGTGCTGCATGGGCTTTTATAATGACTGGCTTGGCAAACATGTGGTGGTATTGGTGAATTCATAGGCTCCATAAAGTTTTGTCCATGCACTCTGATGATTTTTTGGCTTAGCCAGCTTTAGTTGAATTCCTTGCTAACTGAAAATGATTTACAGTCATCCAATGGGAATTGTATAGGCCATGTAGAGAAAGTGGATGTGCAAAGTTTTAGGGCAAGATGCTGAATATTAACACAGTTGCTCTAATATCATTGAATCATAATGACTCCCAGCAGATTTGTTTTGATTTATGCCATCCCTGCCCCTGACATGAATAGAGTTGGCATGAAAAAGGTTGAGATTCACCTTTCTTGGGGATCCAGGAACACCTTAATGGGGAGCTGGTATCCATGATTTCTTTAGGACAGGGTCATAAACTCTATAGATGAGAGCAGTTTTGCAAACCCCATGGCAAGGAAAATGGATATAGCAGTGGGCAATATCCATCCCTGCTTTGAGTGGCAAGATTCTGCTGTGAATCAGCCTGGTACAGCAGTGGCATTGATTGTACAAATGAAATGATGGGCACTGATTTACCTACATGCATTGGAGCCTCCAGAAAAGAAGAAAGAGAATTGTATTGTTGGGATTGATACAGTATTTATTTTGGCTAACAGAGAGCAGGGCAGACTTTCACTCTCTACAAATTCCTAATTCTCTACAACTCCCTCACTCTCTACAACTCCCTGAAAGGTGGCTGTCGTCAGGTAGAAACTGATAGAATGAGAGGACACAGTCTCAAGCTGCACCAGGAGGGGAAATATAGGTTGGATATTAGGAAAAAGTTTTTGCAGAAGGAGTGATAAAGTACTGGAATGGTCTGCCCAGGGAGGTGGTGGAGTCACCATGCCTGGATGCATTTAAAAAAGAGACTGGATGTAGCACTCAGTGCCATGGTTTACTTGAGGTATTAGGGCACGGGTTGGACTTGATGAACTATAATTTGGAGACCATGTGTCTCACTCTCTTCATTTCTGCCTGACCATGTCCTCTTTTGCTGCAACAAGACACTGTTCTCTGTGTAGGTGGCTTGGTCCCACTCCTCTTCCCCTCTACTGTTTCTCTTTCAAAAATGCAAACACTCAGCTGTTCATCAGGATCCTGCTGTTTCCCAGACATTTTATTACCAGCCTTGTGACACTGGCAATTTGGATCATTTTGCTCCAAGCATATTTCATTGTGCAATTATAGTATCAGGACTGTGTCAGGTGAGTTATACAAATGATACCTTGAATGCCACTTTGGGGGTTTTGCCTGTGTGTGGTGTTGTTTTGGTTTGCTTTTATCGAGCTTCAGTCTCAGAAATAATAGACTGCTCATTTATTCCCTGGGTTTTAACAACCACCATGGTAACTATCAGAAACCACAGTTACACAATGTTACACACCTTCATTTATTATTCCAATGCTGCCTTCTGAGCTTTGTCATGGAATTGGGCTAACTGAGTTAAATGCAAGTAAAAGGTGGCCAAAGAGGATTAAAGCTAAGACCACCACCCTCTGCTGTGGTCAGAAATTTACCTTTCAGAATCTACCTTTGATTTACTAACACCTGTACTGGAAGTAACAGGACTAAATGACAGGGTGGCTGAGTTGCCAAAGGTTTCACTCAGACGGAGAAGAGATTAGGAGGGGTCTTCTGACCATAAGCACTAGATTTAGCACTCACCCAGGCTATCCAAACCAGGATTATTGTTCTAAATTATGTTTAGTCAAGAACTTGAAGCTAAGCATACAGTCTGGTTTTATGTTTTTAGAAGGTTTTTTTCTGACAAAAAGGGAAAAATGGCCAGTTGGACGGATAATTTCCTTCTTAGTCTCTTCTTTCACTTTCCTCATTGCTCTGGGCAAAGCTTTGTTTATTTTTATAAAAATTAACCTTTAGCTGCACAAAAAAAAAAAAAAAAAAAAAAAAAAAAAAAAAAAAAAAAAAAAAATTCAACCCCCAAAAACATACCCAAACCCTAACTTAATGATTTATTTCCCCAAGAGACTAGTGTACTTTATCTGTGGAGCAACTCTCTACATCCAGGCTTCTATTTTCTTGTTTTCCTTTAGGGGGTATTAACTATGTAAACAACTTCAAAACAAAGAGGCAGGATTGCTTCATTAGGGAAAACCATCCCTGCTTCCAAAGGCCTCCTGGGAAGTAGGAGAGGTTCATTAAAGTGAGGGTGATGTAAAGGCTTTGTGCACATGCAGAAATGGAACCACCATGAAACTTTAATGACCTCAATGCATTAGCAAATCTCAAGCCAGAGTCGAATTATGCTGCCTCTGGGGACCCCAGTGCACCTCCTTGGATTTTGTTTTTTAATGCTAGGGAAAATCTAGCCTTCAAATTTTAATTTTAAGAGTAGAACACTTTGATGGTGTGAACTGAAGGAGACATTCAGGCTGGTCCTAGGCCACTGACATGAAGAAAGTGAGTGTCCTAATTGTCAGATGCTGCCCTTGCTCCAGTCAGTGGTGTAGCCAAGACAGAGCTACTTAATCCATATTGCCGAATAAAGGCTCACCTGATTTCTTTTCCTTTTGGTTCTCCATGAGCAGAGTCCACTGCTGAATCACTTTTCTTGCTTTGATAAGTAACCACATGCTGGCCATTTATAAAGCACTGAAAAGACATTTGGCAGTGTTACGTCAACAGTAGGCACCTGTTCCAGGCTGTATTAATCCCAGTGGAAATTACTGTATAGGTCTCTCCTGTGAGTTATGATCTCTATTAAAGTTGGGTGACATTTCTCCAAGGAATACTTTGTTCAGCAATGGCAGAAAAAAGCACAATTTTAGATGCATTGAAACGCTGCAGAACAATTTATGCTGAAATCTGCAACCATTATCAATCTGAAGAAAAATATATACCTTCTTTCCCAGGAAATTTAGTTTAGAAATGATGGATCAAATTTGTTTAAAAGTTGCTATTGAAAAAGGAGAAGAAGCCTTTGATGAGAGGTGGTGTCTTCCACAATTTTTGAGTTCTTTTGTCTTCCCTTCCTCTTCAAGCACAGGGTGGAGGGGAGCAGGTCTCCCTTGGATGACAAAGCTTTCAAGACTGGAGGATGTGGAGAATCTGGGGACTGTGCCTGTGATATGGATTGTTTGGGAAGAAAGCATATGATACAATCTACTGCCTCTCTTGGGCAGTGTGTGTCCCCTTGAAAGGCAGGAAAGGTCATCCTGAGTCAAAATAAGGGACCAGCCAGCCCAGAGCCCTCCTTTCGGCAGTGGCTATGTGCAAAGGCTTATGGACAAGAAGGAGTGAGGCAAGTCTGTGAGACACCTCTTTCCTCGTGCTCTGCCTGCTTCCAGCTATGACTGGGCTTGGGACTTTCTGAGTCTGATGGGGTTTGTGTGCCTTGTAACCCTGAAAAGATCTCTTCCAAGCACTTCAGCAGTTTCCACTGGACCCACTGTGTCTGAGCCCACAGCATCCTTCAGTAAAGTATACTTTTCCCTGGGTTTTCTCAGACTGAGAACCACCAGTCTTGAAGAGAAGAAGGCTAACTTTTCTCCTCCTCATTGTTCTTGTTTGCTCCTTTTAGACACACAGCTATCTTTTGACTCAAATGACAATGACATTTCTATGGTAAAATAATTGTCCACTGCCTGTGGTGCATGAAGCATGTTGGGATTGCTTCAGCCAAAGAACTAATGATTCAGTGTCTGGCGTGTCTGAATGTGTCTGGTGCTATTTTGCTGATGCCAGCTGAGCTGCTGCTCTTCATTACAGCCCTAAAGTTGGCCAAGAACAGCAGATCCCACCACCAGCAAGATCCACAAAGCACCCACTGTGTGAAGTTCCCACTGTGCCCTGATGCCTGAATGGCACTGATTGGTAAGGTCAGGGTGGAGACAAAATGTAGCTGTGTCCATTCACCTTTGCAAGGTGTCAGTAACAGGCAAGGACATTAAATACTCCTTACTACCACAGAGCTGAGCAACCCTAGCAAGCAGCTGTGTGTATGGGAGGGAATCTGAGGGATTCTTCCCAGTGGCATCATTCACAGTGATAATCATTTTGAGCTCTAATTTGATTTCAATTATTTTTCCAGACCCAATATTAAGAATTACCCCTCTTAAAAAAAGCTGGCATGGGTGAAATTCAAGCTAATCCCAGAAAAAGTGGATTTTTAAGTTTTCAGTTACTTTTTTCATAAAAAGAATAAAATGTTAAGAATACCTTCACCTTTGTAGACACATAGTGTGGTGCATTTCCTGTTTGTCTGAAGGATAAGTTCTTGTATGAAGCAAGGCTTTTATTCAGGTTTAAAACTTTAATGTTGGTTAAAAAGTAATAATGCATCTATGAAGCATGGTTATGGAGGTAAATATTTAAAGGAATTGCATAAATCTGCCTTGTATCAGGGGCAAGGGTTTGGGAAGGATGCTTCCAAATTTGGAACGGGAACATTTTTTTCTTTCGTGTAGTGGATCAAATAGCAATCCAGCCTCGTCTGCCTGTCCCCAGTCAATGGAGGACCTGAGTGTCTCTGCCAACACTCTGCACAGTGTCATTTTCTTTGTGATCTGTGCATGCCTGGTGCATTGATTTTTCCATGGCACAAAGCAGAGCAGACTCTCTCTTTACTGGAGAACTAAGAAAGACCATGTGTAAAAGAGAATCATTGTTTTTAAGAAAGCAGCTTTTCACTGGTCTTGATTCTTGCTGAGACAAACATTTCTGGAACCATCCTCAGTCTGAGCCTGCCAGCATGTGTGCTATCAACCTCTGGGTAATAGCCTAGACTGGAAGTTGGCTGTGGGGTTGTTTTTGGAAGGCTAATGCCACATGCAGCTTGTGGCACTAATAGTTATTTGCTCCCTTATAGCAGCAGGGGCATATTGATCCTTGGGCATCCTAGTGGTGCAAACACATGTGATCCTTTAGCTCTCTCAAGCCCTGACTCCATCAGTTGGTGTAGACAGAGTGGTAGCTACACATCCTGGAAGTCCTTTTTACAACTCTCCCCCAGGAGGGGAGACATATCTTTAACTGGATGTGATAGTTTTCTCAGGTTTCAAAGGTGGTGGCTTGACAGCATCCGGTTTTTAATTCTAACCAAGGAAATACAGATCTAATCTTTATTTATATATTTATTAATAATGACAGTCAAGTATTTTACTTCTAAATTGGAAAGTACCAGAGGGGAAGCCGGGAGGTTTCTCACTAGCTGGGAGTCTTTACCCTGGGCCAGTGTGTTCTATAATAGCCCAGTTACTATTAAACAGAGAAAGGAATTGGTATTTTCAAAAAGGTTTAGTCTTGCTACTTCTGCAAATCCCAGAACAAGGATGATAAAAGCCCACAGGTGTCAAGATTGCTTCTCCATGTACTCCTCTTGATTTTCAGAGCTGTAGTATCTACTCCAGAATCACGTCCTTTATTTCTGTGCTAAGTGGGGGACACCACAAAGTCACCACTTGTAAGAAGTTCTCAGCTTGGCGTATTTTGTTAGATGCTCTTTGCAGCCATACCCATAAAAATTCAAGTCAGAGAGAGATTTGCAGTGCTTCCTGGGACAGATTTTTCAATGAAAATAATCACATAAATAGTGGTTAAAAGGTACTTGTGGAGGTTTTGGTCCAGCCTCCCACTCACAGAACTTTTCACCACGCTAGAGGAGACCAGGTTATGGCTTCAGGTATCTGAGTCTAGAAAGTTGTCAAAGACAGAGATCCCATGCCTTTAGTGACCTGTTCCTGTTCTGCAGCAGACTCCGTGTAAAAAAAAAAAAGCCTGCTGTCCCATCTGGATGGTCAAAGCTGAAACATTGGCCATTGCTCCTTGTTTTAGCTACAGAAGAACCTCCAGGAATCTTTGATAGGTTTCCTTAAAGCATTTGTGTCAAATATGGGATGTTTTGTGGACCAGGTGCATTTTGTTGGATTATAGAGCACATTAGTCATTCCCAGCTGGATCTGTGAGCCCATTATTGACAACCCTCTCCTGCAGACCATCAGTACAGTGAACAATACAGCAGTTGGTGCCTTTCCAAAAATGGTTTTTGATAGAGGGAAAGGAAAACCAGAAATACAAATCAGGCAGCTCTCTAGGTCGCTCTGTTGCAAGTCTTGTGGTTTTAGCTCTCCTGTCTTCTTTTCTCCTGCCTACAGTTAATTACATGGCCAGGCTGGGAAGATAGCAGGAATATTAAATTCCTGTGACAGACCTGTTGCTGCAGCCAGTTGCTGAGGCCATTTTTGGCCATAGTCAAGAGAAGGAAATTAAATAAATAGTCTTGCCTTGTCCATGGAAGATGATGCTGATACTAAGCAGAGAAACAATCTCATCAATTCCTGTGGAAGGAGGGAGAGCTGAGGAAGATAAGGGGGAAAGATGACTGAATGGCAGCTAGTGCAGTAAGAAAGTAGCATTTCCCTGTTATAGATTATAACAGGGATTGGTTTATGGATCTCACATCCTTTTCACATTTGGCTCTTATAATATGAAATCTGGAGACCACAGACAGAAAAAAACTAAACTTGGAAACCTCTCATCCAAAGCTGCTTCTGGGTGGCTATGATGCCAGTTCTGACAAATGCAGCCACTCCTCACCCTCCCATCCCAATATCCTTCCCTCATTTATTTAAACAAATAATTTTTTCTTGTTTCCATTATGCAACTTTTCTTCCTGCTCAGAGTATGGTGTGTATGTTCATGTACACATGCAGCTGGTAAACATGATCATAACACCGCTAGAATAGAGGAGGGAGACATTTATGAAACATCCAGTGTTCATATTCACATTTTTAAAGCCTTTAAGGAATAATGTGACTGGAAATACGTTTTGATGGCAAAGGTAATAATGAAATTAAAACACTGCCAATAAGTGAAGCCTGTTAAAGAACAGTGTATAACTGCAGCACATGGAGAATTGGGACCCAGGACTGGGCATTGGTGTCACAGGCAAGTCCCAGTGATATGCTGTAACACTTCAAAGGTCCACAAGTGGGATCTACTCTTTCTGCTCACAGTATTTTGAAGATGTGGAAACAGACAAGGAATCGCAGCACTGCAGACTTTTCCACTTTTCATGGGAAGAGGCAACAGGCACAAAATGGAACAGAAAAAGTTCCACCTGAGTATGAGGAAGAACTTCTTTACTTTGAGGGTGACAGAACACTGGAACAAGCTGCTCAGAGATGCTGTGAAATCTTTTTCTCTGGCATCATTCAGCACTGTACTGGACACAGTCCTATGCAGTCTGCTCTGGGTGAGCCTGCTTTAGCAGGGAAGTTGGACTAGATGATCTCCAGAGGTCCTGCCCAACTACAACCATTCTATGATTCTATGATACCAGAAAATTTCCAGGGCCATACACATTTCCACATTCCTGTGCTTGGCAGCAGATCTAACTCCATGTTTTCATAACTTTCTAGTTTAACACCAACTGCATTTTCCTTTACTTACCTTAATCTGGAATAGATTGTTCTGTTCACAGCAAGAATATAAAAAAACCCTTCTTCAGAATTTCTATTCATTTGTTTTGCTTTCTCTGAAACCCTAATACTGGTTTGTGCATTCATTAGTTCTTATTTTTTTAAAAATAACAACAACCTAAAATGTAATTTAATTACTAATAGCACTGTGATTAAATTTGGCCTTTCACTTTCCTTCAGAGTCAACCTCCTCAATTCCATCTCCCCAATGGCTCTGTCTGTATTATTGATTCAGTAGTGTTAACCTTTCTTTATTACTTGTTTATGTTTCCCCATCAGTTTAAAAACATCAATAAGAGGCTTTTTAAAAAGGACAGAAGCAACAAATAAAGAGACATTGAGGAAAGGTCAGGGATGCAGAAGAAGACAGTGGCTGCTTCGTGGAAGGAGCAAACAGACAGTACAGAAAGGTTAGTGGTCCTGCTGCTGAAGTGAAGGAAGGATTTGTTTAATCTACACAAATGTCTGTTCCTGGTGTAGCTTTATCAGCAGACACAAACATCTGTTCAGCGGAGTCTGAGCTTTGGGGTACTGGGGAGGGCTGGACATAGCATCAGGAATGTGGCTGGGATGGTCTGCAGGATCTTTCTTGGCTGGGATCAGGAAGCTTTAGGTGTATTGCATGGATTCTGCTTTCTGTTTGAGCATAAACCCAATCTGAGGGTACACCCTGCTCTGCTCAGGGCTGTGCTGGGTGTAGATGTGTTGGTTGGCTGTGGCAAGGAATGTGTCTGCATCAGTGTGTGACTGAGGGCATTCAGCCATCAGCATTTATGTGCTCAGACCAAGCACCAGGAAGGACCCCAGGGTGGCTGTCTCTGTTATGGTGTCTGCTGAACTAGAAAAACACCCCAGCTTAGAGTAACTGGCTCAGGATCCTCTGTCTCCTCCTCTTCCTCTTCTTGGCCCATAAAGCCGTGCTCTAGGCAACTTGGAGCTCACTTCCAGATCAAATCCTCTTCTGAGTGATGCTACTTCTTTTGCTTTGAAAGGAACAAAGTATTGAGCCATTGTAGCAGTAAATTTTTCAATTACTTCAGGGGAAATGTAAATCCTCTTCAAAGGTCTCCAGCAATGGGAGAAGCCCATTAAGGCCTTCCCATCCTTGGCTCCCCAGAGACATCATGGCAGCTGGAGAGTAGAGGGTTAGTGTGGTGGAGAAGAGGAAGAGACACCTTGTCCACACCCAGCTCTCTGAAGTATTAAAGATTTTTGGTGCTTAAAAGGTAAGTGTTGTCACTGCTTGCTCTGGTGTTATCACTGCCACTAGCAGACCATGCCATTCCTCTGACTTTAAAAATGGATTCAGATGTTTTCCTGTCTGGTATAAGCACAGTGCAGGAAATGTTATCTGATATGGGGGAGACCTCCATTCCACACACTCAGAGTGTTCTCTTAAGAGAAGATACAAAAGTCAGCTCAGTTATTAAAGACACATTTCTCATGACTTTTTAGGAACAGATTTAATTACATGTGACATGTCTTCAACTCAGAAAGCAGTAGAGATAACATATCTTTCTTGTTTTTGGAGATGACATTGGGGCTAGAGAGGTTCTTGAAGTTTTGCATTGAAATGCAAAAGCGATCATCTAGAAATCCTCAACACAATTTATGGTATTAACAGGGGGAAAAATAAAAACAATCATCAGATTAGAAATAAAACAGCATTTTAAATCCTTATGGTAGGTACAATGTAGTCAGGATACTGGATCCTTATTGCTTCTGCAAATAGATTATGTATGCAGATGAGTTTCATGCATTTTCTCATATAATGACATTAATTACTTACTTGAAAATTCACCTGACAGAGCAATTTTCACTCAAACTCCATGATCAGGTATTTATTCTCACCTTATTCTTCAGTCTTAAAGTGATTTCTTTACTGAGAACAGTGTGGCTATTTGTACACAAAGAATCACTTTGTGATGGGTTGTGAAAGGGATTTGATTATTCTGAGATGCCTTCCCATCTGTAAAAAGTGTGTCCTGGCTTGGGCTGTTTGGCTGCCCCAGGAGATCATTGTTCTTGACATTTATCTCCTTAGGCTCCATTTCCACCTCAAGGAGGGAAGCCTTGGCGTTTAAGTGCTATTCATTCCTTAAGTTCATCTTTCACCTAATATTATGGAAAGTCAAGGGATGGAATGGATTTCTCCTTTTGACTGTCCAGTCACCTGAAGATCTTTACAGGCAATCAGTAAAAGTGTGTCAAACCTTTTTTTTTTTTTTTTCTTTTGAAGTTCTTTGTTCCATTACATGACGGATAGTTTAGCCTTAGACATATGGCTTTTCTGATAATTTACAATAATAGTATTCTATAAACCACAGTAAGTGGCTTATCTGTCACAGAGGCAGAGGTGACACCATTTGCTCTTTATCATGAGAAGATACACTTGCAAATGGCACTTCTGGGTGACAGAAAGTGGGAAAGCCAACAGAAAGAGTGTAAACTGTATGAGTCCATCTCAGTGAAAACAACAGCATTCTTGTCTCCTTAGTCATGGACCTTTCTGCATTTGGGGAATGTGCAGTAGCAGGGTGAACTCAGTATAATCTCTGCTATGGCATTTGTACACATAAATCTACCATAAAACCATTGAGGAACTGTCACTCTGTGCTATGAAGAACACAGTCACACTTTCAGGGTTGCCAGATGAAAATGAAAAGGAGGAGGATATTCCTGGGCCATGTGATAAGGGGATGACCTTGCAGTAAGTCCTTTGATTCAACATGGGGTCTGGATCACAGTCTCTGTCTTTCGTTGTTATGATGTGATTCCAAGAATCAGAATGAAGTGAGAGAAAAAAAAAAAATTCTAGAAAAAAATGGAGCCAAACTGTATTTCCAATATAATCTCAAGAACATGAAAAAATCCTCTCTGAAACAAGTTTTTCTTGGCTAAATCAGAATGTCTATCTCCTGTTTTACCCTGAGTACTCCTCATCACTTTCCTGAAAACATGGAGATAAGAGTTTTCTGTAGCAGCACACTTCCCTAGCCAAGAGCATGGTATGTACAAGAGAAAAGAGCTTCTGCCTGAATGTCCTCCCTCCATACTCCTTACTCTCTTATTTGGAAATGAGTTTGTCACCCAATCAGAGAACAAAAAGGAAATCTAAATCAACAATGAACGATGAGTGGAACATACACATCTCTTACACCCAGACAGTTACATGACAGTTCCAGTGCTTGGTGACAGTGATTTAAGAACCAACTGATTATAAGAGATAGGCAATAAATCTTCATTTACAAAACAAAACAATAATAACAAAATCTCTCCTTCTTGGTGATTTGGAAGAACTGTAAGTGTTTAATCTCCAGAAGATGGTAGGATAAATGTTTTGCTCAGAGAGATGGTGGAATAAATGGTTAAAGACAGTGAGAAAACTCATTTCAGCAGCAGAGAGAAATGACAGCTGAGATTTCAAGCCAGTGGGTTGCAGTGATTCATAGGGATCTAAGTATCTTCCTTTTGAGGTAACTCTTTACACCAGGGAAAGCAAGACATCAACAGTCAAGATGGGTTAACTGAGGAGATTAAGAATCACTTTCTTCAGGTATTATTAGGGAAGAGGTGTTTTTTTTGGTTTTTTTTTTTTTTTTTTTTTTTTTTTTTTTACCACAAACAGTAGCTCTCCCTTTCTTAGATCCCTGGTGCAGGGATGTATAGGTTCAAGCTGAACACATTTCACTTGTGCAGATGGTAACCCAGAAGAGAGATCCAGGGTATTGGAAGCAAGATATCTCTAGGAGTAGAAGCAATATCAAGAACTATGCTTTTCAGTAATCAAACAACTCACACCCTCACACCATAAGAAATCCTCTGAGGAGAAGCTGCAGAAAATAGTTACTAGACTGTTCTAGCATAAAAGACTATTACAAATGAAAGCCAATGCTTGATCTTACCTATTACCAATGGATCAAAATTCCAACTTTCAAAATCAATGCACATAATCTTAAGAATAATAGGACCAGACAAATTAAAATTTGGAAGAAAAGAAAAGGTAAAAGTACTAGAAGTATGATGAAGTATTAGAGGACCACATTAAGAAGGAACATGTAGATTCACTGTTCTAGATGCCTTCTCATCAGTAATCTCTTTGTAGAAGATATATTGGTCCAAGCATATATTTTGTGTTAATTAGCTATCAATTAGTAATATCAATGAAATGTCATAGTTTTTATATTCAAGCCAACCAGAATAGGTGTTTCTGAATCAGGAGAATCAGTCAGGGAGGAAATCAATGAGCAAGAGGAGTGACATGAAAGGGGAGTTCAGGCTCTCGACTCTACTCTGAAAAATTCAGTGCCTAACCAGATCTTGGTTCCTTAATGAAGCACTTTTACCTCTTCAGACACATTCTGGTGGGGCTCAGTGTAGCCTGTAAATACAGATGGAATTGTTTTTAACCTGGGACTCTACATACCATTTTCAGGAAAGGATCCAACTGATCCACAATTAAGTAATTTTCTGTAATTATGGTTATGTACTGTTGATAATTAGTCTAACCAAAAGAAAAAAAGTAACCAAGGAGTTTTTATGAAATAAATGAAGTTGAAAGGAAAAAGAGAAGATGGATAATGGGATGCTCTAAATATCAAGAGTTTCCTTTATGTGAACTGTGCTGCAGAATAGATTGAGCATTTATGGGGCGGCAGAGGATACCCTGCCTTGGCAACAATCTACCTCCTTCTTCCTTTGAGAGACCACTGATCTCAGTCAGTAGAGATCAGATTGAAGGTATAAATGTTTGACACATCAGGTGTGAATTAGGAACTTGGAAGAAAATTTTCTTCTCTATCATTACATTGTGTGATGGAGGACACTTGAAGAACATGAAGGTGAGTTTCGATGAGAAAACTCAAGTGATGGGCAGTCTTAAATTCTCCTACTGCAAGGTATGTATGCATCTAACTTCTGCAAGAATGATGTGAGGGTCGTCAAACACTGGAGCAGGTTGTCTTGAGAGACTGCAGGGGCTCCATCCCTGGTGATCTCTCTGCTCCAGCTGCCCCTGCCTTAGGAAGGGGGTTTGGACTAGCCTACCCTGAGAAGCCTGGGGAAGTTATGCCATCATATCTAATACTTAGTCAGGTAATTTTCTTTCTCACAAATATGTGGTCTGAATGACTAAACAAACTAATTCTAAGAGAAGGAAAAATTTATAAAAACGCGACAAGGAAAATAAAGGGATTAACAATAACTAACTCCTAAATTTCAGCTATACTGACACTGATTAACTGTCCTGCCCTTTATGTAGACAACTGCTCAGCCATTTCCAAAGTAATCTTTTATCATAGCTTATGATTTTAAATTTTTCTGAATAACAAGACCTGATTTAAGCTGGTCTAAACTGTTGCCTGGTTTAGTTTTTGCTAGCTGCTCCTTGCTTCACCAGACTCTATTAGTCTTAGCTATGCTATGCATTTCTTGAACTCACAGTATTGTCCAGCTGTTTCTCTGTTGCTGCCAGATTGTGCTACTTTAGTGCCTGTGAGAGTAGAGAAGAATGCAAAAATATCAGCTCAGCTCACAGGAAATTAGGAAGTAGCTTTTTCTGTTCATACAGCTGCAAAATCTCCTGTTTCTCCATGTCCCATCTGTAGCCTTTGAACTACATTGCTAGGAGGGACTATCTAAAATTAATGGGATGCCCAGACATAGTTAATTAGCTCAAATTTCTTTACACTACTGTCAACACAAACTTCACCTCCTTTACTATGTAATTTCTATTTTTTCAATTATAACACAAGAACACAAAGCAGCCATGTTTCAGCCAGCTTTTCTCCTTTCCATACATTCTTATTCTTATTCTTCTCTTTTTACCACATGCCCACGGCATAGTCCTCACTTTGTTGGTGTGTTTGGTTTTTTTTACTGGGTTTGTTCCTTCTGAAATTCATGGGTAAGAGTGAGATATAGGAGTCTTGCCTTCATATGAGGCAACCATATGAAGGCTCCAACCTTTTCTGTGCATTTAAACCTTTGTCTAGAAGTGATCAGAAACAAATGATGGGCAGAGTCACTTTTATCAGGACTCTCTGTCTAAGTCATTACCAGTTCCCACAAACAGATTACGCCAGAAAATTGAGACCTCGGTTAAAAAATGAGGTTTGAAATAAACTCTTTTTCTTTTCAGTATCTTGAGGAAGAAGCAATGCTTCATATTCAGCTATACCACAATTCCTGAAATACTCTGGAGTGCTTTTCCTTTAGGAAGGAATATGTAACTATGTAATGGTATTAGCTCTTAATCCTTGCTATAATATTTATGTTTTAGGACAACTGGTGTCACTCTACAGTCCCTATGTGTACACATAGTATAAGAAAATCCCTATCTCAAACACCATACTGTTCAAATTGACAAGGCAGACAAAGGCACAAAGATCCTCATGATCCTCATCTTAGAGCTACAAATTCAAACCTTGGGGACATTAGACAAGTATTTTGTTGTCATAAAGTCGTTTGCTGCTGAACAGGGAGATGGATGGAATCTCAGGTTCATGTTTAACTGTAACTAAATCAGTTTGGAAAAATTATTTGAAGAAACACAATCCAGCAGTGAATTGTCTCTTGGATTCAACGCATTCAGTGTTGTAGGACAAGATGTCAGAAAGAAGAATCATGTGGGTATGACATAGAGAAAAATATCTGCTATTAGGATGATATGATAATGTTGCAATTTGATTTCACTCTCAAATTAGAAAATTAAAAAGGAGGAAAATGGAGATTTAAAAACCTGCAATAAACTGCTACAAATATGTTTTTGAGATGTGTATATGACTGTGTTTGATAAAAGGATTATAATAGTTCTTTTTTGGGGGTATATTGCATATCTAACACAGTCACCAATCAACCTTTCTGCAGGGAGTGCTTGGCTGTGAAGACAGCTTCCTCTAGAATTGCAACAATGCAACCCATTCCCATATTCCTCCTGTCTACCACCAGCCCTCTCACACTCCAAGACAAGTTCTGTTTCTCCACCAGCAGCTTCCACAGCCTGTGAATCAAATGCCTGTGCTGCCTCTTTAAAAGAAAACATTGGATCCAAGTATCCAGATGCACTGCTGCAAAAAACACAGCCATAAAGCATCTGGAAGCAGCTCAGATCTCACCCTCCAGGGCAGAGAACTCAGTGTGTTTGAAGACCTGAGCAGGGTCTCTTTGTGAAAAACAAACTTCACTCTTTAAAATTTTAAAATTTTTAATAAGGGTATAAAAAGTGACAATGTCCTGCACTGGGGTGTTTCTGGCTGTCAGCCAAAAATTACACCCTTAGATTTAAAACAACATTCTCTATATATTGTTATATTACTGGGATACATATATATCCATGAGTTTATACATTATTCATTCTTTTTTTTTTTTTTTTTTTGATGTTACAGGAACTCTTTTATTTGGTTTTAACCCCTGACTTGTCTGCATGGCATCCTGTAGATTAGGTCAAGATATTGTATTCCTTCTTGTGGTTTCATCCTGTTGTTTCACACTCCCTGATAACAAGGAGTCAGGTAATTCTTCTCTAATTTTTTCCTAGTGCTCTGGTTCCTCTCACTTATATTATCACTTGGAGAGGTCAGTCCACAGATGTGAGAAACAACAGGATGGAACTAATTGTTTTTGCACCATTCTCTGAGCTAAAGGCATTTTTAACATTCCATATTTTGCTAAGGCCTACAATATATTCATCACAACACTATTTATATGAGCTATAGATTGCATACTTAAACTGATAGATTATTTTATACTAACGAGCAGTTAAAAGGACTTATAAATTGTTCCATATCAAAATACTTGTGATTAATAACAACATGCAAAAGCTAATACAGATGCACAAAAGCCAATATTATATTGTCCTTTATAACACCTGTATGATTTTGTCAGGAAAATCCACAAATGCCAGAGGTTTAGGTCCAAAAAGGAGACAGAGGAGACCTCTGACATATTTTGAATAAAGGGAAAGAGTCCATTGGAGCACACACCCCCAGGGTTTTCTCACTCGAGGTTTCAGAGGGTGCAGCCTCCTTTTATCCTAAACTCCTGGCCTCACCTTGCCCTCTTCCTTTCCCCACTGGCTGAGGCACTAGGAAGGTTCAGCCTTTCCAAACCACCTACCCCATATTCCCCCGTCAAGCTTTCCTCATGTCCTCACTGAAGACAAAAGGCAATGGGCAGTTGTAAAAGCAAAGTCTTTTATTTCATGGCCAAATCAGCCTCATGAAGGCAGAGGCTGTTACAGTTTGTGCCAGCAAAGTCCCCATGTCCCAAGCAGAAGTGGTAGAATCTCAGCAGCAACAACACCCACATTCTGTGTCCCCCAAGCAACAGCATCCTAATATTCTCAGTGCATTTTATTCTATTTTTAGCCAATCAGGCTTAAGCACAAACTCTCTACGTAAGTGTTAGACCTGTCCTAAGCTAAAATTGATGTGTGTTAATATTTGTAAATTCTTACACAAATTCATATAGTTCTGTCTGTTCTATCTAGGAATTTCTAGCAAGGCTACATTATTTTTGTTATGACTAGAATTTAACTAACTTTGCAAAAGGCAATACTACTGAACTATAGACTAGGTATTAGGGCTCTTTCTTACTTACTGACACAGGCTCTTACTTTTAAGGCACTTAAAAATCCTCTATTTATTCAAAACCAAACTTGCATTTTCTACCTCATGTCTGGCTGGATTTATGTATCTTAGTTTCTTGGAAGGTTTTAACTCAGTCCTCACATCTTTGGACACTCCTGGGCCTGTTTGTACCCCAACATCCCCCGTTGAACTTGTCATTTTACCCTAAAGTTCAGAATTCAGGTTTGTCTGTGTCGGGAGCCAAACTGCCTGGGCTCTGTAACAAACCCGCCCAGAGTCAATGGAGACATGAAGTCACATTTCAAAGATGTTGATGGCCAGGGCTTCCCTCAGCAACCTCTTTGTAAAGACATTAGCATTAACTTTCCTCTCCATGTGATATCAGGTTTTGTGGCCACTGTCTGATGACAGGAGGCCTTGGTGCAAAGGTCTTTCAGCTCCTGAGGGCAAAGCACTAAGGAGGGAAGGAGTGTTGCCATGTCCAGAATTGATGCAGACTGCCTCCTGGCCCTGTGCTTTACAGAGGGCATCATCTCCACTGAAGTGCCAGTACACACAGCTGAGACTTCCCTGAGCCTCCTCTTAAGCCCCAGGTTTTATCTCCAAATGCCTGATGTGAGCCATGCTGCAGCCTGCCAAATTGTTTTTTTTTTCCAACTAGGATGATGAGAGTGTTTCACATGCCCTGAGGCAGCCTGGATAGTGTTAGAAGACTGTCCTGGGTAGAGGAAAGAGAACTTTTTTGTTGCTTCCCAGTGAAAATTCCTAGCTTCTTTCTCCACCTACAAAGAAAAGGCTGCACTGGATCTGAAGGCTCTGCAGCTGAAAAGGTGCCAAGTGTGCAATCTTTCTGTCAGAACACTCGTGAAAACAGGGAAGCAGTGTGAATGCCAGGGACTCCCATAAAATCAAACAGCATCATGAAAGAAAATCCATCAGAACTGTGAACTGCCTTAAGAAGCAGTGGCTTAGTGCAGTCTGAGAGAGTGTATCAAGGAAGTGCTGCTACTTGCTTGCCTTGGTCTTATATTCTTCCTAGAGGATTTTTAAAATTCTAATGTTCAAGATGCTAAGCTGATGGGATGAAACCTTATGGTGCAGGTTTGATGTGGTCCCTTACTAAGATTTCTGTCGCAGTTTTACCCCTAGTTCTTTTTCAGCACAAAACAAATGAATTATCCAGGAAGGCAGAAGAAGCTCATGAAAAGCTAAGGCCTCACTGCAAATAATAATGATAATAATAATAATAATAACAACAACAACAATAAATAAGTGATTAGTCTTGCTCCAAAAATAGTATGGTCTTTTTAAGAGCTTTGACCTTGAACTTTCCTTATTACTGGTGTAAGTTACCCAAAAGAGCTGTTGTCTTCCATGCCCCCTCTAGTACACTTTAAAATGAGGGGTGTATGTTTTAACAACTGAGAAGTTGCAAAATGTGACATCTATTCATATCCATCTTACCACCAAATCACTGTGTGACATAAATAAGACAGGCAGACAACTTTAAAGCTCCTTGGAAGGAGATGTTTAGGGACAGAAATGCTCATGCTTTGCTTGCCAAGTGGGACACAGTGCTTAGAGTGATTCTGTGACCTAAGTACCAGACAGCCATTGATAAATGCAGAACTGCTTGCAGGATTACCTTATTGTTATGCACAAAAACTGGTGGTCTTTGCTTTTAGCCAACAGGTTCATGTGCTTAATGCTATGTGGGAGCAAAGGGTTCACAGCATAATGAGCCAGAGAGCAAAGCAGTACTCAGATGGACTTTTAATGTGGAATTATTTAAACCCTTGTTGTTAAAGAGGGTGGGCACAGCTGGAGTCTGTGGCTTTCACTGAGCAGCTCCAGGAGGTGGCCAGGCCTGGCTTCTCTAATGCTTACAGAGCACAGCTCCCCAGAATTAAACCCCCATGCAAACAGATTTAAGTGTTTATGACTTCTAGCCATGTCTGAATTTTAAGAGTAGCTTGGAGGGATGAATTCAAATCCACATCCCAAAGGCAAACAGTGCCATAAGTTTCTAAATTACTCCTGGCCCTTTTCTGGTCTATGTATAGCACTGTCTCTACAAGCAAATCCCTTACGTCCTTTCATTCATGCATCCAGGTGGTGTATTTAACCTGCATCATCCCCAAACCTGCTCTTCACAGCATTTAGTAATCCACCATATGGGTCAGTTTCAGGTGTGGGAATTGTTCTCACTAAGCAGTGTGAATCCTTGAACTCAGAGCTCCTCATTCCTTTTTCCTCTATTAGAGATCATGCTTACATGCACAGAACAAGTCCCTTTGGGATCAAATCAACACTGCTTTGATGTGACTGGCATTCACAGCTGCAAAAGCTTTGAGATGTAATGGCTTTGGAATGGCCACCTTCATAAAGGAGTCTTTTTAAGTATGTACACTCTAAAATAATTTTAGAAGCAAACTTTAGAACAGACAGATGGACAGATAGAGGCACAAGCAAGAGGTTTGATACAGGGTCGATTATCTGTGACCCTGGTCTGAAAACTCTCGGGATTTCATGAGGTGAATGTTAATGAATCCCTTGCAACGCTGGCACCTGAAAAGACTTCGGGTCTTCTTGAGTATCTGAATCCACTCACTTCATCTTTCTGTGCTTCAGCTTCCTCAGCTACAGTGTACAAATAAAATATCTTTGCCTTTTTTTTTTTTTTTTTTTTCCTAGCTTTGAGAGCTGTATCTCTGAAATAATTTTCTAAGTGTAATATTCTTCACTTGAGTTATGGTGATCCTTCTAATCTGATATTACTTGAGATGCTTTGTGCTGCTGCCAAAAGCAGGACTATACAATGATGTAGCAGGAGAACACACCATCTCATTTAAATTCACTTATAGACAGAGACCTTCAGCATTGCACTGGGGCCACTTCTGACCTGTTTGTGGACTAAACAACACTCTTGCTTAACAGGGTCCAGCAAAGCTCCTGAGAGATGAAAAGTCATCTCTGATACATGAGGGTTCAAGCAGCAACTGTCTCCAAATTCTGCCCTACAGTAAGTAAGGACTGCTCAGCTGAGCAGTGGGACATACACGTGTTACTCCTCCATTTCTGAGGAAAGTTGTCAGGAATCCATTTTAAGTGAATCTGATGGATTTTTCTTTTTGTCTGTGATGGATTAACAATCTAGCCAATAGTTGAGTGGTAGCTTTTTAAGATGCTACCTGAATTGCTTTCTACTGAAATACAATTCCCAGGCATTTCTCTGTGTCCTCCAGTGTTTCTCTGTGCTTTTTATCTTTGCCCTGAAAAGTAAGACAGAGCTGTATTAGTCCCATTAAGGAGATCAGATAGTACATCTCCATAATCCCCATTATCATCAGGAGTTGATCTAGGGTAGAAAAGGGCATTTTTCAGCTCTCTTCCTCCAGTCCCTCAGCTCCTGCAGACTGCACAGCTCAGTCTGAATTTCAAAGGATTATGGTCTGGAGACTGCTTTTGATTATAGTGATATAAAGCTGGAGTCCTCTGGCTTTGAGGGACAGGTCTATTGCATTTGCAAACAGACACAGGTTTTCAGAAAGCATTTTTGCTCCCAGTCTGATGTGCTGGTGTGCAAACTTCCCCCACCTTTCTCCCTGGCCTCCAGCTCCTTCCAATCACTCATTCTGAGATTTTATTTATAAATGAGTAATGAACAGGGAGAGAGTAAATGATCTGCTGAGGGAACCGAGATGAACCTTATTAATATTCTGTCTTTTCCCTCAAGTCACAGGGTAGGTGACCACAGCCCCATCAGGGAAGTCCTGCCTGCTCAGTTCTTTGGAGAAACAATTATAAAATGCAAATATTGACAGAACACATCAGTATCTCACAATCTTCAATATTATTTCATGGACACGGGTTATGAGTAAGAAACAACATCTAATAAGCCTTTTTCTCATTAGACCAGGGTTGCTGTTCAAATAAGATTGGTAGGGCAAGGAGAAGGCTGAACTGGATGTGTTATTTTCATGAGCAAAACCTGCTTAACAGGAGTCATGTCAGACACACCCCAAAAACTTCTTATTTGCACTCTTAACTGACTTCCAGGGTCACAGCTCTTGTCAGCTGCATCCTGGGAAAGCCTGTCCTCATTTCACTGGGAAGAGAAAGGCTTAAAGAGCTCAAGTTTGGGGATGTGGAAACAGAGACAATGAGATGTCCTGGTGTCCAGTCCCTTCTTATCATTGTGTCCACAAAAAAAAATCCCCACACGGAGCTCTCCTCTGCCTCAGTTTGTTTCTCACAAAAATGATGCCACCCTGCCTTTATTTACTTTGTCGAAGATGGGTTTGAATAAGAGGAAAAACCTTTGTAGACCTTGGATTAGGACCAAGACTCTAAAATGAAGTGATGGATGATAAATTATCACACAGACATTGGGTGAAAATATCCTTCTGATATCACAATGAGAAAAAAAAATAAATCAAATAAAAATAAAATTAAAAAAGGATAACACAAGGGATTCCTAGACTCTGGGAGCATCATTTGGTAAAGGATGATATGAAAACAGGGAGAGTTTAATGAAGAAGTCAAGCCTGGATTTGTTTGTTTAGCAGCTCTGCCTTTTGATGGATATGGTAAATCATGTACATTACCAAGTACCAAAACAACTCCAGCTTAAAAATGGAATAGACCAGAATTTATAGAGAGATATCTATATATTAGTCCACACAAACCAAGACAAAAATAAAGATAAAAAAAGTTAGGTGTTAGAATGTCTTCTTTTTATGGTTGGATACTGCTAAATAGTTCCTGAGTAGGAAAAATGAAGCTCAAGTCTCAGAAATTCATCCTGATGATGGGACAGTATTTTTGCCTTGTAAAGCTGTATCATGCTAATGCTATTGCTGTCATACCGATAATGTTTATGATTTCTGCCTGAATTTTCCTGCAGATCTCTATTTTAAAAAGCCTATTAAAATAACCAGGTTACTTGCAAAGAAGGATAGTCTTGCAGGATCACATGGTAATGAGACTCAGGAGATCTGGATTTGACTACTGATAATCTCCCTGGACTCCTACATAAGTTTAAGCAGTGGCTCAGGGTGTGGGTATGGAAGTGAGTTAACTTGCATTGCAAGACAAGCTGTCTTCATTATAAACAAAAAATGCAAAGCCTGCAAACACAAGATACAGGCTTTAACTGTTCTAGTTGTGTCCCAGGAATGATAAACTTACCCCTGGATTAATCAGGGATAAGCATTTTGTCATCTAGGACATCTACTTTTTCCTAGTTTTTCCTCCTTCATACACAGTTTTGATTGGGTGATTTGTTGGGTTTTATAACCTGTATTTTATTTCTCAGTTCAGGCAACTCTTATTCACAGTCCTTCATTATGTTATATCTTGAGCTGGGAGGAACCTTTCCAGATGAGCAGCTAGAGATGGAATGAATTCAGAAATTCAGGGGGGGTTGGGTGAATCATTTCCATCAAAAGAGCGAAAAGTGAAAATAAGACAGCCCTGCTGTGCTGAGTCAAAGCTTTTGCAGAGGTTCCATTTCTTTTTCTAGAAACAGATATGATAGAATTTTTGCTACTTAATCTTTACAATAATTCCAGAAATCAAACCTCTTTTTCATAAACTAACAGTTATTCTTTAGTGAAGTGATTCCAATTAGAGACACAGAAACCGTTTCATCAATCTAAATTGATTGATTTTTTGCTTTGTTTGGTCAGTGGTGTAAATGCACAAAAGAAAAATCAATTGTTTCTGTCAGACCCATGTTTTATGAGTTGGGAGCCTCAACATCTCTTGTCTTCGTGTCTGCCCCCTCCAGAAGCTGTGGTTACAAAAACATTTATTTGGGCAGGAGTTCTGATTTCAGCTGGGCTCCTCCCAGTTACTTTGTCACCTCTTTCCCACCCTTGCCCATGTGTTTGTGATCCCACATGGTTCTCTTCACCACAGTCCTTTAAGGGGCTATCTGGATGACACAACTGAGCTGGTTTAAAATAACCATTCCTTCCCCTACCCCTTTTAATAAGGTTTATTTTTAATCTAGATCAGTTCCTTGAGTGAGTGATCAGAGAACAATGTGATTCACCAGACTGGTTACATCAAGGCAGCTGAACTGGTGTTTTACCAGTTTACCAGTTGTTTTTGTGTTTTAAACAAATGGGATTTAAGCACTTGGAGAAGGAGGTGCTGGAAGAAGGGATTTGCATTTGCCACTGATTTAAGCATTGTTATGATGGCCTCCAGTCAGAGTTGAGATTGCAGATTCCTTTGGACTCCACAGGTTTTAATCTACTGCAAATGCTGTGGGTTTGTCAATGCAAGATAAGGTTTAGTATGGACTGTTAGATAAAGAATATATCAAGTATTGATTTAACTCCTGCTAGGTTATCCAGCCTTCCCTCACCCTTCTGCTGCTTCAGTTTCATTGCTATTCATGACTCAATAACTGTTAGTAAAAATTAGGGTTGGTAATTTGGGTTTGTAATTGGATCTGATAACTAAATAAGTAGGAGAGAGAGAAAAAAAAAAAAAAAAAGGAAGGAAAAACGTGCTAATTGTGAATAATTACAAGCTCAAATTAACTCTATTGCCTCTTCTCCAAAACAGACACACCCCACTTCAACTGAGTTTCAGAAACTGAAAGGTACCTGTTGCAGATTCCCAAGCAAAACCTAGAAAGAGGGATTATTCCAGCAAATCCCCAGCACTGAGACCTTTCAGAACTAAACTTGGCCCAGGTTCATGGCACAGAAGTGGTGGCTCTGGTAAAAGCAGTTTTCAGAAATCAGCAAGAACTCAAGGACAGAGCACAGGGAGACATTTCTGCAACACCTTTCATTCCCTGCTGCAACACATAAGGCAAGCAAGGAAAGTAGGACAAGTCTGAGGAGTTCCTGTGAGAGTTATAAGCAACTGGAAAATCAAACAAAACTTCTCCCTCCCTCACTACAGTCTTCCGTTGCCATCTCAAGGCCCCACCTGTTATGCCAAGGAAGTCATTGTGGAATCAGACCTCACCTTGGCCATTTTTTACTTGTCTGTCTTTTGACATGTGGCCTCCTGACAAATTGCCTTGCACACAATATTAACATGTGAATTGACTGAGGAGAAGGTTGGCCTGTGTATAGGTGGGCCAACCCCCCCAGGAAATCTAGGCTTATTTTACAGAAGACTTTCTATACCACCATGATTTTTCACCAACAATCAACCTTGTTGCTACGGCTCCGATCAGTATGGCTGGGAAGCTGCTTGTACCCACTGGACAAATAAACAAATATACTTGTTCTTCTGCTGAGTCACAGTTGTGGGAATCTCATTTTGTGTTGCAGCTCATTTGTGGTTGGTAAAATGGAGACTGCTCTTATGACTCTATGTGTCACTTAGGGACAGAGCTATGACCAAAAATGTAGAGTGTAATCCTTGTTGAAAAACTTTTGCACTGCTCAGAACTTGGTCACTGCCTTCTCTTGATGGACAATCGTTACACTGCTTTATTATGAATTTATAGATGAGATCTACATCTTGCATGGTGGCTGGCAGCATCAAAATGTTCATTCCCAAAAGGAAAGAAATATTAAGGTAATCTGGGAATTTTTTGAACTGCACAAATTGGATACACTTTCAGCAGTAACAGTTCATTTGAAGGTTGACATCACCCTGGCTTGAGAAAATGCCTTTGCCTCTAACTGATATCCTCACTTTTCTTTCCCCAAAAATCAGCAACAGAGCCCTCTTGGCCCACTGTGGTGTCCTAGTTTAAGCTTAAATGTGACATTTCTAATAAAAGCTGTCATACAATGGCCAGTCTGTCTATTTTCTTAGGAGATTGCAAAAAAAGGTTTACCTAGAGTTCAGTGTGTAAGAGTCTTCCTCTAACTTTTACCAGTATTTTGCATTACAAGCTATTGGCCAAGAGGCAAGGAAGCAATCAATAACTAGATCATTCAGTACCCTGAGGAGGGATCTAAATTGTGGAGCACTGGTACCCTCTGGACTTGAGCGTACAGTCCAGAAATACTGCAGCTGTGTGGGCATGGAGATAAAAATCATGATGATAGATGTCCCAGAGGCAGCTTCTCCCTGTATCTCTGGGAAAAAAATTTGGGAGGAATAAAAAGCCACTCTGAAATCCTGCATAACCATTATCTGAATATACCAGCTTTCACAAAATATTCATTTCCACCTTTGTTTTTCACATTTTTTGCCGCTCCCTTCAGGTTCTCCTGTTTGCATCTCCTAATATGGACTTGCAGTTGTCTCAGCTCCTAATTTTGCAAGCCCCTGTTTAACCAACCAAAACTGACCATCAAAAGCCCCTTCATGTACATAGAAGCACTTCTTTTTTTCTCTTCCTCCATTGCTCTGTGCAGTGTGCGTCTTCTTGTTGCTTCCAGCTAAAAAGTGGGAATACAACAGTTGTGATATCTCATGGTACTCAGCAAAACAGGTAATCTTTGACTCCTGCTTCTTAGAACAGCTCTAGTTTTTAGAAATTTTCAGTCATCTAGTCTTTCTCTGTTGGGAACATGTTACTTTGGTGTGTTGGTTCACAACAGTGTACATGTAACACATTCACAAGCAGTTTGCTACATTATACTCTGTGTGTAGTCTGTATATCCTTGAGCACTGTGCAAAGTCCTAGTCAGAATACTAAAAGATGAAACAAAGCTGGGATTCAGGTTCTACAAATGCTTTTCTCTTGTAACCAGATTTGCTGTCCCTCCAAGGATACACAGGTCTGAAGGGTTCTGCATCCTTACAGGGACTGCAATATTTGCCAGTATATAAATACAATATAAATGTACAAAATACACCTGCTGAGCAGGGGGTCTCCTGTGTCTCTCCCTCCCCCTCTGTGTCTGCTTCTCTGTCTATATATGTCTTAAAAAATGGAATATGGGATTGAAATGTTTTCTCAGTCCTCCCACTCCTTTTATTTTCCTTTTTTTGATACCTTTCTCCTCCTTATCCGATTTTTCATGTCTGTTGCAAAGCGTGCTGAAGCAGTCTGCTCCTTGTCACATTTTAGGAGGAAAATGACATTGATATTGGACTAAATGCAAAAAGAGACTTTCCCCTTGTGAAAACTGCCTAATTGATGTCAAATCAAATAACTTTACAGAGCTGTGATGGCTACAAATCGGATCAGAGAGGGCAATACCAGTTCATTCTACTTCAAGCAGGGGCTGTGCTTTGCAGTTTAAGCAACAACACTTTGGCATTCAGAGCTTCTTTATAACCCAAACAAATCAAATCTCAGATCTTTTTGATCTTGATGCCTGACAATAGCTTATGATTAAAACTGCCGCACTGGAACCTGGAAATGGATTATTATTATGAATAGCTGCAGTCTTGCCATTCCCTGTTCTTTTCTGTGGGTCTGGAGGCTTGAGGCAAGAAAAGCTGGGGAGAATATAATAGATAATAACATGAGAGGTCAAGTGAGACCAGGGGAAAAAAGTTTTTTTTAATAGATTAATTTTGAAGATACTAAGATTCTCTGTCTCTTTACCTCTGTGATTCAGATTTCAACCTAAAAGGTATCAAAAATAAAGGTTATTTTAAAAGCTAAAAGCTATTTTCCCAGTAGTGATTCTCTGAATTAGAAGTGAATTATGTATTGCTCTGCATTAAAGAAATGCAGTTTTAGACTGTGTCCATCCACTGGAGCACAGAGATGCAAACTCACTCTTCACAGGTTCCTCATGGCTTACCCCAAACTCTGCTCTGGGCCACAGAATACAGGAAATCTTTTAAAGAACAGCTAGAAGTCCAAAATTTAAGCTAAAGTCCAAAAGTTAGACTAAAAAGGGCTGTGAGCAGAGATGACTAGTAGAAGGAATTAGAAGCATTAGAGGAATTTTTAACCAGGGGGATCATCGATTTACTGATGAGGGGAAGTTTTCCTTAGTTGTGTTTGGCTCCAAAAGCTTTAGAGGGCCTCAAGCCTTTTCTAATGAGGTTAATAGAGGGGATGGGATAAAATGCACTTTTAACCCAGAAGCCTCAAGGCACATCACAGCCCTTGGCTGTGCCAGCCCAGCCTGTCGGGGAGGACAGGGAGTGCACAGGTCACTGCCAACACAGCTGGAAGGATCTTGGGTGGAGGATGGCTTGAAATCACTCTCAAATAATGTCACTGCTATATTTCTGCCAAGAACTGTGAGCTCAGTTAATTGTATGATTAAAACACAGGAATATCTATACCTGCTCAGATCAAGAGCTGTCAGAGTTTTTCCTCCAACTGTAGCCATCAGCAGGTGCCTGGGGAACAGTAAGAATGGGACAAGTGATTTTTCAGTTTCCTCTGAATATTGTACTTACCATAGTATTTCATATCAGGAGACTTCCTGAACCTGGTTTCTTTTGCCTACCAAGCAGAAAAACCTTTCTGGAAAACAGGAAAATATGAAATTTTTTGGATGTTTTTCAGGCAGTGGACTAGATCCTTCACTGGATTAAATAAGCACTGAGAAAATGAGGCTATTTAGTTGTCAGCAGTCCACGCAAAATTATTTTTCTTATTTCCAAAATTTTGAACATTTTACTTTAAAAAAAACTACAAATTTTTGTGGTTTCAGATTTACATAAGGAATAAAAATATATAAGGAACTTAGATGAAAATCAGCAATGAAAGACTTGAAAAATGTTTTAATTTTTTAATAAAACACTTGCTTAGCAATAGTCTATTACTATGTTAGGAAGGACAATCCAAGCCATATCAAACCTTCAGATAGTATTGTCTTCAGATAGATTTGCTCTGTGGCTCTCATTTTACGCCAGTTTAGTAAGAAAGTATTATGTATTTTCAGGGGGAGCACACCAGGTTTTAAAGCTGACTGCAATTTTTTTTTTTTTCTTTTTTTTTTTTTTTTTAAGATTATTTTTCTTTATAAGGAAAAAAAAATGGAAGACAAGATAAGCCATGTGTTCAGGTGGGTTTAGTATAAATTAACATCATTCCTTGCAGCAGGGACTTTGCATATTCTAAGGCAGCCAGGCTGTATGTAATGTTTTACTCTCTGCAGAATGATAATTAGTATTAAAGACTGATTCTCAGTCTGATTGCTGGCACACATTTACAATTTATCTCGTGGCAAGCTCTGAGTAGAAGACATTTTCAGAACTGATTGGGAGTTAGGCAAAAAAGATTTATGTTAAAAGACAACCCTTATAATTTAGTTAACAGTCAGTCTTAAACCTAAAATTATACTTTCAGGTTGTTTCTAGTATTGATGAACTGTAAAATTCCACTCCTGTATAGGTGTGTGGAGGAGGGAAGGATGGACAGTTATAGCAGAGGTGCACACTCACACTAGAGAGACCAGACAGGCTGAACCAGGTGGGGAAGGCTAATGGTGAGAAAACAGCATGGAAGAATTAAAGTCTGCTTTTCACTGTTTAGTTTTGGTACTGAGAGAAATACCAGCTTGATTTCTTTGTTTTGCACCCACAGCACAAATCAGGAATTGATATGGCAGATCACCTTTAATGCTGGAAACCATTTGTCTTGTAAATGCAAATGGTGGCCAATTAAATAAATCTGGAAAAGTGTGCCTTTTCTGCTCTTTACAGTACAATACAGAGATGATCTGACATATGAGCAAGAAATCTTATGTTGCAATAGTGGCCAAAGTAGAGGGACAGAAAAGGATTCCAATAATCATTAGTAACATAAACCCAGTAGAATGGCTTATAAGATTTTTTTTTCCCTCCAGCAGTCTACAGAGTTGTCAATATGCCCAATGAACTTAGCTTTGAGGAAAAAATCACAAAGAATTTTAAGGGCAAATTTAAAGGCTAAATCAACCTCAATCTTTTAGCACTGGAACTGACCTGGGAGGACCTTCAGTACATCCAAGAGTTCCTTCTATCTTTAATTTTCAGACTTTTTCAGTCATCTTGGCCCATTCAGTCCTTGCCCTCTCTATTGAGGCTACCTACGAGGAGAATCAATATCTGTGTGTGATGGTAATTTTTGGGATGTGGAAATACCTTCAGCAAAAAGACCCTAAAGACATCATATTCTTTCAATAAAACGTTATTCAGCCTGAAGCAAGACAATAGTTACCATATTGCTGTGTCTTGGATGCAAAATAGCAGCCTTTGAAACTCTGCAGCATTGAGCTAACAAGCCTGCCTGGTGGTGTGGTGTGAAGGGGCAGTGATTTAAAGATCACTTTAAACATTTACTCTCTTTTATTGCAGTGAAGATTTTCCCTTCCCCAAAATTTAAAATTTAAAATGTGTCTCCTCTGAGCATAAGGGCAGTGCTTTTTGCTTTCTGAGATGGAACAAAGTATCTCTGTGATGAAAAAAAATATGATTTTGATTTTAAGCAGTAGGAACATTTTCCCATTGCATATTTTTCATGCTGTGGAAACTCACCATCCACCAAATATTTCAAATATGAACTCTCAAACAACTCTGCTGAAAGATATTTTCCTCCTCATTTTATATTAAAGCATAGCCCTGAAAGTTGTGATTGCAAATAATACTCTCCCAGCATCCCTTCTCCCAGCTATCATGGTATCATTCCCCAAATTCTTTATGCATAAAGGAAGTTTTCCATCCCTTTGTAGGACCTGAAACGAAGAAGGATGAAGTTAATGGGCTGGAAAGGAATCAGGTAAGTAAGGGACCATATAATTTCATTTTTAATTCTCAAAATGGGGGAGGGGGGAAGACAGAACAAATTTAACCTAAGTACATGGTTAATGGATATGTAAGTGAGAAAGTACAAAAGCACAGACTCCATCTAGTGAACAAGTGTACAGCCTCCCTTGAGCTTTGGTGTATAACACTGATTTACACCTTCTAAGAATCTGACCTGGGAGATTAGTGAGGCTAATTCCTCTTTATTTATTTTTTTTTAAAGCCTTAATGCAGTTAATATTTGACATCCCATTAACCTAAATTAAAGGCTTTCTTGTAGGTTTTTAATTTAGCACACTGACCCCCAGAATGGAAAGGCCACTCACAATTGCAACCCCCACAGTGCAGCCACCACAGTCTCTGGTTTGCAAGCATCCTTATCATCCCAAGCATGTTTGTCATCTTGGCAAGCAGGAAACTTTTCTTCTGTGGGTGAGCTCCAGCAGGTTTTCACTCATGTGGTTTTCCATTAAAGTTCATTAATTTGTCTTGGGTGAACTAATAAGGGGAAGGAAAGGAATATACATATGGCTGTTGCTTAATTTCCTGAGGTTTCATTGGTTCTATAGAGAATTTCCAAAGGGTGAAAAACCACCTGCAAAATATGCACCCCAAGAAGAGCCCAGGAGGGTTCCCCCACATGAGCTGGCAGCTCTGCCCTGTGCTCTGAAGGTAAGGTCACAGTTCAGGCAGGAGCCTGTCACTGGAGGGTCAGGTTTGGTCTGCTTTGAAGACTCAACAGAAATCTCCCCAGGCAGCCCTGAGGTCTCCTGTAAAACAAAACATCAGGGTGCTTCTCATCATGGCAAAAAGGGCTTTTTGAAGAGAGAGAGGAGCAAATGCTTTCATGTTGGCCATGCCATGTTCCTGTGCAGTGGAGCATGCAAGGAAGCTTCAGGAACAGTCCTGAAACTCTGGAGATACAGGGAATTTTTTTTATTGCAGCTTGTTGCTATGCCTTCACCGATGATGGTGCCCTGCATCAGGCTGGAGAGAAAGGCCTAATTTGTTTCAGAGACAGCCCAGTGATAAATGAAAGTAGCTTAATTAACTGGAAGGTGTGTGCAGAGATAAGTTTTTAGGTACCCAAATTGTCACTCTGGTCGTTTGCTCCACTCTGTGTACAGCAGATGCCTCTGACATGTGTTTGTCTGCTGGCTCAGTGGGTTCTCCATGCCCTCACCCCAGCTGGGATGAAGATAATGGAAAATATGGGATTGTATTTGTTGTGAAATGCAACAGCTTTTGGTGAGGCTATTGCTGTGTCTCTTACTCAGATGAAGTGTCCCACCAAGCTGTCCATCAGAGCAGATCTGCCCAGCTCAGCCTGGCTCTGGGCTAGCCCTGGGGCTGACCTGCACGCTGGAGTGACCTACATCACTCAGGTGGTGAGAGTTTCTGTCTGCTCCTGGAAACAAACAGAAATATCATTTCTGTTTCTGTTAAACATCTATTTTCTGACTAAAGAAAAAGTCTCATTTTAGGTGCCTAAACCAAGATTTGAGTCTATCTCCTTGCTAATCCAGGAAGAGCAAAAATGCTTGGTTTATCTTTCAAGTGGTTTGCACACAGTTATCTAGATGTATCTCAGTATTTCCTGGGCTGGAAACTTGTTGTTGGTCCTAAATCTTAGCCTGAAAAAGGTACTGACATGTCTTCTTTCATCCAGGCCAGCCAAGTAATTTGGGTGAGGATAAATCCAGAGAGCAAAAATATGTCTATTGTCTTTTAGCTCATATGGTCTCTTCTTCCCTTTCAAAATAAAAAAGAGTTCAATCCACCAAAATCCCAGTGGATCCACTAGTCTCCCAGTCTTCTGCCTTAAGAGGGAATAAAATGAATTTAATCTCCATAGATTGCATTGCACACTGCATTGCCAGCTGTTTTCTAGCAGGGGCTGCTGTTGCCCAAAGGTCATAGTGCAAGTCCCTTGATTAAAAAAAACAACAACAAACACATTTTAAATGGGCAAAACCATAAGACACTGCTGTAAAACAGATTACGTGAAGTAGATACTGTTAAAACAGTTTAAATGCCTCTTTCAGGCATCAGTTTAGTTATCTCAAAGCATATTAGAGAGAGCAATAAAATTTAATGGCCAGCAGTAAAGTGTTTATGCGTGGCCCTGAACACAGCCTTGCCCAGCCGGGGGATGTGTTAACTCTGCTGCACGGGCCAGGCAGACCCAGAAAATGGGATTTGGGCCCCCACTGGAGCTGGCATTGGACCTGCCCAGAGACAGCTCAGCAGAGAGACTCCAGAGAGCCCAGAAATGTGGGGAGGAGGGAGCCAGTGCTGCTGCAGGGTTGTCAGAGCAGCAGTTCTGGGCTGCATCTCCCAAGGGACCTGATGAATTTAGAAACTCTGTGTGTTATGTGTGTTGTATGTTGAGACACAGCCCATGACAGGATAGAGTGGAGTTTCAGCCTAAAAGCTGTTGTTTTTCCAGCATGGCATGAAGACTTCAGTGCTTCCATGCTGACTTAGTCAGGAGGATCTTGGTTTTCCAAGGCAAGGTGCCTTGCCTCTTTCCTTGACTATGCAGTGGTGAATCCTAGGAAAAGCCAGCACTGTGCCATGTCAGAGATGGTGCAGAATGGTCATTTAACACCAGCCACAAACTTCTGATGGACCAGCCCTGGGAGTCTAAACCTGTCACTGCATATGGACACAAGTAGAGCATTATTCCTTTAATAAATCTATCTCATCTCCAAAGTGAGCAGATATGTTTCTGGCTTTTCAGTCTCTATTTCCTCTCCTTAAACATGCAAGTCTCCCAGAGGTTTTAGTTCAGACAGCTTCAGACAGCAGGCTGCCTGGTTACATCTGGCTGGTACAGCCTGCAGAGTTGCTTGGGCTTTTCCAAGTCCAAGAGCTCATTCTCTATCTAGGGCTTTGCTCCCAGTTAGGGAATAAAACTCAAGAATGGCTTGTGATGCAATTAGTCAAGTGCCTCGTTCCCAAGTCTGATTCCTGGACTCTGTTGTGCAGTTCCTTTGCTTTTGCCCTTCCCTCAGCTCACTGTGAGCCCTGACTGCAACAGGGAGAGACCATCTCCCATGGGATAGCTCCTTCTGCTCACGCACAGAAAGCAGTACCTTCCCTTGCCTGCAGCTCTCCAAACCTGTCTGGAATTCACATTTTTGACAGAAAGTGGGTGGAGAAAGGAGATCAAGAGATGGTCAGTTTAAACTGTCCTCTGCTTTCCCCTGCTGAAACATAAAAGCAGGAGGAGAGGAGAGGAGAGGAGAGGAGAGGAGAGGAGAGGAGAGGAGAGGAGAGGAGAGGAGAGGAGAGGAGAGGAGAGGAGAGGAGAGGAGAGGAGAGGAGAGGAGCTGGAACACTGCCATAAGTAGTAGGCAGTGATGAATATTCAGGATAACTGGAGCAAGCAGAGATATATGTATGGGCAGAGATTTTTCTTTTCCTCAGAGCATGAATTACAATATTTCTTAAATAAGTAAAAATAAAAAAAATCGTTTCAGTCAGTTCTATTTGTTTTCAGCTGGGAGGTGAGGTTAGGCAAGGAGGTGAGTGGGAAGGAGACCTGCATTTTAATTTGCAAACTGACTAACTTTTTATGCTTTTACCTCCCTCAACTTGTCTCCCAGGACCATGCCAATCTCTCTTGCAGACTAAAGCATGGAAGGGGCTGTCTCACACACACAGCATGGTTTTGTCTTCATTTTTTCTGCTGTTTATCACTAGCCAGAGTGCACAGCCCTGACTTTCACACTGGGCTGGATTGGTGCATTGACTCTTTATTGTAATGTTCTATTATTCTGTGAACAGGAACAGTGGTACCAGCAGCAGGTCACTGCTGTGTTTCAGGACATTCTGATATTACACCTTAACCTCAGAGCTCAGAGGTGCTGGAGGGCACTGAATGTACCTTCTCAAGGTGAATAAATCAGTCCTTGGCATTGTTTCAGCATTTGTGAAACTGAAGTGCTGCCATCCTTGCTTATCAATACATTGGACTGTGCATCAAATTATTATCTTCAGTTATGGCTTAACCTGATTATTCTCTTCCTTTATGTGACATATGGAGAGTTTTACTCATATACCCAGCAATGGAAGTTGCTGATTATTCAATGGCTGTTAGGTTTGAGTGCTTATGAGACTGATCAACCAAGCCAACAAGTAATGAATTCTCCTTACACCTTGCTCTCCTCATTTGGATAAGCAATTGACTGAGCAAGAGGCTGCTTTTAATTCCTGCTCATAGAGCACAGCTTAGCTGTTACTCCTCATACGCTACAAGGGAACATCTCACCTTCTCCCATCAGTTATGCACTGCTTCCCTCTACATCATGCCATCCCTAGCAACTGAAGCAAGAGTCACTTAATTCTTTTTTTTCCTTAGCAGAAACTTATGTGCCTCTTGGCTTAGGTGGATGAAAAGTCTCCTTAAATCACAAAATCCTTAGGCTCAGGAAGCAATGGGAATATAAAGCTATAAGCCCATTTATTTTAAAAATAACCTACATGAGGTGAATATATATATATATGTATTTTTTTTTTCCCTGAATTTTAGTAGTTGAGCTATAGACCACTTTTAGTATTAAGAGTGCTGCTCTGTGAGTTTCAAAACTGCCTGGGATGAGGTCTATGTTTTTTTGGCTGCATAGAAAATATAGGTTCCAAAAGCATTAGCTAAATCAGGCATAGAAGCTTCCCCATGTATTCTCACCAGCTGGGTCATCAGCCAGTAAAATGAGCTAAGACTCAAAAATGCCAAATGTTTATAGATATGGTCAGAGGTCTCCCTCCACTGCAAGGTACTGCTGTTCTCTTTCTCCTGTTAGACAACAGAAGACTACTTTTTTTTTTCCCTTATCAAATGTGTCTGTGTGTGGGAAAACATATTAGAATTCAGGAAATTACTAAAAAGGAAAGGAGATAAAGATTTTGTGTCCAACAAAATTTCCTCAGCATCTGGCAAATGAGAGGAAGAGGGAAAGTAGGGAAATGGAATAAAAAAGAAAAGCAAAAAAGAAAAAGAATTAAAAATTCATCCTTGTTACATAATGTACACTGCAGGGATTTTAAAGAGTGGAATTACATGTTACTTATTGGTAATCACTTGCCTAGCAAGGTGTTTGGTATCTGCTGACTTAAGTAGCAAAAGGAAGCTGGGGCATTTCTCTTATCACTATTCAAATGTCTCCTGCAATCCCTGCTAACTGGATTATCACTCTGCTGGAGCTGTCATTGTGCAGCCTGGCTGTCAGGCTCGAAGGAGAAGCAGAGGTGTGTGTCCCCATGTGTGCCTGTACCTGTGCACAGGTTTGTGCGTCTTCCTCTTTCCTTGTCAGAGGGATCTGGGACATTCCCACTGGGTCTGTGCACAAGAGAATTTCACAGCTGATGGGCAGATAGAAAAATCTGGACGCTTCTTCTAACAATGAGAGTTGAAAGCATGTACAAGCTTTTGCTGACTATTCTAGTGACTCACCGTCTGTTGGAAAACCTGCACATATTCTGAAAAACAGTAAAATGGTCAATGAGATTATTTTAAGAATCAGTGTAGAGGTTCCTCTCTGCTTGAGGCAGGCTCTGAAGCATTAGAATTCAAATTTCTTTAAAATTAAAACTCCAAACCCTTGCATTTTAAAATCAATTAATGATTAATTTATAATCTAACAAGGCTCCAGAGAAAGGGGATATAAAAAAATATAATTACTATACAGTTCTTAATAGATTAGAAAAACAACCATTATTCCCTTCAAGTGGAAGAAAAAAAATATTGATTTTGGGAATGAATTCATTAACCCATATATTATTAGGGAAGCAGAAACTATTTTCTTCCAACTGTAATGAAGGATGTAATCAGATGAGTTCTTAGGAGCCAATGTTAATTAGGTAGCAGCAGTCAGCACCAGTTAGCTGGTTGTTTATCTGAGTTGAGCTATGGGGGCAGGGGGAAGGATTTTCAGTTAGGCTGGTGTCTAGATTATTTTCTGAGTTGTGCACATGATCCTGGAGGATCTGTTCTTCTCAGAAGCAAAATTCATTGAGGGAAAACGAAAAGGGCATTTATTAGGACAGGAGAAGAGATAGATCTCATTGTGACTTCACATCACACTCTATCGCTCTCTGATGCATGAGCCCATCTCCCTCTGGGTCACTAGAAATACCTGGGGCTCCCTTTCAAGTCATAGGAACTGCTATGCTAAACACAGGATGAGCTGCTTTAAAGTGGGGGTTTGGTGCTGTGGAAGAGGGTGGTCTTCCCTCTTCCTCCTCCTCCCGTTTCTTTCCCTTTCCCTGTGCCAGTTTGCTGTGTGTGACGCCTGCTGAACTGGTTCAACTCTCACAGCAGGCAAAAAGCACTTTCCTTTTTGCTGGTTGTGCTTTTCAGATTGTCTGTTGAGTAGAACCAATTCACCAAAGTTCTGGTGAGCATCAAAGCCTGTGCAGACAAGAAGCAAGAAGACCACAGAGCAGGGAGACTTATTTTGGTGTCACTAACAAGATTAATTCTGATTTTCTCACCTTCACCATCAAGAACAGACAGGAAGACACTCCTGAGAGTTGTGGGAGGGAATAGGTTGTGAGTGTTTCTGAAGGTGGAAAACTTCAGTGAGAACTGTCACACCTTAAGCTTTTGACTGGTGGTTACATGCTCTGTCTGGTTCTCCAGAGAGCTGTGATCATTCTTATCTGTTGCCACAAAGCATAAATATTGTATGGCTGCATTATGGATTATGAAATTATCATCATTATCAGATTTAGAAAGAAAGCCTTGCTAGATATGAGGAAAATGGACCAAAATTAAAAATAAATGTTCTGTTAGTGAATAGTGCTGGAGGAATAAGTCTGGAGACTGAAACGTTTTTTTCATCCAGGTTAGCCAGTGTTGTGTGAAAACTACAGTTCATGCATTGCTAGAGACAGTTTTTAGCTTAGAGCTATATCAAAGAGAAGTTTGATTCCTGTAGTCTGATTTCCCTGTTATCTTTAATGGTTTGGCTGGTGTATTGACGAACAGGAAAGGTGGCAGGATATCAGGTGTAGATAGATGCCCACCAGGAATTCTAATTACTTCATCTAATCCGTCTACAGGGAACTCTACCAATAGCAAAGTAATGACTTCTGAAACTAAATCAGTTCTTGAACAACAGGTTCTTGCTGAAGTTCATGACTCCAGTTCAGCTATCCTTATTTACACAGTATTTTCCAATTCTGCTCACAATTATTCTGGTCTCTCTGTTGACACCAGCACACATACACAGTTTTGTAAGAGCGCAGTCAGGTGTCTAGAGAGAAAAATCTCTTTATTTCCTTGAGCCACTATTCCCCAACTGCTTGTTATTTCCAGTATCTTCTGTTTCTCCTGCCAGGAAGGTGCATTTCTCACTTTAAATTGGCTTCATCCAATCATCTTTTTTCTTATTCTGCCTCTTGTAGTATATTTGTTTTTCCCAGAACACACTCACTGCACCCATTATTGTAATGATTTAATGGCTTTTAAATTCCTTCAACCCCCATCAGTGGACTTTCAGTTTCTGTGCTGCAATATTCAACACAACTGTACTGTAGGAGGTGGTGGAAAAAAGGACACCCTTTGTTTAAGTCTTCTCCAGAAAAGTGACTTTTAGAGTGGAGTCTGTGAACTGAGCTCTTCTACCTTTCCGGCTTACATAGACAACTGTTAAATCTTTTTCTACACAGAAAAAAAATCTTTTAAAATATTGTTTTAATTCCATTTCTTTAAATGTCCTGTTTCTACAGGGAAAAATAAAAGAGTAAAGTGATCTGCCTTCAAGGAGCTAACCAAAACTGGGAGTGGGACTGGATGACATATGGCATGGCAGACAATTCACCTCTTCTTGAAAATGGACCGAAGTTAATGACAGTACTCTCTCTTTCTCTTGGCACCTCTCATGATCATTTGTACTTTGCTTCCTTTCACAAGGGGATCTTTATGTTTTAAGAAATTAGAAGACTTTTTGTGGAATAAATATTTTCTTGTCCCTGCATGTGTCTTTGGCTATTTGCACACTCCTCTGCAAAACCCAAGCTTTTCCTTTTGCTCTCCTTCCATAGCAGTACCTGGGCTGTGGGCTGGGTGACACACGGTGCAGAGGGAAATGTGGGGCATCCTTGGGGAGTCTGGGTTTTACAGGACTGCAGGTCAAAGCTCTCTGCTCACAACCTCCTGCAAAATGTAAAAGAGATGTACTCCCCCAGCTCTCCTAGGAAATCTCCAATAATCACTCATCAAGATCCTTGTGCTGCAGCATATTCAAGGAGATAGAAATGCTTTCCATCTTAAGTCTTGCAAGAGAGATTTTCTCCTGCTGAAATATTTCACCAAGTCCACAAGTGGTTTTGAGAGGTATTGAAGTAAATACTGCAGTGCTAAGGATGATATTCAGAGAGACAGCTGGATGTGCTAAGTAAAGCTGATATCAGGAGATATAACAGGAATTCAGCAATGTACAATGAAACCATGCATTACCTGAGATTTTTATCTTTCTACAGCTCCCCTATTGCTGGTTTTACTAAGGAAGAAAAAGACCCCAAAATATGCTGGGTAAGATATACTGGTGATGGGATCTCACCTGGCAATTCTAAGGATTCTACAGAAGGTGCTGCATCCAGAAAATTATAGCGATTCCTTTAGCAGCTCTAACATGGGACAAGATGTTATACTGTTGAAGATAGCTGCAGGAAATTGCAGCTTCAATCAAACCTGCAGGCCTTGCAATTTGTGTTGAAAGCAGATTGGAGCTGGAATTCTCCCTACCCAGGGGAAAAGAAAGCTGCAGGGGCAGAAGAAAGTTGAAGCTCTCCTCTGTGCAGAAGGTGATGTGTTCAGATCTCCCAGCAATAAATCTTTAACTGCTAGCAAGTTCAAATAATTGTAACAGAGAGTTAATTGAAGGAAAATGTAAACCCCTTTTGCCAACCTTTTTGGCTACTGGAAGGGTTGCTTAATAACCAAAAGCTGGAGCCTTGATAAACTAGTTCCAGCCTGCATTAGTGACCACAGCTCCACCCCTGCATCCCAGAGCCCAGCCTGGCCCTCTGCAGAAAGCAGGCACAATGCATCACTGAGCTTTCAAATCCTGCTCAAGAGCCAGTGCTGGGAATACAGAAAGGAATACTTTTGCTATCAAAAAAACACTGTCTGAGAGCAAGTAAGTAAAGCTTCATTAGAAGCATTTAGACTCTTGTCAGGGAGAGAAGGGAACATTACTGAGATGAGGGTGGTACTGTGGCAAATGGATTTTTCGGAGCCCAAGAGGTTTATGTGAGATCTAGAGACACAGGAACATGACTGCATTTTGAAGTTGAGAGAGTCCATCCTCTTGGTGCAGGGAAATTGACTTCTGCAGTGTGCATCTCCCCATTTCTATTGATGACACCTCTTTTCAGATGCCTCAGTTTGGTTGGACAACCAATTTATCAGAGTAAAGGAGCTCTTCCTGACTTCAGAGGCTCGCTGGGAGTGTATGTGCTATGGCAGAGAAAACTGTTTACCATGGTGGAGGGAGAGCCAGACCTCACAACCCACCTGTTCTCAATACCAGAAATAAATTATCCTTGCCAACAGTTTCCACCCATAGAGACATCCCAAAGCACCTTAGGAATTCCAGAGCACACGCACTAGAAGACAGCAGCAACTATGCAAAACCAATTATTTGTGGGTTTACTGATTTCATCAGTGGAACTGAGCCCCAAACAGAACCTATCACAACTGCAATGTACAGGCCTGCCTGTTGTTACATTACAGGGCTTTCAGAAGGGGAAGTGAATAGTCACTTCTCTCCTTCAGCTTGACTCATAAATTTATACATAAACTTTCTGGAAACTCCATTTTTTTTCTGCTTGACTCAAGAAAACTGGAGATTAATTTTTATTACTATGGGAAAACCCAGAGATGGAGTGAGAAATAGGAGACCCAAGATCAGTCACTAGCTCTGGGTCATTGACCTGAGAGCAAGAGCATAGACTTTACCTGCTTGAAAAAAAATCTACAAATTGTATTCCTACAGATTGGAATCTGAACTAAGCACCTTGAACCTCCTCAGCATTGAGCATAGAGGAACTGTGTGCAATTTATCCCAATGTAAGACAGGCATTTGGAAGAAGAGAAATACTCTATGTGTTTATTTCTCACCACTGGCTGTGAAGCAGGTGCAGTAAGTGGCACAGGTAGAGCTGTTCACACTGTAAACAGCTGGAGTCAGGTGAGGAGAAACAACAGCCCTGGGTCTGATCCTGTGAGACATCAGAGTTTACTTATTCCTGACACCTTACCTTTCCCAAGCACTATTAGCAGTGGGAAGTATTCACATGGTTTTGCTTGAATTGGTTAGCAATATTCTCTAACCTGCACTCTTAAAGAAATTCTGGAGAGACCCCAGCATCTTCTATTTTACGTGGTGTGAATGCACTTCATAGGGAACTTTGCTCCCTCTTGCCATCCACAGCAACTTGCTGTGGTGCTACAAGACAGCTGGGTCAGTCGCAATTGCTTCATATCAGATTCAGTTGCTTAATTGGAGTCCATGCTGTAGAAACTTTGTGAACTTGCAGCAAAAATAGCCCAATTAAATACATTTTTACCTCTGAAAATGGACACAGTATATGAACTAGCCATCCCCTTTCTCAGCAAAACTCAACAATAGCTAAATGAAGCTAACATTTTCCAACTCAACAGTTCTCTAATACACTGCATTTAAGTAGGAGATAAAAAGAGGGTATATTAGCTGACCCAGAAATTATGACCAGAACCCAAGAAATGGCCCATTCCTAGCAAAAGGAAAAAATGTAAATTGTCCAACTAAAAAAAAAGAAAGGTGACTGAAAAACATTCAAAAATCTTCTTATAGGAGAGGTAAGTTTTCACCAGAAGTGCTCACTGACAAAAATCATAATGCACTCATAACTATAGATGCAATTATATATGTGAATATAGAATACAAATATCTTCTCCCATCAATCAGGAAGCCCGGAGTCTCTGCACTGATTTCAGTGAATCCAGTCAGCAGCTTGGATACAACATGGCTGAATATTTCACATTTCATGTGGCTGAATTTAAACTTTGCTACCATAACAGATGGAGAACTCTCACATTTTGGGTGTTTTCTTGACTACCACAAGTGAAAGTCTAATCACAAAGTGGGGTTCACACTTGCAAATTAGATGCATGAAGAAGAGGAGGAACTGTGTGGCAAAAAAGTTCTAACATGCTGGGTAACAAGATGAGTGAAATAAAGCAGATGGTCTGCAGTCTTATTCATAGAGTGAAAACTCAAAAGTTTGGACACTGGTGCATTACCCATAATATTAAATTAACATACTTCTTATGTGGAACTGAAGCCAGACAGCATCAAAACCCCCATTTTTAACAATAGTACTAAAGTCTTTTACCCTGTAGAAATAGGATGGTTGTATTCAAAATTGACTATTGCAACAGTCTCTGATCATCTCCTCAGAAACAAAAATAATTTTGGAGGGTCATAGATCACCTGTGTCAACACCAGGGTTGGGAATGTTCCTTAGCCTTGTTGAATCTACTGGTAAGCCAAATACTGGGTTAGCAGAGATTAGGGTTAGGGGAGATCTCCTGGGTTAGGAGAGATTTCCCAGAGCCCACACCAGAACTGACTTGTGTCTTCTGGCTCATTAAATTTTTGTTAACAAAAGCTTCTTGATAAAGCACAGATGTGCTGTTGTTTGCTTGACTGAGGGGAAAGATTATTGCAGTGCGATAGAGAACCCAAGCAAAACAAATTTTTGAGAAGTGCAATCTTTCCAGGAGAGAAGCTTCAAGTCAGACCTGAGATGTTACAAAGGAAAAAAACAAACAAACAAACAAACAAAAAACCAGCAGAAAGCAACAGCAGCCTAATCTTACTTACCTTTCCCCCAAATGAGTCCCCCTATTCTTCAGGAAAATTTTAATGTGACAATGGTACTTTAGAATCCTAGAAGAGTTTCATGTAGACTGCAGCAGTGTTAGGGAAATTAGAACAAGGCTGGCAGCAGTATGTGCAGTGAGTGAATTCCTTGATAAACTCCACTTTGTCTTTCTTTCAAATAATTCACTTTAATTAGTACAATCCTATTCAGCAGCTTATTCGCTTATAAGCTTCCTCTGAGGAGCATATGGAAGTTAATGTCAGCCTCTAGATATAAAGATTCATATTCCTGCTGCTTGTCATCACATACTGAGGTTCTTTCTAATCCTATTCTACTTTCAGACGTGTAAACCACCTCCTGCAGGCGAAGGACAGCGATCCCAGATTTACCTGTTATTTGTGGAGCCTCTGTGACTGCTGACAATCACCTGTGGTCAGGATGCTTATTTCAATCTTCCACTTTTCTCTTCAGCTGAGGGGATGGATGACAGAAAATTTGTTTTGGTTTTTTGCTGTAACCATCTGAAACCAGAAAGAAATGATGAGGAATTGGAGATTAGCACCTCACGACAATGAATAAGGATCAGCAAACGGAGGGTTGAGCACACACAGGGACAGTTTCAGAGGCAGGTTCTGCATTTATTCTGGTGCTTCTGTCTTCTGAATTAAAAAAGTAGATGTTAGATTTGTTTCTCTGAATAAACTGTCTTCACATTTCTAGGCATTGCATATGCATTCTCAGGAGTGTATTACAAAGAAAAAATTCTTAAATAATTCATTATGGTGGAGTAGTCAGCAATTGGAAACTGTATTATATAAGGGGAAAGCTTCACAAACTGAAGGAGGAAAATAATAATAATAATAATAAACAATATTAAGTAGATTCAACCAATTACATGATTCCTTTTATTGAAAGCAGAATTAATTATCAGCTGACAAAAGCTGACTTTGTGTCTCTATCTATGATCTACTCAATACTTACTCACTGTGAACTATTCAGGGAATATATTCATGCTATTTGCTGAGTAAGAAAGTGTTCCCATGCAGGTTTTTAGATAAGGCAAAAGCTGGAAAAGGATCATGCAAGCTGTGGTTGTAATAAGTGGATCTATTCACAGACATTTCCTATCTGGCTGAGAAAAAAAAATGCTCTTCATGTAAGGAAGCTACATTTTCTTGACTATCTTGATATTCTGTGTTGGATTATGGTTCTACCAGACCAGTTCACAGAAGAGACTTTTTTCTCTAAATTCCTTGTTTTAAGTTGAAAAGCACACAAAAATCATTCAGAGAAAACAGAGGAAAAAAGATAAAAATTACTGAAGATCATAGAAAAGTTCCTCCAAATTCTTCCAAATTACTGTTTTACTCATTGAGACAGAACAGCTCCTAAAACATGTATTAGGCCATTGCACAAACCCCCCTCGATTTGTCCAAAAGACAAGATTTGTTCTTCTTTCTCCTCCTGCACCTGCATTTCTCCTCTTTTGTCCCGATTTCATCTGATAGTTTAATGGCATATTTTACCTCATACTGATTCTCAACTCTCTATTTCATTTCTTCCTGGCCTAGTAATAAGATTGCAAGGCTCACATTTCAGTTTCACCCTGTGGAGAAGCAATGCTGATTTGCTTTCCTTCCAGATGTGAGGCAACCCGTTTATGTTTAATATTCGCTCTTCAGTCACACAGAGGCCTGCATTTAACTACATTTTTATGCAGTATAAAAGCACATACATTTGAAAGAAGAAAATTCCTTCTACCCAACATCCCTCTAAATGGAGGTGAGGTGAGCTCTTGTTTCCCTAAGGCAGCCTGACATTTGAAGATTACTTTTAACCATTTTGGTTTTGAACTGTACTTTTTCCCTTAGCTCCCTGTATTCCTGTGTCTCCAAGTGCTTCCTTAAACAGGCAGGGAGTAACCCTCCAGACAATATGCTAAGGAGAAAAGTGGCTGGAAAAAAGAACAAGCAACTTTAAGATGTGTCTCCCAGATTCACTGCAGGGCTCAGGGTCCCTCCACAGGGCTGTGGAAGGAGCACTCATAGCCCTGCAGTCCACTGCCACCTTGACTTAGTTCCCAGTCAAGTGAAACTTTCAGCCTTTTCAGTTAAGTGAAATTCTCGTGTCTCTAACAAGCCTCTCCCAAGCCACGATACATCCACCAAAGCTGTGATAATTCATGGCTTGCCCTGGGTACCAGCATCAAGTGTCCAAGCCCTAAGGCTCTGCAGTGCCAGAGGAGCAGAAGATGCTGGTTGTGTTTTGGGAAAGGCACATCCCACGGTATGTCCATGGAGTCCAAGCCTTTTGCAGCCCTGCAACCCCTCTGTGTATGGCACAACTTTCCTTTTGTCTTTGTGTGGCAGGCAGGCATCATTGATCAAGATTCCTACTGTTACAAAACTTGTGCTGAAAGAGATGGCAAAACATTCTAGAGCAAGACACATTTTAATACCTTCTTAATCTGTGTATTTGTGCATGGCTTCTTTCTGAATGGTCTTCACAAGCCTCATTTGCAAGTCACAATACATCGTGAATAATTGCAGTTACTGAGAGAGACTGAGACTATGATGTTTTGTTTTGGACAAAAACTCACACAGAACCTGTTTGTCTCCAGCACCAGCTGGGAAAGAATTTATGGAGTGGAAGCTACTTATCACATGATGTGAAATGAAATATTTTATGGACTGACCCTTTTAAATCTCCAAATCCAAGGGCATTTTTTGTTTAATCAGAAATCAGTGTAGACTCATTACAGAGCATCAGGTGGAGTGGTACTGACCCTTCTCTTTCAGTTTGTTTAAAGACAGGGTCTCACCATGACATTGTTGACTCTGATTTTTGAAAACATGCAGAGAAACAGCTGACAATACATACAGCAAAATCTAGAAGCAAAGGCTAATTAGAAATTAGCAATGAGGATTTCAACACATAAAGCATGACCCATCTTGTAACAGTGAAAGGAATCACTGAACAAGGTGACTAAAGATATTTAGATATGGTAGATTTACCAGCATATGAAGTTTTGAAATTAATTTGTTTTCAGCCACAGTAGTTTGTGCAATTTAGGACATGGCCACGTCAACCTTTTTCCCCAGCAGAAAAGAGTGGGAGAGACTGCATAGCCAAGGATAAGACTATTTATTTTGGCAGTATGCTTACATCAGCTAAAAGCTTCCTGCACCCTGAGGAAGCACAGGATACTTTGTAGTATAAATAAGATTATTACTCTTGAGGAGCTTATTCGTTGTGTTTGGAATTCATCCCATACTGTTCTGGATGACTATAACTGAGGTAGTCACCTCAGGCTTCCATGCTCATCACTGAAGGAAAAAAAAAGCACAATTCTTACAGCTTGGATGAATATCATCTTAGAAGTCTTTTTTTCTCTCCACTGACTCTCACCCATGTTAGGATGGCTTGGAGATATCTGCTTTGTGAATCTCATCCCATGAACTGGTAGCAGAGACACTAGAGTGATATTAAAGAAATTCCATGCCTATTGATTCTAGGATACCTGAGGTCATAACTATGCAGCCCCCACGAGATATTTACAAAAGTAGTTTCCTTTAAAACCTCTGCCAAATTCTGTGGTGTTGTGTGGCACCAGGGCCGTGAGACAGAGCACTGTCTTCTGCTGATCTCAGTTTGGCCATAACTTCAGGCTGGAGGCAACAGCCCAATCCTTTGGGGTAGATACACACAGTGACTCTTTTACAGACAGGACTGGATTGTGTCCATCTTTCCTGGGCAGCTGTTTTGGTCTGGAGTAAAGCTCCAGACCTTAATTCACTAGCTTGAAAGCAATCCCTGCTGTAGGAAGGGAATCTGGGTTGGATCCCAGCAGCATAGTCCATCTGGATTTCTTAAGATATCAGAAGGGGTTTTTCTGCAATAGATGTTATGAGCATATTAAGGACTTTAAGGAATATCTAGCCAGAGAGTATAGAAATTTGGATTTCATAGAAAACAGACCTCAGACTCCTTCAGTGACCTTTAAAGAGAGAAGCAGTGTCTTCCCTAAACACATGGAAGAGATGCGAGAAAAAAAATAAAAGAGTAAATGACATTTATTTAGTTTTTAATCTTTCTAAATGAAAATTCAGCATGATCTGAAAGACAGAAGCATAAGCAGAGATTGTTACCTCAATAGGATTATTGTCAGAAGCTGGCTGTGTTTGTACTAAAGTGTGGATACATTTCCATGTTTGATAAGTTACAAAGACTCTCAGATGTATTTCATTTTAGATATCAGATTTACAACAATCTCTATTTTTCTCATATCTGAAAGATCCTATCTGTGAACATCTCACAGGGCTAAATCTGGACTGCAGGTTTTAAAGTCAGTTTGATTAAAGTTTGTCACATGGTGCTGATTTACTGATCTATCGGGTGGGTGTGATAGGGTGCCTGTCTTCAGGAATCTTCTTTATATCTCTGGATAGATCCAGAAACTGTGGTCATATCTTTATGTGTGACACAGAATTCCCCTGAATTCACTCAAATCCAGTGTTTGGATGCAAACTCAGGCTGTGAGCTTGGCTGGAGAAAAGCTGTAGCTGCATCCAGAGCATCTTACGTTTCAGGATAGCCCCAAATGCGGATTCCATAAGGAACAGGACCCTGCTTGGTGGCTCTCCCTCAACGGAAGTCCACAGTGCTTTACAGTGGTGTTATGGGGGCAAGCACCAGGAAGAAAAGTCAGACAGCTTTTCCCTCACAGCCATCTGCCACAAGGGACTGTAGGAGTTGTGAGGGGTTCAGCTGGTGGGTACCCAATGTAAATACAAGGCGTGCACCTCTACACTGCTCCCAGATTCTTTCACAGGTGCCTGAGCTTTAATATGATTTCTAGTGCTAGGTTTAATTTCCCTCAGCTGGCAGACACTCAATTAATTCTTTGAAGCCATATTTGAGCAACAATGATTTACAGTTAAGATGTCTCAGCTAATCACAGCATAATTAATTGCCTGTAATACTTTTATGTCCTGAAGAAGGAATCTTTAATACCAAGGATTTTTTGGCTGCACTGCAATGATGGTTTGTAGGACATCACTTTTTTAAAAGCTATTGCCTTATTGTTTGGGAAACTGAGAATTCCAGATAGCTTGAATGTAAATTTGACATTTTGATATATTGTTCATTACTGCAGCATTTTCAGCTCTTAGGTAGGATAAATAAACACAAGCCAGTTGAATTTCATTTGCTGATACATTGTGACATTTCCCACTAAGAATGCAGCAGACAATATCCAAGATCATAATTCAGAACTTTTATATGTATACTAGAACATGGGATAAAAATAAACTTGCTGGGCTAGGAATCAAGACTTCTGTCTTTTCCTATCTATTTGATGTAATTTGGAGGAGACTCATGACCCTCAGTGAACAGAGGTGGTTTGCAAAAAGCAAGGAAAGTTGCCTTCAGACAGTTACAAAACCCCTATGAGAGTCAAATGTAAACTTTGGATGGTCAGGATGGGCTGCAGGAGCTCCCTGGCAGAGTCCTGTGTAGGAAAACCATTGGCAGGAGCTCATATCTGCCAGAGCATCCTTTGGTAGATCAGTCATGCCTCTGCTGAAACATTCAGAATCATAATGTTAAAAGCTGATTATGTCTCTTTAAATCATTCATTTCATCCTGATGTCAACCCCCCTGTGTCCTGTGGGGTCCCTTGCAGCAGCATGTTGTGTGCTCCAGACAGCAGGGTTTGGAGAGGCTCTGGGGGAAGGCTCTCTGGGCTCCTCCTGGATCTAACCCTCTTGAGAAAGGGACAGGCGTGAGGATCAAGTCCTGCAGAACTTCATCATATCCCCCACGTGGAGTCCCAAGAAGCCTGGCCAGGCTCAGGGCTGGATGTGCCAGCAGAAGACAACTCTATCCAATGCTCTATGGCCAGGCCAGGAAAATTATTCCTGGCAGGCACTGCATGAAAATGAAGCTCTGGCCCTTTTCAGCAAGCTTTGATTGGAGAGGCAAGCTTAATTGTCAGGAATACCTTTTCCTGCTGTTTGATGGTCAGCCTTTGCAGTAGGCAGTTCTTTTAGCCTTCTTATTGCTTTTACTAGAAACCTGTCAGCTGAACCCCTGCTGCCTCATAAAAGAATGATAAAGTGATTAAAATTTCAATTTAAATTTTTTCTTGAGAGAGATGATTATGAAGTGTGCAAATAGCTTTTAGATTTCTGTTAAGAGACAAAACCTCACTTGAATACTTTTTATTTTCATTTCAAATAAAGTACTCTATTATGAGTGATATTTTAAAAAACACCAAAAATTAAAAAGATCAAAACAGAAGAGAAATTCACTATTGTGGATGCAAGATTTTTTATGTTCTTATACCAAGCCTGTTGAAGAAATTCAGACAGGTTTTCCATAAAAGTTACCTCAAAGACCCATGAAGAACCCTGCAAACTTGTTTCACATTGAAGCTAGCAAAGTGAGTAAGTAATGCAGAGCGATCACCTGCACTTGCAGTCTTCTCTCTTTGCATAAAACCTTTCTTTCAGATTCCATAGTGAACAACCTCTTGACACCATTTGACATATCTGGAAAGCGGCCAGTACAGCAGCATCCTGAAAAATCACTCAATATTATTCAAAATACCATTAAGGATAAGTGAATTTCAATTCATGGGTCTCTTGGAAGCTGGATTTGCCATCTGGACTATGGATGATTTCATTAGGAGCAACACTGGCTCAGGTGAGTCACACGAGGCCTTGCAAGCTCTCTCTGGGTCAAACTTGGCCATTACAACAGAGAGACAGAGAGAGAGGGAGAGGGAGGGAGAGATCACATTCCTGAGTCTGATTCTCTCTGGCTTAATATGGAAGGAAAAATATGATTTGTGCTGCTCAAAGAAGTCAGGAAGAAAGGATTTGCTCTTTAAGACTTTTTAAAGGGATTTTCTTTCTACCTAAGTATGTTTTCCTGGAGTCTTCATTACTACTTGCAAAAGAAATCCCCAAACCTGAACAACCCTGCTGTATTGATGACATTTCAGCTAATTTGTCTTTACCTGACACAAGCATTGGGTAAGAACATACCCAGGAAGGGATACCCAGCCATGACACATGGTGTCAGTTTATGTCACTATCATGTCACATATTATTATCATTATAACACATGTTACTATGTCACAAACTCGTCCTCGTTCACTTTGCTGAGCTGACCACACAGGCCTGGGACTCTGACCTTGAGTTCACAGCCCTAACTCAGGATTAAATGGTTTTCTGACTATTTAGTCCATGGACAGGCAATGGTAATGAGGAAGATCTTACAGATGACAAATGTTAATCACAGTATCATCTTGTCTGCAAGTAACCTCTGAAATTCATGTGTTTTAACCCACCAAACCTATGGAACAATTAAACTCAGGTGGACCTTTGATTAAAAATAACAGTTATGAACATTTACAAATTCAAAGAGAATATGTTACAGTTTTACAGCATAGGTGGCAGAATTACAGATTGTTTCATGAATCCAGCAGGAAAAAATTTAATTAAAATCAATTTAATTAATTGCTGCAGACCTAAATTAGTATTCTGCTAGTGCCAGGATTTTTAGTTTCTACTCTCTCATTTTTTTTTTTTTTTCAACACTGTGGAGCTTTCCCTCAAATGCTCAATATATTCCTGGGTATTACTGTTAAATTTAAACACTAAAAAAAGAGAATAGTTATGTAAAAATTGCCAAGGAATATTAACCTTTTTTCTTTTCTCAGTTACTGTAGATCATTTTCACTCCCCTCCTTCATTTTGGTATTTTTGCCTTGTGCACCATTTGTCATGGCTCTTGAGCTCTAAGCCCTGACAGCAGCAGGTGGGATACAGCCCTCTCATTTCTTTAGGGCATCAAGAGCAAGTAGGCATCGAACCCACTCTCTGAACTTGGCACTTATTTCTGCTGAGAACCATTTCCTGACAAAATATCTTATCTGCTCATAAAAAAGGTATCTTTTATAACTGGAATAAAAATGAATTGTGCTGATCCTTTCCCACTTTCTGTAGAGGATCACGACCAGACTCTGCTCACTCAGGTCACAGTGCTTGTCTCTTTGGGGCTGGAGCACAGGAGAATACCTTTAATTGTGTGGTAGGTCTCACAGTCCAAGTTAAAGAAAGCAGCGGGTTTCAAAGGCTACAAAAATATCTCTTTATGTAAATAGCCTTCAGCTATTAACCATACATCTATGCCATGGGTAAACATATGTCTATCACTGCAGTTCACAAACTGATTATGCCTGCTGTCCAAGCCAACACAGGAGAGGACTGGGATGTTGAAAGGAATCAGGGAAATGTGTGCAATCCTCCTACTTCTCTGTCATGGCAGGAGAGAGAATGATATGTAAGCGTGACAGCATCTTAAATATCCTGTGCACACCTTCTGGAAGGCAAAAACCCACTCCCTCCTGAAGTGAGGAAGAGCTTGGATGAATTTATGCAACTCTGGTACCCACAACAGGATAACAACAGGATAGCTGCTTAATCAACAATGAAAATCCTCAGCTGAGAGATACCTAGTTTCCATGAGTAGGTCTCTGCTCCCTCCTCCTCCTCCATGTTCCAGAACTGACACATAAATCACCCTCCTTCCTCACCCAGGGAACATCCTTCCACTTTCTGCACCCAGAAACAAGGGCTGGGAGTGGCAGCCTCTTTCCATACCACCATCATATCCCTGCCCTGCATTTATTGCCATTGCTACAAGGCAAAGCAGGCAAACCAAAAGAAACTTTTGTGCAAGAGACAGATGTACCAAGAGAAGATGCAGACATGATTGTTCCCCTTTCACACATAAAACAGAAGAATATACCTGGTCTGTTTTTGGGGGATCACATCTGGCCTTACTCATAGTAGCATCACAGGACAGAAAAAGAAGATACAGCAAACGTCTCCAGCCATTTTAAATCACCTGTACATATAAATACTCTTATATAGATACTATACAGTATATATAGTATGCAATATTTGGTATAGAATACTTACTATATTGTATAAAGTACATAATATATAAATATATTTAACCAATTCAATTGAACTGCACCTTGAAAACAGATTTCTCAGCATTTAAACAACTTGGACCTGGCCCAGGGCCAGGATTCCTTCATATCTGAAAATATGAGAGCTGCCTTAGTTCTTCTGAAAATGACTTTTTACCAAATGACAAACTCTCCTGACAGGGTACCACACTCATCACATGAAAAAGATGCAGATTAGTGGAAAATGTTGCCAGAGGAGGTTTACCCACTGCCTTCTTTGAATAAGTAAAGGTCACTGGAATTGCAAGGGGTTTTTCCAACAACCAGACCGTGTGACTGAAATCCTTTGGGCATGTCCCCTCCTGTACCCCACTGTGATCCTGACATCAAGAGGGAAAAGTGTTTTTCTAATCAGCATGCTAGGCAGGTGAGCTGTGGTTGAAAGATGATTGCTTGCAGCCCCCCCACAAATCCCCAGTATCAACAGTGCTAAAATAATACAAACATCATTAGTGACAAAGACAGATTCATTGCCTCCAGCCAGACTATGCTTGTTAAAGGAGTTCTGTACAGCTCCATAACTGGATATGAATTCTAATAAAGTTTGTTTAAAAATGTGATGGTATTCCAAAAGCAAATTTGCAAAACATGCAATTCTGATTTTAACAAATCTACTCCTTGTAACTCCTCAGAGACCTGTGGGTTTGATAAGAAAGGCCCTTTTTTCACCTTTTTTGATCACTTCTTACAAAGAATGCAGAAAGTAGAATTCTTTCGTTATTCCCACTTCCAAACATTTTGGGTCTACTTAAAGGAAGCAATTATTTATTTACGTGTGCATATACTGTGAAGTTGCCCAGATATGCAGCATGCAGAAACCTGTGTAGAAAACTTATTCACAGTAATGAGGCATAACCATGCTCTAATCTCCAAGGGAGAAGATTGCTTGACTTCCTTCACCAGAAGGTCATGTTCACTCTGAGATGATGCAGTTGGAGCTCCCATCAGTGCTAGATTTTATTGAAAAGAAACAGGGTGAATCTGAATTGATAGATATCCTGGGAACACTTCCAGGATATACAGCACCTCTGGAAAAGTAGGGCCATTTGGTTTGTATTAGCCCTCAGATGCAGAAGGAATGAGCATAAATGGCAATTATGAAAGAAAAGAAAAAAAAAAAAAAAAAAAAAAAAAAAAAAAAAAAAAAAAAAAAAGACAAGGATACAACAATACCAAGCTCAAAGAATTTTTTCTGAAGACAGATGCTCCATCCCTCCTATAAAGACTCCTAGTTTTTGTCCCAGCCATGAATTTTATATGAGGACAGAAACCACCACCTAGAGCTGAAAAAAAAGAGTCTCTGAGGATTTTGGTGTGGAAGTTTTCATTGGAGGTAATAGGGCAAAAAAGAGAGATACTCACTCAGCAATTTAGCAATGAACAGCCAAGTGGATACTTCACCATGGCACCTCAGGTATTGCTTGGCAGGAGATGCAGTTTGGAAGGATAAAGTCACGGCTGAGCAAAAGCTTCCACACCTCAGTGCCACACACTGCCTAAACTGCAGGACAGTTTTACCATTCCCAGTGTGATAGTGGGGAGCAAAGTACAGGACAGGAAGGATCAACAAGTTTGCTGAGTAAACTTGTGCACCTGAGAAGCTTCTGAGGGCACAGGAGGTTAAAGTTGATCTTCATGGTTCTCCATGTGGGAGTACAGCTGCAGCCTTTGAGCTTGGACCAAGCATAGTGAGTAATACACTAAATATACAGTCAGATAACTAAATAAGAAACATAGTAAAGAGACTCCTACATCTGTCTTCAAACTGTCTTGGAGAGTGTACTTTAAAGAGAGAAAGATGCATTGCTGCCTTTTCTGATTTTTTGTCAAGAGGGGTGTGTTTCAGACCTCAGAGATGCTACAGGAGCAATTACAGTGGCAAATAAAACTATTATTAAAACCCTGATGTTTTTAACTGCTATTTGCGTGTAATCACTCTTAAATAAATGAAGGAAAAGTAAATGTTAGGGGAATAATTTGCTGTTAATCAAGACTAATAAACTGAGCAGCTTCATTTCCGTTCCAGACTTCTCTGATTTTAATCTCTCTGAAGTTTGACAGGAGGGGAAAGCAAAAAACAAAGTCATGCTGTCATGGTGTGTCTGTGGTAAGAAATTCTGGAGTCTCAGTACTGTGGGTCTTATTCTTTTTCTCTCCCTCACCCTTTCTCAGCTCTATTGCAACTGATCTGTCTAGGTGTGCATTTTTACACACCAGGATTGGTAGTAATATAATGCTGAAGACTCTAAATTCTGAACACTTGACCTTTATCCTAAAAAACACAACTTCTTTCCAGAAACTGGACTCTTCTCCAAGAAAAAGTTCAAAAGTATTTTGAAGGCAGATGCAAAGAGTCTCACTGATTCTGATAAAGTTCATTTCACCCCTGCTCCCTACCTCTAACCACCTGAATTGAAGACTTCCACTTAACAGTGGGGCCATAATCTATTTATAGATCTATAGCATAGGAAAACAGAATCAATCTCTTTTTCACGACCTAATTTTAATGGATTTTGCTAACTGAAACAATGAGATTTTCTCCTTAGGAGCCCATATTGAGATCTGAGTAGAAATCCTATTCCAAGGTTGTAACATTAGTGCAGTATCTGACATAAAAAGCAGAAATGGCCACTTGGCTCAATCATATTGAGTCTCTGTAATGATAGCCCTGTGTACAGCAGTGATGAAGGCACATGACTGTGTAACCACAGGCAAACCATTTATGAAGAGGTGCTTATTATTCAGTTCTACCTTGTGCATCTAATAATTTCTGTATGGAAAAGAAAATTCAATTCACTCCAATCACAATACATTGTTGCTGGTAAAATTGAATATAGCTTCAACAATGACAAGAGAACTGCCAGTAAATTTATACTGGATGTAAGCAAGGGTAGGAGAAACTTCCACAAATGTTGCACAGTATTTTAAACAAGCAAATTTTGATTTTGATAATGACTCTACTCTCAAAGCACCTCATTCTTTTAATTTATCCTGTAATTACCCCATTCAGGAGGAATGATCCTGGCAATAAAATAGAAATCATGAACATCAGATGTTCCTGAAGAGCTCTACAGCAACACCTCTGAAATCCCTCCTCCCTGTTTTCCTTTACCATCCCTATACCTCTCCCTGCTCTTTCCACCCAGGGCTGGGCTCACTGCAGCTCTCTCACTTCAGTGAGGCCATCTCAGTGGGGATCTGCACTGCAGCATTTTTGACTGATTTGGGTGGGAATCCCAATCAGCCCTGTGCAGAACACTTGACAGACCTCACAGCTCCAGTTCCTCCTGTGTTGCACACCAAAGGCCAGAGACAGTAAGGTCTGGCATCCAAAACTTTTCACCTCCATCTGCTCTTTCTGGCACTTGTTCCACACTGTTCTAAGTACTTATCCTCATACTTATCCTTATCATCCGTGAACGTCTCCATGGCTCTGCAGTTCTCCTGTTCTTCTCATCTCCTACTCTTTCACCTACCTTTTTGCTGCTTTTGGTATCTCAGGGGCCTCCAAAATACCTGTCATATCTGTCAGGGCTTGTTCCAGGGCCAGATACAATAGTGCTGCTGACAGCTTAAAGAAGGGAGAGGAAAGGACGAGCTGTGACATGACAGCTCTGTCCTTATTCCATCCCACAGACCAGTACAAGGACAGGGAACAGGATGAAAGGTGAGGTGATTTTTCTCTTAGATCCCTGTGTAAATCCATTCTATGTCACCCGTCCTTTCAGAACTTGGAAAGACAGAAAACAAAGCAGAGGATGGAAGATCAGTATGTGGGAACTCCACCTAAATCTACCTCTACCCAAAGCCTAAGAACAAGGCTCTTCATCTGCTTCTCCATTTTAATTTCCAGATTTCCATGAATACATTCACCAAATAAATTTTATGAGAGGGAAGGAATGGGTTTTAAATCCCTGTTACTGAATACTTCCAGGGAAAGATTTCATATTCATCCTTTTCTAAGCAGACATTTGATGTGGCTCCAGTTGGAACACACACACTTGTAACTGTTGCACCAGGGTCTGGCTTTCAATAGCGTGATATTTGCAATGGTTGGCTTGGACTCCATCTGGAGGTGGTGAATTATTCATAGAAATCAAATGGGAGACACTTGTAAATACAAAAAAGACATCTCCTTCTTTGAAATAGACAGTTTTCAAGGAAGAGAAGTTAATTTTAGAGTAATAAAGAACCCAGTGCTCGTGTGTGGTTTAGCCCTCACTTTTCCCCAGTATCTCTCCCCACACTGTTGACAGAACAGGAGAAAAATTTGAAAACATACACTATACTGTGATAGGCTTTCTCCACACTGTCCTTTGCTAAATCTCTGCCATACCTCAGGAATTTAATCAGTACAATAGTTGAAATAGTTTCTATCCTAAGAAATACAAAATGTAATCTCTTTTTCTTTTTCTTTCTTTTTCTTTTTCTTTTTCATTATTATTATCTCTCCTTGTTTTCTGGATACCTATTTGGAAACTTTATGGAAAACATTTAATTTAATTTTAAAAAAAACCAAACACACGAGCCCCAAATACTACCCTTTAGTTCGGATTTGTTTTGGAGCTACACATATTAATTGCTTGCAGAGTTTGTTTATTTAAAAATAAAAATTGCCAATCTTGGATCAATGAACAGTTTCTGTTAAATCAAGATCTGAGAAAAGCAAGAAAAACATAGAGAGGGAAAACTAGAGTGCAAAATAAATGTCTGAGTGATATAACTGTGATATGACTATCCAGGGTGGGTGTTAGGAGTCTGCCAAAGGCAGGAAATTGGGCCAGCAGTGTTGAACTGTACAGTCCTACTGAAAAAGAGTCTTTGTGCTATTCAGATGATGCTGGCATTTAAAATCTCTACACTGGAACAGTTTTTCAGAATGTGGTTCCTCTTGCATCTGTTTTATCTTCTGCTTTACCCTATTTCTCAAATTATTGAAGGTTACTCAATCTTTTTCAGCAGCAGGCTCCAAGACTGATAACTCATTAGAAATTTCCACCTTTGAGAGATCCAAAAGCTTCTATACAGGCATGTAGTGAGCTTCTGAGCCCAGCAAAGACACCATCAAAAAACAATCAAAGGTGACAACTCTTCAACAAATTCAGCCTTCTTTCTGATTCTTGTGGCCATAGTACCTCTTCTTCAAATCTTAGCACCTTTATCAAAGTTATACTTTCAGGTATTACTCCAGTTTTGAAGCTAAATCTAACTTTTGCGACAAGACTTTGCCAGGTGATTCAGAGAGACATTCAGCTAAGCAAATGTACGTTACTTAAGAAATATCATAGCTAAAATGTTAAACTCCTTTCCTATTTATGCATGTATTATACCCTCTGTGGCCTAGATATGCTGTGGATAGTACACAGAACATCTAGAACACCTCATGTCTAATCAGGTTTTACCTTCTCTCTCCTCTTTCTTTCATCAGCAATGACGAACCTCATACATAAATTAATATTTTTTCTGAATGGAGCTTCAGCTTGTGCAAGCAGGGACAGTAATATCGATATTCAAACCTGAGCCAAACCTGGGATGAATTTCTAAGTTTGGCACAACCATTATGACCTTATGCAAATACATCAATTCTTATACAGGAAGAGTGCAAGAACAAGGGATGGCTCTTGACACAGGCATAAGCATCTCCAAAAAAAAGCTCTGTGGCTGTAAATGGAAATCTGAAGTGCTTGTAAAACAAAACCAGTAGTAATTATATACTTTTAAATTGTTCTTTCACCTCTTATTTTGTTCCTGGAAGTTCTTGTCTCACTGGGTTTTCCGCTGGGGCTGCAAAACAGTATTAATGTACAAATAATCAGTCACTGTAGTTATTATTTTAATTATTGCACAGGGAAAGATCCCTTCATTTAACCCTGTTGCAAATAATGTCGGTTTTCAGATTCTCATGATGACTGCAAAGGGAAAGCAGAGAGAAACGTCCCAAGCTTTGCAACAAACGTCCTGGGAGCTATCCAAGAATTGTGGCACTTGAGTCAATATAGCTACTCAGCTTGCCTGGATTTGGACTCAGTTTTTCTAACTGGGGCTTGTTTAACGGACATTGAGAGCAGAGCGAAGGGTGCAGCTTTGTTCTCCTTCCTTCTGAAGCTGAATCACTGTGCAGCCATGGGTACACAAAGTAGACAACCAAGAGCAAAAACCTCTGGGTACTGGAGGCAGTCTGAGTTTGTGGGTACATTTCAGGCACTGCCAAGCTTGCAGCACCCTGCAAAACAAATAGCATGTTTAAACATCAAGATTTTTTGGATACAAAGCAAATAAATATGTATTCTATCTGCTGTCTTGTGTATAGGTAGACTGCTGTGGTTCTTCAGGCACTGTGTGCTTCAGCAGTGGTACTCCTTATCATGGAAAACTGGTTATTGAGACCAGCTTCAAAAGCAACTGTGCAAGCTCTTGTAAAAATCTTTTGAGAGCTATGAAATAGGAAAATAATCTTTCTGGCTCAGGAAGTGCCTGCACTATCATTACTAGAAGGTAAGACTTTCTGGACAGCAGTATACTGAGCTCACTGTTCTTACTCATATTCATAGTGATAGAGGGAAGGTACGAGGTTAGATGTCCCTGTTTTCTGAGTATGGTGATTCTTACATTTCCAAATACACCACAAATAACTCAGGTGGTATCTAGGAGCACAAAATCAATCCCATAGTGAACTGGCTTAGAGCAGATGTTGGATCTACAAAAACCAGACACCTCTTCTCTCTTCCATCCCCTCCACCCTGCCCGATACAGCACCAGTGCTTTTGCAAAGGGTGTTTCTGGGTTTACCTCACATAGCTGAGCACTCTTTAGCTAAAGTAAGTTACCACAAGCTCCTGTCTTGCTTTTCAAGGATCTCTCTGGTCCTTGTTGGTTTTCCTTGGCATGGGCCTTTCAGCAGGGATGAGGCAAACACTAGACATGTGGCTGCTGTGCCAGCACTGCCAAAAAACGCATCAGTGGGAGCTCCAGACGAGCAGATGCAGCCCAGCAAGCCTGTGTGGGCTGCCTGCACAGGGCTCTCCATGCTCAAAGCCGTGCCAGGTGCCTCAGCAGTGGGTGATGGGCACCCTGCCCTCCAAACAGACGGACACAGGCTCGGACAAACCGGACACCACATCCAGGCATTCAACATAAGCCTGTCGTGGGGCACTGGTCCCAGCCAGATGAGTCAAAACAGATGGCCAGACCTGCAGATCTTTGTTTTACACATCTTAATTACATACCATGTTTACTGACCCTATTGGAAAGCCTCTCTCTTTTTAGGACCTTTTCTGTGTGCACAAACCGAGGTTTTAAAAGAGCTGTCAAACGTGTGATGGGGGAACAATTGCCTTATGGAAAGAAGAAGCTAATTTCTCTGTCTTTGGTAGGAGGGGACTGGACTATAATTAATCACATTAAATTCAGAACAGATACATGCCAGGAAAAAACTGGAAAGCAGTCTCAGTGAAGTTCAGGGAGGAGGAGCCAGCTGTGCAGCTCAGGCTCTGGGGATTTTTGCTGGCCACAGGGTGCATGGGAATCAGTGGCACATTGCTGTCAGAAAGGTAGACCGCTTTCCAAAATCTGCTTGTGGCCACCACCAATTTGAAAGTCAGGGAAGATGGCCTCTTTGTACTTGACAACCTTTACTAGTCCTTTTTTTCCCCTGTTGCTGATTTTGCAAGACCTGAGATGTAATTACTTCAAAGCCCTAATGAGGCCATTTGGTAAGGTATAATTTTATACATCCTGCACAAACAGATATTTAGACAAAAGGAAAGCAGTATGGGTAATAAGTGGTTGAGGAAACATGACCTAGAGAGAAAGGCAATTGAAATGAGACCTATTTAAACTGAGAAAGCAGGAGAGGCCTATAATGATAGTTCTCTACACTGTCAAATGCTCTTAATGGCACTGGCATAGCTTAGCTGTTTTTTGAAGGTGATAGGACATGAGGTAATCAACTCAATTTGTTAGTAGGACATGACAATTTGGGATTAAAAAAATTCACACGCGAACTGGAGGGGGATTTTAAGACATTAAATTTTAAGTTTCACCAAATAAAAATATGACATGATCTAAGGATTGTGATTAACAAGCACTGTCCAGCTCTGATATTACCCCACAGGACAGCAAAGATACTTTTACAGCACTGCCATGACAAAAGTCATGCTGTCTGTGTAGGAAATTGGGACAACTTTTAGAGGAAATTTCAGGAAGTACCGATTTCTGGTATTGTCAACTTCCCCCTGCTTTTTACAAAATCGTTCTTGTCAGAGAGTTGTAGCAGCTCTCCATGTCAAGGAGGAATATCAGAATAAGATGTTTTCAAAGGTGAACAAAGGAAGCAGCTTTAGTTCTGGCATCTTCAGCCTGAGCTTGCCTGTGGGTTGCTTTCTTTCTTGCTCCATGGGTTAATGAAGCCACTTTTACAGAAAAGCATGTTTCACAATTATTGAGGTTCTGGATTTCCACCATGGATACAGACTGCTGTCAGATGGGATCTTCATGTCTATCTAATTCCAGAACACACCATTTCACTGACCAGTTTTGCTCAATGTTCCCATTTTAGTTGTTTTTTTTTTTTTTTTTTTTTTTTTTTTTTTTTTTTTTTTTGTTTTTGTTTTTGTTTTTTGTTTTTTAATCTTCAATATATTTGGCCTGCAACAACAACTGCAACATTTTTTCTGGGCACTAGATCATTTAATTAAAGAGCCTGGGCAGGTGTTCTTGTGCCAATATTGGGTCCTCATTCAAGGTGGCAAATCTTGAAAAGCCACCAACAGACACAGAAATAAGTGGAGGAAAAAACCATGGAGACACACACACACATCCCTTCCACACACTCTGAGATCATCCAGCAGAGGAAATATCCTCCTCAGTACATTAGCCAAAATGCATCTTGGTTCAGATAAATGAAAAATTTAATATTAAAAATGTCTTTCTCATTTGAATTAAAAAAAAAAAAAGCCCCAGATCTAATAAGCCTCCATGCATTTATAATATTCTCATTTGGAAGTTACAAGGCAGGAAAACTGGAGATGTGCTAAATAGGAAAACAAATAACCATGAATGAAATGTTAAGAATTTGAAGCCAAAATCATTTGTTAAAAAGCATAAATAGAATATCATCTCGATTGGTTAAATGCCAAATTAAATGTAAAAGAGAGACTAACAAAACAAAATCAGAGCAGAAAATGTTATTAGGAATTAAGCTGAGAGAAAGCATATGTTAATATTTTCTTATTTTCATGATTCACAGGCCTATTTTGGGAGGCAGAGGGGCAAGTCTGAAGGGCAGGTGATAGGTTTGCAAATCAAAAGAGCAGGATGCTGTGGTCAACACCTAATGAAGAGAAAGAAAGAATGCAAAAAACCCTCTATTTTTCAGGTCATATTTGTAAGACAGCTGAGCTCTTTACCCAAGTAATATTGTGGAGGATTTAAGTGGTGGAGCAGGAGTTTAGATGCAGAGAGAAAACCTCCATTTGCTTTTCTGAAGCACTGTGAGAATATGTCCTAAAGCCCATCTTGCTGCATTTTGTGGGTGTGTCTGGAGGGATGGTTCTGGGCACATCTGGAGAACACTCTTGAAGCAGTTGGACAGTCTGAAGTGTCCCAGCCCTGAGCTGACAGATTCTGGAGCAGATGGCCACTGGCTCTGCAGGGATGCTCTGGGGAGGCAGCAGTGGGTAATATTGGCATCAGGGAGACTGACCTGCTCCTGGACAACACTGGCACTTCATGGAGTGGATGATGCCATCAGGTTTCACACCCCTTCATTCTCCCTGGTAGTAAAGGAGTGCAGATGATGCAGAAAGAAATGTTCCTGAGTGGCCTGGGAGCACCCTCAACCTTTCTCTCACAGCAGGAGCCTCCTTGGGCTGCCCACCCTTATACTTCCAGGACTGGAACAATTGCTTTCAGAAATGGGTGAAGCCATGAAAAAAGGGAGAAGATGGCAGAGAGTGGCCTTAGAGAGATTTCTGCAGAAAGAGGGAGACCTAAGACAGATTTCTGCAGAAAGGGAGCTCATCCAGAAAAGAGTTAAGGGGTCTAAGTGCTCTCTAAATTTTTGTCTCATCCATATGTAGCAAAGGAGCAGAGAGGCCAACTCCTCTGTCTCCTGTCAAGAAGAAGAAAAAGCTTTCCCTGTATTTTTCTGGAGTCTACTTGTCCCTTTTTGCTTTAATAACTCATCATTTAAAGAATCCATTTTGCAGCTCACACTCCTACTGTTCATGGAGGAAACTCTTGAGAAAATCACATCAGAGGCCCCTCTTTTCCTGTCCTGCAGCATGAAATGTTAACACAAGGTCTGTGCAGACATGGATAAGGCTCTTAGGGACTAAGAATATTCAGACATGGTGCTATCCAGAAACAAGTGGCTGATCCTGAGTAAGTTATTCCAGCACAACTTGATTTTGAGACAAGCTCTTCAGGGCAGAAAACCTGTCATCAAGTAGACTTAAATACAGATGACTGAGAACTTTTACCCAGCCATTTTCTTGATTAAACAGGCATTTCCATTTTAAATTGGATGGAAATCCAGAATATTAAGCATTTAGTTTTCTGACATAAACTCAGCATTTTTTCATCAAAACTGTTTTGATTTCTGCTGATTATAGATCCTTCTTTTCAGTAGAATCAAGGGATCTGTGCCCAGGGTGTGCTGCCTTCACCTCTTTGCCAGCCTGTTATCACCTGGGAGGATCCACACACCAGGACCATGGCCAGCTCAGCTGGCAGCAGGGCTGTGGCCAAACTGAAAGAGAAAATGCAGACCTGTAAACAAAGAGACAGAAAGGATTCGGTTTTATCCTCTGTGCCCTAGCAGGGCGGCTTGGTTGCTATTGAACTGCCTTACTTTTCCCATGTGTCTGGAAGTAATTCACTTTAAGAGCATGGTTTGACTGATGTGGCTTGTCTGTGCAGCTGAGATTAACTGGGAGGAAGACAGGGTATCACCAGCAGAGTAGCTACAGGACCCATAATTGCTCAAAATGCAGTGCAGCAATAGTGTCTTGGAAATATCTGTTTAAGAAGTCTAAGATTTCTGAGGAAGAGCAAGCAAAAATAAACCTCCAAGCCTTATTTTAGACACATGAGGAAACAGTCTACAGGTCTGCCCATGCCATTTTGAATTAGCAAGTTGTTCTCAAACAAGATGCAATGGGAAATAAACCTTAATGAAAGCAAACGATACCTTGTGTTTCACAGCCTGTCACTTGTCTTGTGTACCACCCCAGAGAAAGGCACTGGGAAATTTCTCACAGAAAAAAAATTACCCTCCAATGTAACTTAATACTGACAGAAACACACCCACTACTACCACTTCTCTCCTTTACAGATAAATTATCTTTTCCATTTTCCCTCTAGGATTAACAAGATAAAAAAAAACCACCTTTTTGTTCCACACGCCTTCAATCTGTCTGTTGTAAGTCTGCATACACAGAAGTGAACTTTAAATCATGAGGGGAGAAAGTAACAAAGTGAGAGACATTTGTTTTCGATGAGCAGCAAAAGCAGAGCCAAGAGAAGACCTTTCTGAGGAGATGCTCTTGCTCGCAGGAGTCAAAGGGGTTTGGACAAGAACCCATTAGCTGAGCCTTGTTCCAATTTAATTGGGAGCTGCTTCACCCACGGGCAAGTTCTGGCCTTTCCCAGAGCTGCCACATGCTCAGCCATCAGCTGTCAGCCCAGATTTCCACAGCACTGATGTTGTCTGAGTGCGTGATAGCTCCTTTTTAATTCTCTGCAGGTTCCTGCTTAAGGCACTTGTTTAGTTTGCTTGACCTTAGACCTGGACTTAAATTTACTGACAAGTTTATAGAGACTGGACCTGTCAAAGCTCTGAATCTCAGAGTAGCTCAATGATTTTCATAAAACCTCACTTCCGGGAGTAATTTATATCTGATTATAGTGATTTATATCTGATTTCCTCTTTTACAAAGCATAGAATTAATAAGTATCATGCTTTTGGAAAAAAGCTGCCAAAAAACCCCAACAAACCAAAACATCATTGTGTCTTACACAAAACCAGAAGACCCAAGAAATACACCATAATTAATTTCAAATAAAGAAATTATATATACTGTAAAAAAAACCCCATAACACCTAAAGGTTGTGGAGCACCTGGCTTGCAGGAGCTAAATTTTTTATGCTATATTTATAAAATAGGTGCTTTGTACCCACAGTCCCTCAGACAGTCCCTCAGAAAGACAAGCTGAGCTGCTTTCTCAGAGCTGTGTGCTCAGCAGAGGCCTCAGCAGCATTTGAGCAATTTAGCACTTTTCAGGAAACCAGACAAACTAACACAGCCTGTTTATTTCCTCTTTCTTTCAGTACTCCCACGCTGGTGCCTCTGTAAAGGAAAATATTGATGGATCTGAAATATGTACTACATAGGCTCAGAGTCCATGGCAGTCACCCCCTAGCAAGCTGTTTCTGAGGGTGTTTTTTTTGGGTGAGACCATGAATTATTATCTGTCTTTCTCTTACTCCCTTTTTTTTTGGTGTATCTGAATACACCCTATGTAAATGTGCCAAATGACTGCAACCATCTATGCCATGGAGGAAGAAATAGGAAAGTTCACTCTACAGTAAGATGTTTGCAGAAGATTTCAAGAGTCAGTGAAGAAACGATTTCTCTACTTAAAAACAACAACAACAAACCAAAAAACCCCAACAACCCACACACAGGAAAAAAACCACCCTTCAACAAATTAAACTAGAGCCAGCCTACCAAATTCCCAAAATTTCACTGAAATTTCTGATGATCCATTTAACTTCTAGAGACTCTGAGTCTGAATTCATAGAAACCCCTTCCATCAGATAACTAATCCCAACAGAAGAGTTAAAAACTCACCAGGGAGAGTTTAAAGTGAGAAAAACAAGGAGCCAGGAAATCGCTCATGGAGCCAAATCTGAGTGTATCTTATCCAACCCTTTTGTGCCAATGTTTCCTGGTAGCAAACAGAGAATATTCCCTTTGGAGGACTTGCCTGGCGCTGGGCACCATCCAGAAGAGGCCACAGCACAGTCATGCTGTGACTTCCCAGCAGGAAAATGGATTGTGGCAACTCTAATAGTGCAAGATTCAATAAAACAATAAAACTCTTTTTTTTTTTTTTTTTTTAAACATATGCAACAATATTATTTATTTTAGCTGTGACTGGAGGGAGGCAAGTGTTGAAATTTCTCAGTTTTAACCTGCATTCTCTGCTGAGCCTTCGTTTGGTCAGGAAGAAAGAACACAGCAACGTATATTTTTTTATATAGACAGCAATATCCTTTTTTCTTTCAAAATTTAACCCCTTTTCACTTTTATGCAAAATTCACAGCAACCAAAATCATTCCAGAAACAGCCTATTCCTGTAATTTCCTTTTCTTTCTTTACCTTCCTTTGTAAAAATATCTGGTAAAAATAATGGCTTCACCTTCAAGGTGTGTTAAATCACAGTGGGAAGCTAAAGATCAGACACATCCACCTGAAAAAACCCTTTGAAACCCAAGCAGACATACTTTAACATCCAGAAGGGATGGTGATTCATCTGGCTGCATTTTCTTTTCCTATTGTATCCCCATGTATGCACCTGTTAGGCTTCCCTGTTCCATCCCAACCCTAACACCTCAATTAATCAAGACTCTGAATTTACTTCCTGGCAAACCTTCTAAGGCAAAGGGCCCTGGAGCTCTGCAAGACCCACATGATTGCTTTGATTTGCAATATTTTCTGTGTTATTAGCAGTAAATTCATACATTTATACCTAGAGACCAACGAATTTCTATAGATGAAGGGAAGTCTAGCAAAAAAAACTTGATCAGGGGTTTTGTTTACACCTATTTTGATAAAGCAATGTGCAGAATAATTCTCCATCCCAACTTTGTAGCACTGGGGTTTGTCTGTGATTTTGCCCTGCCCTGTTTCACAGCTCAGTTCCTGTGCTTACCTCTTGTTCTGTTGCAGACAGGATGATTTTCACAGACCATCATTCTGTGTAACAGAACCACCCTTCAAGAGGACAAAGCACACCGTGTTGAGGGGAGCAGAGAGTCTAACAGGCCATGCTGGGAACAGATTGAATGAGGAGGAGGAAGGGAATGATGAATAAAAATTTATATGAGTACAGAATTGGGAATGGGAGGGGAGAGAGAGCAAAGGATCAGAAAGTGTATGAATGTCAGAAGTGGCAAAAGGGCATTAATGAAACTTCAGGATGATTGCAGGGGTGATGTATTTGAGGTAGGAACAAAGAGCTATGAAGGAAAACTTTGTCTTCTCAGCCTGTGCTTTGCCTTCCTGCTGCAAGAAATAAAACTGATGTGAAGAAATGTCATCATTTGGCTTCTCCTGGCCTGTCCCCTAAGGCTATGCACACATGTAAAGGGTCTCCAGCTAGTAATTTAATTTTCAGGCCAAGGTTTAGTCTCTTAAGACAGATCAATCTTATGTAGGGCTTTTGGCAGGCATCTGAGAAGAGAAAAATTGGAATTACCACCCTGAGTGATAGGAGTGATGGTAGACAGCAGAAAACCTACTCCCTTCACCTCTCTGTCCTGTCCTCCGGAGACTCAGTGGCAATGAGGAGCTGCTGCTCTGCTCTACACAGGGAGAATGAATATTTCCAGAAGGGAAAGGAAAGATCTGCAGACAAATACAATTCTTGTTACTCTGAGGATATATATAAGGAAATGAAGGGGAAAACAGGAACATTGCAAGAATATTGCACTCAGCAGGACATACCACCACAAGAGGGGTAAGAATGAAATTGCCTTGCAAAGAAACTTTAAAAAAAAATCTGAAACTATAAGAAAGTTGGGTTATGCACAGCTCTAGCCCATATCTCAGAGTATATTATATTCCACTGTCTTGTTTTCCCTTTGGGTGTTTATTTGCATTTAAACCAGCCCAACATCTGGTGGAGGACAGAAACATTGCATGTTTCAATTCCTCTGCTTGGATAGCATCACTTTAGAATAAATGAGTGCCTGAATGCACTGCATTGGGAGCTCAGTGATTTGTGTAGTTGGGTTTTACACATTCATTTGGAGAGACAAGTGGGATTTGAAGCAGGTGATGTGGGTAGAACTGCATGTATGGCTAACTCAACCTCTACTACATATTCCGATGAGTGAAATACATGGTGTGTTGCAGGCTAGATAAGAAAACTTTTTAAAATCATGTCTCTGTGATAACAGAATAGCTTTGAGGAGCACTGCTGATAAATCACAAGGAGCCACACAAACAAGGAAAAAACGGGCAATGTTTGTTATTATCATGGCAATTCTCTGAACACACAGAATTCTATTTGTTACAATACAGTTTGTAGCTCTATTTTGTATAAATGCAAACAATTTGTTCAGCTTCTCTGCCTGTCTTTTGTGTTGGATTTCCAACAAAATGCCCTTAGTCCTGGCAAGTCAAGCAAGATGCAAGGTGACATGCCAGCTTCCCTGAAGCGTCTTAGGGACTACCAATTGCACATCTATTCACCTGCACATAATTCACTTAGGTTTTTCTGCTGCAGACCATGACATTCTGTTACCCCTCACATGTTTTCTGCATAGAACTGAAGTATGTCCCATCTTCCCTCATGATCTTGGGTTATTTGGGAGGCTTAGTAAACATAAAATATCTTAAATAGAAACAACCTGGAAGGTAATTAAACAGGAATCAGCTCTCTGAAGTGGACAGACAGAGTTATTGTGGTAAAGATATGAGGTCCAAGTGCATTGTATGGAGAATTCTAGACAGAATAACCTAAAAAAAGAAGCAATGCATGGGAGTCCCTGAAGAGGGGACAGCTGGCAAGCACAGAGTCAAGAATTTAGGTCACCAATTGCATACAATAAAAAACCCCAAACCATCCTAAGGTTTTTCTTGCAAACCTACTTACATGTTAAATTGGAAAATTTGCTTTCCTCAAACCTCAGGAAAAGTACCTGTTCTTCCATTGTAAGCAATTTAATCCTCATTAAAAAAAAAAAACAAAAAACCAACATATATCATTTCATAGACTTTTGCACACATATGTGTTTGGTTTTTTGAACCAACCTCTGGAAATTTCCATGTCATCCTTGTGATCTGCATAACCCAGGACTTTTTAAAGGAAATGCAGAAAAGAGGAGATAGCAGCAGGTAGATGTTCAGAGCTGTCTAAGGTCATTCTGGGGTTGAACCACATCTAGTTCAACTGCAGTGATATATTCAATATATGGCCAAGCAATGGTCCCCTCCTTCTCTCAGAGAAACAGGAGATAAAAAAAAGAGAGGAGACTTGGTAGAGTGTTCTGGTTCAGGACCTAACATCTGGCCAGGTAGGAGTTTCATCAATTAAAGCAGAGCAAAACAGGAAGCTATGTAAGCCATCTGAGAGTTCTGTAACTCCCTTTCCCTAAAAAAATGCCTTGATTCCACAGGGCACACAGCTACAGCATGGAACTACCCTGACAAAAATTAGGAAATAAATTTCAAATTATTTTTTTTCAGACACACCAAGGCCTTTTCTGTGCTCAGGACTTTATGGATGACTTAAAACTAAAAAATCACTTAGAAAACGTTTTTCACTTGAGTGTTTCCAATGACCAACAGTAGTCTTCCTTTCACTGTCTCAAAATGACGCCTCTTTAAATACATCCCTCCAAACAAGGGCAACTTTTTCCTTATTTTTTTGGAGAAGCAAGCATCCCTAGAGATTTTCAGTATCAAATCTCCCACTCCCCACTACATAATCAAATATAATCAAAACCAAAACAGCATCAATGAAATAGCTGGTTTAAAATAAGCACTAGCAATGACTGTATGATTTTCTGGTTTGATAGTTACCTTTCTTTCCTTGTGGAAAGGGTATTTGTGGGCATTATGGCAGTTGCTTTTATTTTACTGCTGTCTCTTTGATTTCAGAGGGACTTTGCATGTAGTGCATTTCACCAGAGAGGGGCTGTATGGGCTGTGTCTCAAGCAGTTAGGGTAAAAAACAGAGGATTAGGTGATGTTAATTCCTTGGTAGATGCTTAGACAGATAAATCGAAAAGCCTTGAGTGCCCACACTGATAAGGGGTCTGTCATGTCAGGGAATAAGGAAAAGTGCAATATTCCTGGAAGCACTTTAAGTTGCATTTTCATTCTGACCTACTTTTCCTCCTGTTTTAAAGGTTTGCTTGGTGATGAGAAGGGTGAAACTAAGAGTGACTGATAAGAAATCTAGCTTAGGAAAATTAAACTTAGCTTGTCCTGGTGGCTCTGACTGAAAATAATGTCTGATTTACTATGATTCTTCATTCATATTTATTTAGTCCTGTTGCTGTAAGCCTTGGTTCTCCCAGCATTATCTGCAGGAGCCTGTCAAAGATTGCAAATAACCTCTATCAAAAAAACCCTTTCATAGTAGAATGAGTACTCCAACTTCAACCATGGCAATCACTTTAAAATGGGATTATTGGTGGTGCAGGATTGTTTATTTGGGCCTGGTTTTGTATCAGTTGTATCAGTGTGATAACCGGTTCTAGAGTCTTGTCTGACGTAAGTTCCCAGCTCTTCTCTTGCCTTCCCAATATTCAGAAGGGCTAGCTTCCAAACCATTCCAGCAGCTGACCACAGCTCAAATTCATTCCATGGGATTCCACATACTTCCACAAGATATTTTTTGTCCTGCCTTGGAAGCCAATTTCATCCCCTATCCCCTTTTCTATTGAATATGGGAGAAAGAGATGCCCTTCTAGAATGGCTTGCAAGGCACAGCCAATTTCTCACAATCCTTTGAGGTGCCTCCTGACACCTGAAGAAATGAAACACCCAAGTTAGACACTAAAGAGAAGTAGAACAAATTTAGGTCTTTGCTTCCAACTCCACTACACTGTGAGCCCCCTGTCAGGGCTGCTGTTGAGTTCCAGCTTCTGGCTTGTGCTGAAGGTCAATAGAAAGTGTTTGTGGGAACATGGCACAATTCCAATTCCCTTATTTTTTGCAAGAAAAAAGTAAGGAAAACTAATAGGCATCACTAATTAGCAGTCACTCATGCTGGAAAACTTAATGAGAAACAAGGTCCTTGCACATGGGAGAGTCTCAGAAAAAACTGCAGATTCAAGTGTGCAGTTTCTTGAATACTGACAAGATTTCATCAAAGCACAGGAAATACATCCTAAGGATAAAATGTAAACAGGAATATGGTGGATAAGGTCACTAAGATATTGCATGCTAAATCCCAGCAACCAGAAAAGAAACAATAGATTGTTTCTATTTCCTTGTCTTCTCCCTGCATAGACATCAAATCAGCCCCTGCTGCATTCAGCAACTTCCTCTGTGTCTTGAACATCTACAGGAATTAAGCTTCTCTAGAACTTTTGATTCACTTTTAAATTCCAATCCCAGGAAGCATAATTTTGTATATCACTTCCATTAAACAAACTGGGCTACAGTTCAGTCAAGACTTTCCAGTTTTAAGTACTTAAATTGGTGGTTTCAGACAATTTACAGACTATACCATGGGGTTAGAGAGAAGCTCAACACCTGCATTTACATAATTGCTTTTTAATTATGCTGGACCTTTTCAGGAAGAATATTCCAAATATATGTATGACTTTAAATAGCCTTTAAATAATGCCAGCTAAATGAGCTCTCAGGGATGTACAGAGAAATGTAAAAAAAATAAAAATTCAATGGGGTTTTGTATAGTTTGCTTTGGTTTTAAACCTTCAGGGAATACTGTGGATATGGGTGTTAGTAAAGGAAACAAAACTGTGGCCACAAAGTTCTTTTGTACCAGAATAATGAAAGGTGTAAATTTGAGTGGACTAACATCCACAACAATTACATGTCTTGAAGAGTAGATAGATAAGGACTATAAAATTAGAATACTTCCTTAAGCAAATGCATTATATGGAAACATTCCTACTGAGGTATAAATTGGCACTGCAAAAAGAGCAGCAGGTGCTAAAGCAAATCCCACACTCATTTATTCAAGATGAAATCTTGCCAAACAACATACGTGTCAAATTTGCTGCTCCCAGTAATACTGGGAACTGTTCTATTAAGGGCTGACTTCCACAGGCAGAGAAACCTGGAGAAAGCCTGTGTTGTTTTCCTGCAGCCAGGCACAGCCAATTGGACCTGCAGGAAAATGAGCATCTTCCAAGCGTGCAAAGCACTGGCTGTTTGTTAAGCCCCATGTGGTACCAGGCACTCCTCCAGAAGTAGGGAGTGTAGCAAAGTGATTATGGGATTCTGTGACTGATGGCTCCATCACATGTCTGAGATCCATGGCTCACATAGCCACGCTTCAGTGATGGGTACTGGTGTGTCTGCAGAAAATGCAAAGGAATTTGCATTTTGATGTAGCTCAACCAACAGCAGAAAAGGGTTAAGGCTAGTCATCTTAATTTGCAGCGTGCAAAATAAGTGCCTAAAGACAATAGCTACAGCTTGATGTTATGTGTGCTGATTTAATATGGCATCTGAGCCTCTGCTGTGGAAAAATCCTCAGTGGTCTGGTTAAACCACATACCCTCAGGCTCCCTGACTTTTAGGTATCTGTTCACACTGAGTTTCAGCTTTCTGCTGTTCCCTTTCACTGTTTCTTCTGTTGCCTTTGGCTATCAGCTTGGTGTGTGCTTTAAAAAGGCAGCATTGCCTCTAAGGATATTTCAGGCTTTTCTTCTCTGCAAGATTAGACATCTTCCACTCTACTCCTTAACTAGAGGAAAAAGGCTACCCTTTTAGCCTTTCCATCCTTTTAAGGACTAGCATTCCCTTATTCCTCCATTTCTTTTCTCTTATTTACCACGGCCATCTGAGTAATACTTTAAGTGCTCTCTTTTCAGAATGCAAAGGTGTTAAGACCACTCATCTAGATTCTAAAATGGGGTTTCACCCTGCTGCCTTATGTGAAAGAACTTGGGCTTTGGTGGCTAGATTCTCACCCTTGCCAAAATCCTCCTGCAGCTTTCCTGAGGAAATGGTTCCTCTTCTGGAGTGCTTGTTCATTGGGTCTGCAGCTTCTTTTCAGAGAAATGGAATGGGCTGTGCTTTCAGCCCTGCAGTCCAGGTAGCCATGAAACAGGCACCAGAGGCTTTTGGGGTGAAGCATTTTGCCATAAGCAAGGCATGGTTATGAAAGCCATATTTCTGTTTTTTTCAACACAAGTAGTAAATCATGAAAATACAGCTGTCTTCCACATAAGCCATAATATTTAAAGTTATATAGATTATAGACACTGAGAATGTCCCTGGAGTTGCCCATGGCCCGTTTTTAGAGGGGGCAGCATATCTACTGTTTTTCCATAGGGTAGGTTCTAACATACAGCAGTGTTTCTCTGACATTTTCTAGTCTTAGTAAAAAAACCAAAACCAAACCAAACATGGAGAAGAGCAGGGAACTGGTTATCAGCTGACAATCAAGAATGTGTACAATACAGTGTCCTTTTCTCCTCCATATCTTCAAATCAGCAAAAGTTGGTTGGAAAATGCTGTTAGCAGAGACAAGCACTGAGCGCAAGAGAAGCCAAAGAAAAGACAGTAACAGCATTCCCTTTCCAGTGTTCAGATGACTAAGAAAAAGATTTTTTAAAAGCAAAATGTTTTTCCCTTCAGGCTAATTTACACAAGCAAAAATCCCAGACCTTTGAAACCACACGGGGAAGCATTAGGGCAAATGAGTTGCTGTGAGACCAGAGAAAGGAAGCCTGGCTCCTGCTGTTGCAAGTGGGAGAACCCTGGAAACTGTCTCATTATGTAATCAATATTGATCCTGGAACCAGTTAGGATTCTCCCTTTGCTAGTTCTTCAGAGAGGCTTTTCCAGAGCTCTTTTCTGCTGGTTTGCAGTTTTCTCCCATTTATGAGCCTAAATTATTATCTTTATTTTGCCATTGCTTTCCTCCTGCCCGTTTTACTTCTCTGTCTCACAGCTTCTTCCAAATAAAACCACCATCCTGGATCATTGTCAACTGGCAATTTGAGACAGATTTCATTTCAGGCCTGGTCTAGGGCCTATTTAAGTCAACAGGAGCCTCTGCTGAGTTCAGTATGCTTTCCAAGTGGGCCTTTATAGGCCATCCCTGCAGTCAGCTGGATATTAGAGTTCTGTGTTGACAAACCACCGTGCCTGACAAAATTATACTGCAACTTACTGTCTGCAGAATCCTTCATTTACCAGCTTTTGTTGGCCAGTTGAGGAAGGAAAGATAGGGAGGCAGAATATCCAATGTTTCAGTAAGAGATGGGATCTCATAGACAAAAAGAAAAGGCAGAAAGTGCAGAGGAACAGTTCATTATGAAGGTATTATGGCGACGTTACCTCTGGAATTATTTTACTGCCATTTGTCTTCATTTCACTCCTCTGGTCACTTGGGCACTGCATAAAACTGACATTCCTGGGAAGAAAAACATACAAATGCTCTTTTCATGCTTTTTTTTTCATACACGTACAACACACACTTTTTAAATAACCTGTAAGAGGGACACCCTCTAGTTCTCCCAAGGTGACATTACCATCAATTGTATTTAGCTATTTCAAAAATGTAGAGCTATTTGGTTGCTATCAAATACAGAAGGGGTCCCTCATTCTGGCTTTTTAGAGTTTTTCTCAAGTGTCACTAAACAAAGCTCTATTTTACAGTTACAAAGCAATCATTTGACTTGTGGTGATAAAACCACTTCTCCTTAGGAGGTCAAAATAACACACTTCTAGAAGTATCAAAGCTGTTGTTAATGGATTGTTTGACCAACATTACAGACTGTAGAAACTTAAGGGATGATTCATGGAGATAAAGCAGTAACATAACATGAAGCAGATCTTAACTTCAAAACAAACTTGAGACAAAAGTAGCTTGAGACACAGACAAGCTACAGGAAGAAGATTGGCTCAATTCAGGATTTAACGTGACCTAAACCCAGCAAAACAGAAGGGAAAGTAGAAATGGTGAGAGCTGGAATATCACAGTGGCAAGGCAAACCCCAGCAACTCCAAGCATACAAAATCCACACTAACTCAAAAATTCCTCAGCAGTCTTCCCAGAAGAGATAGACCTGTTTGTTCCCTGCCTCTCTAACTCCACACACAGCTAAGGAGTTGATTTAACTATTTAAATGTTTGCAATCATTAACCTTTCAATAAAAACACAGCTTCAGCTTATTAAGCTCATTAGCCTGTAACAAATGAAGCTTTTGAACATGCCAAGAAGGAAAATATAACTGGATTCAGAAAGCAATTAGATGCATTTGGAGAGGATGATAGGTCTCTTGAGGACTGTTCAGCACAGAGATGTAGATACAGTCTCTGATTCAGGAGGTCCCCAGGCTGCAGGGTGTGGGTTATATTGAGGGAACACCACACTTGTTTTTCTGGCTCTTACTCTCCCTCTTACTCTGTGGCCTCTGGGTCAGGAGTTCTTTGATCTGCAGCTTTCTTATGCAGTATTAATGCATGGCCAACAGCCACACACAGTGTCAAACTAGCCAAAAGAAAGTAGGAGAAGGCTTTGGTTTTCACCTCACAAACTGAACAGTGCAGAGATACAAACACTAGAGCTGAAGCTCTCCACAGGTCTTCTGTTGACCAAAGGATGTTTGCTACTCAGCATGGAACATAAAAACTTACTCAGCAGCAGCTCATACCAGAGTAATTAGCAACCACACACAACTGTCATAAAGCATCTCAAACCTTTGGTTTTTTTTTTTTTTTTTTTTTTTTTTGTTTTTTTTTTTTTTTTTTTTTTTTGTTTTTTGTTTTTTTTTGTTTTTGTTTTTGTTTGTTTGTTTGTTTGTTTGTTTGTTTTAAACACAGGCGGGTACACCCTTGAAAAAGATTTGCAGAACTACAATCACAGAGGACCAGTTCTCAGTGCCTTGCAAGCCTAGGCTCTGTAAGGAAGGAATACATGGCTGTATCACCATGCATTTTATAATTTCAGACCATGTGCTGTTTTCTTGGAGGATCACTCTTCTTATCAAAACTCTTTACGACATTTTCAGGACATCCCTCCTCTCTTCCCCTCAGCATCTCTCTCAGGACCAAAGCTTCATTCACATGCACAGATTTCAACTCTGCCAAATGTTTTTCAGGCGCCTGCTTCAAATACCAGCAGTATACTTAGAGGTGAAGTTTTCAGTAGTCAGATGGCACAGTTGCCTGACAGACTGAAAGCAACAGCAAAAGAATAGGGAGCCATTCAAGGTACTTCTATGATTAGTGAGAGGTAAACAGTATAAATCCACTTCCAGCATAGTTTTTATTCCAGTTTTCATGCTTGCCATGTGCTCGACAAATTTCCTATCTTCAGTCTTGTGTGCTCTTAATGCCCCAGAGTAATGTTATTGTTCAAGTAAATGCTAAATCTCAAGGAACCACTCAAAATCACTGAGCTGACTGTGCATCTGTTTTATCCCAAAGAAAGTTAAAGAATAAGAAAAAAGAGAAGTGAAGCATTTTGTTCTGGATCATTCAACCTGAGCTCTCTTTACTGAACTGCAGCTGTGTGCCTGAGAAAAATGTTAGTGGCAGGGATTATTTGTACTGCCCACGATGCCACATGGATTTTAAACTCAGAAGAAACATTAGAGTAAGAGACCTCTCTGCCATCAGGCCAAGCACAGTTTGGATCACGTTCATTCTGACAGGTTTTTATTGGCATACCCAAGCCACTTACATGAAGGAAAAAGTTGTATCTTTCAATCTCCTGTGTGGCAGGTATCAATGCCACACATGCCAGCTATGGCCAGAACAAAAAGTAGGCACATGTTTGTGTTCTATTTCAAGATCATCATCTTGTGGAGTGTTGTCTGGAGAGCTTGATTTAACTTTCTGAGGTTTCAGATTTTATGTACCACTGCATGAATTTCTGACTGTCTCCACCCAACTCACATCACACAGATGGTCTCAAACATAGCATGGTTGCTTTTACAAAAGAGTACTCACATCTGGACTGTGACAAACTAATGCACAAGAAAGGCTTAAGAATAGTACTAGTGGCCTTAAAGTTCAAGTGTTTTGGAGGGTTTGCCCCCTAATTTCCCGAGATTTCATCTGAGGAGACAATGGTTGATTTTAAAAGGGCAGATTTCACCATCAGATTAACATGCTCCATATGCCTGGTCAGTATGTTGAAGAGCCAAAAATGTGCATCTGTTGAATATAATGAACAAGGAATGATAGATGATGCCTCACACTCCCCAGCTTGTAATTAACAGAGGGAGAGGCTGCAGGGTAAAGAGTGGGGAGAGCATCCTTCAGTCACAAATCCTTGATGCGGAGATGTCAGTTGCTCAAAAGAGGTTTTAACATCTCTGACAAGAGGACAGCAAGGGAATGGAGAAGTAAGCAAAACAAAGCACTGGAAGGGCATTTTTACATTGTGTTAGTCAAATGAGTGGATAAATGATGACTGTATATTGGATGGCAGTGGGAGGGTTATAAACATTACAGACACAATTGCCGCTAAATGAGGTGTATCCCAGGCAGCTGTCCTGATGCATTAGGAGGCTGTTTTCAAAAGAAAAGATTATCCCATCAGCATTAAAACAAAACAAAACAAAAGGATCTCTTCCACACAGCTCACACGCCATGAATAACTCAGCAATGTGTGAATCAAACCCTTCCAGAGGCAGGCTGTGTTCTGTCTGCCTCCTTTTGGGCATTATTTTAGCATGGGTATGCTCTCTCTGTAAACTTTAATTATCAAAGCAGCCGCATAAACAAGCTAGCCTGCCTTGTTTATTGGGACTTTGGTCTTTTATGCCTCTGTGATCTACATGTGACAAATCTGAGAGTCTCCATGCTGGCCCAACCACTTGGTTGATGATTCTCTAACTGTATTGCTCTGATCCCCAACATTATTGATTTCTTTCAAAGTCCCTTTTTTTTTTTTTCCTTTTTTTGCATGCCATATAGATATGTGAGCTTTCTGTATTTCTTCAGTAGAAATTTCCAGCATGCTGATGTAAATTGTAAATGCAGTACTGTCTGAGGAAGAAACACATTAAAAATAGCAGTGCTTGTTTTGTTGCTATTAACAGTATATTCAGTTATTTCACAGCACTTTTCTCCAGGATGCTTCAGATTTCATCATTTCACAGGCAAGAAAACTGAGGCAGAGATAAACACAACATCTTGTCCTGGGAAATAGTGCCACAGACAAAATACTATTGAAGATTTCTTAATTGTAGTGCAGTGACCTGTCCAGAAACTCTGCTTTTCTTTGGCATGTGGGGAAATACAGCCCAAAACTACTGTGGTTGCTACTTCAGTGAAATATTCTTACTTCTGAAACCAAGCTCATAACCAATACTCCTTCATATCCTTATTATGTTAGAAGCCTCAATAACGCTGACTTCATGGAATTGAAAGACTGGGTCTTCCCCATTGCATTAACTGATGGATGCTTGTGGAAGGTTTTCAAGCCACATTTCTTTTCCAGTAGTCAGTAGATCAATAGTGATCCATGGTTCTCCCTCAGGTGTTCCACAAAATGATTGCAAATCCCTTTTAACCACCAAAAAATGTGTCCAGGCATAGCAACACAAAATCAAAGTAAAGGAAGAGGCAAAGTCTACAACTAAGTTTTACTTGACGGAAAGTGGAATCTATTCTGGCACAAGATGGTACATGGTGTTTTATCTAAAACACTTCACTTGCTACAGAATGAGTTGTCTCAAAGATTTGTAAACTGGCTATCCTCCTAGGAGTGCTGAGAGGTAGGATGCAGAGATTCTGCCACTGTACAGCCCATCACCTTGGAAAGGAATGAGAACTACCTGCTGTTTACTGCTCTGACAAGAGAGAGCTGTGTCAGAGGGAATGTTGATCTATCCCTCCGAAATGCCAAGATTGTCTGGAGCAAAAGAGCATCTCAGTAGGATGGACTGCATAAACATAAACAGTTTGCATAAACACAGTTCTGCTTTCTATGAGCATTATTGCTGCTGTTTGTGCTACAATAGCATCCAGATCTGCTCCAGGGCATCCTGGTCTGCTGCGCACACTGCAGCCGTCGCATGGAGTAAGAGGCAGCTCTGTCCCCAGGGCACTGGAGCCAGGTGGGCAAAGGGAAACAACAACTGAAGACAGAGAAAAGCTGGGCCATGTTTTGGGGTGACATTGACCGTTTAGGATAAAGCTCAATCCAGAATAAAAGCCTTGTAAACCAAGTTGTAAAATGTTGCATTTCCTGTCAAAAAAGATGTCGGACTATAGAAAGAGCTGGCCCAGCTGCATCTGGAAAGTAAAATAATGCCTTCTTCAAAGAGTTGGTCAGCAGCAGCTGCAGCAGGAGAGATGAGATTCCTGAGGGGTTTGATGTCCACCAAACTGGTTTGCTTCCCCTTTCAGCAGTGTCCTGTGCAGCCCTGCAGCAAACCTCCCTCAGGGCAGGGCAGGCTCTCAGCAGCCTCATGCCCACCTCCATCTCTGCACTCTTTGGGTGTCCAGACAGTGTTTGTGCTGTACTGCCATGAGGACTGGGCCCAGCAGAACAGGCTGGAAATACTCTGTGTTCCTTCTAAAATAGTGCTGGAGTGTTAACCTCCACTCTTGACTTTCAGAAGTCCCTTTTGGAGGTAGCTGATGTAGGGAAAGCAGCAGAAATTAAATTCCAGCATAGGCTTGGAAAGAGTGCTAGTGGCAGTGTGGGAGAAAGTCTTTAAACCAGATTAAAGGAAGCATTTTCCTTGTGATCGAAAATAACTGGGCTTCTAGCTACAGTCCACTATCTCCTGCTAGGGGAACTCCATAGCCCTGTTGCCAAAAGAACATAGAAATCTCTCACCTCTCCAGGTGGCAGAGCAGCTGCACTGTTTAAGAACAGGAAGGATCTTGGCTCCAGTGTATTCTGCCTTTCCACATAGCTGGGAGGAGGAAATGGGAATTGCTTTCTCTGTTGCATGTCCTTTGAAAATTGTAATTTTCCTGTAGGATTGCCTCCATCAAAAAATTCACCTGAAATAATTTTCTTTCTTTTTGCCCCTCTGCCTCACTTATTCTCCCTTTTTCAGCAGCTGAATATGAATCTACTTCAACATTGGAACAAAACTGATTTTTTTCTTTTATTTTGAGAAATAAAATCTTGTAATTCATTTGATGGAAGCTTCTGTTTTACAGGGAAATTAATTCCTCCTTCAACACCACTTAATTTAATAGCAGACACTAGAAAAATATTCATTCCCTCCAAACCCGAAGCATTATGTGCCACCAGAAGGTGAGAAGGAACCACTATTTCTTTCAATATAATCTGTTTTAAAATATGCTATGTACATGGAAAAACTTATTCATCCATCAGTTGAAAAGTTCATTTCTTCCTGCTGCCCTTCACCCCACTTTCAGGGCCACCAAGCCAACAGTGGCTGTATAACATAACTGACTTTGCTATAAATAAGAGCTGAGGAAATGGAAGAAATTAAGAACTCCTCCAGCCCTAAGGCTAAGTATCGTTCTCCTATTTGTTTTCTTTGTATACTAGGCTTAATACTTTTTCTCAGCTGGGTAGAGAAGCTAATATAGTACATAATCAGAGGGAAAGTATCGCCTTACAGAAATCTCATTTCTTATCACACTTGAAGTTTCAGTGGATACTGGAAATACTTTACTTTTTTCATAGTATGTGGGTAGAATAGGGAAGAAACAACACAAGAGAATAAATATTTTCAGGAGTAGAGTCTCGTTTGTATTAAGGGATCTAAGCACTGGAAGTGAAAGGAGACTCAATCTTCCTCCCCCTCCCCATGCTACCTTATTGCTGAAATCTAAGTACTTTTCATGGAAGAACTCAGCTGATGCACAAAGCCATAAATGCAGCCTTTCTCTGCCATGCATTTAGTGATGGACATTCACAGTCCACCTACAGTACACATTTACCAATCACAGCAATGATGTGAAGCTGTCTCCTTTCGTACAATATGTGTCTTACCCCCCTGTCTCCACAGGGTCCATCCTTTCTGTGTGATTGGTGGATCTGCAGGACATGTCTGTCTGGATGGCCTGGTCTGCAGGAATTCAGCTTGTGAGTAATAACCTACTCACAGAGAGCCTGTCTCTCCAAAATGGGTCAGGAGTCCAACAGAGAGCAAGAGCAGAGCACTCCTCTTTAACCTGATAATTTTCACAATTCATCCACTCATAATTTGTGTGTGGTTAAAAAAAAAAGAGAGAAAAATATCCAGATAAAGACACTCCCATTAGGAGAGAAGCTAGTTAATCAATATAACTCCTATCCTTTCAGGAGTCTTTTAAAAAGCTGTAAATATCATAACAGAAGAAGGCAATTTGCAAAAAAAAAAAAAAAAAAAAAAAAAAAAAAAAAAAAAAAAAAAAAAGAACTGAGCATGAATCAAATATTCATCAGTTTGAGTAAAAATTGATAAAGCATAAACCACACAATCTCTGTCGTCCAAGCCTCAAGACTCCCTTTCAGTCTCAGCTATATTGGAGGGCAGACAGAGCTCAGCCAGCCACATCACCTGGCTTGTGAACAAATTTGTGCACTGATTACCTAGTTATCTAAATTAAATGAAAGTCTGAGATGAGAAAATGGGGTGTAAGGGAAAGAACAGAAACAAAGATGAGAAGTCTTTTTACTTCTTCAGTCAAAGCCCTCCCCAGTAATTTTTTGGTTTTTGGCACTTTCCATGTTAAACAGTAAAACTCTGAGTAAAGAGCCTCCATGGGGGCAATTTTTGCCTTGGGGCTGCACTCCAGAGTCAGGACTGTCCTGCTTTCTCCTGGGGGAGATTGTAGAGTGCCCCAGGTGACACCAGGGAGTTGGGCATGGTAGTGTCAGCCACAGGAGCAGCCCCCTCCCTAAGGAGACAAGGACCCCGGCTACACCACAACAAACCATGCACAATGCCAAGTACTCATCTTGCTCTGAAGGTAAAACAGATGAAAATATCTGCAGAGACTGTCCACAATTTTCACATTAGCTATTATTTCAGTTGCCAAGACACTCTGAGCATTGCTGCAAGGATAAAAGACAGATGCAATGGGAGAGGCTAAGGGTTGTGCTCAGACCAACCACTGCAAAACTGGAAATGAGTCTACCATAGGGAAATTCATATGGATGTATTAATACAATTCTATGATAATTCATTTTCCCCTCATTCAAAATCCTATCATATAGTGCATAACACTGAACATGGCTCCCTGTACATCCTGCTGATGAGGAAAAGCAGGACTGCAAGCTTACATACCCCTACTAGATCCATTGGACTACAACTTCTTTTTTCTCTACAGCACATGGATTTGAAATAAAATGGAGTTTATTTTAGTGCTTAAAGTACCACAATACAGCTCAGAATATGTGTGATTATATATCAGAGGCAACACAGGAGATAAAGTAAAACACAGACTTGTACTGATGCCCTTTAAGTAACCAACAACACCAAAACAACTTCTCAACAAAGTTCAAAGGGCAAGAATATTTTTTAATCTGTAAAATATCTTTGATATTTCTTAAAGATTTAAAGATAATTCTTGCTGCTTTCAATGTATATTTTAGCTCTATCTTCTGTGCAGATGAGGGAATATTTGTACTGCCACATTTGCAATATAAGATGTTATTTGAAGTCTTTATTCTCCCCTGAAATCTCAGGAGCCTGTAGATATCTGATTTTTCCATATTCTTAGATATTCATTCACACACTCTATCTCTAGTTTCCAACATTTCAGGAGCAACTGGAAAATTCTAATCTTCCTTTCCACTCTTTTTTCTTCTCATGAACAGCAACAGAAAACAAGTCAAAAGATCACAATGTGACTTTTTAAAACCTTCTGACTACTGAGCTAACATCACGAACTGTCTGGCAAGGCTTTGACTTGGGATTTATCCTCGTCTCAGCTTGGCCGTGTACGTGCTGGTCTACTTGTTATAGCAGGCAGATGTATGATCCTCAGAGCACTTTCCTGTACTGCTCCCTGAATTGGTCAATGTTTCACAGAAGCTGGGAGAGAGAAGTCCCTAAGTCTGTGCCTTGTGGAGCTGGATGCTTCTAGCAGTGCACTGCTCATGGGAGGAAAGGGAAAAGATGGATATGATCAGGCTTTCAGTGTAATCTGAAGCACAGGGGAGTAACTGCACTTCCTTAAAGGAGATCTTTATAGGTAGTAATAAGAAAACCAAAAAGCCCTGCAGAGTGGCTTACTCTGGAGGTTATGCCATGAGAAGCCATGGGCTATGAGCCTGATTAACAATAATGACTCACAGCCAGGATCTTTCCTTTGCACTGAAGTCCCATTTGTCCCCAGCATAAGTGGCTGGTGTTGAAAGACCCCACTGGATTCACTAGGAAAAGTGCATTGCCTGAAGATGGGTCTAAATTGATGATGCACTACACGTCCCTGGGAAGGAAGGCAGGGAGGGAGGGAGGGAGGAAGGCAGGAAGGAAGGCAGGAAGGCAGGAAGGCAGGAAGGAAGGAAGGAAGGAAGGAAGGAAGGAAGGAAGGAAGGAAGGAAGGAAGGAGAATCACATACTCAGGTATGGTCAAAATGGAAAATTATGAAGTGGGAATCATGAAGGGATAAAGAGTGAATTTCAGGAGGAAATAATGCATCACATTAACTACAGAAACAAATACTTTTTGTCTTGGAATTTCCTTCTCTCATATAGATGTTTTTTTGTTTTCTTTAGTCACTTTCTAATCCCTAATTCAGGAGACACTATCCAAAGCAGTCCTGTTCAGACTGCCTGGCAGTCACCTTTTCCCCCTTGAGCTGGGCCTTTGTTAAAGGCTGGCTCCTACCTAGATCAGTTGCAAAACAAACTCATCTCAGTTTTTAGAAGTGACTTTTTTATCCCATCACAAGCAATTTACCTTTCCAGCCATGTGGGAGCTCGATGTAATCTTGAAGAGTGAGGTAAGAATGCTGTGCAGGAAAACCAGCTTGTGAGCTCTCCTAGGAAAACATGCCCCTGCTTCCTGCCCACTGCCCCACACTCATGTCTGAGCCAAGCCACGAGGCTGCACAGATGCTGTGGGGCACAAGGTCAGGGATTCCTGTGCCATAGTTTCTGCCACTCTGGGCTGCACTCTGTCTCAGAACAGCTCCCCGAGCAGCTCCATCAAGCTGCTAATGCCAACCAAGTAAATAATGCATGCCTCAACTTTGGGCTAAATATACATTAGTCTGATAGAGCGTAACAGCCACCATGTCTGTGGTGCTAAGCAGTCCTCAGCTGTATATTTACCGGATCAATGGAGTGCTTACAGCTTTGACACATAAATCAGTATTTACGTAACTTTTTAATAGCTATTAGAAGCAAAAGAGCATTGCTGTCCATATATAGCAATTATATGGAACGAAACCTTCTTCTCTCTTGTGCTGTTTGGTTATTTTTTTTTTTTCAGGAGTCCCCAGAGCCCTGATCAGCAAAGGCCTGTAAACACAACCGAGTGAGATGAAGTCAGTGTCTGAGCTTCACTTATTTTAAGCATGACTTCAGCAGAACATGGAAGGTACTCAAAGGATCAAACATATTCCCTTGGTATCCTTTCAGAGCAGCTGACACTCCCCAGGGCACTTGAATTATGTCTTGTTTTTGTACAAGAAAAAGAAAACAGTGTGACTCTGGGGCATTTGGGTTGGAGGAGGCAGGTGATTTTGTCTCTCAGGTCATTGATACACAATAGGAGGTTCCAGTATTTGTGGACATTCTCTGGGAAAACTCTCAGGAATCTACATGGTGAATGCTGGACTGAAATTCATTACTATTTTGGCCACAAGGGATCTGGTCGTGCAGGTGAATAGGGTAATAAGATTTCTTCTTTCAATCTTTTCTGCTGGTAAGTAGGATGGTGGTTAGGTACTGCATATCCTCTCTTTTTCCAAAGACATCAGATACACAATTTGGAGCACCAGATATCTGCAGCATTTTGAGTTTAAGCCAGATAAAACAAAAGCTGTCCCTAAATTTCAGGGCATTATTGCCATTTATGAGATGATGATTCCAGTTTGTCCAATTTCTTCATTGGCTACGATCTGGGAAAAGGTGAAATGAGAAGAAACATGCAGTCCAGGTCTCTTTGAGCTTGACTGTCAATGACAACACTTAACATTTCACAATTAACTCTAGGCCTCCAGAGTCCTGACTCTAATTTTCCATGTCAAAGCATCAATTGTTTGATGCTTCTTGTTCCAGACCCCAGTTGTGTTGATCGTGGCCTTTGTACACTACTCTGCTACAGCCATTTGAATAATTAATGTCTTATACAAAGATTAGCACAATCTGCATAAATAAATAAGAAATTGTAATAAACAGCATGTCTGGCAGCAAAATATTGGTTTAAGAATTCTAATAATGATCATGATTTATTAATGCCCTTGTCAGCATCTGTTGCTGAAGGCATTATGTATGCCTCAGTAGGATTTGCCTTTATTTGTTGAATGTAAGTCAGTTAGACAACAATCATGTAATGAAATGTATTATGGTTTCTGAATCCCATATTTTTAATGACTAAGGGACAACTTCCTCATGCCCTGTCTGAACCTGCGCTTTCTGTATAACTTTATTATTAGCAATGAAAAACCTCTCTAAATTAATTTCTCAGTCTGTGTACTGTATTCTTTCAGCTTCCATGGTCAGACAAATCCAGCCCAACAAAGCTGATTTGGATATTTCAATGCCTGATTGTGAATTGAAGAGTAACATGCTATTTTTATATAAATCTCCCCAAAGGAGGAATAAGCAGAGGTGGGAGAACTCAGAAATGTATAAACCTCAGTTTTCCTATTCCCCTAGTCCTATCACTATTTCTGGGGAAACTATTGATGTTAAAAGTGGACTAAAATGAGGAATGGATTGTATTTATGCTATATATATTATGGTGCTCATTAAGCATGCTATTTTACAATCATGACTGATATTTGCATTTTGATTTGCATTTTCTTTATACTTTCAGATGTCTATCATCTACCTGAATTTTCTCTCCAGGCATTTACTAGGGATCAACAAAGGAAAAAAAAAAAAACCCAAAATCCATTTGAGTTGGCTATCTCATTTGAGTTAAACTAGATCCAGTTCCCTGCCAATTAGGAAAAGGAAAACCTTAGCTTTTCCATCCTGAACCAAGCATAGATATGGAATCCACTGCATAGCAGTGAGGAGTAGAATGAGTCTCAGAGAAGGTGGGAGCAAATATCCTTGGACACTTCTGTGTTGCCTCGAGGCAGAGTGCCCATAGGCTGATGAAAGTAGGATAAGCAGGAAACAGCAAATGGAAGGAGCCCTAAGAAAACTGATTTTCAGATGTCCAAATATCTTTCAAACCTTTAGAATCTCAGCCTAGTGCTTTGAGACCAGGATTAAAAGTTTGCTGTCCTTCCGGCCACATCAGCAATTAGCACCTTAGACTAGAAAATGCTGGACAAAGTGATCCATTGATCTGTTAGTCAGAAGCCCTACAGCAAATCCAGTGGACAGCAGAAGATTTTCCAATGCAGTAGAAGCCTGTTAAACAAACAGATTGCACTGGTGTACAAAAATGTCATTTTCTTAAGAGCCTTATAACAGAGATAAATAGTGGCTTAAGGACAGAGGTGGCCTTTGCTGAACCTCATACATTCTCCTGATCTCTGTGAACCCTGCTCTCCAGAGCTTTATTCCAGATATTCATACAGCACTTCTTCTTAGATAAACAATAACAAAAATTGGTCTTTCCTGGGGCACATCAACTCTCTTGTCACATTTATTTCTTTATATCTTTTGAAAGGTCTTTTGGGTTGTTTTTTCCAAAGGCATTTAATGAAATATCACTTGGTGTGATATCTGTGAGATCTATTATTTTAACAGATGTAGTCCTTTAACCTCTTCATTTTTTGTATTGTACTTTACCTTTAGATCTCATATGTGTTTAGACTTCTAACAAGTTTATACCTTCAACAGATATTATTTTTCTTAAGGAGACATCTTCATTGTAATGGCTAATTATATTGTTAAAGATCTGGGTTTTTTAAGGCTATTGGAAACTTGATTTTTGTAGTAAGGAGCAGCAGAAACATTCTTCAGAAAAAAAAAGACATGAAGAACTGTACAAGTTGTAGAGAAGCATAATACAAAGAATGGCAAGCACTGATCATTGCTATGCTGCTCTTCTGTTGTTGAGGAGAGTCAGCAGGCAATAAAGACATGGGAAGATAAAACTGATGCTCAAATAAGGGTGTTGCCTTTTCAGTATCTCAGGGAAAAGCCACCAAGCACATGGAGCAGAGGGGAAGAGTTGAACTTTCAGTGTCACCAACTGAAAAGGAAAGCAAAACAAGCAACAAGTTTTAGCTGCCTTCATTGCTGTTTTTCTAAATAAAACCCCCAGCACAGAGATGAAATTGGAAAGATAAAATAGAAAAGCTTGTCCAGGTAACTTAAGAAAGATTTAGAAAGCTTGGAAGGATTAGTGGACAGAAGTAGACAATTTTTAGTAGACAATGGCATTTCTACTTGCATTGTGTTGCAACAGTTGCTAAGCAAAGTGCAAGATGGTTGATATTGTCATGTCAGATTTATGTGGTAAAATTTAATGTAGTGCTTGTCCATTTTAAATACTGGAAATATCAATTAAATGCCATACTATTCTTGACTTCAACCGTAAATGGTTGTAAATACACTATACAAATTTGGAATAATTTAGCCTTACTTCCCCTTTTCTCCCTGTTCCTCCTTGCTTTCACAGTAGAACTCACTATAAGAGGAGGAGCTAATTTATTTTTTTTTTTGCTTGAAGTCTGGTGATTCATTGGGCTTTACATCACCAGTTAAACATTCTTCCCTTAAAAATCAATGGCTGAGGATTGAAGTCTTACTTCAGTCTGAAGAGTCTGAGACTACAGTTTTAATTATGGCTTGAAGTAATGTAATTGTGGATTTTAATGGCTCGTACATCTATCTCTTTGACAGGTCATCTGAGTTTGTTGAAAGTTTTGAAAGCAATGAAATCAATTTCTCGTACAGTTAGTTATCAAAAAGAGAACACATTGATGCTAATAGGAATGTAGACATAATATCTCCTATACCTCTGCACTTTTGTGAGATGTTTTACATGTTGAGGATTCTCATCAGGAGCCTGCTGAGGAGAGCATGAGGTGCCTGCTGCTCCTTCTATTCAGTGACATCTCATGTTCTGGATGCCTTGGTGAGCAAAGCAGTGTGAGTGAATGATGAATTCAGCATTGCCAGACCTCGCTGTGGGGACAGGGAGTCTGGAAAGGTTTCTGAAGGTTGGGATATGCTGGTTGACAGCTCCTGGTACAGACACATCACCCTGTTCCAACCTTCAGTGCACACTTATTCAATATCTGCACTAAGGGTGATGTTGGATAGGGTAATGCTCAGAGACACTAACCAAATCCATTCCACTTACTGTCCAGATAACTCTGCCATGCTGCAAGGGAAACCTGTGCCTATTAACATTCTTTTCAATTGTGATTTTGTGACTCATGTGAAACACAAAGCAACAGGACAAAACACAACTTGGAAAGGAAGAAATTTATGGCTTTTTTATGACATTACCAGCATGTGCTGCAGATTTGTTCAAGTTTTTTAGTTGTTTCTGTTTTCAAAAAACTTGGACTGAGACTGTTCTCAAGAAATAGCACAAACAGAAGGATTCAATCCATCTAGAAGTATTTTATTTTAACAAAAGGAAAACTCCAGGAAGTACAATAGAAAAAAGGAAATACATGAAAATATTCAGCTATATGTTTTTCCTTTTTTAAGAAGAATCTCATGAAAAAACCAAAGAAAACAGCAACAATAAAATGTTCTTTGCAAAAGACACGGAATAACAGTGTGTAAGCAATGGATAATGGCAGCCAGAAAAAAGGCTTCTCAAGTGAATCTTTGATCAAGGAACACCATAGGTATTTCAAGAGGAAGGTAGTAGCCATCTAAAAGTCTAGTCTAAAATAAAATTCAGCTTTAAAAAGGTCTTCCTAAAATGACACAAATGGCTTCTTTAAGTGATTTAACTCTTGAATATTGATCCTCAAGAACTAAAAAGGGTTTAACTACCAAAAAAAAAAGAAAAAAAAAAAAAAGAAAAAAAAAATAACTCAGAAATATTCATTGAAGTGGCATCACACCTGTTGTTAAGGACCAGCCCTGACTCCCCCAAACAAAGAAAGGAGTCAGAGGGAGAGTTAAATGCTAGAGTGCTCTTTGCTGCCCTCATTGGAGTAACTTTGTTTGACAAGATGTTCACTGTCTCTTGGGACAAAATGTTATGTGACTGAACAAAGAGAAACTGTCAGCAAAATTTGCCAGGGTAAACCTGATTTGACAGTGAAAGCACAGTGAAATTGTGTGACTATTTCAACGTACCGCAGTGTTCAAAAATGAAGCAAGAGAGAGACCCAAAATCTCTTCAATTTTCTGCTTCCCCTGGACACCAAAGTCACAATGCAGCCTCTGCCAAGCGTGGCAGACAAAGGAGCTCGTGTCATTTTAGCTGCCCCTCATTCTGGACATATCAACTGCTTCTCATATAAGGCAAAATCGCCCGACACATGGTCATTGCTGTCAGTGACTTTCTGATGTCAGATCAATAGCACAGCACTGCCTTGCAGTGACAGCTCAATTAGAAAACAATTCTGACATAAAATTTCAGAGGGAAAACCAAATCCTGCAGTAGAATGTCACAGGAATGACCCTTTAAAGAATTAAATGGTGTTTGTCAAAGATAGATCAGATTTTCTCAGGGATTAATTCCTAGCAGCTGATTTATATGGTTCCAGGAAACTGTGACAACCTAGAAACTATCAAAATTTGTTTCTCTTTTTGCTTCACAAACTACCCGCCCTCATTTTTGAACTTTCAGTTGCATTGGACAAACACCATCAGATAACTAGATGCAACATAATGTCTATTTTATTTCTGTTAAATAAAAATCTGACTTCTGGTGTGCTATTACTATAGGATGCCTGACTGCATCATTACAGAGCTAAGCATTCCTGTTGCAAATGCAGTAATTCTCTCTTAACAGGTAATTACACAAATATACACATACATATACAATAAAATCTTTTCATGGCTGTATGCCAAAATGGTAAGCAAACAGGTAGTTGTTGTTTCTTAGAAATCTTTGCCATGACTGTGCTGAAAAAGCCTGCACCTCCAGAAGTGAAAGTTAGAAGTCAAATGAAGCTTCCAGGCCTTTAGATCCAGAAGCATCACTGTGTTCCAACCTTGCAGTCTTGGAAGATCCAAGGTTCAAACTTACATCAGTTCCAAACAGATCCACTTATATTTGATATAAAGAGAGAATGGGCAGTCACTACAGTCCACTTAAGCAGTCACAATTTAGACTTCATTGGATAATGAGATTTCTCAGGTCGTTTGTACACCTGATTGGAAGCCCACACTTTTATGGAAAGGGAGTTTAAATTCACCTCCAACTCCTATGTTCACACCTGACTGGTGGTGACAAGGAGACAAAGCGGAATTTCAGGGGTCTCAGATGAAACACCACACTGTGCTCTCATCCACAAAAAGTAGGACTTTCTCTTCCAAAAGCAGAAAACACAGGTCTGATGTTTCATCAGCTCTGTGATTTCTTCTCTAAATTTAGACTGCAAGGAATATATGACTTTAATGCTTGAATAAATCCCAGGCACCAAAATTTATTTCTTGCCTGCAGTATCAATTTCTCTTCAGGCACCTTTCTGTACTCTTTTTTGCCTTGGCTGGCAAAGAGCAACCTCTGTCAGGACAGAGACTGGAGAGCAAAAGTAAAGCTGATGAAGAAGCAACTTTCACAGTCCCTGAATGTCCATGTTTTCACTGTGCTGATCTGTGCTAACAAAAGTCAGCCCAATATTATTTACTTTTTCTACTGCAAAACAAGACATTGAATTGCAAATCATGTTTACAATGTACAAACAGATTTGTTACTACTGCATCACCTGGAAACTGACCCCAAATTTCCTCCCATGCTGGGCATGGGATGTTAAGAATCCCCACCAGAGGCTGCTCCTTCTGATGTGCCACTCCAGGGACATCTCTGCAGAGGGAAACTGTACAGCACTGCAAAATGAAGCTCTTTACCCTGGTAACCCAGGAAAAACTCCTGATAACAGCAAACACTTTGGAGAGGACCCTAGGGAACCTAAGGCCAGTAAATTCTTCTGTCTAGGGAGAGGAAATTTATGAAAAAAAGAGAAAAGCACTCACCCTTGTGAATACAGAAGGGGTTTTTTTTGATGTCTTGATGAGAAGCCTGTCTGAGAGAACACAAGACATGCTAAGATGGAGCAGAACATAAGTCAGGTCTCAGGGGCTGTGTAGGCTCTGCTGTGAATTCCCAGCTTGACATTGGGCAGGTCTGATTGAGAGTTCTTACAGAAGGAATGGTGCCCAGTGGGAAGTGTCCAGGGTATAACAATCTTTCTGTTTAAAAATTGCAGTGATCTTGAAGTGCTGTATTTTCCTGCAGTCCGGGTTTAGAGGACTGGCAGGCTGGGTATGGGGTTGTGGCACTCCTTGGGGAGCTCTGGTACCTGAACAGAACAAGAAAGCTCTTGGAATAACAAGGAAGACACATCACCTGTGAAACTTTGTCCTGCTGAATTTGCAGTGTATGTATAGATGCATGGAAAATAAAACGGAACTGTTTTCTGCAGCAAAGAATATATAGAGGTAGCTAAAGTTCATGCAGTATCCAAACAAACTTGCCAGTTAGCCACTCACAGCCTGTGAAATCCACTTCCTAACAGAGTAGAAGTTTCATGCTAAGGACTCAGTCATTGTAATGTTGCATAAAAGACTCCTGAAAGGTTTAAAAGGCCAAGCAAGAGAAGATTAGCTTCAATATCAAAGCAGAGGGGCTCATTTAGTCCAATGTTATTGATCTTAAATACAATATCTTCTTTGAAAAAACTTCTAAAAGAAAAGTAACAATAAAAATAAGAAAAAAACTCTCATTCGAAAGCAAACCACAACATGACAATTGTAAAGAAAATGTAAGCACTATATTTCACTTCTTCCAAGAGGCTTTGGGGAAATGCTGCCCATGATTTTGCATCTAAATACACATTGAATCAAAGTTTTTCATCAGCCAGCCATACAGCACATTTCTAAAAGCCCAGGTGAATAAAAATGCTTCCAAGTTGGTCAGCTATAGTAACACCCAGTGGTTCATAAAATGATGGTATTTACTAGCTTGAATATTTGAAAAATGCATCTACCCTGAATTAACATCTCCAAAACTTCTCAGTCAGATGCATTTGACTCTCCTTTTACTGAGATCAGGTAGAGATAAAACTGAGTCTTTGAAGTCAGAGGCTTACTGCCCACATGCTGGCCAAATTTCCATTGCTAGGAGAAACATTCCTTTACAAATTCTTCCTTACAGAACAGTGTTTTGAATACTAGGCCCATGTAAGTTTAAAGTTGTGTTTTTTGAATGTGCCACAGGCAATATCTTGGCCATGCTTTCACAGTCTGTAATATTAAGTTTTGTTTGTTTTTTTTTCCATGGAGGAATGGGGAGACACAAGCACCAGATGTACTAGTCCAGAATAACATATTGGTAATTACAACATTTCCAGTAAAGCACTGACATTATATATTCATTACACAGTGGCCATTGCTACTGCTTTATCTATTTTTCCATGAAAAGTGACTGTATGATGCAGCACACACAAGTGTGGAGAGATATTTGCCTCAGAATGTGGAAATCATCATAAATTTCAGTTGTGTTTAGGCCAGCTGAAAATGCTACATCCACAACAGACATGGGACCCTTCCAAAAAGACTTGACAGAAGCAGGAGAGGATATCAAGAGAGGTAGTGGACACCAAGGAGTCATCCTGAAATAGGTCTGGAAGAGACCTTTTCTTCTGTGCTCAGCAAAGGAGGGCAGATGAGCAAATGGAAATAACTATTCATAAATATTTTCAGAGAAACAACAGCACTGCTTGTCTGGTCTCTGCCCATCAATCACAATGAAAGATGCATCTACCTGATGTCCTTTAGGGGCACAGTGTAATCTACAAGAAAATATTCTAGGTAAGAATTTTGGAGATCTCCCTGCTCTGCCTGTCTCAGCATCCTGTGTTTTGTTCTAATGTCTTCATTTCCTTTTAGGGCACCGGCCATTTTTGATAAGCAACTTTGAGATAATCAGGTGGGACTCACTTCAAAACAACAAAAACTGAGATGTGAGTAGTGCCACACTTTTCCAGTGATCTATCTTTTCTTCTCATCTAAGATAAGCTACTATAGAAAAAGGAAGATCTGTTAGATTCAGTCATTGCTGACTCTGGCCATTTTGACAAAAGAGACTGCCACCTAGAGTGAATTATCTGCATTTTTGGAAATGTGCATATGAGACTTGCAGCTGCTTGAACACCTTCTCACTACACTTGATATATGTAAGCATAGCTTTCCTGTCTTATCTTTTTCTAGAAGCTCCCAGTGTTTAAAACGGTTCTTTCCTGCCCCTCGTGAAAATAAAGAAAATGAAAATGAAAATGAAAATGATAATAATAATATTAATAAATAAAACTACATAAATAAATCCAGATTGATGCTCAAGGTGCAGTTCACATATTCAAGGTTGAAGTGGTTAGACGTTTCCATATAGCTATCTTTCCCTGGGAATATCTGTGCAACCTCAAGTACTTTCAAACCATGAATGTTCTGCAAAAATCAATGCTCACAAATGTCTTAAGATGTTTGTAAACTCAAGTACTATTGCAAGACAGAGCCAAAGACTTTGCTTTTTTTGCCAGTAAAAGATTAAAAGGAACAGTTTTGAGTGGCTGAGGACAAAAGGACAATTATTCCTTCTCTGTTCTCTTTAACAAGGCTGTCATGTCCGGCACACATAAATACTAATAGACTTACAAGCGAATGTTTTATTCAAATATTTGACTGTGATCTGTGATTAACTCATAGAGTGTTCATGCTTTCCACATGAATTTAACACTACTTGCTTGGACTGAATATAGTGTCCTTAAATATTATTTTTCAATGCTCTTTACAGTTCTCAGAAACTCTGCCCTTAATATCACTGCATTTATGAAAATTTACAATGAAAATTTATGGGTAAGAATTCCAAGGATCCTGCTAATAAGAAGATACATTTTAGTTAAGGAACTTAAATGGATCTCTGAAATATGGGAGCCAATCTTTTTCATTTCTTTCTTTTTTTTTTTTTTTTTTTTTTTTTTTTTTTTTTTTTTTTTTCTTTTTAAGTTTTCAATAAAGAAATATTATCCTTCAATAAAAACTGCTTCACTCTGGGGCTCATGTTACTCTGTCAGTCATTTTTCAGAGACAAAGCAAAAGTTTCTTACATGATATTTGAAAATGGAAAATAGACATTTTTCAATCCAAAGGGAGCCAAAAAATACATGTATTTGTGGAAATATATGTTACTATAATATGTTTGCAGCAGTTCCAGTAGGAAAGAATACTGTGTGAATAGAATTTTAATGAAGGCAGCTACAGGTAAAAAACCTTTTGTGCTGAGGTTTTGATTAAAGGTAAAGAGAAAAAGAATCTAGAAATAATAATAACAATAATAATAATAAAAAACCCCAAAGATATACCTTGCTCAAGCGGAGATTCCTGTTTACTTCTCTACTTCTCTGATATCAAGGAATAGACCAAGCCAATATTATTACCTAAACCAAGAGAGAATTCACATTCTTATCTAGGTGGGCAACTGTTATATGACTAGTTCAAGTTGCAGCTAAATGCAGAATTGCTTCTGGCAAAAAAGTCATTAAGACACGTTAGTGTCGACAGTTGTACAGATGCCTACAGGCACTCCTGCATTATCAAGCTTTAATGGAGATGTTCATGATATTTGCTGAGTGTTTGCTGTATGAGTTACACACTGAGTCAGGAGAGGAATGAGAGGGGTTTCCATAACCCGAAGGTTGTGTGTTGATGATCTTGCAGTTATAGACTGAAAAAGTGCCTTCGACTCAGTTTAATGACCCTCTTGGTTTAATAAGGCAGCATATCATCGTTTGCAGACATGAAACATCTGTTACAATCACATATCATAGATTCTGTAGTGGTAAAGAAATAAAGAAGCAGATGGGTTCCCTAATGTCAATGGCGTTAGTGTTTATTTAGAGATCACACATTGAATCTCAGGCAGTCTTTATGTTTTGGTCTCACTTCCAGCAGCAGGGTTTAGCACTGCTAATTCCAACAATACGAAGCTTTTTTAAAAGGCAGGATGACCAGACTATTGATATACCCCTGGATTTCTGTGTCAAGAAAAAAAGCTTATTTCCGGGAAGGAGGTTTTATTTTGGGAAGGATGAAGCCTGTATCTAGTATGAAAATGTTAATTTCCCCAGCAGTTTAGACATTCACATATCCAAGACAATTCCAATCTGACTTCCAAGGTACCGGTAGTGATGACAGGGCTGCAGCCTTGACCAAATTTTTGACTCCACCTTAAAAAGCCCCAAAAGGTTTGTATTATGTCTGCTGGTGGTGTGACACCAACTCCCAAACTGGATGGAACAGGGAAAGTTCAGGTGCACCTGTGTGTGAGGCAAAATTATCTCCAAGATTAGAATCACTGTTCCAGATAGATATTAGCATTTATGTTTATGATATTTGTCAGGGAAAAAAAATATATTTATAGTTAATTTTTTCCTGAAAAATTCAGATTTTCCTTAAATTTTGAGTCTTTCTCTCCCCTTAAACTCTTCACCTTGTACTTTGCTATCCTCTACCTAAATTTGACACCTGCTAAAGAGCTGAAATTTTCCTTGTGCTCATTTCTTTGCTTGTCAGAAATTTAAGATTTGAATGCCATGATCACTGAGTCACCACACCAGCTGAGATCAGATCCCTCATAATTTATCAGCTATGCAAATGAACTTATTTTACTTCATTATGTGGCAGGAATTTGAAGAGAAAGTGCCTCCAGATGACTGAAATGATATTGCCACCAAGCAGAGTAACCTGGATTGTACGCTGGAGATGGCGTTTACCTTTGCATCTTCCATCAGCAAAAGCAAAATTGCATTTACTACCTCTATTTAAAAGCAATCTTATCTCTCACTGTTCTCCTTTTTGGGGTTTTAGCTCCATCAGAATTGCTGTTAGTTATCAAATTCTTGGCTGCATCTCACACTTCTAATTAAATTTGAGGCCTCTCTTGTCTGGAAACCAGCAGAGAATAGTTAAATGGAGCTTCTATAGTGACTGATGCAAAACAGTTGTATTCATGATGAAATACAATTAAAATTTTAATATATCTTATCTGCTACAGCCAGTGATCCAGTTGGAACAAGTCAGTTGCTGCTGCTGGGTATGTCCTTGTAAACAGGAATTCAGGAAAGTGACTTTGTCTCTGCTGAATTGTGTGAATTGTGTTGCATTTCTTAAAAACTACAAAAAAAAGAGGGAAAGGATCAAGGTCCAAGATGTATGACTTCATATATTTAAATTCTGTGTACCAGAATTATTTTGGGTTTTTTCTTTTCAATCTGTAAAGACAAACTGATTTATGCCACTTGAATTTCTGTCCCACAAACTGTTGGAACAACAATCAGACATTTGTTTCCAAGTCAGACAAAGGCTGTCGAGTTATGCATACTCATATACAATATATTTGCCAGGTTTAGAGAAGAGAAATCAACACAAATCAAAGCAGCAGCTACAAAAAAAAAAATATGATGTGCTTTTTCAGTCAATGTGCTGGAGTCCATTCGTCTCAGCAAACAAGAGAAGGTGGTTGATTATGTGGGAGGAATTAATCATAACCACAAGTATGTGTCTTTTATAGTCCGCGATATTTGACAGTGGCTAAATAGATTTCTAAGCCTTCACCAAAGGAAGTATGAACAGAAAATCTTATGGAGAGCTTGAAAACTCTATGGAAATGAATTAAATGTGTATTTCCCACTGAATCAATCCACATACTTTCTCTCTCCTGCATCTATATTTTTTTAATCGTTACCTTAAGGAGACCTATAGCTACCCTTGGGAAATGCGGAAGAAATTCTCTTAAAAATGCAGGACTGCCCTTTTCTGTAAATGTGGTGGGAGAGGATAAATGCGTGAAACTGCTTTGCAATCTCCTTTGGAGCATTTAAAAAAATATCAATGACATCGAGCTGGAGCCATCTCCCTAAAAGTTAGCTATCTAGGCTAAAGAAATCTTGCATATACCACTTATATAGGCAGGAAAATGTTTGGCATCACCAGCAAGACATTGATTCCACCTTACTATAGATACTTAAAGCAAATGGGAAAAATGACCCTCTGGAGATGCCTGTGTTTTGCTGTGGATAGCAGTGCAGATTAAGCATCTAACTTTTAGCTAAATGAAATTAGATTCACCCATACTACATAGAAACCAATATAAAAAATTCCCTGTTTATGCCTACAATCCACAGTTTCATTATTCATTGCAACCAAGGGATAGCTATCAAATACCCAAAGGAAATATAAGGAGGTGGATTTGCAGGATTCAAAATGTCCCAAAATGTGAGACAGATGATCAGCACTGGCACTGGGCTGGGCAGAGCTCCTCACCTCTCTCACAGCAGTGCTGGGATGGGCAGTGCTCCTGCAGGGGAAAATCCTTTGCAGTCCACCCAGCTGCCCCCCTACCCTGACACAAGCTCCCCTCTTATGGCCACAGAAGGCAGCTTGGGACTTGGGACAGGAATTCTCAGCTTGAGGCAAATGTTTGGTGCCTCAGCACTCAGACAAGCAAGGGAAAACATTCCCTGGCAGTGCTCTCAGTGCAGGCTGATTTTAGCGAGAAACAGGCAGCTTTGATTTTTAAGTGTCTGCTGTGAGAATAGAATCCTCAGCTCGGTTTTTGTAATCCGTAACAAAGGCTACAAAATATCTTTTTTTAGTACTGAGGATGGGTCCAGCCTACAGTTCATCTTCTGGATTGTGAGTCATGAACTTGAATAAAAGCCAGAGCCCTTTTTGTTGCTGTGGCTCTTTCCACACCCACCTCCTTCGCATTCTGTGCTGAGGAAGTGTTGTCCTCACTCTGCCAAAAATGAACAACATTCCCTTTCCCAGACCTTCCCTGTTACATCTCGTTAGTTAAAGCTGTAAAGGAATGGTTTCATTAGGCTCACAGCAGTGCTTCTAAAATATAAGTGTTTATAAATCCCTATTAAAGCTTTTGTGAGATGTCAGCATGGGCCAGGGGGAGAAGAGAGGGGGGAAAATGAGATGGGACACTTGGTGGGGAAACTGGGTGATGAGGTGGTGGAAACTCCCACACCTGTGTTCCCTGAACTGCTGCTGGGGTGACAGCCTAGGTACAATGGCAGCTCACACTGTCTTATACCCCTAAAACCAGATTCTGTATTCATCTTCCTTAATATTCCATGCAGACTGAACCTAGAGATGAGTTTCATGTGGCTAATTCTGGTTGCTGTTAAACCTCTTTACTTTGAGCATGAATAAAGTCAGCTACTGAAGTTTTTTATCAGCTCATCTTGCAGCTGGCAACACCCTCCCTGTGTTTCTATTACAAAAACCCATCAACCAGAATTTATATTACAGCCACAACATTTGTTTCAGTACACTTACATTTGTTACAGTAGGTTTCAGGCAGAGAGCACATGAATTAGCTATTTCCAGTGACACTGACAGATGTACAAAATACAGACACCACACACGAAGCACAAACAAATCTAATCATGATTTTTTCACCATTACAACTATTCATACAGAAATGGGATGGATAGACTCCACAGAACTGAAATAGCATCACTCAGCTTTGTTTAAGCCCTGCTCACTGCAATAGTATCACTTATTACAAATGTTCCTTCTCATGGTGCTTGATGAATGTGCTTCAAGCTGGCTTTTATTTTTGAACCTTGACTCAGAAAAGAAAGTTTCCAGAAACCGTCTGGCTATAGAAACTGTTCAATTAAAAGCAAAACAAAACCCCTCAAAACCAAAACAAATAAAACCCAAAAAACAAGCACCAAAATGCTCCAAGAAAAACAAAGTGATGGTCAAGTTCTAGATTTACTTATAGTCAATACCCAGAAATTGCTTTAGAGGATTGAATTTTTTCCCAATCACATTTAATTGTATTCTGAAGGACAAGCGTAGAAAGAGAGAAAAAGCTTTCAAATTTGTGTGAGCCAGGTGACAATTCATCTATTTGCTTATGTCCATGGTTGTACCCTGACCTGATACTGGAACTGGACTGACCCACAAAAGTAGCTGCCTTTTTTTTAAAAAAAAACCAAAATAATAATTAAAAAAATTCATCCCTATAAAACATTTCTTCTAAATATTTCAGAGTCTGAAATTGTTTCCATCTTACTGTATTACAAAAAATGCAAGTCACTGTCAAAATTAAAACAGATTTGGACAGAAGAATCCTTACAAATTCTTGTTTCTGAAATGTAAAGCCAGCAAAATCTGACTCCATAATCTTCGTTAAAAGAAACAGTGTCAAATGCCTTTTTGTTTTGAAAAAGATGAGTTTTTACTGGATTTAGATTTTTCAAGAATGGAAAATATTGATTTTGTTATTCTTTCCTAACTCTCAGACACATGACAACTTACTCGTCGAGCCCTGGATGAATGATTGTGATTCCTTTCCTATCAGAGCCACAGAGCCCGCATTTCAGAGCAAGAGATGTGAGGACATGCTTGTGTTCTGGTTTTGGGGCACATAAGGCACAACCTGACACTCCCTGGTTTACTGGGAACTGTTACATGCACAGAATGCCAAGTTTAATTTATGCAAGTTAATGTGCAGCAGACAGAGAGGAAGCAGATTATTGCCATCTCCCACCTGATAAGGCAAGATGACTTACACATAAGCAGGGAATAAAGGGAAACTTTAGAGATTATACAGGAGAATCTCTTGGTGGTTCTTTGGATGTTCCAAAGACAATCCAGCAATATTCAAAATGCATTTTCCCAGATACCAAAGCAATGCCAAAATGTAAATACGTTTTCTCACCAAATAATAATAATTGAATAATAATAATAATAATAAATGAATCTTCATAAATAGTGCTCGTCTCTTAGCTATGTGTGTAAAAATAAAAGAATAATTCCATCGTGAATGTATTCTTAAATTGCATTTCTGTTAGTAAAAACACGTAACAGTGGAGTTACTTTTCTGACTAGAATTTTTTTTACATTTTCTAATATCTCATGGATGTTTTTAGCTGTGATTGAGAGACTGGATGAAAATAATATAATGCTACAGGGTAGCTTCTTGATCAAGTCTTAAAATGAATGGATCATTCCTTGAGGGATAGAGGAAAAAATCACTTGAAATTTTCCTTTGCCCTGTAAGGCTGCACCACCTTAACAGCAACACTGTCTCTGTTCCAACAATTATTTCAAATTGCAATGAAGGAAAAGAATCAAGCTAAACACATAAAATTAGATGCTTTCAGCCTAGATGCATCTTTTGTTTCTGGGAGATCTGAAGAAATCAGAAGTATTTTGATTATTGAGCTCAAAGTTGATTGGCACTTTTGTGGTGCACAGCTACAGCTTCAAGATTCAGAAACAGGAGCTGACTTCTGAGAAGTGAAAGTTAGTGGAAAACAAACTTGCAAAGAGCAACCAAACCCCCCTCCCAAACCATGCAGGAAAAAACCAAACCCTCCTGTGACAGATAACAGGCTGTGGCTAAACCCTGCTGAGCTCATTTTCAGTTTTGCTTCACAGACCTTGATTCAGATTACAGCACTTCAGGGACCTTAGGAGGTATTGATTGGGGAAGTTTTTGGAAGCCATGAAGTTTGTCTTGGGCTCTTGAGAGACAGAGAAGTGAGTCAATAGAGAATCCTCACTGGAGGGAAGGAATAAAGCACATGGAGTTAGCACGAGCAGCTGTTGCCTTGTTGCAGGCAGTAGCTGTGTGACAAGGAAGGATTTACAGAAATGAAAGTAAGTAAGGGAAGAAAGAACTAATGATGCAGATTATCAAGAGTATTATGCTGAAATCTTGGTGAGAAGGACGTGACTGTGCCAGTTGCAGTGTGGTGATTTCTCCTAGACTCTGTCTTTGAAGCCATCTTTAGATCTGAGCAGAGGCATTCGAACCCCTTGGCATTCTAATGAGAACCTGTTTTCTCTGGAAAACTTTCTTAAGAACACTATTTTCCAAACCAGAAAATTTCTTTAACTTTTTTCCTATCTATTGCAACAGTTAAATTTCTTTCCTATACTTTGAATCATATTTTCGAAGAGAACCAGGATATGCAAAGCAGACAAAATTTAAGACATAAACATTTGGTTTGGATTCTTTCAGATTTTGGCAGTAGTCAGGTTGGTTTTTAGCTGGTGATAGGGTTTTGAACCAGAGCTTGATGTCTACTACTGTTTCATACAGGAGTCTTCTGCCTCCTGTATCAAACCTTTGGAAACTCAGGTTGTGGGGTCACGTCTGGGCTCTGAGGTTTAGGTGTAAGTGATTTAGTGTCTCTAGACAGACACGATACCAGAGAAGGGAGCTGTGGTAAATTCCTATTTAACTTGCAGGGTTTTCTACCTCCATACTACGTCTTTGTAGCTTGCCTCAATAAAGCTGCAATAAAGCTGCAAAAGAATTAGTTTAGCAGCTCACTCTGTCCTCCCATTTGATGCACCCTTATTGCTCTGACTCTGACAGGGTACCTGAAACAGAGGGGAATACTCGTGTCTGGTGACTCCCAAAAAGGATGCAGGGGGTCAAGCACAGCCCTGGGGACAGAGTCTCATGAGTTTGTGTCTGATCTCTTTCTACTTAATGCAACTCACAAATGTAACTCACAAATCTACATGTGTTAATACTTTAAAATTACATTTGGAGATGCCTCAGTGAATTCTGGCAGAAAAAAATGCAAATAAATGTAGATTTCTGTTATTATCAGCTTCATCAAAGCAAACAGGCAGCAGAAGGGCCATTATTAGACTTTGATAAGAGTGCATATTGAATGATTTCCCTAAGGAATTCAGTGAAACTCATCTCATTCCATTTCCTTTTATATAATAATATCAATTGTTTCACACAGAAACACCTGCAAACAGTGTCATCTGACCTCTTTATTAATTTATTTTATTTCTTGAAGGGGAAAAATGCAAGAGCTGTTCTTTTTAAGTACTATATTGTAATTTCAAAATGTGAGAAACAGTCTGGAATAAAGGTATTCAGACAGAAGCTGAGGAAAGTAGTGTCACAAATGAATAATCCTGAATTAATAAAGTAATGTCTCTGCAAAGAAAATGCTTTTGTGTCACAGATGAAGAAGAGACTGAAAAAAAGGGAAGCAGAAGAAAGAGAATGCTGAAGAACAAGAATTTCTTTCCTGAGAACAAATAAAAGGAGGGAATTTGGTATGAGTAAGTAACTTCCACATCATATAATATTCCAGCAGCATTTGGCAAGTAATCAAAGTTGATTTTCTTTCCATTCAAAGGCATCATCAGAATTATTAGTTTTTGTAATACCTATATATATATATGAAGCTGAGACATGTTTATAACTCTATTTCAGTGCTGGAAAAACTTCTCTTGAATAATACTCTACAAGGTCACCCACAAAAAAAATCATTCCTAGAAACAATTGTATCCCTGATGTAAAAGAAATTCTGCATGCATTTTATAGCTGATATTAAGCTGATATTATCAGCTTTGTAGAAAATATTCTTGCCAAGAAATCTATTCTTACAGTGAACGTTTGTCTCCATGAAGGGTTTGTGAAGGATTGCAAGGAACAATTTGCTGTGAGTAACAGGGATTCAGTGCAGCCCTCTGCTAGTGATTTACCTTTCTACTCCTGTGTAACCCTGCCAGATTCATGGTCCAGTTGGTTGGCAGGACTTTCAGTAAACAGTGCTTGGACTGTGTTAAAATCATTAAGCATAATTGGTAATATAACCACAGCAGTTGCATCTAATGAGAAAGGTGCAAATATTTGCAAAGTCTTTGCTTTATTAGATAGAGAAAATTTTGGGAGAAACTTGGGCCTGCAGAACAGAGAGGTGGAAAGGCATCACAGAGCCTGAGGCTCTCCACATCCTAACCATGAAGTATTTCATTCCCAATGAGAAATTTATAACTCTATTTCACCTTAAGGCTAATGGATGTTCTTACCTTTTCCTGATTCCCAATCTTCCTGACCAAAATCTGCTCCACAGCCCCAGATCATTAACAGACAAAAAGTTCCTCTAATTTTGAGTTACTCAAGACAGATTACATACATCTGTTCAGGACTGTATCCTCCTTAGTTCAAACACTCCTCTTTTTCTGAGGCAGAGGTGATCTGTGAATGCTCTGAGCACTGCCAGAGAGCAGAACAATGGGAAATGGTCACAAACCATGCCCAGAGAGGTTCAGGCTGGACATTAGGAAAGAATTTCCTGAGTTTATTGGCAGTGACCACCAGGGAAGGTGTGGCATCCCCATCCCACAGTTTGATAAGATTTGTTTTTACAGAGCCATGGTTGACCTGAGCTACTGACTTTGACAGTACACACTCAGGCTGGGGCTGGACAAGAGGATCCCTGGCAATGCCTTCCAGCAAATGAGTCTGCGACTGTTCCCAGCTGTTTCATTCACAAATTATTCACAATTAAACAAAATTTATTCTACCTCCTCTTGGCCTTTGTTCCACCAGATGAACAAAACTAACTTAGTGTCTATACTATCTTTACAACCCCCTTTTCCACAGCTACCTCTGAATTTGTCTGCTCAGTTCCATCTCCCTTCTACATCAGTAGTCCAATGTAAATGATGTTTCTAGGAAACAGCTGGAAAAGGCTGTTCCTTTTTTTCCAATGTCTTTTCCAGAGACATTAGATATTTTCTCCTGGAGGAATCTGTATATATCCAAATAAATTTTTGCATTTTTCTTGGTCACATCACCCAAGTGGCTCTTGCTCCTCCTACTGTTGACTTATTTATCTAAACATTACTTTTCCTCTGCCATTTCCTAAAAAAAGGATTCAAGAATAAATATGACTTATTTTCTAAGGATATTGACTATACTTTCTGGGAACAAGTCTGATTTCAATTAATATAGATCTTAAAGTCATATCATTCGTACTAGTAATATTCAGATTTTCTTTAATTTTTTCCAGTTCCTCTAACTGTGTTGCAGCAAATTTCATAAGCACAGCACCTCTGTTACATTTCTGAAGAAATATTATCCTGATGTCAGTTCTAGGGAATTCCAAAAATAACTTCCCTTCAGCTAAATATTTCTTATTTTAACACATGCCATTGTAATCCCTTCTCTAATCATGACTTGCCTTGTAGTTATTCTACTAATAATGATTTTCTGTAGTGTAACTGCTATATTCCCATGCTGCACCATATCAATGCAGCTCTGGAGTCTGAACAGGTTATTTCCCTTACCTGAAAGAAAAGAATGGTTCCTTATCAACAGAGGAATTAAGCACTAATAAAAGACAGCAATTTCCCTTATTGAGAATTGAAACTAGGATTGTCTAAATGTAGGAATATGGTGCCCCTTAAGGTATCCTATGGTATCATGTCTGGTCAGCAGCTATTGTTCTAGAATGTCACTGCTCTTCTGTGAGTCCTGTGTCATATCTGCCAAACCTGTGTGCCTGCAGTGGATAACCCAGGTCACCTCAAAGGGCTCTGCATGCACTCATCCAGAGCACCAAACCGAACCATCACCCTCCTTGCGAACTCTTTTACAGCCCATATTTGTGGGGGCACGGCGTGTTTGTTTTGCTGGCTGTTCACTGATGTCCACAGAATGACAGCTCCTCTTGGGAAAGAGCTGCAATTCAGCTGAAGATTATGAACTTTATCCTACATATCTAGGTGAGAGCTGAGGTCTGACCTTCCAGGATCGTCAATAAAGAATCTGTTTTGGAGACTGCAGAGCTGCTCATTTAGCCCACCAGCCACTGTCTGTTTTAGAAGGACTGGAGTCTCCACAGACTGCAGCAGCTTTTTAAATACTTTGCCCCTGTGTAGGCATCCAGATGTGGATATCTGTACTTAAATCCCTTGATCGAGCATATATTCTCATCCTAAATTCCTGCTGCCTGCAAACGAAGTGCTGATGCCTGGATGTCTCCCTCCATTCCTGTGTGTCTGTTCTCTCCCCAGCAGAGCATTTGAATGGCTCAGTGCTTCTCTCCAGTGTGGCTTTAAGTGGCTTGTTTGATGAAGCATCCAGCTCAGGAGATTTTTGCATCCTCTAATGAATCTCAGACAGACCCTTGCTCACAGTACCTAACTCACATTTTTGCTTTGATCAGTGTCAGTCCATTAAACCCATCTATCAGAGATCCCTATGCTCAGCTTTATGACTATTGGGAGATTATTAGAATATGATCATAACCAAATAGACATGCCTGCTCCTCTGGGCAATGATGTCATGGTCATTTTCTGGTCTGACACATTTTGCTTGTCAAAGTGATTCGGCAAGAATTTAAAGGAAGGTAAATTAACTACAGTGTTGTCTTCTACTGTGAATTCATCCATTTGTGGTGCTTTGGCTGACCACCTGCATTGCTCCAGTAGCCACCTAAATGAGACCTTTTACTGATGCAGCATTCTTAAAGTCATTTGGCCCATTGTTCATTATGTGCTTTTTAAAATTGTTATAGTAGATTAACTAACTAATGGTGGCTGGGCAGGAACATTCATCCTGGGTAGGTTATTGCAAAAGCTGAATTTTTGCTTCTGCTATTGGGAGCAGCTGGTTCTGGTCATGGTTGGTGAGAGAGGACTGGGCCATTGGGCAGATCCAGATTAGGGATGCCAGTGTGGCAAAGGTTTTGTAAATACACAATGCAAATGCAAACATAACGACCTCAGAAAAATGTGATTTCTCTGTTGTATGTAATGGCCTGAAACATCCCACGTCCCTTAAAATTCGTGGCATAGGGACTTCTGGACCAGAGCTGTCCTGGAAAAGAGCCAATAACTTTTAAAATTGATTTCATCTATCTTGTTTGATAGATAATAATGTAAAAAGTTTCTGTGCATTAGAAATTGTTATGAAAAATGTTTTTGAGGTATTTAAGTGTCAGAGAATAAACATTGTGCTTTCCTGGGGATATTTTGAAGTATTTTTTACCTCTCCTCCCCTTTCACTTCCCTCCCTTCCATCTGCCAAGTAAGGGGAGGTGCAGAAGTAAAAGGAGAAATTTAGAGTAATTATTAAAACATTTAGTCATGTAAAGAGTATCTTAGCTTCAGAAAATTAACTTTTTTCCTCCATAAACTAGAACATAGGCACAGCAGAAAAAAAATATAAGAAAAGCATACAAAATTAAATCAAGCCAAATCCACAACATTTTAATGAGAAGTCTCTATTAAAAGAGGATAAAGACAGAGTCAAGTATCTATATAAAATATAAATAATATTGGAGCATGTAAGGAGCATTATAGTTAAGGCCGGTTGCATATTGATTTCTACTGGTTGTAATTTAGGTCTAATTTCCCACAGAATCAGAACTTTTAGTCCTTTAAATCTAGGGATAAGTGATAAAACACTGAAGGATTAGATGAAAGCATTCATGAAAGAGAGATCTCCTTTTCAAGCCTTTCTCTCCACCCCTCCTTTTAGACAGAGAGAAATAGTTCCTCATCTGAGAAAGTGAAAGGTTTTTGAAGCACAGGAGGGAGTATCTGTGCATCAGCCTTCCTGTCTGTCTGTCCATCTCTCTATAAAAGTCCCTGTCACACTCACACGTGGGTGCCAGCAAGGGGAGGAGGGCTGGCAGAGAGACAGGGAGCACACAGTGACAGGAGACACCAGCCTTGTGTCACATTGGGGGACACTGAAACCCTGGTCATGAGAGGTCACACAGACTAATGAAACAAATACAGGTTCATCCCAAGCATCACTGGGAATGATACTGCCAACAAAGGGGCATTCAGGCTCAGGGTTCCATTTAAGAATTCAAAATTGAAGCAATCTAAGCTGCATGTAGATGTAGGTTTCTGAATTACTCCATGCCTGGAATACCAGCAGGGTTCAGGACTGTGTGACTTACACAGTTGAATGTTTGTCTTCTGGAAGTGGTAAGTCTGCAAAAAGGAAGAAAAGTTTCTCAAAGGAAGGCAAGAATTGTAGCTGTTAATATGGAAGGTGCATATTTATGAAGCTTGCCTTCTCTCTAGACAGCAAGGAACAAAACTGCATGAAATACAGTGTTTTCCCAGGAGTTAGATCTTGATGATTATTTATAAGGAGTTCCCATAAACCACTTTAACAGTATTTTAATTTAATGCACTTAGTGCTTTCATAGTTGTTGTAAGCAAAGGGAAGTTTTATGACCCAACCGAATGCACACTGGGCTACACATTGCTGGCACCTAGAACCCAGGAAATGATGCCTTTCTTCAGAGAGCAGCCCTGCTGGGCACAGGAATAAGCTACCCACACACAGCCCTCCTGAGCCCTATGTGAGCTGAGAGGAACAGCCCACTTCTCTCCATAGAGAGTCTTCTAAACAAAACAAAACTGATATTTTTATTTCTTTTCTCATCTTGCTTTAGATGGAGCAATGTATTTTGGTCTGGAAGAGGGGAGTAGGCTCCCACTTTATCTGCCCCTTTATCTTGCCTGCTGTGCAACATCCCTGTGCTGGCAGGGTTTAAATGGTCACAGCTACTGGGGGAGTAACAGCATAAAAATCAGGGGCCTGTGCTATGGAGGAGTGTAGACTGCAGACTTTAGTGGTTCTCTTCATTGTGAAATCGTCAGCAAACAAATAAATCCCAGAAATAACCTACTCTTGATTTGGAGACATATTCATTTGGCATTATCTGTTGGGAGAAGTCTGCCTATTCCCAGAAGCAGCATATTCCAGAAGAAAAAGCTCCTCCAAGGTAAATGCTGTAGTGAACAGATGGAGTTTGAATCTACATCTCTTTTTCAGTGTAAATGTGATTAATCCACCTGAAACTTCTGTGAGTGTCTCCTGGCAACTCCTTATATTCCCAATTGTCTTCAGCAAATCATGACATTAAATAGCAAACAATCCACTCAGACCATGGACCATGACACAGTTCCATTGCTCAACTATGTGACAGTGCAGACAGTGAACCTCATTCTCAGCACCACTGATGATGGTTGCTGTGACACTGAAAATCTATTTTACCAGCTTGTTTCTTCTAGATGTGCCCTCCTCATCCTATGAAAATTCAGGTGCATGTGTGCCCTGTGTAGGATCAGAAAACACTGTCCTCTTGATACCTGCAAAAGCTGTGGCTGCTTTTCACCCCTTCAGCCTATTTCCAAGAGCTGTGAGCTTGGGGCCCATTATAGAACTCTACCAGTGCACTGTGGAAACTCAATATTTTGAGTGTCCAAGGTAATTCAACTTTGCCAAATGTTGGGATTGCTTACAACCAAGGTTAGTCAGTCTGCTGTCGCCTCCACAGTAAAAAGCTATGGAGAAAGTGTAACCATTTGTAGCCACAGGCTTCTGAGGAGAATGGAGGTATCCTGCAGAGTGATTGTCAAAAGGAGAAATGGATTTCCCTGGTGGAGTGATAGAGATGTACAGCAAATTTCAGCAATCTAATTAGTTTCTTGATCAGAGGAAGACAACTCCTCAAGGCAAATGAAAAGGTCATTGCAAATCCCAGAGAAGTATTCGTGTGTTTTGTCATATTTGCTGACAGATATTTAAATACAACCACTCACTTTTCCTGTAGATAGTGAGCAGATGCCAGACAGCTGACAAGCAGCAATGAAATTGTACCACTGCCCTGACATACCAACAACAAGGAAGTGGATAAATTTGCTAAGTGTTCTTTCTGTGCTTCTGGGAGGTAGATCCGTGGCAGGTAACATGCACAGGTCTAAGTGATACTTAGGGGACATAGTGGCTTCTCTCATGGCTTAACCAAGTGCACAATATTAGCAAGGGAAAGGAAAAGTGTTCTGTCACTGAAGCACTGTGAGAGGATGTGGGAGATTGGATCCTCATGAGGCTTGTTGTATGACCTTAGCAAATCCTCTTAGTATGTTTCAGGACTTCAACCTAACTACATATTTACTGCAAGAATGACTTCAGGTGCTGCAGATGAGGTGGGTTTATTATCTTTCTGTTCTCTGTCTGTAAAGCAGGGACAGAGGTACTTCCTTTCCCCTCCTTTTCATTATCACTTCTTTTAACTCTAAAAGCTTCAAGGCAATTATTATGTGAATGGACATATTCACATTATAGCAAAGGATCCTACATACAGAAGATGTTGACATGAATGAAGCCCCTGTGATGAGACGAGTAAGAATTTTTATCACATGTACAATACAAATAGGGTTTTATTGCATGTACAAGCTGCAATTTTTATTGCATATACAAACTGCACAACCAGGTTGCAGTATTAATCAATACTTTTATAGGAAGGCAAGAAAAAGTATAGCTGCTTCCCATGGTATCTCATTCCATCAAGGAACCTGACCTTCTTCACTGTCGGGATTATTCAGTGTCCCTGTTCCATGGTGTCGTGCTTCCGGAACACTTTCCAACCCAACATGGAAAGGTGTGTTTTGATAGCCCACATGGCCACTTCTCAGAGAGTGGAACATATATATTGATCTTCATAGAGATGTTCTGACAGACTGTGAACAAGAGATTTCTTGGGGGAAAAGACTTCAGCTTTTAAGTCATGAACTTGGAGAGAGAGTGAGGGATTTTACTTAGACTTGTGTATTGCAGACATTGTCTGCATTTAGAGACCTAGTGAATCAAATCCCAGGTTTCAAATTATTAGACGATAAATTCATAAATCACTTCATTTACTAATTAGGTAGAAATGTGCCTATGAAAGTAGAAGTTACTTTTCTTTAATTGGAAACGAGATGAACGCAGGATGTATATCATATCCTATATTCTTGAAGGAATACTAATCCATGGGTTAATGGCATGCATGTGTTAAAATCATAAATACTTAACTTGATGGGTACTTTTACATGTGTGAGATTATCACTCAGTGATCATCCCTCCCAAAACCAAAGGCAAGATTTTACTTTACATTGACTTCTATGCCTCTCTGGTATGCAAATGGACAAAATAGATGTGTGAAATATCTTTAGATGTTCAAGAAAAGAAGAAGGAAGGAAGACATGATGTAAAAGCAAACTCAAAGAACACAATTGTTCCCTAGGAAGCAGTGAGGGTTTTTTCCTCCCTGCTTTTCCAAATCCTACATTGTCTTGAATAAATCTTTAGGCAGAACAAAATTTACAAGTCTGACCCATTTTAATCTCCAAGTAGGCCAAAGAATTTAATTAGTATTATCATGGAAGCTCGAGGATGGTAGCCCTCCTTCCCTCCTTCCCATCAACATTGTTTAATTTGATGGCTACACGTAAGTCAGGTAGGGAATTTGTGTCATTCACATTGTGTCTGCCAAATCTTCTGGCACCACTTCATAAGGCTGTGCACCTTGCATTGCTTTGCAAAGTGCATCTGGTGAAAAAATAAGCATTGCTTGATCCACATTGGGACCTGAAGAGAACAACATCTTCCGTGTTGTTGCTCCCATAACCTTTATGTCTCTCTGTGTGCACATAAACTATCTTCTATCTATACACACTGCCTGTCAATAGGCACGGAAAATGGCTTTCACAGCATTTACAAATGTTCAAGGAGAAGAAAGGGGGTTTGTAGGGGTATTGAAGTTCAGATTCATTGCATCAAACAGAGAGGGTTGAATTACAAATCTGAAAGAGAAATATCGAAAAGGAATTTAACTTTCTTAAAATGGAGTTCTTTCTTTCTTTCTTTCTTTCTTTCTTTCTTTCTTTCTTTCTTTCTTTCTTTCTTTCTTTCTTTCTTTCTTTCTTTCTTTCTTTCTTTCTTTCTTTCTTTCTTTCTTTCTTTCTTTCTTTCTTTCTTTCTTTCTTTCTTTTCCTCCTGTAGGATTACACAAACTCTAACCCCTTGTGAATAAATTCTGTTTAAGAAATTGGCAGAAAACCAAGCTTGGAAACAACAAGGAAACTAGCTCTTTCTAAAATTGTTTTTCACCTGATCATTTCACAGCAAAGTCACAGAGATGCTTGTAGCATTGTAAAAGAAAGGGTCATGCATGGAGCAGGAGTGAGAAGCCAGAGCTGAAAGAAAGATGGAAATGTCCTCTCCAGTGGAAATTCTGGCTTCTCCCGCTTGAACTGGCATGGTAGGTACAGCATTGGCTGGCTCAGCTTAGGCCCTACATGGACAGGTTGGGGTGTATCTTCTGAATCAACTTGTTTAGAGACATGAAAAAGAGCAGGAATATTTTAGAGCCTGCCACCAAGCTGTCTGCCTTGGACAGATGAGCTGTTTGAAGTGTCTGTACTGGGCAAAAACTTGGTTTGACATTGAATGTGACACTTCACAGGACAGCTTCCCCCATCCTCCATTTCTGATCAGACCCTAACCAGGAAAACACTTTGTAGCCTGGTTTTCATACTCAGTCCCTTGCCTGTATGCTCTAACTTCTTTCCTTCCTCTCACTTTATGAAGTACACCACACTTGTGTTCTCCTTTTTGAAGCAGGTGTGATTATTTCACCACTCTATGTATATGGCAACTGAGAGATGCAGTTATGATGTGACTTATTCAGGTTGTGAACGTGTCTTCAGAAAGCCCCCAAGCCTCCCAAGTGCCCTAGGTGTTTGTTTTTATCACAGAAGTGCATTTTCTCTGAATCAACTAACAAAATAAGTTAGTCTCTTTTATTAATACATCCACAGCACAACTCTTGAAAGAAGGAATATCTGTTCCTAAATTGTCTTGCTTGGATATAAATTAACATTTGAACTCCACATAAAGAAAAATCTTGTCCATTTATGATTTCTCATTCTTATATTTATCATGTAAAAACTAGCACAATCCAGATTATGGCACAAATGGGTTGTGACAAAGCTTTTTTTTTTTTTTTTAACTGAATAAATAAGTTTAAATTATAAACCTTAAATTATCATTTGAATTTCAGCTATTATGAAAAGAAATACTAAGGAAAACAATTAGGAGGTAAAAGAAAATGTGGCATTTTAATGATACAAAAATAGGGAGGTAGTTCATTTGGTTGTTTTTCTTTAAACATTTATATTTTGCTTTCTTCATGGATTGGAATTGGAATCTGTTTAAACAAGAATCTGAGGTAAATCTAAAGTGACATTTATTTTAGTTTTAAGTCAGGAATGCAAAACAAAATCTTTCTAGTCAGTGCAGCCCACTGTGTTTGTTGAGTCCTTGTGGATTAAATAAATTTAAAAATAAAATCTAAGTATATTTCAAAGCTCACCAGAATACGGAATGTAGGGACAGGCATGTTTTTTTGTTTTTTTTTTTTCCCAGAAAATATTTTAAAAGACTGAAACAAGTTAACAGTCCAAGGGCTATTGTTGCCTGATTTCTTCTGCCAGGAACAGTGGCAGAATATTCTCCCAGCAAGTTGTGCAACACAAGATGCAAACATTTTGGATAGAAGCTGAAGAAACTTTTTGTAGATCTCAAGCTGCAGAGGGAGTTCAGGTGCTCATTTAAAGATTATTGGCAAGTTGAAATCCCAGATTTCTCCTTACTTGATGAAGCTTAATTACTTTATAAGAGAGCAGTGGACTAAATTAGCCTCTGGAGGTACCTATATCTCTCCATTACCTCCACAAGGAGTGTAGGGTGAAAATGCTCAACAGTTACCTGGGTTTTAAGTAGAATTTTCAGATGGTAATCATATTGCTGAATCTTTCCTTCCCCCATTATATTGGTTGTATAATAAGTGCTGGGGATGCTGGGTTTGTGCAGTTTGGAGGAGAGAAGGCTGAGGGGTGACCTCCTTGCTCTCTGCACTTTCCTGAGAATGGGAAATGGTGAGGGAGGTGCTGAGCTCTTCTGGTGGCTGATGCCTCAACCCTGTCAGTGTTTAAAAGGCATTTGGACAAACTTCAGGGGCAGCCCCAAAGGTGTCAGGCAGCTGAACTAGATGATGATTGCAGGTTCCTTCTAATTGAAATATCCTATTCTATCCTGTATACATGTAAGCTTCTACATATATTCACATACATATCCCAGACTGTGACTAACACTGCATAGCTTTCAAGATAGAATGAGGCTCTTTCTTGTTCCTGGAACTTCCAGCTGCTCTGCACAGATAAGTTTACCTGATTTATGGGGAGATACTGGATTTATTTTCACCTGATTCAGGCATCTTTCATTCAAACCCAACTGTTTGTGGTCAAACGTCAGACACAAATTTTTCAGTGTGAACAAAGTTGAAAGTCTCTTGCTTTCTTTGTTAACTACTCCAGGACTAAAATATTGCAGATTTTCAAAGGAGAGGCTGAGTCTGCAGCCAGGGGATTCATGCCAATGAACACACAACCCGTTCAGCAGACAAAGAATCTGCACAGAGATTCAGCACAACACAATCAAAAAAAGATCAGTGACATTCATGGCAGATATCTTTTCAAGCCTCTTGTCTGGAAGATGCTCCTGTGCAGTGACCTTATATATGGTTTCTGAGACTGGGCTGGTATTCTGAGTGTTAAAGTGAGAGGAGAAAGAATACTTGACTTTCTAAAGACTTTTGTGCCTTTGGTAACAGCTTCAGCTGTGATGTCTCCGAAGACCTGTCTTTGTGACAGTTTTGTCATTTCGAGTGGGCAAAAAAAGGAGGAGCCCTTTAGTGAGATTTGGCTGCAGCACTACACTTGTCAGATACCTTTTAGCATGCAAATCAAGAATGGCTCTAGTTAAATCCAATTCTGGTCTTTTTTCTTTCTACTTCTTGAAGTATATAAATTCTAAACTTTTTAAATCCTCCAGATACAAGCATTTTCTCTCACTCACACAGAGCCAAGACTTGCTTTTAAAAAGCCCAAACAACAACAACAAAAACCAAAAACCAAAGCCACTTTAGCATTGAATGGAGTCAGAAAGAAAATTCTGCTTGTCTACTTACTGAAAAAAACAAACCCAAACTCAGAAAAATATCTATTTAATGTGAAGCTAAAATATGGATGTATGCACACACACACGCACTGGTGCTTCTGTAAAAAATCTCATCTGGATGGGAGAAGAGGTTTGGAAATACAGATACAGATATCTTATTTAAATTCAAATATACTCCTAAAGGTAAAGAAAGGTCATCTTACAGGTGAGCAGCACAGAGTTAGAAGAGAACTGACAGGGTCAGGGTTGCTCCTGCCATCACTCCTGTGACGTGTAGTTTTGCTGTTTCCATAATCCACTAACTACAGACATGCCCTGTGGATTTGCCTGGAATTTGAGAGACCCTACCAAAATGTGTAATTTTGCTCCAACTCTTTCAAATACTTTCCGGTGAGGTCCTAAGGTCAGTCATTGTTTAAATCTCCATAGACTCTTCCTCCAGAAGAGGAAGCAGGGGATTAACAGGTTCCTGACAGAAGTTACTTTCTCAGCAGAAGGAAATGCTATTGACTGTTCAGTCCTTCAGTGTGTACATCAGCCTGTGAGCTGCAGCAGAAGGGAAGTCATAGTAAACTGCTCAGAATACAGAAATGTCCATGGAGGGCAGGGAGAACTGCTGGAGAAGATAATATCTGGAACACCCACGAGTATTACCAAAAGACCTGATCCTTTCTTCCTCTCCTGTCTGCAAACAAGGAGCATTGCTTCACAGGTGTAGTATGAATAATTATAATTACTTATATATCTAATAATAATAATAGTAATAATAAATTATGTGATACTCAGCTCTGCTATTAATGGAAATTACTTGAGTGCCTCAGAAACATCAATCCAGCCAGCAATCTGACCTCTCACAAGCAAGTATTTTGCTCTTCCAAAAGTCTAAATCCCAAGGCAAGCACCAAGATTTTAAATTATCCATTGTTAGTCATAGCAGAGCACAGGCAAACTAATGTTCCTGCAGGGGAAGGAACAGATCCCTTTACACAGTCAGTCACAGACATTTTTCAATGATGATCTTTCATGAACACTTCCACCTTCAAGCCAGTTCAACCCTGCTTGGTATTTCCTCAACATGGAGGACATGACAGTAAAGTGTCATCCCTCCTGAAAAAAAAAAAAAAAAAAAAAAAAAATTGCTGTCTTGTAAACATGGAAGTTAAAGTTTACCTAACAGCACTGAAACAAAAGTTAGTGCTACTCATTGGAGTCATAAATGTCAGCACTGGCACTTCAGTAGAGAGAAAATGATCTCAGCCATTGCTGTTCATCCACTCTTAATGAGAGGCATAGCCAAATACAATTGTAGTGCTGAGCAGAGTGGAACTCTCTGGTACCATTATGTTTTATCTCCAGTACTAAAATCATGCCCATTAGGCCTTCAAGAGATTGAACATGACAGTGAGGCAATAAGCATGGCGTAGGGATAGTTCATTTTTAATTGTTAAATCATTACCTGCTAGAATTCTAATGACTGAGATGAGGCTTCTCCTACTGGTTTCAGTATTCATAGTTTCTTTTGGCTTTGGGGATGGCCTTCAAGCTGCTTTGATTTTTGCATAGAAGCCACCAAAGTGCAGGGTGATTGATGGAGGAAAGTAGAAAGCATCATAGCTGATACTGTGAGAGTGAGGGGTTATTCACGAAGTAGTTATTTTTGAAAAAAGTTTGCAATTTCATTATTTTTCTCACTCTGTCAGATTTATTTACCTGTGCTTTTGATTTCCATTTTTTTTTTTTTAAGATTTCTTCGTTGGACAGATGCCAAAAGTGAGAGGCCTCCTTTACTCATTCACTTTGTGATGGAAGATATCAGTTCTCCCTACAGACTGTGCACTGCTGAGGGGAGTAGGAGTTAGGGTCTGTGAATCACAGCAGTGGGTTAATAGTGTCAATTGATGTGCAAGGATGGAGTAAACAACATGGAGATTTAATGTCAAACCCACAAATGCCTTGCTTTGGCTTTTCAAAAAAATATGGGTATTTTAGGATCTTGGAAAAATCAGCTGACAGACATTTCATAGAAGTGACAGGTAGAAAACTTGAGATTTCTTAAGACAGATCCTGGTAAAATACATAGCAAGTTTCCACAGCAATATCTGAGCACACTGGGAAGGGAGGCATTAGCCAGTTCTAATGCAAACATACAGACCAGAATATGAGGAAGATATCTGTGTTAGCAGGTTTTGCACTTACAGAGAGAATCAGGTGCTCTGTAATGGGTGGAATGTCTCAGCTTGCTCTGAGAATTCCTAGCCCAAGGCAGTTTGGCTGCAGATGGTTCATGTCTATGAGCTTTGATGTGTTTGTGGGACAGTTTATTTGGTTTTTTTGAAAGCAATAGCCTTGGTAAAACAGTTTCAAGATAATTTAGCAATAACAGCAATGAGCCATATGAGAAACAAAAGCTAATTTTTTGTTGAAGTGATCTTCAGTAAAAAGATTAGGCTGCTTGCTGCTTTGAAAGAAAATGTGCAGGTGAAAAGATAGAGAAAGAATAGAGCATTTGTCCTTTTTTTTTCCAGGTTAATCAACACAGCACTAATTGACATAATCACTGTGAGCTGCTGCTGTTCTTTCAATTTTTCCCACAGGTAGCTTCTTCCCTTGGTGTGCCTGCATCAGATGGGAGATTAAGAACAACTTGCTGACGGTGATGTAGGCAAGGAAATGAATGGCCACTGAGCTGTTGCACAATCTGTTTGACTGGCATCCCAGGATGCTCAAAGGTTCTGAAGAAATAGAGGTTCTACTGCCAGTCTGCATTACTTTCAATATTGTTAAAGAGAATACTTTTTTTTTCCTCCAGGCTAACAAAGGGAATTACCTGGACAAGCTTTAGGAAAGAACAAGAATATTGAATGTAATGAAATGAGGTACATCCATGATTCTCGGTTTTACCGGAGGGATCCACTGAACCCTGGGGAGACACAAGCAACTGGGACCATGGATCAGGACGAAAAATGAAGGTGTTTCAGTGGGTGTGTGTGTAGCTGTAGTTACTCCCCTAAAAAATAGTGAAAGTACTAGTAGGAAAGGGGCTTACAGCTGACGTCTTCCAAATGAAAAAATTACTATGTGGAGGATTAAGACTTCTGACACGATTGCCTGGGCAAAAGGGGTGGTGGTGTGTTTTTGATTCTATCAGTTTAATGCTTGCATTCAGGATTTATTCTTCTCTTGTTATATGTACAAAGGTTTGTTCTGTGTACCCCCTGTATTCCTCCCCAATTTGGTTTACCCTAGTCACAGTTATTTGTCAATCTTGTGTTATATAACCCCTGGGTCCAGAAAGTTCCAGCGAGGTCATGGAGTGATTGGGCAGGATCCCAGCTTTCCTATCCTACCTCACTTTGGTTTGTTCCCCTGTGTGTCATGTATTTGCAGAGCCATCCCCCACTTATCCCTGATGGACCCTGACTGAACTCATCCTCTTGTTCCTCTCCCCAATAAAACTTGTTGCATTTGGGTGCTCCTCGGCTCTGCTGAGGCAGACACCCTGTGCTGAGGTTATCCCCACTGTGGGATAAATAAAGCCAGTGGCTAAGCCCTGAGCAGAGCTCCCTTTATCATTTCCTGTCACCATCATTTCTCTGCTGCGGGCAAACCAAGACTCACGGGACTGGCGACGTTCACTCTGTGACTGAGCCGTACCCTTCTTGCCCTGGTGCCAGGGCTGGCTGAGGTGAGAAATTACTGATACCACGGCAAAAAGGCAAAATATTTGGTATCTTATTCTTTCATCTCAGCTTTGCCTAAATTGGGAACTCTGTGGATCAGTGCATTAGCCTATGGCAAGTGCAGGCCTTCTACTCACAGCCTCTTTTGTGTTGGCCCTCACTGTTGAACACTTTTTTTCTCATAGAGCACATGGTTCCCTTCTCAACATCAAATGCCACAGAGACCCTGGGAAACTTAGGTTAGTTCAGCCCAGGTCCTGTAAGAAATGAGGCATTTGGGTGCCCATCCCCACAGGGACTGCAGCAGTGCAGGCAAATGTTTCTCAGTATCAAAATGATCTTCAGTGTTTCAAAACTAATGGCATGGATGCACCAGATTTTCCTGTTTCTCTAAAAACAAAAAAGAAAAGGAAACAAAATTTTTGACTTAGTGTGACAAGAACACAAATGTGGAATTACCAGAAATTTCAGTTACTGACAAACTTTAATAAGTCCAGTGAACATGAGCTTAATCTGTTTTCTTTTAGCAGAGTTAGTATTTGTACCTGATTTGTTGGGAGTGAAAGATGTAGCATCTAAACTTTGGTGGTGTGAGGTATCAATTTAGCAGCAGGAGGTGCAGGGCATACAGCCTGTTTATAACTCACATTTCAGATTGCCAGAAGGTTTAACTCCAGCCAATCCATTCATTATGATGCTTTTGTGTGGTGATTACCTATAGAGTGGCACCAGCAGTACAAGTTTCAAACTCAGCTGGCTTCTCTCTGATACAAAGGAGACAATTCAATTCCACACAAGGATAAGCTCAAACTCTATCTCTTTGTTCCCTGGCTTCTCTTTCCAACAGGAAATAAAAAAATTGCCATTTTTGTGGCAGATGTACATGAAAATATTAGAAATAGGGAGCAGTATTAAGTGCTTTCCCCTAAATAGTTAAAAATCCTGATTTTTCTCCCAGAATAATTTTATGATCTTGAGGAAATCACAGTTTCTTTGCCTGGCCTCCCAGCTTGCACAAAGGGCAATAATATCTTGGCATTTCAAATGTATATGGCAATGATAAATACTTATTCAGAGATGCTCAGGAGGAGGATGCAGCAGAAGTAGATTTATAGACAAGTGATATCAGAAGTAAATTTATAGCTAAGTGATATCCTTGTTTTTAAGCATCCATGAAAACAAAAGTGATTACGTGACTTTGCAGAACGAGAAAAACTGTTTAGTTGTAAAGCTCTACAAAATGGTATTTTGTGGCCTAACCTTAAGAAATTAGTTCTCATTTTCTCTGCATGTCATAGAAGTTCCAGCTCCCTAATGAAAGCAGCACGACAATTGGTTGACATGGAGTATTGTATGAGACATTTATATATCTGTTCAACTGGACTTTTGGCTTTGTCTCACATCATCCAGCACCCACCTAAACACCCAGAAACAAGAACTTCAAGTCTTCAGAGTAATTCTACATGCAATAAACGGTGTCTGTGGTCAAAGTTTTATCTTCATCTCTTACTCACACTGTATGATCCTACAAGAGAATCTGCAATTGTTAGATGTGTTCTATATGGACCAAAAATTGCAAGCATGAAGCCAGTCTGCATGAAGAGATACCACCAGTGTCTGCACACACACTGAGAGAGGCAGAGTTTTTACTCCTTTTCAAGAGAAGCCCAGTTCTGGAATCCAGTGAAGCACTATGTGGCAAACTGCTGGAATCTGTACTCACCTCTATGTGGTCCTTTCTAAGATTAGAGACCTGCATGCCATTTATGAGGATGTACCAAATTAAAGTTTGAAAATCTATACAATACCTGAATGAAGATAAGCCAAAATGATAGATTCTTAGAAGACTTCTACTTGCTTCATTCTTACCCCAGGTGAGACAGTGAAACAATGTGCTACAAGGAAAACTTGACATTATCATTTGTTTGCTCGCATTCAAAAGTAGAACTTCAGTGATGGTAGGAAAGAACAATCTATTTAAATCTCCCATTATCTCTGTTGGTAGTTATTGCTTAATGCTGCTGTGAATATGGGAGTTCAGGCTTCAAAATCTCCGGTGTAGAGGTGTGGAAGATGGAAGCAGAAGGGCAACAGAAGTCAAAGATAAGATCTGAAATCATTGGCAAGACCGAGGAAGATGTGAGGTTTGAGTGTGGAGGAAGGGGTAAGAGAGAAGATATAACTCAGAGTAGACTTATGCAGCAGTCTGATTGTCAAGAAGAGAAATTGTTGTTCTCGTGTTTCTTTTTCCTCTGTCAGAACCAGAGGCACAACTAAAACAAATGAGGTGAAATGCTGATCATAAAAGATCTCCTGCCTGCTGCCATGACTGAGATAAGAATGAAAGAAACTGACATGGAACCTAATTCAGGTCAAGTCTGGGACTTTGTAGAATATAAAGCAAAATGATATAGGAAAAACGAAACTGGGATGAGTGATAAACTGTGTCCTCCATCCTAACCCTGTCATTTCTTCAGCTAATAAACATGAAGATTAATTGACAGAAATACAAAATTCACTGCTGTTCGTGGGATTGTCAGTGTTTGCAGCAGGTCTGCCCACCATGTCACCGATGCTATTCTTTCCTTCCCTGGAAAACAGGAGCAATTAACTCAGCTAAATGGGATTCCATTGAGGCTGGGTACTCGTTATACCAGGGAACTTTACACTGAACTGCGTTAAAGAAAAGAGACAACAGACAAAAAAATAGAAAATGAAAACTAAAAGGATTGCAGTTATTTGTGAAACTGTTTCAAATTTTGTAGATAGTACTAGCACTTCTCCCTTGCACTGAAAAAAGAAATTGGTTTGTGGATAATTGATTTTTAAAAATTAAAACTATAACACTTCACTACTGTCAAAATGAGAAATACTACCTTTGATGCTGAAGCTCTCACAATTTGAGAATTTTAAAATAAAAAGTTATGTGTGTTTTTCTTTTAAATGAAAACTTAGCAATATGAAATGTATTAAAATGTATTTTTAAAAAATATAAAGAAACTTTCAATGCCAAAATAAAATTAATCACTTTTTTTGGGATTGAACACAATATCTTCAAATGGCTTTTATGAAAAATAAAAATGACAAAGAAGATATCTCCATTTTCATTTAATCTACAGCAAATTCTTTTCCTGATTTTTAAAGTCAGCCACTGAATAAAAGATCTGTTCTTCATACTGATCTAGTTGTGATCTAGACAGGGTGATGTGAAGAGTCATAGTAACTTTAATTTACAGACAAAAAAGTAGAGCACTGAGAGAACAGATGACTTTCCAAGATCACATATGACAAGTAGAAGGAAGGTAACCTAAAGACCATCTTAAATAATACCCTAATTTCACCTCTACTGCATGGAGAAGAGTGAATGGACTTTCAGATTGCAATATATCAGTAAATTCCTTCTTTGTATAAAATAAGACTTGCCTGTCTGGAAGTAATTTGCACAGTATTTCAAGGTATCCATCCCAGGTCCCCACATTTGCTGACAAGGGCAAGTACCTGTGGATAAGACAGCCACGAATTTATCATTATCTTTTGCAATGACTGAAGATGAAATTCCCTTTTCGACTCTGAAGTCCTTACTCTGCAATACATCCAAGAGGACACCTGAGGATTTCATGAGCAATTTTTCCACCACAATTCAAATGAATCTCTTTGAGAGCCTGATGTTTTGTAACAGCTGTGTTGCCTAGAAGTAATTTATTTGGCAGAAACAATCCAGTTTCTTTCCTCATACCTCAAAATCTGGTCTTTCCCTTACTGTTGTGTAAGAATCTCAAGGTTAACAGCAACTGAGAGTGTTCTGTTCATACATCAAGGCAGGGAAGCACAACACTGAGGTTAATGCACGGTCAAGAAGGGAAGTTTGAGCCCCACATTCACACTGATTTCAAGAGGAAATGGAAATGCTCTGAAGCCCTACACCTTACTGCATGCTTCACCTGCCTCACTGCAAGCCTACACCTTACTGAAGCCAGGATTTCTTTCTGAAGAAGGTTTTTCAACTTGAGGCCTAAGGAGAGCAGTTGGTTGCCATGAAAACAGAATTGTGATGCAACAAGTCAGTTCTGCAGGGTACCACTCTAACTTTAACACTGAGAACACTGAACAGAAATGGGCAGTGAAGGCTTCATGGAATTTCAAGGCAATTTGCCCGCCGCTGTCTTTGCTTTCCCAAGATGCACATGGAGAACAGAGAGGACACTGAGACAAAGCTGAACTGAGCTGGCCCGGGAATGAAAACAGAATTGAAATGTGCTAACACTACTGAAACTTTTACATTGGTACACTTCTGAGGACAATATTGGACCCTGGTCAAATAATGGTGCTTTTGTTGCCTGCTCAGGGCTCTCAAAACCCTAATCCCATGTTCTTAATCTGAAAAGCCTAGGTTGCTCCAGGACCAGTTACCCAACATATATTCAGACTCTCAGAAGTGGATATATTTTCCTCACTCAAAGTCACATTAGTAATGTGAGCATCAACACAGTGAAGTGCTCAGATATAAGATGACTATTTAATTATCAACAGACACAGACCCAGCTGCTGTTGCAGTTAGTGGAATTTTTTCCTTACTACACAATAGGAACTGCAGAGCATCTATATTTTAGCTTTTATTTTGGCATTCATTCAGTATCTTGTAATGACCAGCATAAAATCTCTCAAATCACTAAAGGACCACTCACTGCAGGGGAGGAACATCTGTACACTTCCAGAGAACCATGACCTTCCTGTGCTAAGATCAAGAGCTTATTTGACTGAGATTTCAAGCCCTTTTTAGATAAAGGAGAGGCAATTACTCCCTGGCTCCTCTCTTTTCTGTATAGAGGGAACTTTGGCTTTCTGAAGCACCAATTAAAAAGCCCCACAACTCTCTCTTTGAATTGCTTCATTACTCCTGTTAATTGTCTCGTTTGAGTCTCTGCCAGAGTGAAAGTACCTTGTTACAGAGCTATGAACCTACAATCAACTTTGAAAACTTCCACTTTACAAGTGCAATCTCATGCTTTTTTTTTTAACCCTAAATGAAAGGGGGAAAAAAAAGTAGAAAAATATATTAGGTGTTTCCGAAATCACAGTCTTTAATTACATGCTAATCTGAGTTTTTATAGATTCTAAAATGCAGTTATAGACAGCTGAATTTTTTCTATGGCTTACTGTCAAATATACAAGAGACTGTTTGGAAAGTCTGTAAGTACTGTAATCATGGATAAAATACATTCTGCAAGGGGACTTGAAATTTGCAGTAATTATGTACCATTTAGTTAATTTGTCTACATTATTTATGAAACGTATTTTGTAGTTAAATACTTGAAGAGTTGACAGGGTAATGTGCAACAGCTACTTGGAACAGAAGTGATGGAGAGGCAGTAAAAAATAATTTCAATTTTAAATGACTCTGTGTTCATTTACATGTTTGTTTTTAATTCAAAGACATAGTGCGACTCTCCTTTTTAAAAGGAAGATAAAAATAGAAGTGTGCTCTGTGTGTGCATAACTTTTGTGTACATCTGTAAGCCAACACCTACTTTACAATGAGACATAAATAGCTTGGGTTCATCCAGAGACCTCAGCTACCTGTCCTTTTCCACATTCAGCCCTGTGGATGCAGTTTCCCACACTGATTTTTCATTTACAAGAGGAGCTGAATTGGAGAGAGCTCAGTGTCACATGTTTTTTTACATCACATAACAGATATAAATATACGAGTGTACTGAACCCTCATCCTTACAAAAGAAAATGCAGAACAGGAAAGAAAATAGGGTGCAAAGATGCTCGGGCTGTTTTCCTTGCCCTTTTCCCACTGCCATGCAAGGGGACCAGGACAAACCACCCTTCTACAATTACACCAGGAATCTGGGAAATGTAGGAAGGAGGGATGGCTCCCAGATGGAGAGAACAATGAGTGTGGATAGAAGAGGAGAAAGTGTCAAATATGCAGATGTTCAAAAGTGGGCCTGGCAGATAGAAAGTCAGGTGAACAGTCAGGAATTGCTGTTGTACATTTCTAAATCCCCTGGAGGTGGAAGGAGGGTGACTGTGTGAGGGTGCCTGTGTGAGGGGAGTGCAGGGGATTGGGTGCCTGAGTACAAATCCTCCCAAGATGCTGACACTACCACCAGCTGGGACAGGTTCATAAGTTATTTTCCCTTGTTTTTGTCTATCTCCTAAACTCTGAGATTAGCTGTCGTTAGAACAAATTCCCATCTCCCTCTGGGATTTCCTCCACGAATAAAATCTGCTTTATTGGCCCACGTGAGCTGTTGGTACAGAATGTATCAGATTCATGTGTTGTTTATAACCTCATGAGACATAACATGCAAAAAGCTGTTCCTTCAAAATCAAATTAATGCCATTCTTTATAAGGTGAGTGGTGACTCACCACCAGATGACAAGCCTGTTGAACACGGGATTAATTCCTCATGCAAGTTAATGGCATGAATTTTTAATTTTTTTTTTTCTTTTTTAAGCTTCAGGTGAGTGCACTCACTCTCCCAGAAGGGAACAGTCAGCCAGTCAATTTTATCAGGTCTTACTGAACATGCAAAAGTATTATTTTTGTGATTCACTGACATCCATGGTTATAATAGATTTCTGTAAGGCACTGCCACTAAAATAAGTTTTATTTCAATCAGGTCTGTGCTGCTTGGGGCTTTTTTTTTGGTTTTGAAGCAATGGGCTTAACCATGTGGGATGTGCTATGGCAGTGGCTCGACCCGGAATGGTTATGTGCCACATGTGGCCAACACAAGGAGTGAACAAACAGCTGCAAGAGAAAACTGCATCTTCTGATTGCAGCCTTCATTGTGCTGGGTTTGATGAAGTTCTGGAAGCCTGAAGGGAGAGCAGATTTAGTAGCAAAATTCCATAGAGCTATAGGCATTTTGCATTCATGATTTATTTCCTGAAGTCAGAGGACTGATTCCATGAAAAATCCCACCAGGGTTTTTCAGGAAAAAAATCAGGCAGCTGCACAAGACAAACACTTGTCAGAAGAGGAGTGTTACTTTTTCTCTTCTGATTCCTTGTCCAGAAATGTGGGACATGTCTTGTAAGTTACTTTCTATGTTCATTTCTTCAGTAAAATGCTGTGAGTCTTACTGACAAAAAGCAATACATAGTACTTCTTTATGAAAATAAAAAAAGGCTAGAGATATAATTTGCTGATGTGAAGTACACAGAGTCCTGCCAGGTTCTGCAGGACTTGACACAAGAGCTGCCTTCTCTGTCTCATCAAGAAGTGAACTCTAGGAGTCTGTCAGAGAAGCACTGTTTTTATTACAGCTGTGGTAGGAAGGATGCAGCAGAATTAACTTATCTAGAGACTGCCTGGTTGGGAATGTGGCAGTTCTGCTGCTGTCATTCCTCACACATCAGAATAAGATGGCAGCTTAGTGCTGCCTGATTGCACACGTGCTGCTGTGGACCTGCCTGAACTTTTCCTCAACATTTTTGCTCTGCAGAAAAAGGTGAATGGCGAGGAATCTTATTTTGTATACGTTGTTTCCCAGCTTTGGATCAATCATCCTGAGATGCAACCCCAACTTTCTAGGCATGATCCTTACCAGAGCCTGGAGATGAGACATACAAAAGGGGCAGGGACCAGCTTCAGTGAGGAGAAAGGGTGAAGAGACAGAGAAGGATCTGGGTCTGGCTACCGTGCACAATACTACAATATACTACAAATAGGCAATTCCTCTTAAATTTGTCGTTTAAGTCAGAAGAGTTTCAGCTAGTGTTAACCTCTCTAGTTGAGGACAGTTCTGCAGCATAGCTGCAAAAGGAGAGAGCCCAGCAACTGGTACTCCGGGAGCAGCCAGGTGCTCCTTGGTTTTGTTGTCAGTTTTGTTTTTAAACCATCTTTGATGTGCCTTCCCTCTGCAATGCAGGCATGAGAGGAAGGTTACTTTATACTGTAGCTAATGCAGAAAACACACCTGAGACATTACTGACTGGTTCCCTTCATCTTCTTGTCACCTCCATCTCTGCCATCCTTGGCTCAGCTGTGTAACTAAGTACAGAGTCTGTGATGACTGAGGAGAACTGAATCAGCCCTAAAAAAATTGTTGAGACCTTAAGGTACCTTGGGTTAGGGTTGGGGTTAGGGGTTAAGGGTTAGGGTTAGGGGTTGGAGTTACATGGTTAGGGTTAGGGGGTTACAGTGTTAGGGCTGGGGATTAGAGTTAGGGTTATGGTTTGGGTTAAGTTTTGGGGTTCAGGTTTAGGGTTTGGGTTTGAGTTTGGATTAGGGTTAGGGTTAAGGTTAGGGTGAGGTACCTTTTGTTTTAGTTCTTTTTTCCCCTTGTACAATTATAAATGGCCACTGAGCAGTAGAGTGACCAGGAAAATAATAGGCTATGAAATTCAAGGTGTTAAACTCCTATTTGGTTTGAACTCTCAAGTGTTAGAGCTTTTAATTTTTCCTCTCCCTTTCTGGCATTCAAGGTAAGCAGGAGAAGTTGAGGTGCTGGGGTCCTGACAAGGGGTCCATCCTCTCAGGAACAATTGGCATTAAGCAGAGGCAACAAAGACTTTGAACTAGGATTCCTTTCTGACTCATGCTGTGATTTTGCTGAAGAGAGTGAGTAGTCAAAAAAAAAGGAATCCCTTAAAGGATCCATGACACAAAAAAGCAGTTTAGTGAAAAGGACAGGTTTCCATCTGCTAGGCAGGACTTTCATTGCAATTGCAGGGTGATGAACACGTTTAGATGCACCGACTACACACAGTCATTGACACTCACTATGGGCTGGAAGTGCCAACTGCTATGGATGGCACTGCTCACTCGGTGCTGCTGCCAACGCAGGATACCCTCAGACCAGGTGGAAGCAAGGCTGTGCCTGACCTATTATGAGGCTAAAGAGAGAGATGATTGCTAAATGCACAGATGATAAAAACCTGTCTTCATGCTGGTCTCTTAAATCTGAGCAGTGTATGAAGTCCAGTCTGAAAACCATGATTCTTTCAGCAATTTCTGATATCCTATTCAAAATGAAAAGCTGAAATGAGGATAATTTTCAATTTTTTTTCTTAACATTTTTAAAAATTCTGGACTTTTAATTTTTGAAACTAGATGTTAATATGTCCTTTTAAAAAGAATTAAATCATACTTTAATACTCTAGTAAATTTAACTTATGACATACTGATTACAGTATGAGGATAAGACAAAATCTTTATAATATTTTTTGAAATGAAACTTCTTCAAATTAATTAAAGTAGGAATGTTGAAGTAATGCTACATTTCTTCATATTTTATCATAGGAGATGTTTCAAGTTCAGAAACGCAAACTGAATCTAAGTTTTACATCAGGTGAACTTCTGTCTTTCAAAATAGTAAAGAAAAAGGAAAACAGTTCATTTGATAGGGTTTTAGGCCATTTCTTCAACAGAAACTGAATACAATTCTGAGGTTTGCAAAGGAATAGGGGATAAACCCACCAGCTCTCTGGAGTCTTGAAGGTGGCTTTGACTTTCCTGTGGAGTTCAAAGACAGATCAGATATTCAAGGAGGGACATGCCCATTCTATAAGCAAATTGGAGACTCTCAATTATACAAGGACCCTAAATGACTTTCAGGGAGAGGCTACCAGCCTTTGGGCAAGTGAAGAAGTTGGACTCAGGCCATTACATTCAAATACCATGACACTTCTGATAATAAAAATTACAGCTGATTCACAGATATTACCTGATTCTTATTCACTGAACACATTAAGGGTGCTGTATTAGGATGGAAACTGAACGCAGACCTAGGCTTGGTACTGAAGTTGTTGCAGGCAATTGGAGTTGCTGCCTTCTTTTTGTTCCTTTTAAAGCCCCCTGCTTATTCCAGATATGAAAATCTAATGAACAGTGAAAAATAGCAAACTTTGTTTGTCTCTTTTTTTTTTTCTTTTTTGTTTAACCTCAAAGGAGTGCTATTTAAGAATAAGATTTATGAACCCTGCTTCAAAGTCCTTTCACCAAAGAGCTTTTACAAAGAACATGACAGGTGCTAGGATAACTTTTAACCCAGACAAATAGATAAATAAATAAAAGATTTGAAAATTCAACTTTGTTCTGCAGTGGACGTAAGCAGTTTGACATTTCAGACTGAAATCCCAGATTGTCTGTTGAACTCAAGAATTAAGGAATGACAAGTTTTTTTTTCCTTTCTTGCTTTTGTAAAAGTGCTCAAAGAAAGCAAGAGGCACAGTCCCAGAGAGCTGTAAGTGAGTGTGACAACCCATTTAAAAGGGCAGAGAAGAAAGGAAACAAGGAATGTGCTTCCTCAAGAGTCTGGTGTTTTGCTTCTAAACTGACTTGAGAGATTTCACCTTTGTTTTATTTCTGCATTAGAATCAAATTCAAAGCTTTAATGAAATGGAATTTTGCTTAAAAAAAAAAAAAATCCCCTTTCCACAGTAAGGGGAGTGAAAGGTTGGAGTTTTGGTGAGCTTCAAAGTCCTTGGAATCATCCAAGATTTGATCTTAGGTTTTAGGAATATTTCTGTCTACAGTGCCATTGATCATTGAATTGTTAAACCCTGGTTTGATCTCAACAAAGTAATGTTTGAAAAAAAAAGAGTTTGTGTTCTGAACAGTCCTACAAAGGATCCTGTTGTTGTTTGGTGAGTGAGCCTGTGTTCACTCTCATCTGCCTTGGTTATGGGTCTGTCACCCCAGTCACCTTCCTACCACCAGGAAGGATTAATTTTTTTATTAGGAAACTACTTCAGGCTCTGCTCACATGGGACACCTCTGTGGGTAGTTTTAAGCTGTGAGGAGCTGTCTTGTCTCCTTCTCAACATGGATTGCTTTGAAATGCTTGACTCAACCTGGGCCAGAAAGTTCAGCATTTTGGAAGATCAAGTCAATAAGCAGCTGATTGAACTGCAGAAATTATCAGCTGAAATTCTCTGGCTTGTGCTCTGCAGGTCACACTGGATAAAAATAATGGCTAATTCCAACCCTAAAATCTAGAAACTTATGAGCTTGAGCAGACTACTAATATGTAGAAGCCCATTCTGGACGAAGGCTCAGAGTAGCATAAAATAGGAAAAAAATCAAAGAATTTAATTTCTTGCTGCTTGCCCATCAATATTTGATTCCTTCATTTATTTTGCATCTTGTGATCTTTGTCTTTTGCATCAAAATTAAGATGGACCCATATGAACTCCTGCACATATTTTATTATCATTAAAGATGTTTATCCTGAAGGGAAGAATGATGCTGACCAGTTACTTTTTTCCCTGCTGCGCTGTTCCACTGTTTGACTTTGCCACCAGTGTTGCTTATAAGCTGAGAAAGCAGATGTTATGGATGTTTCTGTCCTCCTTAAAGCCCTTCCTTAATTTTTTGGCTGTTTTTGCCATTGGTTTTAAAATAAAATCTGAATTTTGGCACCAAACCAAGTGCATATGACATTTTGTTCTAAAACTAAATAGTCACTCAAAGGACAAAGAGATTTGAAACACCGATGGATAAAGTGGGAAAAGGTTAATAGATTTCCTTCACTACTTTCTTTGAGGAAAAGAAGGTCTCTCCAGTGTGTCTGTCTGCCTGCCATCTCACCCCTCACCATCATTACTGAATATGTTTGATTTGAACCACATCTGACTGAGAAGTCACAGGGGAAATCTCAAGATAAGTGGCTATATAAATGTGAGACAGGGGTTGTTCCACAGTAACTCAGTGCGCTAAATGTGGGAATGTTGGCCTTCATGCTCTAGAAGATTCAGAAGTAACAGAAAATAAAATCCTTACAGATGTCCAAAATGATGGGCAGAGCTTTAGCTGTGCTCTTAAGGCATCAAAAAATATACGTCCAGGATCTGTCACAAGCAAGTCCTGACTGTCTTCCCCTCATTGTTTTCAGCACAGTTTGTACTAACTTTAAAGTGAGTCCTCTAGATGGGTAATGTTTTCCCTCCCTTTTTTTTTTTTACCCCATAGTAATTTTGGTAGTGAAAATGTTGAATGTATCTTGTCTGAGAACTGGTGGCCACACTAATAGCCGGAGTGGTTATCTCAGCCTCAGTCCTCAGTTCACTATCACTGACTGATAAAACTTCAAGTTCATTTAAATAATAATAGCCTACATTTTCCCAAACAGCTATCTAAGTAGGTACATGACCTTCATTGTCCAAGGACCCCAAAGCACAAAATGTACTAATTAACTAAATCCCACAATTGCTAAGTACAATAAGCACGAGACTGGCATTAGATTACTATTTCTAATTATATCTGGGATGCCTAAGGTATATTAAAGAACACTCAAATCTATTACAAGTATAAAGATTAATCTCACTTTCCCAAAGGCAAAGCTGTGAGAAAAACCTCTGGATTCCTGCCTCCTGCTTCCTGGCTCAAGCCATGCACATGATTCCTTTGTTTAACTGTTTGCCCATTAAATCCCTGATTCAGCAATGTCCTTTACCACAAATTTATTGTGAGGCCTACAAAAAATTCAATTAACTCTGTGTTGCATCTAATACTTTGAGACAGGCAAATACTCTGTAGAAGACCTGGTTGAATAAAGCAGTAAAGGGTGTATTTCAGATCATCTGTTAACAAATTCTCTGATGAAGGCATTTTCCTAAATCATTCTGCAAACTGGTCTACTAATCACCCTGCAGTCCTTCTAATAATTTAAATTCTTTAAAATATGTTGCTAATATATTATATTTCAGTGCAATGCTCATGTATGGATTGGTTAGCACATGTACAACTCCACCTCCACTAAAGAGATCATGGTGTAGAACAATGTGTCCATCAAACTTATACATTAGCACTGTTCTATAGTAAAACCAGAAACAGCAACTTTATTCTCTCAGTAAATATTTAACGAAGGGCATTTAATGTGGAACATATCTTCTGAGATTGTGTTTTTATTCTTGTGCCATAGCTTTAGAAATGCTTTGCTCAGAAACATTTAGTTTTGAAGGACCCAAAATCTGGCTCTGTTGGGCCTTGCCCATCAGATGAAACATTGATTGGAAGTTGCCAATGCCTGAGGGGGAAAAGCAGATGCAATTCTGCAGCCTGCATCATGAGATAACGATTTCATTCATTTGCAGGAGTTTGCTTGTTAGAGACCCAACATGATTTGTGAAATCACATCTCATTGTGTAGTTCATTCACAAGTGCTGCTTTTCCCCATTCAAAGTACAAGGAACTGAACTGAGATTACGTGAGGCAATGTTTGACAATCCCATACTGGACACCAGATTAGACAAAGCCACTGGATCTCTGATCACTGAACCTGGACTCCAACAGTGAGCAATGCCAGATCATGAGAAACACTCATGATAAGCAGAACAAAGACTGAGTCCCCTCAAAATTGTAGCATTTGATTTACCGATAACTTGTAAAGAGAGACCTGAGGGATGCTTTCTTACTAAGTTTTGCTGTTACTTATGAACAGACAGTGTGATCCCTTTTCATCTGACAAACCTGAATAGAATTGATCAAGGGATTTAGTAAGTTATTGGTGAGAAATGGAAAACCAAGCCAGCAGGATGTGACCTCCCTATGCACATGATGTGTGTGTGTACACCTTGTGCAATACACACAACTATACCTTTGGTTCTTCAATTTCCTACTAGAACTGTATGTTGAGAATGGCTGAGTGTATGTGAAAGATAACACAGCTGGATTTTCCACTCCTGGCTGTATAGCAAGAGTATTCTTTCTGTGCCTTGCGATAAATTTACTAGGTTTACTTGTAATATCTTGTAAATATCCCCATTTACTTGGGGATCTGCCAGGCTTCTAGAGTTCAGTGAAATTATTTCTGAGGCTTCCCTCCTATAGAGGTCCCTCCTCTGTGGGAGCTCAGCTCTGTGGCAGGGAGGGAAGGGAGGAGGACAGTCAGGGCCCGGAAACTGCAGTCTCTCATGCAGGTCTCTCCCTGTCAGTGCAGAAAACAGACTCACTTTGTGCGTAGCCAATCTGACCTATGCTGGAATTTCCCTAAGTCTGAAAGGAAGTTTGCCCTGAAGCACCATTGTGGATCACTAAGGGTAAGAGTCTGGAGCAGGGACCTCATTCATCATCAGGCTGAAATAAGGATCTCTGCATGTGACAGAGTTGGCACCACAGAGGCAAGGGCCCCTGTAAAAGATTTGGCTCCCACACTCTTCCAAAAGTTTGCTGCTTGTGTTCAACCACATGGGAAATTAAAACAGTGCCAGGGGCCTTCAGCACTTCATGAAAGGGAAGCAAAGCCGCAAAATGGTCTTTACACTTAACAACAGCCATCTCTTCCTGTGTAGAAAGGATGGCTGTTCACCATCCCTTTCCCCTGTCACAGCTTCTGGGATGCAATCTGTGCCCGGGGAGATGGGGAGCCTGGCCTCTCCAGCTCAGCTGGCAAAAATTGGGCAGTAGGACATCATGGGGCAGTGTCTGCTACACCCTGCGCTCCTCAGGTTGCCACTTAGCTGGATACAGAGGTAAATCAATCCATTAACTTCTCCTAACCAGGGTCCTAATTAGCTGCATATGTACAATCAGCATGCTCACAGGCTTCTCGTCAGGGAATAGCAGCCTGACAGACACAAATTTGTTACTCCGCATCTGCTGCCAGATTTGGAAATCTGAAGTTTTTGAAAATGAATTAAAGCAACAAAACCCAACCAAATTTGCCAGCTGGCAATGTTCCTTGTGCACAGATGGCTGGGAACACCTTTTGTGAGGAAAGCTCCTTTTGATAGGAGGACACTGAAAGTTCACAGTTAGGATGAAGTTATATCTGAACTGAGGAGTAGAGAAGTTTCTCTCCTTTTCTGGGGTTTATATGTGCATCATGAAAGACAAAGAAGAGAAGAACTCAGTGCTTTAATTCCTGGTACTATGCAGAGTGTGCGGTGGGGCTTCATTTTTGGATCCAAATCTTTTATATAGCCTTTATTTGCATACTGAAAAGATGCTCCCAAAAACAATTAACCCTGAGAACGGTTGGTGTAGAGGGCTGCAAGTCAAAGTAATTCCCTCGTTTCTGTTAGAAATTATTGATTTTTGTAGCTTACAGTGATGTTTTTTCTTTGCAGCATGATTTTCATCTGAAATCATAATGTATTATTGAACTAGTAAAAGAAGCCTGAATTGTTAATAAAGGAACTTGTATAGATACACTTATGGGCTTGCCAGTGTATCAAAATTAGTGTTCTTATTTTATGTGGTTTTATTATGTACTTTTATTCGATATGAATAAAATCACAGCTTTTCTTAGATTCCCTAAAAGTTTTAATCATGTGCCTTATAAAGTTTAGCCTTACTGAATTACAGTATTAACATCTTTTCAGCTCATGTGGTTTTTGTTGGCTATTTTTTTGTTCTTCCCTGAATGCATGTTGAAAGAAAGAAGTTATCTTTATGGGTTCACTTATATTTGATTTTCCATAATTATGGGCTATTTTGTGATATTTTCCATGGTGATAGACTCCTCAATGATATGTGACCTTTTTTTCTGCTCTCTTTATCTCAGTTGAATATTTCACATATTTCAGTTATGATTAGAAGAAAAAAATATGATGAGAAGACTCATCAAAATAAATGTTAATCTTTCCCCTAAAACTTGACATAGTCATTATTAGCTAAGTGTGGAAGCTGGAACCATAACTAAGATCCCAACACTATAAGCAAAAATATTTTTCAGTGGTGACAAGAGTCCACGGTTTAGGGCAAAGGGAATTTTAACTAATTTTAAAAATATGGTTTAATCAGTTCAGTAACAAAACCTATGTAGAAAATAATCTTGGTTTTTCTCATTAAACCAGGCAGTGAATAGGCATAGTTTTGAAAGAGTTACATGAAATAATGCAAATTTTTAAAAAGATAGGTGTTTTTCCTTTATTTTTGAAAGGCAAATGTATCATTACATTTTCTTTCTTTTCACTGAAGAATCTTGAGTTAGAAATTAATATTTTTCCCCAAGGAAATTTACTTTCAGTTGAAAAACATTTCCTTTTAGAAATGCTTATTATTTCATGGCAGAAAATAATTAGTTAATCTCTAAATTTTCCCTTTGGAAAAATGAAATTCTGTGAGACCTATCTTGGCAAAGTTTGGGACAAAATCTCTTATGCTACCCCAGAGAGAAAAGGTTTTATACTGAGGCAAAGATTTAATAGTTCTCTGGAGAGAAGCATTATACTTAAAAAGGGGTCAGTAATACTCTTAGCAGAATTTTTTTGAATGGTCATTTTTAGAGAACAAATCTAATTTATCCTAAAGTTGAAAGCAAATTTATCATCTGGTTGAGTCACTTCAACTGAGTTCTTTGCATCATCCTGTTTTAACATTAATCATTGTTAAAACAGTATCCAAGAAGTAATTTCAGCTAGAAATGATCAAAACAAAACATTAGAAGATGAACTCTGGTTACTAAACTTCCTCTGGACCTAAGACAGACCTTTATGAAAAATAAAAATGCTTTCATTTTCCAGTTAATTTTATAGCAAGTTAATAATCTTGGGTCATGTTGATGGCAAAGAAATATCCACAATAATGACATTTCCAAGGCTTCTAAACTAAACTTTACAGAAACTTTATTCCTGAGCAAAATTTCATATTAAATCTCTGAATTTACAGGCGTTCATTCCATACGTTGGATAGAAAAGAGCATTGGTTCTACTTAGAACCTGCTGGACATACCAGAGAGAAAATTCATATTGTATTACGAAGGATTGACAGCAACATGGCACAATGAGAAGTAGATCCTTCAGAGAGCACTCAACCCAGAAATATGCTCAACCAGACCTTTCACACAGATGAAATAAAGGTTGTTGAGAGCTCATCTCCTCCTCAGGGCTGAGCACTGTGGGAGTAAACCATGCCAAGACACTCAAGCTAATGTGCACAGCTGGCAACAGGGAGATGCAGGACCTGTCCTTACTCCAAGGGGAACTTCATTCTGGCCACCCACCTGCCTGTCTCAGTGAGGTGATTGTCAAGGCAGCTCCCTAAAATCCATTATTGAGATGGAAGGGAGCAGCCCTGGCAGTGAGAAATGGTGGATGAAATTCTTTCATTCAACTTGTCTAAAATTCCATATGATTGAGAGAACTTTTGTCCAATGGATATATTTCAAGAAAAGAAATCAGTTTCAGCCTGTGGAATACTCTTCCTCTTCAAACATCTAAACATTTTACAGAAAGGAGAGTGGAGAATCAAGTCTCTATTATTTTTGAGGGAAGAGTGGTGATTTAGGAACAGAATGGTGTTCTGCTGAGAGTCAGATAGCAGTGGAGATCACAGACCAATCCACAAGTCCTGCCTCCTAGTCCATTGCTTCAGCAGAGTTGTATAAAAATCCTGTATTCATATCTGCATTTTGTGAATGGTCAAGAGACTTTCAAAAGGTTTAAAGAATTAAAACATATTCCTTGCAGATAACATATGTGTTGATTTCTTCTCTAGAGAGGTTTCGGCAGCTGAGAAAAATTAAGTCTTAGAATAAAGAATTTTCATGAGTTGTTTTTGGTTCTATTCTAATATTTTGTTTGACAAAATAAACCTAGTTTTCATGTACCTTTATCTGACAGAATGCCTCCTTTGGTACTCACTTACAACCTGTACTAAAATATAAAAGGACTTAACCAGCTTTTCATTTTTCCACAGATAAGGCCCACGATGAGGTGAGAGGAAGTGTTTGATGTTTCTCAGTCCATTTCTCAGTCATTAATGAAATCCCCAACGCCCTGACATCTCCAATTAGTACACTCATCTGTTACCTCTGCTTTGCTCAGGAAGGCTGATGTATTATAAAAAGAAAACCAAGGCAAACTAGTTGCTGATTAAATAATATTGTGCTTACACAGAAGGGAGAGTGCAGGGGGGTGCAACAGGGAAACAAACAATCAGGGCTGTTAGAATTACTGATTTAGTTAATCATCAGTGCACAGCTTCAGGCAGCTTCCCAAGCCCTGGCTGTGGGGAAATACTCTGACCAGTCATTCTGGAGGTCCTCAGACAGCTGTAAGTAAGCCACAGTTAGGTGTATTGTGGGAGGAGGCAGCAAAGATGAAGGCACTTGTAAAACTTTCTAGAAGATTCTTTTCTTGAGTAGGGAACTCATAGTTGTCTCCAAATGAAAATTTGTCAGTCCAAACTCACCTTGAATTCTGAGGTTCGGTAAAGTGAATAGATGTTTATAGTAATTTCTCAGCTCCCAGTTTTATTTTTCTTTGCTGTCACCTTACAGGTGGTGGCTTCAGACTGTGACAGAAGATTAAATAAAAAAAATGAAAAAAAAAAGAGAAACAAGAATTAGAAAACCTATTAACTAAGATTTATATGGTGTTAACAAGCATGAATACATTTGACAGATTCAATATAAAGGCATCCTTTTTTGGCTTACATTCATGAATCAAACCCTTAGCTTCTGGCTCTGAAATTCTGCCTAGTAGTAAATTTCACAGTTCAACTTGGAATAGATTCTTCATGTTTTTTTGAAAGGGTCTTTAAACCACAGTCATATCTAAACTGAGAAAGCAAAGCTTTTCTTGCAATGAATAATTGCCTAAGTGATACTAAAACAAATACATGCTTACTTGCAATTCCCAGCCTAATACAGTATTGTTGGGAGAGCTGCCAATAATGCAAATAATGTAAATTAGAGTCAGTAGAACCTGTGTATTATGAACCAGGTTTGGAACAAATCTAGTGAGCCCATTTCACTCAATTTTGGTGATAAATACTTCAAATCATTATTTAACTTCTTTGGCAACCATCATCAAATCAATAGTGTAATCAAGGGTAAATGCTGAAGAATACAGCTCAGCCATGTTTAATTTAACAATATGTACAGGAGACAGAACTTCTCCCTGCTTGTTTGGGAACAACAGGTTGGTAGGTTTACTCACTTTTTTGTGAACCACCTTACTGCTATTACAGTGAAATTTATCTTTGTAGTACTTCTGCAGAGCTGCCTACATCTGAAGTGTAAAATGGGGACTACTTACAAAGGCTCCCTCTTCTGTGGATGGAATTAGGTTAATCTCATTGAGACATTTATATTAGGATAGGACTGTTCAGCCTACAGAGACTCTTCACCTTACAATTGCTTTACAATAAATGCCTGCCTTTAATGATGTAAGATGTGTCTTGTGGTAAGACCATGCTGTAAACTCTTCTGAGTTACCTGCCTTAATTATCTGTTGATTTTGAGACATAGTTTGTGTTCTGGGTATGTAATTAGTTCTTACAGTTGTCTCTGTTCATGGTAGTATTTTGCCTTGCAAGCTTTGAATTGGTTGAGCTAAAAAAAAAATGGATGAAAAGGATGGAAATATGTCAATTTACTGAATAATTCGGCTCGGAAGAGCACTTTAGAAGTTAGAGGCTCAAAGTTAGAAAAGCTCGGTTGGGGAGTTATTTAGCTAAATTCCAAAAATCCACATGGAAGCATAATTCCTCATGAAGCCTCTTGGAACTCTGGTAGAGGGCTGCTGCCATGGTGAGTTTTCTCAAAAAGTGAAATTCCTGTTGCTGCAACTTGTGGCTCTTGTTCTTGGTCTGCACCCTAAAGTCTGGGTGAAAGCATTGACTGCCCAACTCCTGTTGAAAACAACAGGCAGCTCTTTTCTTAACCTCCCCTTGTGCATGTTGACAGATTCATCTCTCTCCTCAGTTTGCATCAATGTGTCCATGTCTCATTTGAATGGATGGCCCACCATCAGATGCTACTCCAGAGGCAAATTTAACCAAGTGCTGAGTAGCATAAAAAATTAATTCCTTGAATTTGCTGTTTACGTCCACTTTTAACCCAGACCAATGCTCAGCATTCAGTGCTATAAGGATGCCTTGCTGAGAAATATTCATTTTGCTGCCCATAGGCATTGCTGTGCCCTTTACTGCACAATTTTTCCTTGTCCAGCCCAATAACCTGCTTACATTGTTGCATGGAGGTTTTATCTCCTGGTGCAGGACATTGTGGTTGAAATTTTTAAACTTCCTGAAATTCCCATTAGCCTACTTTTCTATGACCCCTCTGAATAGCAGCCCTACCCTCCAGGCTTTCAGCAGCTCCCTCTCCCCTGCCTTATGGAACATCACCTGGGACTTGGCTGAGGGTGTGTTCTCTCCTGTCAAGCACATTGTTAATGAAGATATGGAACATCATTGTCCCATGACACCTGAGGAAAAACACCACATCATTTAGACTTCAGACTGTTTGGACAATTTGAACAATTCAGCCAGTTTTCCACCCACTTTGTAGCCCACCCATGCAGTCCCTCTTTCCCCAGTTTGGCTGCCAGGAAGCAAGCTCAGATGAGCTATGGTCACCGGTCACCCCTAATCTACAGAGTCAGTTACCTTGTGAAAGACAATTTTCCATCATCTGGGTGTGGAAGAGAAGAGGATAAGGAATATTTTCCATCAGGGAGATTTGCACACAGAGAACAACTCTGGTTTCTGTTTCCCAGTTCATCAAAAGAAACCCACAGCCTTCTGCTGAGTATGTGACAAACTCCACATGTGAAGGGTTTAATAAGGCCATTATTTATATGATGGACAGCCCAGAGCAATTCACAGTAAGTGACAAAAGGTAGCTTAGGACTGTGAAATCTAAACTTCTTTGTGGATCTGACCCAAAGAGACTTCTAAAAGACTTGTCTTGGGTCTCTAGCCTATCATTAGAAACAACTCTGCTGCTGGAGGGGAGAGGAGCAAAATGAAAGTCCTTTTACCTTAGTGATCAGTAAAGATCCTGTGCTACTCCCAGGGCCCTAGGCACATTTGAGTACAAGTCCTTTATCAGTTTAAAATATCCCCTGCAGTTTCAGCTAAAGATCTGTCTACTTTTAGACTCTGCTATACTGTGCTCTGTTGGAGATTGTTGTATTCTTGTGGGGTTCAAAGTATTAGCCTTCTAGGGGGCAAAAAAAAAGCCAAAAGGAAAACATTATTGATACATTCGAAATGTTTATCTCTGTTCACAAAGTTTTAACTATCCTTCAGAGAACAAACAAACAGGAAAGCCCTGATTCTAATTGCAACTAATTTGCTATAAGGTAGATGCTTTATTATCATTGCTTTCATGTGGATTAACCAAGTTTTGCACTTATTGAAGTGATATCTGACCCAAGGAATCTATTAATAAAGCTGTTGAACAACTCTATCAAGAGCATACCACAGCCTAGTAAATTATCAGGGAATAATATGGCATAAAGCAGCTCATAAGGCTAAAATATTCTTTGAAGCTTTAAAACTGAGATTTCCCAGTGCAGTGACCTGACTGCCTCCATCAGTCACTGGGAGAAGAATTGCTTCTTGTGTGCAGGGCAGATGGCTCATTTCTCCCACTGCTTCTGGAAGGGACAGGGAGTTACTTGTGCCTTGCCAGGAAGATGTTTCCTCAGGAGGTTGTGGTTTATGTGCTCTGATCAGGGAAAAGTGCACAGCCCAAGCAAGGTCATCTGCCCTCTGGAAAAAATCAGTGATCCAGGTAACCTCAGTTGGACTGAAAGGCTCCCTCCATGGCAAGGGCATACAGGAACTTTTGAAAAAGGGAGTTGTCTCTTTGTTTCCTCTGCATCTTTTTGTTTGTTTTTAGGGGAGAGGGAGTTTGTGGCTAATGTAACAGCATTACAAACCCTTTTATAACATTTCTGCCTTCCCCACCAGTCTCTAGTCCCGACTCATTGCTTTAATTTGCCTCTTCCAAAAGCCCATCCTGGCTTATCATTTTGTACTTCTCTTGATCCTGCACCTGTCAGGTGGATAGGGACCTATCCATGTGTCTGAGATGACTCCTGCTCTCCTTTGAAGAGGCTGCAAAGACTGCTGAGCTAGTAGGGCACTTTCCTTTCTTCACTCTCACTGCAAAGGCCTTCTCTAGTTCTTTCACCTGCTGAATCCACCCTTTGAAAGCTCTGCTCAGTCACTTTACAACAGACTGGGGCAGGAAAAAAGGTTTTTCAGATGATCTCCCCAGTGGAGCTGGCACTAGGAGATTTTGTAACAGCACTTTGAACTGTGGTCTCTGTTATCCAAGAGGCTCCAAAGGACTTCTAAATTCATTAAGCACTGATCCCCTTGCATTATTATCACTTCTTGGAGATAAGAACATCAAGCCTTAGAGCAAGCTCTGCTGGTAAATGACAGACCAGGACTGAGAATGGGGATGTGTCACCCCCAGCACTTCAGCAGTAACAACAAGAAAACATGGCTTTATCAGAGCTTGTTGGTGTGACACTCTGCATTTTACATGGCTTTCACATAGCACTACATGATTTATTTTAGTGCAAATTTTCATGGTGAAGGTACATAATTTGCCATGATAAAAGGATCATGGTATTCTTAAGGCAAGATATTAAAAAAAAATAAATTATATTAATAATCTTGTTTTATATTATACATACTAACGAGACTTTAGAATGTAAGGTAATTGTATAAATTATCTCCTTGTCCATCTTTCTATTTCGAGTTTTTAATTGCAAAGTGTAAAAAAAGAACACGAAGTAGGGGGAAAAGAACTTGCATCTCAATGCCAGAGATGTATCCTCTACCACACTCCTGACAGAGATCACTCAATCATGGTAATCCATGTGTGCTCAGACAGATGTTGATGCTTGACAAAATTGACAGTAACCACAGAAGGTCTCTTTGTTAAGATATACAACACTGCAAGAGCAGGAAACTGAATATTCTAGGAAGCTCATGATGAAAGAAAAATATAAATGTCCTGCACAGTCTTGCTTTGTGAGCACAAATCAACAGGCTGGAGGCTGCTTGCTATTCCAAAGTCTGTTATGGATTTATAGTTTGACCTTGGGAATAGCTCTTCTTGTTTCCTTTACTACCTTTTGCATTACCAGAAGAGGAGTGAATCAGAGTCAGATGAAATTATAATATGATTGAAAGCCAGAAAATGGCCTTTTCCCTGTCATGCTACCCAAAGCGTAGGCTGTCCTGGTTATTGGGAAAGAGGCAGAAATAGTGCAGACTTTCTCCCTCATTGTGTAAGTTTATGTTGCCTACTTTGGAATAGCAACCTCCTCAGCTCCCAGCCACAAGCCACTGCTGCAACAATAAATAATCCAAATGATGTATTTACTGGGATTAATGAAGTCTTGCGCATATAGAAATGGCTGCTCACGCTTCCAGGGAAATAGACTCATGGACAGGCAGCAAGGCCATTGTTCAGGTAGAGCTCACCACTGAAGCTTCAGGAGGAAGCAGGAGAGTCTGGCTGGTGCTGCCCAGCCCTCCCCTGGGTGTGAGCTCCAGCTCCCAGCCCCTCAGCCCAGGCTCAGCTGCAGAGGCAGGTGCTGCTCCCTGTGCAATACCACATTCTGTGCATGTTCCCTCGCTCCCTACAAATCACCTCGGGTGAGCCAACAGCCATTTCAGCCTTTCAAAGCAGCTTGTTCTTATTCCTCAAGAAAGTGTTTATAGCTAGGATTTAATAACTCTGTAGTGCTTTATATTTTGGAAAAAAAATATCACATTCTGCCCAACACGAGCTATGTAAACAAGAGCAGTGATTATACATTCAAGTGATGAAATGAATGTAATGTTTATACAGTAGGATAATAGAATATTTCTGATTCAATTGGTGGTTATTTGTCATAACCAATGGAATTTTTATTTTAGTGCAATAGGCTCTGACATTCTCACCCTGGAGTAATTGTGTTCACAAATTTGGTATCTCTCCAGTCTATCTCCTAGATATTCTAGCCCAAGATTTTCATGCTGTGCAGCAATTAATTTTGTGAGGCTTCTATGTGTGTTGTGTTTTTTTCAGAATTTCACTCTTTATATTCCCATCACACAGTTTTTAAGCACAACTGAAACTGAACTCTATTGGTATTAACAATAGTGCAAGGCAATCTTTCTCAGCTAAAGTTAGATATCTGGTTTTCTTCTTCCTTAAATCACTCTGATGATGGCAACTACACGTAATAAAAATGGATGTACAGTAATAATACATTTACTTCTTTCCTGTCATATCATGTTTCTTTTTTCATCTCTCTCTTAATTTCTTCCATCTCTCTTGTTTTTGAAATATTCTCTTTTCCTTTATTCAGTCCTTGTTTGAGAGAAATGAAACACCTCATTCTATCCTGACTTTTTTCCTTCCATACTTCACCTTTACTCTCTCACTGTAAGACAAAACATCAGGCTCAGTAGGAGCATTAATAGAGAGACAGACAGGACTGCCTAGAGCATTTGATTAGAACCTTCCACATCTGAGTAGAATAATGGATTAATGAAAGATTATGCATTGTGGTTGCTTGCACATTTGTTTTTCTTTTCAGGCAACAAAGAAGAAATCAAAGTCTTCATTTTGAGTATTCCATTGGACAAATCCAGTAAAACACCTCACAGACACATCACACAAGTAAAGCAACTATCTGTTCTCTTTGCAGTCTCAGATGCTTGGAGGGAGCTGAGAAATCTGTACAAAGAGCCAAGAAATCACCAGAATGTCTAAAACTGTTTTGTCTAACCAAGGAGAGGATGGAGCCTCTTGGAACTTGCAAGTTTGAGGTCATAGGAAAGACAAAATATTCTGAGGAAAGGCATATTAAGGATGCAGAATATGCACTCAATGAAGAATAACTTTCTGCTGATTCTTTGGTATTGTCTTAGGTATTTATAACTACATGGGACAAAGCAATAAACTTCTACCACATCTTCCAGGTAACTAATGTGAGAGATCAAAAGCACTTTCCACCAAGGAAGTTTTATTACTACCTTGTCACTACTGCTGTAGGTCAGAGACCTTATATGAACTGAGGCAACCCTCCCTGTGCTCAGAACATTTCCTATTGTGTTCTAATCCCTTTAAAAGTCTCTTTGTGACCCCTATAATGGATTTTTTTTGTTTTATTTTTAACACTTCCTCTTCATACTAACAGGAGGATTGCAAAGGTGTACTATCTGTAATATCTATAAGAAAGCAATAAGTCCAGGACCCAGAACAAATGACTTTGTTTCTTATCTTTTCATTGTTTCTTTCCTTTTTCATATAGAAAAAGCTTATTGTACAGAATAGATGAGGAAGATACATCAATGTATCTGGCTTGGTCCATGCACAAAATTCAGGGCTATTGTGTATACAAGTCCCAGCTTTTGTGGTAGGAATATTTAGACTATAAATGAAGAATAAAAAAAACGAAAAAAAAAATCTGGGGGCTAATAAATGTACATGAATACTGTGGATTTAGTTTGATGTTTCTGGAGGACATCTGCCTTACAGTCTGTTAATGAGTGAGGAGTTACTCCTGCCAGTGAGGAAAATATTCATGCTGCTTTCCACAGATGGGAAAAGTGACTGTTAATGTGGGCATTCATAAAGGCTACTCTCACAAGGATAATACTAATGTTTTATTGCCCAGAGCATAACCCAGCCTGGGTTTTCAGGGTGACTCTTCAGAAAAGTTTTTATCTTCCTTTTGACAAAGGAAAGAGTATAGAATGTAGATTTTGGGAGCAACGTAAGACAAGATTTCTTTTCCTGGCTCAGTTCCTAGATTTCCAGGATGACAATTGACAAGATGTATCAAGAAGCTAACTTTAATTAAAGAAAGCAAACAGGAAGAAAGTGTTATCAGGCATGGGTGAACAATATGGTGCTCTCCCCCAAATAATTTTGAGAAAACTTTAAAAAGTTTTTTTGCTAATGTTTCCAAGGAGAACATGGAAACTCAAAACTTTAACCTAGTTTTTTAAGTTACAGTACACCTAGAATGGTTTCAGACTACAGTAAATAACACAACAAAATTAAAATGTTTGTTTAAATGTAAATTTTTGCATGGCCCATACCCTCTCATGATTATTAATTTTAAAGTACTAAAAAGGATTTTGTGCTTCAAAAAAGAGCACAAAAGCTTTCTAATGAAAAGACTATCGCAGCTTTTTTGTCCTTCATGTCTGTGTTAGGACTTGAAGACAAAGCAAGGGCAGACGAGGTCCCTAAGGTTAGGATGACTCTATTGTGTGGCTAAATCTGTTTATTCATCTGTATGACTCAGAGGACTTATGTCAATTCATCCTAAATAGCAGAAGACTGTTAAAAATGAGTGTTAGTCATATAATGTGCCAGCCTGTGTATCACTTGTTCCTCTACTGGCTGATTTGCAACAAGATAATAGCCTATTATTGCTACCAGCTGCTAATTAGCTGCTAATTAATAGGTTGATAGACTCTGGAGCCCGGAGGGACCATTAGCTCTTACAATAAGACCACAGAAGTTTTAACCCATCTCACCCACACTACCAGAACTTGTGACAGGCTGTTAAAGCCAGTCCTTGGCAGCAGCAACCACACCACTGAAGTTATGTAGAATCTGAAAATCTCCTGGTGCTTTTACAGTTATTCCAGTATTTTACCACCATCAGTGATAAATATTTAGACCTTGATTCTCACTGAATGTGTTTGCAGCTATTAGTTATTCTCCATCAAGACAGAGAGCTCTTTATTATCTGGTCCTTTCTTCTGACAAAATTGTTCACTTATTGTAAACAAAGTGCCCCTCCATCATACAATTCCCAAACTAAATAGGTTGTTCCCATTGACTGTCTGTCCACAAAATTTCTCATTAATCTCTGGAATTATTTCCTACACTTTCTTCACAATTCTATTAACTTTTTAAAAAAGTAGTGAGACCAAAACATCCGGGAGGTTTTACTAGGTGGAAGATTGAAAACAAGCTTTATGCATCCATCACACAGAAATGTCATCTAGATATTGTCTTGAATTTGTTAGAGGTGATGAGGTAGTTTGCCACACTATTAGATGCTTCACCACCCCCATCATTCCATCTATTAAGCAAGATCTTCATTTGGAAGGGATTCTTTTTGAAACACAAAGGAAGGTGATATACCCTGCACTGAAAATGGTTTTAGTTTTTCATAAGAACATGCAGATAATAATTCCTCTGTCATATCCCAAACAATGGGAATGTGTCTTCAGTTTCAGTGTGTGATTACGTCGTGATGGAAGTGAAGGAACAATTTCCCTGGCAGCAGACTGGCAGAAGCACAGCACAGTAACCCTGGATCCCCCATTCTTGCTCAAAGGCACTTGATTTGGCACTCTGATTCCTTAAGCCTTTATTGTATCTTCCAGCAAAGGTCACATTTTCATTTTCTGTGACATTAACTCTGAGGAGATCCAATGTGATTTCCCTTTCTTACTTCACATTCTCTTTACTTCTCACTCCACCTCCTCCTAGCACTGGTTTATTTTATTTATTTATGTGTAATTTATGGTGTACTTTTAGGTTAATGTGTGGCAAGTTATAACATACTGGATTGCACGTAGACTTGTGTGATTATAAGAAATGAGGCAGAAAAGGCACTTTATTTTGTGTGCATTATTATTATTATGAGACAGACATCACAATATCAGTGCTTGGGTGAACTAAAACACAGTGCTGGGAATGGCATATGGCACAACCAGGTACAAAAAAAAGGTACATTCAGCAACACACAACAGACAGGGTGACTACAGGCTCTTAAAGTTTTGGTATGCTGTTCTCCTAAGCCACCTGGATACTGAATGTCCTGAAGAATCCATAACTACTCTCAACTTTGTTTATTAAGAAACTTTTCACCATGAAGTAAATTAGCCATCAAGTCAAAACCACTGAGTGGTTTATGGTAGTCCTTTCATAGCTTCTCAGCTCCCCATTTGGATTTTCTTTAGCCATGGAGGAAAATACTCCTTTTTCTTCAGAAAACATAATGAAATGCTATCAGTAATTTAATAAATCCCATAAGATCCTTCTTTAAGAAGAAATATATATTCTGGAATACACACATGCACAGGGTTATCCTATTAATCTGTTTTTGTGCAGACTGGCTTGGTTTCTTCAGCCTGGCTTTACTGTATAAATATACTTATCAGCCACCTGTTTTCTGGACCAATCATGTGAGCTCAAATTCATATAATTAAAAGATACATGTGAATTCTAGGAGTACAAAGTCTTTAAAACACACGTGCTGAGTAAAGGGTTGTACAGTAACTACCATGGTGTGGTCACCTCAGCTGACAGAGTTGGAATACTGCCAGTGCTGTGGGTTCAGATCACTGGAGCTCAACAGCTGCTTTCCCCACATGGGCTGGCCTCAGCTATCTGTTTCCATCCTTTGGAACAGAAACAATTAATATGGTGCTGCAGACATTACTGGGGATAGCAAAACATAAACCACTAACTGCATCATGTGTAATCATTACTGGTATAAACAGCCAAGAACATTTCCCAGCCCACTGGCTATTTTATTAAGCTGTAAGATGCCTCTTTTGTCTCAGTTTTTGACAGCAAATCCCCTTGTCCCTTTTTCATGATTTCACGAAACACAGTGGTGCAGTGATTCACTGGCTTCATGCCAGGAGCTAATAGAAAAAAGAGAAATTCTGTTTAAATCTTTTGTACCCAGCTAAATTCTTAATATAGTAAAAAAGTACTACTTGCTGGTCCATGGGGACCTAAGAACAGTCCTGAAGATGTGTGGTACATAAATTAAAGAAAATCCTAACTGATGGGAATTGTCCTGCACAGCTGGACTGTCTGATCAAGACCCACATCCATTTGATCTGACTCACATCTGATCAAGACCCACAGGAAAGGACATGGGTCAATTAGGGACAATTTTGTCTATTATTTCCTGATGTTCCCTTTTTGAGTTATATTTTTGAACTGGTCCTCTAAAATGTTGTTCCTGAATATTGTGAACAACTTTTTTTTTCCATGATAAAACATCAGTTTTTGGAGGACAATAAATAACCCAATAGTTCCCAACAGAAAACCCCACCATGTATGTATAAATGCATATAAATATAAACATATATATATATATGAATAATTTATTCTCTCCTATGAGTGGGAAATAACAAATTCGGACACAGGGGAAAGATGTTAAATTGTTTTTATTGCATTTCTTTAAATACAGAGTTTGCCAGTTCAGCTCTCAGAGGCATTAACTGAAAGAACCCCAAAGCAACATAAACAAATTCAAGCACAAATAAAAACAAATTCAGCACTCAAAAACAACCCCATAGTAACATGACTTCTATTTCCAAGTCAGGGTTGTGCCCAGAAAACCTAACATTTGAAAATTAATTTTTAGGCTCCTTGTATTTCCCTGTTTCTGGATATAACAGCTCAGGAATTTTGGGGTTTTTTTGACAGCTAAAATGAGGGTTTTGTCATTATTTGTTGTTAGATACTACATAGAAAAGAAATACCAAAGGAAAATATTAAAACTCTTGAAGAGAATGCAAAAAATAAAAGAAAAATTATTACAGCTGCAAGGTTCAATAACAATAATTAAGGACCTTACTGCTGATTATATTACAGAGCTGTAATCGGTTTTTTGTACTGAATGCTTATGGCATGTACTTTGTCTCTGTAATACCTATCCCCTCTGTGGGGAAACACCAAATCTATTAAAGTAACACCAAAAAAAAGAGGTAGAAAAAGTTATTATAAATTTCTCAGGTGACCTAAAAAAGGCTCATTATTTCATAACAAAGTCAATAACAACTTCACACACTCAACCAGGAAGGTGTCAAAATTATTATGACTAATATCAGAAGATCAGGTCCTTTAAATCTCTAAAAAGATCTGTTCTTTCTGTGAGACTTGCTGGACTGGCTTTGAAAGAAAATCATTACCAGCCTTTTCAAAAAAGGCAGCCTTCTACTGTAGCAATACTGCAATACTCTTATGTTTGCTCCAAAAAGCATCTCCTGGCACTTGCTCCACTGCTGGTCTCCAGATTGTCATTTTCTGGAGTAGATTAGTCAGCAAATTATCATTTAAAACAGTATACAAAAGAGATGGATCATACAGAGGAAACTGAGAGACATATACATTAGTGGGAATGGGGACAAAATGCACTATGTGTTTTTCAATAGTAAATTAAAACTGGACAAACCTGATGCTTTTCTGTTATTTTTAATTAGAGAATGGGTTTGGGGGCTTTGTTTATTTGGGTTTTTTTAGATAGAAATGGGAGAGAGACTAAGAGAAAAAACCCTGAATGATTACTCTCTTTTGTGTTGCCCTTGACAACCTGGGCACAAAGTCCTGCCATAACTGATGTCAGCAGTATTTGGTAATGCTGTAGGCATAGTGAGAAATGCAAAGTTGGGGCAGAAATATGTTCATTTTCTGCCTAGGACTGAACATGTGCAGATTTTCCACACCTGTTCACCTGGCTTGGGATAGGAAGAGCTGTAGCAAGTTTCAAGGAAAGGAAAGGAAGAGATGGAAAGTGTTTGTATGGACATTTATTACATGACATGCTGGAGATTTTATTTTGCACAGTC